>NC_079400.1:8615567-9323067 GCF_029220125.1 Pseudoliparis swirei
ATCGTGTCCTCCAAAGACAAAGGAGACGGTGTCATTTCCTGTCATTCATCCTGCTGGTTTACAGCCCCCGTGGATGCCTTGCCACAAATCATAACATACCCCAACTAATCAATAACCACATTTGCTGCAAACTATTTTTAGAATGTATTCCAATCGAGTTAATTGCTCAGTTGTTGCGCCCCTTGGCGAGCCACACTACGCCGCTGCCTGGTGTGCGTTTGCCGTAAACACTGTGTTATGGGCTCTTTATGGCGGAGGTCCTCAAAAATCATTCCTAGGGTATACGATGTTGTTAAAACTGAGCTGAATGTGTCACACTGACGCAGTCACTAGCTTTGATTATCAACACGGGGATCAATTGTTATCTCCCCAATCACCCCGGGCCAGTTTTTGAAAACTGCAACATATGCAGTCATTACTGACGGTGGATCGGAGCCCGTGTAGTGTTTCCATGGCTCATGTTACTGTAGCCTGTCCTACCGCATGGCATATTAGAGTTAGAAAATCAATGGCGCCCTGGGAATATAGAGCACAGAGTGCACAGAGTCCAGTGCCACTCCCTGTTAAGCACGTAACTCTGTTACAGCACGGTGGGCAAAGTTGGATGTTGGCTCATGTAAATCTGCAGTGGACTATCTGCAAAAGAGGAAAAAGCAAAAGACGGTTCTTTATATGCTGTATTTTTGGAAGTAATAATTTAGGGTATGTCAAATCGTTTTTTGTACATTCTGTGTCCCGAGATACTTCGCCCCTCTTTCATGTCACCGGTGACATGTTCCGCATTGACAGGTATCGTCCCGTTGGCTCCAGAAGTGGCTCCGCGAGAAATTACAGGAGGAAGATGTTCAAAACTACCTCCTGTCTGGGGCTCAAACATTTAATGTGCTCACATATATCCGGCTGTCATTTGAAAAGAGGGATTTAAATAGCAGAGCAGTTCAATGTCTCTGCTGCTTGTTCATGCCTTCACTCTCCATTTCATTGGCCTTTTTTTCCTCCCCTTCTCTAAACATGGCTAGTCCTCGAGTCTCCATCTGAGGAGTGACTATAGGTGTCTTGTGGCACCTTTTTGTTAATTGCATTTAAGGACCGGAAGACAATTCCAGTTATTATATCCTGTAATGTGAAGCGTTCGGTCTCTCTCGGCCGGAATAACAGGTGAACATTTGAATTGATGAACGCACTTATTGAAAATGTCAATTCGTAAGAAAGGTGGACAGAACGGGAAGATTGTTCACTTGTGTCGATTTTGCAGTCAATAATAAAGTGGTTTGGCTGTGAAACCTCAGTCAGTAATTGTGGTGGACCCTTTTAACAGAAAAAGCCAGCGTCGGCTTTGTTTCCATTGCACCTTTGTCACATTCTGCAACAATCCACGCACCAACTTTTCCACCTCCGCCAAGCTACTGTTTTGCAATAATTTAACAGATTTCTGCCATTTCCACTCTGGCAAAGTGAAAATGTTGGTGGGAACAAGTGGATGGGAAGGCACTTACTGCGACACTTGAGCTGTTTTACTTTACAGTCAGTTAACAACACACTGGTGCTCAAGCACTCACTTTCGTTTTACCGGCTTGAATATGTGTTACAGGAGGAAATATTGGCCCACATTATCATCTACTTCAACATAAACGATTACACATAAACACACACATACCGGCAGATGTTCTCTTGTTCCTTTGAGAAGGAAAATTGATATTCCCACCTTGCTAGAATGTCAATTCCCCATACCACGTTTAATTGCCAGCCGCGCTATTTCCGAACCCAAATTATCTGTTTCTCTTCCAAATACACATCTCAGGCGAAATGTAATCTTTCCACCGTCTCCGCGTTTAACACTTCTAGCCGCTCCCCTTCAGCTCGTCTCTCAGATATCTCAACAATTTCCACCAGATATTGCTTGTGAAAAATCTTTAGTCGGGCTGTCAGTGTTCTGAGCCATGCCTGCTAGACAGCAGCCTTTGATTCAGATTCTAACACTTGGGAATACCTACAGTGTGTGGATTTGTGTCTCTCGTGGGACTGGCATTTCATTACTTTCTTCAGCCGTCATATAGACTCAGGTTTATTTCCGTCCCCCAGGCAGAGTAAATCTGGTACGGGGCCAGTCAGCCACATCATGGAGCAGTGCTATAAAATGAAGCCTAATCGCCCCGCCCCCCTTTAAGTGGTTTTACCTTCAGGGAGTCATTTTTCTCCAGACAGACATAATCAGGCGCTTCGGTCATGACCAAGAGCCGCAACGCAGTGTCATCGGAGAGCGATTTGAGTCCGAGGTGCCGGTGACCCCCCACATTGCATTTTTCAACCCCGCCACACCCCGGGCCATAAAAGGGGAATTGTAAATACATAACTCTCGTAAAGAGACAAGTCACTTAGTGCGTGAAATGCCATTATCTATTTCTTTGTGAAAGTTTCCATTTGGCTCCAATTTATTAGGTTAAAGGGGGAATCTTTACTTCTACCATTACTTGTTGCAGATTAGTTGTGCACCACTGCAGAACCAGTGGCTAGAAGACATATACTGAGCATAAGAGAAAACAGAGAGATGGGCTCTGCCAACCAATTACAACTTTGGAAAAAATTGTACTTTAATAAGAAAAGAAAATATATATATTTTTAGATATACACTTTTTCTTAAATATACAAATTAGAATAGCTAATGCTAACTTTTGATGAATTTAGGGGAAATATACGGACGCATATAAACAAAGTAGTAAAATAAACATTGGAATGTGTATTTTAAAGGGTTATTAATGCCAATATTTATTTTGCTTCGAAAATGAATACAAAGGAAGTATTTACAAAATTGAATTTTAACAATAAGCCAATCTTTTAAGATGCATCGGCTTCTATTTTTGTCTAAAATTATAGTTAAATTAAGGAATAATGTGTATTTCAAGTGGTCAGTGCTCCAGGCATACTGACATGGTGGGTATTTGTTCGATAGCCTGTCCTTGTATATACACAATGTAGTTATGTGTGCACACACAATGGTCTCGTAGCATACCATGGCCTGTTTATAAACAACATATACAGTCCTTGTTTCACCTTGCCTGTGTATGTACCCGACATAATGAAGCCTAAACCAGCGCTGTGTTGCGACTGAATGACGGTGTTAATTACACCTTTAATAGACTCGGTGTTCCTGTGGCTTTGTCTCTGACGGCAACCTTCACAGCATTAATTGAAACTCCCCCACCTTCACGAGAGGGAGCGCCTTAATTAACCTCTCCCAGTGCCTATAACTGGTCAATTACGTCCACCCTCCCCTCCGGCGCTGCTAGTCGGCATACACAGTCACAGTTCACGCATCTCAACTTGTGTTGGTCTCTAATCGCAACGTTGCCGAGTTGTGTTCAAATCTGAGAGAATGTGAGTCTATTCGTGTCGACCGTCGAATGGAGATGTGCTCTTATTAAAGCTGCTTTCGTTTCCCCCATACAGTGTGACACTGATCCAGATTGGCATTCTGACATTGAGTGCCAGTCGATTTCAATTCTCTTCGTATCCTCCCCTCTCCTCTCCTCCCTTCCCCTCCCGTCCCCACTTATGCTGCAAAGTTTCATTTGCCTCCAGTTCCTCAAATTGAATGAGACCAATTGTCCTTCAGAGAGAGAGAGAGAGAGAGAGAGAGGCCATCAGAGAAGCTGAATGAAAATTGGACAGAGACGGAGCTAAACAGTGGGAAAGAGAAATCAGGCAAGCGGAATAGACATGGGTCAGTGTTCTGTCCAATCACACTGTTAGACTCTCATAGAGCGGAGAGGGGAAAAAAGAGAAGCCACGTGACTGATTTTAATTGTTCCCTTAGTTATCTCCTTCCTGTCCTTTCCTCTTTTCCTCGACGGTCCCCTTTCGTGCCCTCTGTTCTTTGTTCAGTAGTCCTCGTGTTTGTCCTTCTGTCTATTGGTCGAGATTGGCTTGTTATCAGTTAGTAGAGAGCTGCTACATCTGTCCCTCATGGCTGCACAAGCACACACACATACACACAGACAAACATAGCACCACACACACATACTGGCTGGTTGCCAGAAAGACTGCGTCCTACCAGAGACGGCCTAGTGGGGAGGAGAAAAAACACAAACAAGCCACCTCATCTAAAGCTGCTCCACAGATAATTCACAACACCTGCAAGTCCTAGGTCTGGGAAGATAATGATGACTGGAAAGGTGCGTTTTGTGTGTGTGTGTGTGTGGGCGTGCATCGGGCAGATAAGAAAGACAGGATAGAACGACACCACCTTCCTCCTAATTATCTCAACAATCCGACTTTCAGATGTTCTATTAATAAAGATGTAAAAAAAAAAGAAAGAAGAGAAACGCAGTACATCTTTACATTTGAAGAAGCTGGAGCCAAGTGAGCCCTTTTTAAGTCAAACATTATCAAAATATGTGCCAACACATTTCCAATTGATTGACTAATCTGTCAACTCGCACCACGGCCACTCAATCTCCATACTTAGAGAAGACATTCTTTTGTCCCAGATAAGCCACGACAGTGCAGTGTGTCGCCAGCACACAAGGAATTAGATCAGATATTAGCTCGACTGGTCCCCGATAGCGCGGGGAGAGAAAGAGAGCTATCCGGGAGAGTTATTTGAGCACGTCGTCCTGGCAGTGGATGAGGGCCGGCTATCTGGAGGACATCTCGGTGATCTATGAAGGGGGACGGTGCGACCTGGGAAAGCCAATCTTCAGCCATTTTACCACAATGCAGCGCTCCGAGACAAATGCGGCGCTGACTGACACCCTATAGAGCGCAGGGGAGAGTTCGATGAGCTTTTCTTTTTGGACCCCAAGAGGTCAGTGATTATCTGCGTAATCTGCGACACCGTCGTCACTCACGGGGACAGGTGATCGGAGACGATGAGGGACGGGGAGGAGCGGGAGAAAAGAAATCACCGCAGGTTTTTTAGGATCTCCTTTTTATCGGGCTGCCTTTTTTAAATCCCTTATTTGGCTGCAGGGATTGTTATTCACAGTGTGAAGTGGTCCGAAAGTGTTGCAGCGATGCGTTGTTTTACACCTCGTTGACCCGGAACACACTGGGTGGCTATTGGAATACCGATGTCTTGCATTTCAAGGTCTGTCACACTACGAAACCTGCGGCCAGAGCACAGCACGGGCCAAGGAAGCCTTTGAGATTTATTTTTAGAAGACAGAGGTTGTTGTTTTTTCTCATGTAGTGCGACGTAAAGTCACAATAATAATAGAATGAAAATAAAAGACATATAGGTGTTATCTTTATAATTAATTAATTGTTAGAGCTTTCTTTAATCTCAAGGCTACAGGGACAATATTCTGGAGCCTGCGCTCATCATAATGCTGGAGTTGAAGCAAGTTTAGCGCGTCCCCACGGACTCGAATTAATACCCATGAATCCTAGCTTTGCTGAGTTTAGGGAGTGGAATTATTAATGAACTTTAAGCTAAAACACAACAACAAAGTATCAGCCAAAGTTTTCTTACTTGGGAATAATGTGGTTCCTTGGCAGTCTGTGTGGCATTCAGGGAACGCACCCATGAAAAGTGAAGCTCACCTGCAGCAAAAGACAGTGTACTCTTATTGTTTTGGAAGAAATAATACAATGTGATGTAAACCTGGATCTCTTTAGTTTTGTGTCAATATTTTGAACTCTTTCTGAAGGTAATAAAGTCTTTTTTTTTATGTGAGCGTTCCACTGTGTTGCGAGTCCTTGTGAAAGTGTCTGCAGTGTTTTCAGACTCAGGGCCGACACCCGACACGCGTGTGTGTGTGTGTGTGTGTGTGTGTTTGCAAGCCGATTGCTAGGAAAATATAAAGGGAGGATTCCTCGGCTTTCATGTCAAAATGATGCATTTTAGTTTGGAAAGCTTCGTTCTCTGTATGTCTGCTCTGATTGACCGAATGCTTTTCTTCTTCCTCTCTCTCTTCCTGCTGCGGCCCCTCACTGATGGACACGCAAACAGGTAATAAAAACATTTAATTATGCCTTTACTGATTTTCTATCCCTGAATGCTGAAATTACAGGTCATCATTCCAGTGACCTGCTTCTTCCACTTTCACTTGTTGCACTATTTATATGTTTTATATTACTCCTCTATAATATGTCATGACAGTATATTTATTATGCCGGTTGATACTTCAGGCCACCCACACACACACACACACACACAGACATGCACAGAATAAATTATGACTGGAATGATAATGAATATTTGCTATCAAGCAGTTAAAGCCAACAGCTTAACATCCACTGCACATAAATAGCAGGCAGTCATCAGAGCTTTTGACCTTTGTCTCCCACTTCCTGTCTCAGTTTCATCTCCCTCGCTCACCTCACCCCTCACCTCTGTATCGCACTCTCTCTTCAACACTATCATTTTCTCTCTTTGCTACTTGACCAGAGCCCCGACTGAAGCTGTGTCGACACCATGAGATTCCACTGGAAGTGAATTGGTATCTTAGGCGAGGACCTCTCTGGTTTTCCCTCGTATTAAGATACAAAACAATACAAAATTGAAAAGGAGTCCTCAATCAAACTAGGGGTCACATACTGCATTCACTGAGTTGGCTCTCTTGACATGTTCGCATCCATTAAAAGAGAACATGTACATAAAAGCAACCAGTGCATGATGCTCATACAGCCGAGTAGTCTGCGAACTTCAGCCCGAATGCAAAGGCTGCGAGGCGACGGGTACAATACATTTATTTGAAGCCTTTATCCAGAGGAAAAGTGCACTTTCAGATCCAGGACTTGCTTTTTATTATGTAGCGCACATCTGTGATATTCAATACTTAGTTTTTTTTCATTATATTGAAATGTATCATTTGTAGCAACCACATTTTCTTTGGGTGTTTCATCTCCTTCAGTTAGTCTCTCCAGAACGACCCCCTCTAGACCAGTGACTAGAGGCTTGATTGTTACCCCTCGTCTAGTGTTTGAAGCTCTGAAGAAGTGAAACGTATTTCAAAAGAGAAAAAAAGACATTTGCCAAATGTGTGTTTTCTTTCCTATCTTGCCCATCATCAACAGGAATGTTGTATTAACCTATTTATCTATGTATCTATCTATCTATCTACATAATGACGTCCAGACCTGTTGTCAGAGTCCTGTGCATCAGTCTGCTGTGAACGTAGCCTACTTCCTTCCCTACTGAATTGTGTATATTTCATTACTCTAAAGCAATTTGAGTTGTAAGATGAATTAATTAATATTATATTATAGTCTTGTTTATTTCTAAATTCATTCATACAAGCCTGACGATAGCACTATGGATTTAAATTGTCTATGTGGTTTTGTATAATACTACAATATCAAGATGAATGTGTACAATTATTTGACCCCCTCTAACCAGGGTCCAGAAGAGCCTGCCTGTATAATATATAAATATGTAGATAGATAGATAAATAGGTTAATACAACATTCCTGTTGATGATGGGCAAGATAGGAAAGAAAACACACATTTGGCAAATGTCTATCGCGCCGTTACCCGTGGGTTTCCCCCAAAAGCACCAAGGATCAGCCACCGACACCAAGGTTCGGTTTGGTAACATTTCTTTATTGTGTTCCACACACCACAGAGCAGCCCGCAACACTCCACCTCTGCTCAATCTCCTCTCCACTCTCCACTGAGAGCTCTTATGAGGGCGGCCTCGGCTGCTGACAGATTGCCAATCACCAGCAGCTGAGGCCAAATTGGAGACAGCTGCCACAGTCATCAATTGTGTGTGAAGAGAAAACTATAAATACGAGAACATTTGGCAAACCACTTAAGAATGATTTGATGTGTCTTCCAAAGCAGTGAGCTGTATATAAGACATGGCCGATGTCTGACAGTGACGCCCGAGACTCAACCAATGTAAAGATGATGACTGCACTGGAACATTTACATCAAGCTTTCCTTAAAAAGTCTTTCCCGTCTTCTTCCTCGTGAGAAAGCTGATGTTTAACCCACAGCTGGGTTATTTATTGTCAATAATCAATTAATCATTTAGTTAATGACATTCATGGTGGGAAGAAAAGGCCGTCACCATATCCCAGAGCCCAAGATTAAGTCTGCATTGCACCACTAGATATGATAAAAGCATCAAATCTTCACATTTGGCCAGCTGGAACCACCACATTGTGGGAACTTTTAAGTACAAATAAATGAATTAAACAATAGATGAAGTATCAAGAGTATATCACTAAAAAGGTTAATGTTTCACAGTGATGACCAGAAGTATTCATCTTCTTTCTCTTTACAAGTCAACATGTGGGATATCCTCTCAATGTTAAACTGCCCCTTTCATTTCTGTCACTTGACTAATCAATTAGTTTGACTAATCATATCAGTACTTCTGCCAATAGCAGCATTAGCAGTAAGTAGAAGTAGAGCCAAGCAGGGAAATTAGATAAAGAAAATAAAAGTGATGTTGCCAGTAGGTGGAGGAGAAGGGAGCTCTGACTGAGTAGGACTCTAGTCTGTTGAGTGGGAGTCGCTGCTGCTTCCGAGGAGAGAAAATAAAGGCAGATTACTTGTGCTCCTCTCTCCAAGCATGTGAAGAGACTTACACACTGTGGCCTCAAATCCCGTCACGGCGCCGTGTGTTGGAAGCGTTTCGTGAGTTTCTGTCTCGTGTTGGCGGCGGCGTTCACGCAGCTGTTGGCGAGCGTAATGGCCGCATTATGAACTTTGCTCGGTATCCTCTGGTAGTGGGATCCTGTTTGCATCCGCCACGCCGGGGTTAACTCAAGAAAAAGTTTTAACCGAGAGAGAAGGAACCTCCGCCTGCAAGCTACTTTTTTTTCTCCCCTTCTCCTCCTCCTCTGTCGGTCCGAGCGGCATCGACAACGACTATGTGGCGCAAGCTAAATGGGAATCAGAGGCCCTCCACCTTAAATGTCTGTCGTGACATCGCAAGGTGGTCGACGTGGGGAGGCCGAGCGTGCGGGTACAAATGAGAAATGGGTGGAGGAAAGGTGTAGCGGGGGGGAGTGGGGGGTATGATCTATGATGGCTCTCACTTTGCATTCAATTGGTCTGCAGAGCGATTGCAGATTGAACTCTCATACATTGCTGCGAGCTCAGACATAGATAAGAGAGGAAATTACAACCAGCCGATGGAGAGGAGCTGGAAGTGAAATAGAATAACAGCCATTTTTCAAATAGGGGATTATTAGTTGGCTGAGTGGCCTTTTGCTCACTGTGGGCACCGACAAATGTAAGGCGTACCCCCCAACCTGGCGCCATGCCGCTCCACTTGTCTTATTTTTGGCTTTGGCTTTGTTGTCGCCTGACATTTAGATGTCAGGGAGAAGGGGGGGGAGAAGGGGGGGGGTTGTTTTGAGGCTCTTAACCCCCGCGCCCCCCCCCCATGTCTTCTCTACTCCCTCATTTCAATCAGATTACAATAGGAGTTGATGACTGGACATATGGCTGCAGCGGACCTCCCTCTGCGGGGATTTAATTCGAAGAAAGTGGCGTAATCCCCCATTTTTCATCTGCTCCTCTCTGTCAAACCCCATAGGGATCGAAAGCAGCATCAGACCCCCCCTCCCCCCCTTTTTGTATCTGATGTAATGGATTTGCAACCTGGAGCAAAGACTCAGACAGATCAGCTTTCTAGGGGAAGATGGCATAGGAAATTGTGTAAGGGAGGATCCCGGGTGGCTGGAGGACCAGGATTACAAACAGAGGGCCGGACTCGGGGCAGGGCAACCCGCTTGAACCGGCTGAGTGCGCTCTGCCAAGTGGGGGAGGATTCCACGTCAACCTCCTCGTTGTAATTATGCGAAGGAGATTTGGGGGACCTCTGGCTTTCTCTCAGTTGGCAATACAACTCCAGTGTCCACACACTAGTGCTAACATTACAGCAACGTTATCATCAGCGTGGTTTCTGAAGCCTCAAATTGGTGACTGGTCGAGGGAAGAAAGAGGAAATGCCGCAACGGCTGGGATGAAGCACGGAGGAGGTGGAGTACATGTTGTTTGTCCATCCCCTTGACACTTTAACGTCTCAAACAGGGAGGTGCTGGCCTGTTGGGGAGGGGTCTAATTTAGGGACTTAAAAGGACGGAAATGAAAAAGGACGAAAGGGTCATAAAAAGAACAAGATTAGAGGAGACGCCAAACTTAAGATGCAAAGGGCTTGCCTGATTGTTTATGCACGTACGTATTGGAGGGGGCGCGGGTGATGGTGGGGGGAAATGTATTCACGTTTTCTGCACTATCATCTAAAATGCCTCCACGGTGAGTTGACCTTGCAGCGTGCACACCGGCTCGTTGGGCTGTCGGGCCGGGCGAGCTCCGCTTGAGCAGCGGTGTGTATCAGTCCCGTCTGATGGCGAGGGGCCAGAAGTCTTAAAAAACACACCCTTTGCTAATCTCCCCCCGGCGACTTTAAATACCACACTTTCTCTCTATTTTTGTGTAGTTATTCTTCGGTGGCTTGGGGCCACTCTGTATCATCACGCTCCTCTTCCATCTGTAGTCTTATCTACGGAGCCGACTCCCTCTGCCAGCTTCCCCAGCACTACGGCCAGCGACATAAACATTTTACTGACAAGGACGGTCAACTGTTTACTGACGAAGCAAAAGTCTTACTGGCAGCAGCCGTGGTGTGTGTGTGTGTGTGTGTGTGCAGAAGAAAGTGTGTGAGAGGAAGACAGAGAGGGTGAGGGAAAGAGAGAGGCTGACAAAGAGAGCGCCTAATGTACGGCCACTTTTGGTTTGCACACCTACAGGTCTCTACAGGGACCCATTTGTCGAATGCACTTAATGCTGACTCCAACCTTGGACTCTCCTATATGTCTGAGCAGTATAAAGTACGGAGGGCCCCCTCTCTTTTCATCCACTCACACCTTCATTCACCTTTTATATCTTTTTTTTTCCTCATGCGCTCCTCCCACAGTCCCTTAGCTATTCTCCATCTGAACCCCATCAGCAGCATTGTCTGGCCTTGGACCAAGCACATACTGTCACTGAACCCGCCTAAATGTATTCTCGCGTCCACTTCGCCTGCTCGGTTCCCCCTTTGAGAGAAACAGCGAGGAGTGCTCCAAGCGGAATGCTAATGTCAGCCTGCCCACATGCTCTCAATGGAGATGTTATCACACTAATGTGAACGCAGGTGTCATGTTAGCCACGTTCACCATTTGAGGATGTGGTTACACTTTATAATGCAAATTGTGTGATCGGATGCACCGGATCGTAACCAAAAGATTGTCTGTAAAATGATGGATGAACACATTTTGTTGCCTTTAAATTTGCTGTAATAAAAGTGCCCCGTTCTTTGTGTTGGTTATTCATCCTCCCTGCAGTATTGGTAGACTTCTTTTCTTGAATAATAGCCACTATTAAAGCTTCTCCAATTCGGTGATGAACACATTTTCCTCGAATTTCTTTGCAATACATTTATTACATTATTTTTAAAAGTATGAACATTTTTTCTATTAAAAGCAGCAAACTCAGGAAATGTTGGGTTTTCTTTAGCAGAAACTCTAAATGTCTCGCGACTGTGAGTCAGTGGTTAGCTGGTCGGTCTTTCAATGAGAGGATCGGTGATTCAATCCGGGCCCTTGAGCAAGACACTTAACCCTGAATTGCTCCCCGTAGCTGTTTTTCAGTGTATGATTGTAAGCTAAATGAAATGTAATGTCTCAGACAGCAGTTCTCAGACGGTTTTACTACTCCCATGTGAGGAGAAGATGATACAAGACATGATAAATCATCCCGATTGATCCCACATGCCGCCCACATCTCAATGAGATCTGAACTCAGGCCACCTCGGCTGATCGGATCACGATGCAATCCAGACCCGATCTTGGAGCATTCAGACTTGACTTGCTTATGCATCCGGCCACGATCATATGATAACAGTCGCATTGAAAAAATATGTGTAACCACAGCGTTAGTTCAGTGCCTTAGCTTGCTGACATTACCAATGAGCAGATAACACTAAGTACTGATGAGAGTCTTTACTCTTTGAGGTATTTTGGTCAAAAGTCAACTATTGTACAGCTTTGAGTGGCGTTGGGTGGAAAGTTTGAGGATCGTCGACGTCATTGTGATTCATAGTCTGGCCTTTAATATCTATAGAAAAATCCATGGCAGTCCATCCAAAACTCGTTGAGACTTTTCACTCAGTCATCAGAGACATATTAGCCAAGCAACATCAGACCTAACCACGAGAGTAGCTCTTTAGTTACCCCGAACTCCAATTCACCCCCCTCATTCAGTGCCGTCCTTACTTTCAATTTAACACAGGAGTCAATAGAAATAGGCATTTCAGATTTGAATAAATAGTTCCACACTAGCAGTGTTCACTGGATGAGGAGGCAGAGGTGTGGGACACGAAGCTGAGATATTACTCCGAAAAAAATGTCTGACTTGTGAGGCTGAGTGGTGTAACCCTCTGGGCAACGGGGGTATATAAATATATATATGCCCCGTCTGAATGCTGAAAGCATTGCTGCTTTATCGTTCTTTCATTGTCTGCGACGTCTTTGATTAAGTTCAGCACAGTGTGGCTGTTTGAAGACAAATGTTTCTCAGCCTGCAGTGGTGTGCTGACGAGGGCGTGGATAAAGTATTTATTAGCGCCATTTCCTCGTCACCAACCTGGACTTTAAATTCCTGCACAGGTGTGTCTGTGGGAGAGGGGATATTGGTGGGAGGACAACAGCTGCTGGGTATTGAAAACACATCAGCTGTGAGCACACACTGGCACACAATGCACTCGGCGGTCTGGTGCCAGCGGGCCTGTAGGGACCAGCTGCCTGTGTCACTGGGCATTCAGGCCAGTCATCAAGCCGCTGACTGCAACCGGACCCGGGCCACTGGCTCTGAACTCTGAACATGCCCCACGCCGGGGTCAAGCTATGGGGCAAACAGACCTGACACGCTTACACTCATACTGTGCAATGCACACACACTCGGGGCACGGCATCAGGAGTGCACGCTGCATATCGTGTGGCCTGACAGTTAAAAAAGTTAATGTGTTCATTTGCATCTTCCAGTATCACACCGGGTCTCAAAGGCTGGGAAATATGATGTTATTATATCTTCTTAGATTTAGGATATTATAATATGGCATCAGTTGTCTTTTCCTGGTTTTAATGGCTGCATTACAGTAAAGTGAAAGTCTTTGTGTCCACATTACAATCGAGGTTTCTTTGTGCACTTTACAGGTACACTGCTCCCAATCCAGCCCAGGCGGGTTTCACACCTATTTAGTATGTGTGTGGTTTAAACAACACAAAGACGGTCTCAGCCATCTTCCATGAGCACGTGGAAGGTTTGTTTGTGGTGCGAACGCCAACCACAGGATTGTGTGACAGCATTTAGCAGTCAAGAGCTAAATTGCTTTCACATTTATGCAATCTATCTGATGTTTTGTGGCAGCATTGAAGGAAAGACATCCTATATAATTATACATGATCACTTAGTAACCAAGGCAACACATGTGCACACCACTATGAAAGTAAGGGGATTTTCCCATCGAAATACAGAGTTGTGTTGTGCTTCTGCCCTCCTCCTGTTGTCGGTTTCTCAATATAATAGAGCTACTTACCTATCTCAAAACAGACATGAACACAACATTTGAAACATTCAGTAGAGATGCAATATAATGATAAGAGGGATACGAATAGATTAAAGTCCATAAGAATAAGAAATACACAATAATGAAGCTATAAGTCCAAACGCCCACGTAATGCAAATATTAAAAGGTAGGTCATTTTTGTTTTATGGGTATTGAGTAAATGCAATGGAGTGAAAATGTATGTGTCAACTTCGTGTAACAAAAGCCCATACACTGGTCACAATGTGCCCTTTGCGTGGCTCCTCGCCTACTGGGAATGAACCAGCACGGCTGTGTGTTGACACGGCTGCGGAAAGGACTATTTCCAGTGTTGGAGCGTTTTCTTCGATTTTGAAGTTTCAGATAACCTCTGATGTGAGCTCGCCACGAGGTCAAGCGATACACAAACAGCGACACGTCAATGTGCAAACCTTTGTTTTTGCAGACAGTGTTTTTCTCTGTGGCAGGAAAATCAAATTCCCAAGCTCCGATTTTACCCTGTCACTCCGTCTGCAATGCTCTCTCCTCCTCAGACTGGACCACAGGAGAAGCAGTTACATGCTCAGGCAGTTTGACCTGTAATGACCCTGTGTCTTGAATCAGGGCTCCTATTCTTAAACATAAAAGTCAGCATGGAGGGAGAACTGCTTGCGACCTGATTGAGCCGTCCTTACTGCAAGTGAGACAACCAGGCGTTGATAACGGAGGATGAGTAAAAACTGAGAAATGAGAGATGAAAGGGAAGTGAGGCATAGTATGAATCATGTATCATCAAAAGAACAAGTGCAAAGATGACTTTCAACACTTTATTTCAGGCGTGCTTACTTTTTACATCCAAAATGTTGGCAAAATATCTCATCGCATTAATAAAAATGAGTAAATATACAACTTTTAAAAAGTTGACAGTTGGGCAATCATTTTACATTTACCTTTATTTTCTCCATCAAATAAGTGTTCATATCATGAAACTGTATCTAGATTGCCTTCCAATCTAGAAACAGTCAAATAAGACCAAACAGTCTGTTTTTTGTGGGCTGCAGAGATCAGAAAACATGTGATGCAACAAGCCCTTCCTCTATTACATCCAGGCTCATTGGAATACATGAAAAAACGGTATATTCAGACAGATAGTATGAAAAAAAGAACAATACAAAATTGTTTCACGTTAATAATTCACGAAAATAGAAGCATGCCCCTGAACAAACAGCATGCTACGTCCCCTTTAAGTGGCGTTTCCTCTACACAATGTTGTATCCTTAAAGAAACCAGCTGGTATTTGCTCCTATTGAGAAATACCTCCAACAAAACCCGCCGCAACTATTTCCGTAGTTTGTTTTGAAAATGCCAGGGGGCATGAAAAAAGATCAGATCAATAAAACAAGTAGAAAGCAGCGATGGAGTCAGACATTTAAGCCGTCTCCATCTTCTGCTGCTCCCCTTCTCACTCCGCCCAGTAGGACCTGAGTGACTTCCGGTGGCTCTTTGCTCTCGTTCCTTGCAGTGTGCCCGTTGCACATGAGTGCCGTGCACACGCATACACACCGACGTACACACACCTTCTAACACTGATACACACTCACTCGGCCGTCTCAGCCACCTACACACACTCTTGCATGACTCAGACACTACTGCCCCCTCATTCATCAATAGTGCCAGAACAACTGGGCCAGGGGTCAGCGTGCCACTGCAGCAGCCAGGCAGTGGAAGGTAGAGAGGGATTTAACAGCAGGCGCCGTAAAAGAAACCGCTCCTGCCTTCCTGCCAGATTAGTGCTCCATTCCAGCACCCGGACCGGATTTGCGGCGGCGATGTGTGTCAGACTTTGATACGCCTGTCAAGTGACACCGGACCACATGGCATCGCACCCAGCCAGATAGCCGTAGCACTATGTTAGGTAGTGTGTGTGTGTGATTGTGTGTGTGTGTCCATGTTGCGTAAATTACAGGGTTAGGACTAGTTTTACCAATGTGGCAATCTGTCCATCGTGTGAGTGTGTGTGTGTATCTTTTTTTGTCACGCTGGATGTCTCTCACTTAGAGCACTTGTACTTTCGGTGTGCCAACCCACCCATGCTGGTGTGTGTGTATATGTGTGTGGTCTTTGAATGTGTGAATCCATCTGGTAATAACTTGGAGATGACTGGGCCAGTTGGCTTTGTGCAACGGCGTCATTTCCAAGTCCCTGTGTCGACTTTTTTGCTCCGTCTCTCTCTCTCTCTCCACATACACACAGACATACACAGCTGTGTGGTGGTATAGTTAAATCCATAGAAACCCCCTCTGGTGCCTTCCCCCTCTAAAAAGGATAACTCCTTATTTAATTTTATTTTGTGCCCGTGTGATTTTGTCCAAATAATGCCATGAATGTTGTGCCGTCTCCACTTTCCTTTAAGTTTACCCTCTCGGCAACTAATTATTTTCAATAATTCTTCACATTAATTCATCGTTAACAGGTGAATCATAATCGAGTCTCACCTTCTGGAATAGAGTGTGAAAACACCAATCAAAAGTTCCCAGAACATTAGGGCTGTGTGTAAATATCTTGTTTTCTCGAGCCAACAAAATTCTAAAACCACCTTATTCTGTCATTTCCTTCATTTCTTGCTTCATGAACTCGGGAGATAGCAACTGGCCAAAACCCGAGCGGGGCTGTCGCTAGAAGTTGACACTTCCCCGGCAGCGATTGGATGACAGCGTGTGTGACAGCTGGACTCAGGTCCATCTCTGAAGCCCTTTTCTCTTTTCATCGCCTCTGGCTGGTTGAGACTTCACAACCGACATCCGAGACTGTACTCTACACCGAAGAAATACCAGAAGGGTGGATGGGATGAATGGCTGTGTAAACAGATGAAACCTGAGGAAGACATATGTATGGATCGATACGGGCCAACGTATGCCCAGTAATATGAGAACTGCAAAGTCTTGTGGAACCGAGACTGCATGTAGCCTATGTCTATTTTTAAAGTATAGGCCTCGGAGGTGGTTGAGAGTGTGTGTGTTGCCTTCCTCGAGATAAGTGACACACCAAGGGAAGTGGGTCAGCATAGATTTTATTTGAAGGGTGTATCCCGTTCAGCCACAGCCAGCAAACCTCCTCTATGATTTAATAGAGGTGCTCAAAGAAGGGGATAAAACAAAGTATATTAAAGAGCACCCTCTCTTCTGAGTCTCAAATGTCATATACTGGAACTCTGTTTGCATTTGAGCATTGGTTCCATCATCTGGTGGTGCCATGTCTTCCCTCATGACTCCAGCCCTGGTCTTCCGTCCCTCTGAAGCCTGCACCGAGCTAACCGCGGTGACACCGTGTCTATGCTATCTCTCCATGCAGACCTCGCTGCTTTGGAATCACTTGGTCTGGCCGAGCTCCGTGTCATCTGCGTGTCCTTGGAACGAGTGAAGAAGGCAGATTGGGAGAGGAAGATAGAAACAAAACAAGGAAAGCCGTGGAGACATGGAGAGACAGGAACATCGGCACAGAGGAATGGGAAAGGGACGTGGAGACAAAGAAGGGACAAGGAGGGCGAGAGGGAATGTGTGTCACATGTACCTCCATTGTACAGAGGTGATGGTGGAAGTCTAAGAAAACCAACCATATAAAAAAAAAACTAAAAACACGGCTAGATACAAAATACAAAAGGTTTATTTCAATTTTGTGTTGGCTTTTCAATAAAGCTAACGGACTAAAGCTAATGGCAAAAGGCTAAGATTACAAATGAATCCCACATATTTGACTCAAGGTCTGCATGAAAGTTGGAAATAAATTGGTTTGGCTGTCAAAAAAAGACATCTCTCTTCACTCTTTTGCCTCTTGTGTGTTTCTTTGTTTCTTTGTTTGTGTGTGTGTATTGATTTATCTTCTTCAAGCTATCCACACCTTGAAAGAAATGTTGTGCTGCCTGCCGTGGTCAACACTACTTGGAATCTGGATCTGATATGCATTGCAATGCCATTCATCACACTGCAAAATTGTGTCATGCAGAACACAACACAAGGCAGGTAAAGTTAATGTTACGGGCTAATGCTAATAGATGCTAACATACTTTAATATACAGATTATGAACGGGCATGTGCAAACCCGACAGCAGCTTTGAAAATACCAAATTCAGAAGGATTACACATCCTCGTGAAACAAGACCCATGTTTTTTTTCCTTTTAGCGACTTTTTGAAAAAGCAGCGATGTGTAGATGGATTTGATCAACTTCTGGTTGATCAATTTCAACATGCCCGGTACCAACCTTAAAACAGAAAAGGCACGGGAAATTGAATTTGCTCTCGATGGCTGGGGTAAACACACATTTAAAAGGGCACAGAAGTAAACGGGAGCAAACATCTTTTTGACATTTTAGTTGTTGGGTTCAGGGACCATTCGCTGCTCTGGGTACTGGAATTACACTTTAGAAGCAAGACTGTAAAACTTTGTTTGACTTTGTCCCTCATCAGGCTGCATGTTCAGAAAATAAAGTGGCAGCTTATGCTTCTCTGTTTCCAAGAGCCAGTCTTTGAACCCTCTTGTGGGATCATTGTGGGCCCCGTCATGGCGATCTCTCTCTCTGGATTCCACTGTGGACTGAAACCAGAACTCTCAAAGACAGAATTCATCTCTTTCGTCGTGAAAAGAGAAACAGAGACAAACCGCTTTATGAGAGGATACTTTCATGTCCTTTGTGATTAGTTTTTTGTTTAAATTCTCCTACAGATCCTTTTCTGTCTGGCTTTGCAGCTGCAGGCGCTGTGTCTCCGGAGGCTTGCTTTCAGAAGCAAGCGTGATTCATCCTCTTCTTTCCGTCTCTATGTTTTAGTTTTGTATCACGGTTCGGATGTTGATAATGTTATCTTTGACTCTGCATGCTTTTAGTCAACATTGCAATAGAAGGGGTAATAACCAAAGGCAAAGGCAATTGAGGAGGAGCTGTATTGAAGATCAGAAGCGCAGGGAAAAAAGAAACAAAATATTTTTTTGTTCGTTTGTTTTTTCCCTCTGGCTGTGTATCTTAGAATGTGTCAGTTGGAAAACACAACTCTCAATCCCTCTACATCATTTCTATTGTCTCTTTAGTTTGGCAGCCTGTGTGTGAGAGAAGTGATTCACTCCGAGGCTCACAGCTGTTACCAAACCGAGCAAATCGAAAAGGTTGTCGAACACACACTGAACCAACGGTCTCCACCTGCGGACCAAAGTCTTGTCTCGGTCGTAGTAGTAGTCGTAGAACATGGTTTTAGTGTTGAATCCAAATCATTTGGGGAAAAGCAAAGAAAAAATCCAATCGCACCCGGCCTTGATCTGCCTCGTTACATTTTAAATAATTCACTCCGTACTGCCAAGAGAGATAACCGCTGAGGAGGCATCACTAATGCATTGCTCAGTCACAGCTGCATCAATGGCCTCTCTGACTGCAGCCTCTATGCCACATTTAAAAGGGCACAGAAGTAAACGGGAGCAAACATCTTTTTGACATTTTAGTTGTTGGGTTCAGGGACCATTCGCTGCTTTGGGTACTGGAATTACACTTTAGAATCAATACTGTAAAACTTTGTTTGACTTTGTCCCTCATCAGGCTGCATGTTCAGAAAATAAAGTGGCAGCTTATGCTTCTCTGTTTCCAAGAGCCAGTCTTTGAACCCTCTTGTGGGTTCATTGTTAGACCCCCAGCTGATGAAACAGTACTGTGCAGTGCACTGCAGCAAGTCAAGAAACAAAGACCAATATGACACTTTAAATGCAACACATTGTATTCATCGTATCAGACAATCCAACTGACACACAGACTTCCACAGACGCTCGGTTCAGGCTAACTAACCACTGGGGACACACATTATGCACGGGATACTGCAAAGTCAAATCACCAGGTGTGGACGCCGCCGCCGTCATTAATCAGTGCGAGATAGTGCCACATTTGGATGAGCATCACTGCAATGAATTACCCATTCATCTCTCTTTCCCATTCATTCTTCAACCGGTGATTTTGTCTTTTTATCGAGTTGAAACATTTCATACGAGGATATTTCACCCTACTTCCTCGATAAATCAACTCTTCTTCAGGCGGCATTTTTGTCTTCCCTACCACTGCAGCTTTTCTTATCCAGATATTGACACATGTTTCTGAAAGGAATCCTCAAACAAGCTTAAACTGACATGTAATGTAATGTAAACTGTGAATGGAAACGACTGCAAATCGTCTCCTGCTTGGCAGAGCGCTTTCTTATTTTAAGGATAAACAAGTCTCAAAGGATGAATATGAGATGAAAACATTTGCTAAGGCCACGCAGCACCATGGACAGAGCCTGTTCCAGTAGAATCACAGCTTGCACCTGAGCGTGGTCATGCTCTTCCTTTAGAGTCATTTTAATAATATATATGTGTGGTAACATCCAAAAAATAATCAGACACTTTTTTTTCCAAGTACCATGACTCATATTGATTAGATAACCCCGTCCCTCTCCAAACACCTTGCTTTCCTCGTTCTCTGTCTTCCGGTCACGTTGAGTCATTCAGTCCATCCTTTTTTCGATCCCTTCTTCCTTTGTACTGTTTGCTGTCTCCTTTCCTATCTCTCTGTCTCCATTTTCCTTCCTCATCCTCAGGATCCAGCTCTCCTTCCCCTCGTCCCATCGCGGTAGCTCCCAGCAGTAGTTAGATTGATCCAAACTTCTATGGCACCCCCTGCGGTGGCATATCGATCATCGGGAGGTAGAGAGGACAATTGGAGGGGAGGGGAGAGGAATATGTTCTGTGTTCTCAGCATTCTTCGTTTTTTACCCTCAGACCAGCAATGGGTGAGACAGAATGAGACAGATGGAGGAGAGCCCCCTCTGGAAGACCGAGCAAGGCACAGTCTCAGAAACTGGCAGGAACAGGACACCAGTGACGCGTTCTGGCTCTCGTACTTACTTTCCTTATTGACAAGTGTAAAGAGGAGAGATAACACCGTTTGGGCCGGAAGTCCAACCCACAAAGCCATGCATACTAATTGCTATCTTGCTGAACTTGCTGCTTCATACAATCTGGGTCTTGTTTTCAGAGTTTTGGCCATCACTCCTATCAGTAATAGTAACAGTCTTCTGGCTAATTAATTTCCGAGGGCTGGGATTCTCATCTGTTTAAAGAAGTCAGATAGGGAGTACAGACATGAGCAGCAGTAGACAGAACTTGTTTGGACCAGAAAACGAAGCTGATGTTGGTACAAAATCTAAGCACAAGTAACAAAAGTGAAGGAAATACTTGTAAAATTGTAATCATAGTGGCTAAAAAGCCAACATATTGTGTCTTCTGTAGGTTTTAATCAGGGCAATCAACAAACAGACAAAGGGGGTGTGGCCTTAGCGACTGTATATAGTATAAGCAACCAATGGGAGACATGACCCGGATAACAACTCGACAGGTAAAACAAGTTGAGAAAATAATGAAACATAACTTAACATAACGGAGAAAGTTTACTCAAATGTGTTAACGTGTTCAATGCCCTCTGTACACAAGGAGGAAAACACCTCTTCACATGGACAAGTCAATTGTTGTCTGATTTTTGTTTTGTTTCCGATTCATCTAACTGCTTTTATAAATTGATGTGAAAGTGCCTGTTGTGCCATCCCACGTGCCGTTATGCAGACAGTTGAAGATGTAATGCATCAAATTGTTGACAAGTGAATCGTATTGAAATGGTTTGGTCCTTGCTGACTCTCACCTCAAGCTGCTGGTTTTGTGTTCATACATTTTGGGTGTGCTCACTTCTGGTTTTAAACGTTAAATAAAGATCTTGAGATAATCTATTGTCTTGTTCAGAACCCGTCTGATTATCCGGCCGCTTGTGTTTTTTTGCTTGTCAGCATTTACTTTGGTAAGTACAATAATATCATAACCAATGGAAACAACTAGCTCTTTTATGGTAACTTCTTTTAAATCACTTCTTAAAACCCATTTTTATAGAACAGCATTTAAGTGATGTCGTACTTTTATGCAAATATTTGGTTCCCCTAATTTAGTTTGTCTGTTTTTTAAATTTTATATTTGTATCTTACCATTCTATTTGTTTTGCCTTTATTCTCTGTAGAGCACTTTGTAAACCTGGTTTTTAAAGGTGCTGTATACATTAAATAAAGTTAGGCAGCACGGTGGCTCAGTGGTTAGCACTGTTGCCTCACAGCAAGAAGGCCCTGGGTTCGAATCCCGGTCGTCCCGGTCGTTCCAGGTCCTTTCTGTGTGGAGTTTGCATGTTCTCCTCGTGTCTGCGTGGGTTTACTCCGGGTACTCCGGTTTCCCCCACCATCATAAAGACATGCACCGCAGCCTCACCCCGGTTCGTATGGATGTGAATGGATGTGAATGAATGTTGATGGTGGTCGGAGGGGCCGTAGGCGCTGATTGGCTGCCACGCTTCCGTCAGTCTGCCCCAGGGCAGCTGTGGCTACTGATGTAGGTTACCACCACCGGTATGACTGTGTGTGTGTATGACTACTTGACTCTGGACTCTGTAAAGCGACTTCGGGTGCCTTGAGAAGCGCTATATAAAATAAATGGTTGTTATTATTAATAATATTCATCATACATCTGGTTTAACCTACAAATCAACTGTGATTCAACTGAGCATTTGCTCGTTTTGACAAAACAATCAGTTTCAAGTCCTGAAAGGTTGGCCAACTATACCTCAAACATAACAATCTACAGCTCCTCTTATTTATAGCCTGTCAGGTTGCCCAACCCTTGTGCTTGTTGCCATGTTGAACCTACTTTTCTGTGATTTCAGCAGTTTTTTTTTACCATAACACTGATATCAATAGAAATGAACAGCAGGTTAATAACTATTGTAATTGCCATAACTGAGAATATGTATTTCACTCCGACAGTTTAGTGTCCTTGGTTGGAAATGCATTGGCGGTGTTCCCTCTAACACACCGACTCCTTAGACGTATCACAATTTTAATTTCCTGGCCAAATTGTCCATTAATGTTTGACAAAACCTCGTGCTCACATTTTCATTGACATTCTATGAACACATTAAGTGGAAATCGCTGACTTTTGTCATCCTACCCGAACGACCTATTTGGGATCCCCACCTGCGATTCAAGCAACGCTGCATTTTTTGCAAAAATGATGAAGAGGAGGAGGGAAGTCTTCATTTCAATGTGTTTAATGCCGGAACAGAGACTGGGAGGCGTGCAGACGACTGGAAGTCGACTGCTCAAAGTCTTGTTTATATCCCCTTAAAAAGAATCAGCCAGACAAATATACTGTGTACATGGAAGTCCCTGCACCTTTGATATAAAACTGCACCCGATGCATTCAGTATCGAACCTTCACCCTCTTCCTCTCCTAGGCACGTCGAAATCACAGGGCTGATTTGTTATATATATTTGTTATATTAAAGCACTCCCCCGTCAGAATAAATCAATACCAGTTTTCACGCATGCAAACATTTTGACAGTATTTTACCCTCCTGTGTATATACAGAGGATGGAATTTGTATTCAATAAAGAGGCATTTGGTTCTCTCTATTCTCCTCTCTTTTTCTACAGTATCTGCAGCCTGCATTTCCAAAGGTGGATGAAAAATAACGCACGGTACAAGACTTCTTTGAGCCCTCACCCCCAGTTGTTAGACACAGGTGGGAGGCAGAATATGATACCGGCAGAGGGTTTGACGGCCTTCCCCGTGTAAAGTCGCTTGGCCCTTATTGAAGCCCTCCGCTGAATGCAAGCAGCCTCCTCTCGGAGAGTCGATGCCGATTCATCGCCTGAGGCCAATTAGCCATTTGGCCCTCACTGAACCGCTCCTCTCTTTCTTCGTTGCCTCCCTCTCTGATGCTGCCTCACTCGCTCTGTAGCTCTGCCAGCTGAGTCGGGCGTCTGGCTCCTCAGAAGAGCGCAAAGGAAAGAGAGGGAGGGAGGGAGGTCGACCAACTGCCTCATCTTTTAATTTTTCCCTTTGCTTCATCAATTCATATTTCAATAGTGGATATATTCGTGTTGTTGAGGGAGCACGCTGCTGTTTGATGGAGGAGGTCGAGGCCACCGTCTGTGACACATTGCAACTCTTAAGAGGAGGAGGTGTGGCCAATATATGCAAACCGTGCGTATACACTTATCTTAAGTAATCGGCTCCCTTACAGCAGACCTGATTTCTTATATGTGGTTTAATCCTTTCCACCTCACTGCTTTTCTTCTGAAGGAACCGAGCGTGACACGGATATTGACTCTGATAGTGAGATTCTGTGAGCCTTTTATGTGTTTTTGCGTTACCTCAAAGAAATACAAAGCTACATCAAAGCGTCGCTCTGCATCAATGGGAGTAAGGGAACACTGTGAAGAGACCCACTGCATGTCCAATCTGCATAACCGGTTCATTACAGTCAATAGAAACACGTTTTCTTCTGCAAGCTGATTAACCTGATGTCTGAGTTCACGTACTCACTGAGCAAGAATGAAGATGGAATGGCCACCTTACAAACGACGGCAGTATTGTGAACCGCGTACTAGTATGGGGGACACAAGAAAAAGCCTGGCCCTTGCTGGACCTCTCCATCAATACAAAGTGCTTCAATCGATTAAAACACATCTGCATGTCTCACATTAGGAGCCCTACATTTTACATGTTTTGTTTTCTCCTTAAACTGTGACAGCTGCAGTCTCTTCTATCATGCAAATAGAACACATACGGCTGTTGTTTATTTCTGCAGCTGCATTTGCTTTTATTCAGAGACTCTGTGCAGCCCCTTTTAGCATAATGCTAGTTGGGCATTCTGTTATCGTGTCATTATAGATCTCTGTTATTCTGACTCTGTTCAAACATGACAGGACCATTACTGATGGAGTCACACGGTAAGAGAGATCTGAAGCTTCTTTTTTCTTTCCCTCCTCGCTATGATGGGAGCATCACTGGAGCAGTGAGTACGAAAATATCATCAAAGAAGAGAAGGAGTGATGACATATAAATCTTCGCTTGCAGTTGACCGTAATGCAGCACTAGAGGGAGTCTCACCCCTCAGTGATTTATTCACAAAAATCTATCACATTTGGTCTGAAAAGACCTTAGAGTGGAAAGGTTCTGGATAGAACCTCCAAAAAGGGTTTGGGGCGAAACCATTACACCCACTAGAAGAGTTCTCATTGGGGGATTTTAATGAAACCTTTCACAGATGCTTCTAGGTACAACCCTTTACCTTTGGTACATGGAGGAATCCACTAAAAGGGTTCCACTTGGACCCTTTAGATAATGTTCTACTAAAAAGGGGTTTTCCTGTAAGGATAGTTTTATATGAACCCTAGTTGGCACCTTATGTCTCAAAGTGTGTATTTCTTCACACACATGAGCCCCTAGAGGATCTTAACTCCTGCAGAATACGCGTTTCATTGCTTCCCAGCTTGTGTTAAAGAAGCACAGGGTGGCCATGTTGCTCGTATAACGTGTTGGGAAGTAATGTAACAAGATTCCTCTGGAATCCACCTCGAAAAAGCGTATTCTTGCTGCCCCAATGGGGTCATTGGCAGACATGAGAACACCTGTAGGAAGCAAATGGAAATAGAAAATCCCTGCAGACATACCCTTGGGTGAACTAAGCGGTGTGCCGGCGAAGAAGTGAGTCTGCAGGGAGACCTCATTGTTGGGGTTTGTCAGGTGCACTTATTCAGACAATCCCCTCCTAGCTTAGTCTAGGGACTGTTGGTAGTTAGATCTGAGCTGGAACCTCAGGCTTTTAGAGGCCTCTCAACCCGGCCCTGTCAGAATAATGGCATCTCACTCCCCAGAGGTCACGATCTATAAGCATTAGCCCTTCATCCACCTCTCTACCTCATTCCCTCCATCTCTACATGTCACCATCAAGCCATTACCTCGTCCCCACACCTTCAGCGAGAGGCAGAGGCTCCGTTGTCAGCCTCTCAATAGCTCTGACCTGTCACTATTAATATCTCTCCTCTTTCCATCTTTCTTTCTCTCTTTCTATCTCGCTGCCCCTTTTCTGCTCTTCCCACTCGTTCTAAGCTCATTTTGAGGATATAGTTGACAGAAGAGAGAGGGAGGGAGATAGATTGGTGAGTCAAGGATGAGCATTTCCAAGGGCCGTGTCACCCGGGAGTGCCACCAGACGGATATAGAAAAGAAACAAGAGCATGGGTCGGTCAGTATTTTGGAGAGGCGACATCCATCTTAGACTCACTTAGACAGCCTTATTTGTCGAACTAAAAAAAAAGGAATCCAGGCAAACCTTTTATTATAGGGAGAGATTAGACTTCCCTTTCTGTATCGTCAAGAACAGTTTAATTTACTCAAGAGATTGTCGAAAGCTGTGCCGGTCTCACTCGCGTATAAACATGTTTGGCAAGCAAACAAAAAGCTAGATTGAATGTTTATGAATCCATGCATGCGCATTAAGATGCAGAAGCTGTAACCTCAGATGTGAAGCACTTAGGAATCAACACGAGTTACAGTTCCATCCTCATGTTTTGATGCACTTGGTCATAAAAAGATCTCAGTAGAAATGACAGAAATTACCCCAAAACACTGACATATTGCAACAAAGTGTTTTATGTTGGACTGAAATTAAAGAAGAAAAGATGTGAAGAGGGTTGATGAAAACAGATTTTTTTCCCAACACGCCTTAATAAAAAACAAACAGACATAAAAGAGATAAAATATTGTATTGACATGCATTTTGAGGCGATATATTCAGACCAATTCTCTTTCTTGCCTTATATGGGTGCTTCTGAATGAATCCCATTTTAATTTGGAGTATTTATGAGGCCGATTCATCCTGTGTGGTGGGACAATGCATTGTCTGAGTCAAGGAGCATAAAAGACCCAACGCTCTGGCTCATATTGGGTGGTTTACAACACGGAGGGAGATCAGAGGGGAGATTAAAAGTGGATCTATGGCGCTGTGAAGGAGGGAAGGGGAGATGAGGAGAAGGACCCTGACCTTCAGTGTTTTTCTTCCTCTGTTGTTCCCTTTACACATACGCATCAGGACTTTCACTCACACTCTCTCCGATGGCCGGAGCATGCACATGGTTGCATTTTTGAAAGTTTTACAGCCCCGGGTAAAGCCCCGAGCGTGACCTGAGGTGCGAGAGAGGGGGGTTATGGGTAGTGTCTACCACTGAAGCCAAGAGCGTCCGACCACTTCCACTGTTCAATTAAACCCCTGGCCTAAGTGCTGGGGCGGGAATCACAGGGGACGCCAGAGAAAACAGTCCTGGAAACACACACACACACACACGTTTACATCTGGAATATGGTCACAAGCATCTTTGAGAACATACACACACACACTCACACACACATTTCCCCTTTGTTTTACAAACAACAAAGGCTATCTTCGGGAATGCAATCCACAAAGGATTTAGGAGGAGAGAGAGGAGGGAAGGAAATTGAAGCCATTAGGAGCCTTATTACTTTTTTATCAGAAACTGAAGTATCGGCTCATAGAATACACAGACAAGGAAGGAGAAGCACATAGAAAGCCGAAGATATAAATATCTGTGTGGGGGGTAATCCACACAAAAAAAACGCACTGGTATAAGTAAAAAGCAGGAGGATAATAGATCAACAAATAGTGAATTGAAAACAAGAAGGAGGACATTTAATGTGTAAATGAGAGAGAGCCGAGGTGGAAATAATGAAAGTCTTGCCCATCAGCTCGGTTCCATCGGAGAAAAGCTCGAGCCACGGCTGCCAGTTGCTTAAAAGTCAACTGCTTGGCAAGAAACTGCAGAGCAGCTCCGTGTCCTCTGCTCCTCGAACGTCCTCCCGGAGCCCATTTACTTGGCTCGCATGAGGGGGAAGCTGCAGAGTAATTGTGAGGATGGTATAGGTGTGTGTGTGTGTGTGTGTGTGTGTGTGTGTGAGTGTGTTCCGGTATCTCTTTTAGGTGGGGAAAGTGTGCCTGTGTGTTTGTGTGTGTGTGTGTGTGAAGTGCTAATATTGATGAATGAGGGTGCAGTGGATGACTCATGAGAGAAAGGGTCGATACGGGTGTGCGATGAATGTGTGTGTGTGTCTGTGTGTTTTTGTGTCGTCTGTGTTCACGTATGTAAGTGTGTGTACATTAGTCCCATATTTGCATTTTTTCCGCATGTGTATTCCGTGCGTCTCCACAACCTGTCACTGGCTTGTACCGAACTACATGTGAACCGCACTGCAGATGGAGCCACGCTTCTCCAGCGGGGTCAGGGTTGAGGTCAGTGTTGCTCTTCGATAGGAATTACTGCATATTCAGCACGCCCACCTCGACCTTCCGTCGTAAGCAGCGTCGCTCGCTCGCTATCTCTGTCGCACTCTCGCACACGCTTGAGGGGATGTATCATCTTCAAATGAGGAGACATCTCATCGGAGACCAGGGGAACGGAGCGGAATGGTAATGGTCCTGTGCAATTGCTGGGGGAAAAAAGGCAATAAGAAATTAAATCAGCCCGCAGTCATGGATATTGTGAGTGCTTATTATGTTGCATCGTTACTGTGCACGCTGATGGTAGAACTACAGTCGCAATGTGTCTCTTTCTACACACGGGCAAAACACACAAACACACACACACACACTTATGTATGTAGACACAAAAAAACTTTGATAATCTCCTCACTGTCTCAAACACAGGTAGATTTAGAAATTATGATACTATAATGATACCATAACATGTGTGTGTGTGTCTGTCTGTCTCGGCCCATTATCTGTGACTTAGAGCCCATCTCTAACACTGACGGGCACAGTGGTTAAGTGCCTGTAATAAAGGTCCTAAGTGTTTTGGGAAAGCCTGAAACTCAGAAGCCATTTGCTGCAAAAAAAAACAAAAAGGGAAAAAAAGGAAGAAATAAAAACCCACCTCGTCATCATCCTGTAAATGGACGTGATCCAGTGCGAGATAACGTCGTTCTGGCGGAAGGATTAAGTACACGCAGATTGGTGAAATGTAAATAGCCGCCCGGAGGAAACTTATTCAATCTCTAGCAGATGATGTGATGTGATTAAGCGTTAGGGAATGAAGGAGGGTGAGAGACGCGACGGCTCCGAGATAAATCCTCCTCCCCTTTTTCCTTTCACACGCCGTGTGATCTCCCTGTGCGTTTATCAATTATCCGGGCGTAAACCGGTGTGAAATGCGAAATTTGTCACACACCGGGGTAACGGTGCATTGCACGAAACTCGGCGGCCATGCAGAAGTGGACTCCTCAAACCTATTGTCGTTGGGATTTCCTCTCCAAAAAGTTTGATGAGCTCTGGCTTTGTGGCCGGAGTGGCGAGACGGAGCTCAATCAGACACATCACCCACCAGGGCCGATATCCCAGAGGCGTGTTTGCTCCTTTATTTCCTACTAGCCTCTCTTATCCTCGTGTGTTAATGTGACTGTTACACCTCGGGCCACTGCCTCGTGTTCTGGAAAAGGTGAAGAGGCGCTGCAAATTATAGCAATGATTTTTGCCGTGCATATTCATGAGGCCACATGGAAAGAGGAGCGCCGGTTGTCAGTCGTTGTGTGATGCCAGCATCTCTTCTTTGGGCTTGCCAAGGCTTCACAGCAGAATTGGAGGAACTGTGAGGTTATTGGCCCTCACTAACAAGGACTCGGAGAGGAGGTCATTTCTTTCTCTTTTTTTTCTCCCTCTAATTCTTTTTACATGTGTTTCTTTCTCACAGTGCTTGTATCCATTTCACACATTCCCAGCTTGCAGAGGATTCAAACGGGTGTAACAAGCCTGTACTCAAATCCTCCCTTTGTAATACAAGGAACAGGGTTACATAAACTGCATTCAGACATCCACTAAAAGAAAAAAACTCAATGTACTCACCACAGGGAATATTATATGGATGTATTAATAATAATAAAAAAGCAAGGTTTTTGACTTATTTTCCGAAATCAATAATGTTTATAATAGAAATAAGAAGTAGATTTGTCCAAGGCTTTATTTTATAGTTTCCCCCCTCCACAACTGCCAGCTCAGATACTTTATACATTCTGTTTCAGAAAAAAAAAAGTTGCTTTAAATATTCCCATCATGCCCAGCAGGGGCGTCAATTGTGTGCGTTTCCGCGCCAATGGATCAAACTACCTGCGAGGATCATCGCCTCAAGCCAAAAGAAATGGCGTCCGTATGAATCCTTTGTGAGTCGCTGACGTATATACAGGATATCTCTCCGGGGTTTAGTGTATGAAAGGAAACAACATGTCGGCAGGATGAGCGGACAGAATGACGGAGGTCCACACTGGCGCAGCGGTGTTTTTCAGCCCAAGATGGCGGCAGATCTGTAAGGCATAGCCGGTGTATTGAATTTCCTCTAAGCTCCAGGAGCCTCGTCGGTTTAGCGTTATCTCTTCTAGCACAATCTGTCCTTTTACCATGTCTGGGGAGGAATGGAAAAGGCAGGAACAGAAATGTATAACAACATTGGCTTCATTATCCAAAGAAACGCTTTACAAATGGAAGCCGTCTCCGTAATATATCGTCCTATTGGACATATTTAATAGCCGAACCGAGAAGGCTGAGCAAGATCGTAATGCATGTTCTGAAGTCGTACCGAGGAACAGCAAAGCCAGAGGAGAGGGGAATTAAAAAGAAAGTGTGGTGTTTCGTGAACGCTGTAGAGTGAAGGGGGGATTTTCAGGACATCCGCTTTGTCAAAGTGAAACAGACCGAAATGGGCTGAGGGCTTACAGAGCGCCCCGAGAACAGAGAGTGGACTTACCACACTGAGGATGAACAGGCGTTCTGATTCCTCCCTTCTTCAGCTTTTAATGCTGCTTTCTCATTAGCGTCATTGCACTTGTTCTATTATTCACTTTTCTTCTTTTTTTTTGCATTTCTGAATTCATTTGTCAGAGGGCATATTAATGGGTTTTGGTTCACCGTTGCCTTTTTGAATGCTGGGAAAAAGGAGAACTGTTCGCGCGTGCTGCGAGACGCGCTCGTTCCAGTCAGCTGGGAGCCGGGATTTGAGGTTTCCAAAGGACGGCGTCGCCGACCACAAGGAGGCCTCATGGGGACCGTTGGAGAAGAGACGGGATAAATAGAGAGGAAAATATTTGTATACAAGTTTTGGTTTTATTTGTCTTATACGGTGAATGAAAGATTTGACTCAGACTTCTCCTTCCTCCCTTTACTCCTCATGAAAACTGGTGAGGTCTGTCGGTTATCTGCAGCCCAACCCGTCCTTGTTTCTGGAAAGACACGCCGCTCTTCTTCCTTCCGTTGTCTTCTCCTCGCGTGATCTGGCCGAACTGACCCTTAATGTAATCCCAGGTAAACGTTTGCAGAACCACTTCATCTCCAGTCTCATCAATGCCTGTCAGGCGCTGATGAGTTTTGAATGGCGAGACCTTGAAGAGACCTTGAATAAAACACTCGATTCGTAGCAGGCTTCCTCCCTCACTTCATTCCTCTCCTAACCGCCTTCTCTCTCCGACTTCATACCCGCCGCGGTCTATTAAAGGGAGCAGAGCGACTGAATCATAGAGCTTCTGGTTTCGGAGCCTGAGGTTCAGAAAAACAGTGAAACAATAGCCCGGCACAGAAAGTTGTCACCAGAGATAAACATAGGCTCGATGGTGTTTTGAGCCCTCACCGGCGCCTTCCAGGCAGCCGCTGCCTGGAAGGCGCCGGAAGGTGGTCCCGCCCCCCAAAACTCTGATCAAATCGCTACCCCACCCACTTGGGCGGAGCGACATAATCAATCACTTTGAGGCGCATTGCATGAAACCGCCGCATTTGGGCCAAACCACTTGACCCACTTATTTGAGCGACATGAGCGCAGTTCACCACTTTAAAGGTACGAGCTCATTTTTTTTTATTTTTAATGTTGTAATTGTTGTTAATGTTAAAGTAATAGCTAGAGAGATGCTATGATAATCTTAGCTAAATGCTGTCATTTCCATTTACTATGCTAAAAAATCTGGTTAATTAGGTAACAAAGGTAAAAACAAAGTTTAAGAGCATACTCATATTTAATTTGATTGTTAATGGTAATGTTAGTGGTTATTGATTCAAATGATGAGGATGAGGCACTTGGGTGAGACAGGATTGACTGGGGAGGCTTGGTTGCCATTTAGCTGGCAGCTTTTTGGATAACTCTTGAGCATCATAGGTAGTGCTGACTATAGGTAGTGTTGACTACTTTATTGACTACTTTACTACAAAGAACTTCAGAAAGCTCCCTCCAAACTGTACACCCAGTGTCAATAGTTGTTTCATTGTGTCACATTATACATCATCAAATCTGATAATACTGTGTGTTGTGTATGTCTTATGACATCATTTTTCCCAAGGAAGCCAGCAGCCTGCACCTGCTCCTCCGGGTGCTCTCTGGGAGCATCGAATTTAAAGAAGTAAGTGGCCTGTCTGCGGCATCAGGACCCCCCACAGGCCAGGGAGGAGCTTCAGTTCAAGTAATTTGCAATATTCCACATATCATATCTCTGGACAGGTTAATAGACCAGCACCTCGCCAACCAGGTGAGGTCAATGAATATTTGACCTCCTCACGCACCTGGGGCCAGGAATGGTAGAGGTGGTGGTGGATATTTTTAAAAGTGTGTTGATTGAAAATATTGGTTTATTCCAGTAGAGTGTACAAGTTAATGACACAGTAAAATGGTAAAACAAAATTTCACACGCAAACACAGCTGTTTACTAAGCAGGATGAATGGCAGAATTTAATACACTATAAATATTATCTAAATATTTTATTGGGGCAGTGTGGGAGGTCGGAAAAAACTGGGGAAAGACTAAATCAGTTCGCTTCTGTCTTCGCCTGCCTTAAATGCCCGTCGTGATGGACACATGTAATGTCTGTACATAGCTCTTCTCTTTACCATCCCAACAGATGTTCCAAACATATTTGAAACAAGCTTGAAGTCAGCTCAAAGGTCAAATTTCACCATGTGACTGGTTTTCCCAGATCCCATCACAAATGGTCTCAGCACTGTTACTACCACACTACCTAAAAATATAAACCTGTCTTGAAGAAACCTATGCCTATTTGTGCACTTCACCTTTTGCCCGATCGAGCATGTCCTCGATGGAGCAGCAGGGCTAGATGGGGTTGGGGCTGGGCGGAGGCTCCACCAACCAGTGGTGACTGGTGGAAAATGCGATCTTTGCAGATGTCCCCTAAAGTAACAAAAAGTAACCAAATTTGCTATGAGGAGATGAACTAGTGTTGTAGTACTCGTCCAGATGGCAAAGAGAAAAAATAACACCACCTTTTGACACTGCCTTCCCTTTCGCTTCCCCATCCCTATAAAAATAAAAGCAAGGAACTAATAAGTATTTTTGGGGAATTTAAGTCATTGTTTTTAGTCATTAAAATAGGTCTAGGTTGAACTTACCTTCCTGGGCGCCCATTTCTTCATGAACTGAGCATGAGGACAATTTAACTTGATGCCTCAGAGTTATCCAAAACTGGTGGCTGCCTCAGAGGTATCCTTATTCCAAAGCAGCCTGGAAGTCAACCAGTCTCAACGTCAAGTGCCTCACAGGCATCATTTGAAAGATAACCACTAACCATTAACAATCACTCAAATACAGTGATTAATCTGCAGTAATTAATCTTACTTTGTTACCTAATGTTTTAACCAGATTTAGCTCGCTTAGGTAGAAATGACATTACCACAGCTAAGATTAGCATCATCTATCTGCTAGCTAGCAGGTTGAAATAACATTACCACAACATTAGCCGCCCAAAAATAGCTACGCCCTTTGAAATTGTTGAACCAAGTGGGTTAAATGCGCCCATCGCTCCCCAAGTAAAGTGGATTTGACAAGTGGGGTAAGCGCATTGATTGGATCAGAGTTTTGGGGGGCGGGACCACCTTCCGGCGCCTTCCAGGCAGCGGCTGCCTGGAAGGCGCCGGTGAGGGCTCAAAACACCATCGAGCTAAACATAGTGGGAGAGTGAGTTATGCTATGCCCCAGCACGACATGCTGTGGTGTGTGTGTGTGTGTTTGCTTCATGGTTAAAGGGATGGGCCACTGTGGTTTACAGAGTGTCTCCATCTGGAAGCACTCAAGTTTTGCTCTGCTGTTTCAACTGGAGATGTGTAGGTTGTGTATATACTTTCATAACACAAAGCGGCACACACACACGTGTGCACGTGCACACACACACACACACAGTCGTACACACACAAAGAGCACAGAGAGACGTACTGTACACACACAGACCGATTTTGTTTCCTTTTGTTGTCTGGAGAATCTCTAAAACGGAGTAAACTCTGCTCTTAAAATAGAACGTCTGAAAAGAGGCGGGGGGGAGGGGGGGTGCGGGAGACGAGACATCTGCAGATAAGAGACAAGAAAAGAGGGAGGGAGACGGAACGGCTGTTCCGGCTCCCTCCCTCTTTCACCTCGGAGCTCGGGGGGGGGGGAGGGTTGTGTTAGCAGAGGGTTCGACGAGGTTTGAGATGGATCATTTGTGTTTGTGTGTGCATGTGTGTGTTTAAGTGACTCTTTGTGTGACTGTCTCCTGGTATGTTGGAAGGAAATAGTCTGGGTCAGGAGGGTTTGGCAGTAAATTGGAAGTGGTCATTTATAGTCATCTTTCGGGAAATGCAAAAACACACACACACACACAAACTCACATACAGCAGTGCAGAGCCACATGCAGTGCAGATCTGCATGCATTTCCATGTCTTCATCTCCGCATGTTAACTGCTTTTGCAGCGATTACAATGTGGAGATGTCCTGACAGCGTGCCGTGCTGTGATCAGCTGAACCAACAGGGGCAGACGTGAACTGTGGAAGCAAAAAACGAACAAGAAGGAATGCCAAAAATCCACAAATCTTCATGGATTTTTATTTCATCTCCATGAAATACTCGTGCTCTCTCTTGATCCAGACTGTCTTTATAGGCTTCCTTATAGCGAATAGGATCATTTCAGAACGGCTGTTTTTAGGAATCCATATATTTCATCTGATTACAGTGAGCATAATGATGGATTTCCATCTCACTGTTGGACATTCACATGCTTACAAACTCAAACGGGCTGAAGCTGTATTCTACTACGAGGCAGTATTTTTTTTACATCAATTCTTTGTAAGTTGGTCAAAATGAATGGTGCCATAGCTCATGTCAGACTATGTATTTTAAGCAAAGACTGTATATAAGAAATGGGTCCAGTCACCGTGACTCCCCCATTGGTTTGTGGTCTGCGTGTCTTTTTGGATCCAGAAGTGACACACGAGGGTTCAGCAACCAATCGCTGAACAGGAAACTGTCACAAACTAAAAACACAAACCGTTAAAGCAGTTTCCGGGCCGGTCATCGCCATGGTAGCAACCTGTCAATCACACGGTAGCCCCGCCCTTCTATTTAACTCTAAACAAACATCAAGCTGTTTTGACCAGCGACTTAGAACATAAACTCAAGTTTATAATGTTTGCTGAGAGAATGAATCAAGCAACAATTAGGGCAATTTTTCCAATACTTCCGAACAATTGGACTTATTTTTGAGTCGCCCTCTGGTGGCCAGATTGAAGGCACCTTGGCATCAGCTTCACCTTTCGCTATTTCCAACTCAAGAACATCCGCTTCCCCATCGACTCCCTCCACCCGTCAGAATGTGCGATTGTCCGCCGCGATCAATCCAATCATGTCGGTGACACCGCGTTCCTGTTCAAATATCCCGACGCAGTGAAGAGAGCGACGCGCCCGCCAGGCGACAGATTGCCTCCGACATGTTGGCTGACATGTTGTCGCGTGCGCGTCACGCAATCAGACACATCACCGCTCGCGTGTGCACACATTACTGTCGAAACCCGGCAGACGCGCACAATGTGCCGTCACATCCACTCTGTGCCATGCAAACACACTGATATTACGCACACACACACACACAAACACACGCACATACAGCGTAATCCTACAACCGCCGTGCAGCTGTAATAACTTTGCTGACAGTCATAGCTGATCTCGCTCCCTGTGCAACAGGGTTAAATCTGAGGCTTAAAGTAACACACAATGGCACTCCGCAGAACCCCTAAAACCTTGAGCTGCCGTATTACACGAAACACACTCCCACACAGACGCCTCACTTTCTCACACGGCGCTCCGCCACAGTCCATTAAATGGGTATTAATGCTACGTTCCCCTCACCTATCTCCATTAGCATTTCTTTCCCTCGCCTGCCCCGCCCTCATGGACTTTGGTTCCGTTGCGTCTCCGTCGGTCCACATGATCAGAGACTCTGACCTTTCCCTCCCCGACCAGGGACATGGCACGCAATTTATACATTTCGTTGTCTCCTTCTTGTGTCAGTCAGGTCACCGGCGGGAGAGTTTCCATTTAAGCACCGCAGGACCTCCACACACCCAAAAACACATCCCCCCCCCCCCTGCATGATTAATTATGTTAAATGGACAATGACTGTTAGAAGCTCGCAATTTATTGTAATTGTTATGGACATTATTAGTGTGACTGGGCCATTACAACTATTATCATTGTTATTATTTTTGATTGGGCTTGTGAAGGGAGCCCCAGTGGGCGACTATTGATCTACGCATTGTGTCGGCCACCATGTTTCACAGTGGGAAGACATTTCCCGCGACACGGGGTCTCATTACATTACCGCTTTGTTCTCGGCAGACATAATTGCTCCCTTTTTTACTTTTTCTTTTTTCCCAGCGTCCCCCTTTTTCCCTTTCTACATTGTGTTCCTGCACCTTGCACCTTGGAATACAGGGACTCGGCTACCCGTTTTCTAAAAGCTTTCTCTTTCTTTTGTGTGTGGGTGCCCGAGCGTCGCGCGTAAGCATAATTGGACAGTGAGTTTGGTATAATTGTGGATTTTAAATCGTACGAGGATTCATTTTGCTTTGGTGTCCTGATCTTTTTTTCCATTTAGATGGATCGATGAGAACTTCCCGCACGCTGAGTTAAAACTGTGAATGTAGCTTTGTAATGTCTCCTCTAATCCACAAGCAGAACCACACATTACCAAAGGGGTCCTCATTCTTTAGAAAAATTATTCGACATTTTGTGGTTTCACGAGGAGTCTCGTTTGAAGAAACATCATCTTTGGTTTAGGATATTGTAATATGACATAAGTGTTGTCTTTTCCTGGTTTTAAAAGCTGCATTGCAGGACAGTAACGACACAGTTCCAGCTGCTCCAGCTGTTCTATTATCTTTTCTATTATCTGTTCTATTATCTGCCCTTTCCAGGTCTTTTGGCCGACCTGAGTGATTTGGGGCCGACCGTTCTTTCTGTTTCCTGATGGGAATTTAATTCTGGGTCATTTTGAAGACGAGTCCGAGACAGCGAACTCGCCGGTGTTTGATCTTGATAACATTATCATGATCTGTTCATATGTAATCTCGTAAATTGTAGTTTTGATAAGAAAATTGTATAAATCCATTTGACTGATAGAGATGTTTTCACATTAATATAAAACAGATATGAATTATGAGCTGTTTAACATTCTAACACTAGCTGTAAGTAGTTTGTAATATTAAAATAGATACAAAATATTGATGACAACAATAAAATTACAATATTTTATCATCATTTGATCTGTTTTATTTTCTAAAGAATAAACCCTACCATATACCATTTAGAATTTTCGATGGTTTCCAAACCTCCGAGAAGGTGACATTACATTTTGGACGGTGGCTAAAACAAATAGTCTGGAGCCTTGTAGAACGGCTGCTATGATTGGTTCCGCTGTCTGCCGGCCCTGGATTCATATTTATCACACAGGCACGAGAGTGGTAGACAAAATAGGTTGTTGAGTGAACTTTTAAATCCCTTTAAATGTTCGTAGAACCGGATTCATCGTTGACGATTATCGATGTTCTCAAGCAACTCTCGGCATGAAAGTGTCACTACTCCTTTAAAACCTCCGCCTACAAAAGGCCGTCTGATCTTGTCTCTTAAGATACAGTTAAAAGCCTGAGTTGATTTTCATGGAGCTCCCCCCGTACCCCCTTCTCAATCAAACACGTACCCACCCACCCACTCAGAGGCTCGGTGGCGAACGGAGGATTTCTGATGCATCTCCAAGAAAAAAATTGCCAATCCTAGATTTGGCACTGGAGAGGCTTTTTTGATTTAGAAAGGGCTGACTTGTGATCTGACACTTAAATTATTTCATAAAGATAAAACACATGCAGATGGATTTTCAGGAAATGGAAAACAAAATGTTTTTAATGGAAGAAATAAGGAATAGAGGTTCGCAATAACAATAAAACATCTTGTGAGTTTTGCATAATAGCCGATGATCTTTTATTTTGCTCATTGCTAGAACAGCAAAACACACATTCATGTTCTCTTCCACTATGCCTGTGCAAACCTCTCACCTCCTAAACACCGGCACCCTGTACTTTTCTATCAGCTTTGTTTTTAACGCTTTATTCTTAGCGGAGCTGTAGAGACGTTCCAGTCTCTACATCTCAGCAGAGGGCCGGCAAACCCTTTAAGCGGACATTATTGAGGATAAAGTCCTGCCTCGAGTACCTTATTGCTTTTATAATACGCTTGCGTGCAACACTATAAATAGTAAGTAAATAGTAAGCTGCCTTTCAGCACAAATTATATAAGTTGTCGCCACCAGACGTTGTGTATCGCATTTCAGTAGCCGAGAGAAAATAGGCTGTTTTGTCTGTTGAATACCAACGGTCCGAATCTGTGAATATCTTTACGACTTTACCGAACTTTGTTTTGTCGTGTCCCTGACGTCTACGGGTTTTTACAACGGCAACAAAAACGTTGTTTGCGGACGTGAACGCACTTCATCAACCACCGGCACCGACTCAACGTTCAAACGTTACTGCTGAACCCTAGTGGTCACCCTTTGCATTGCTCACAGTGCCATAGAAATCACCCCGCAGTATTTCGTTCATAGTGTCTCTGGTTCTGGTCTTCAGGTCTAGTTTCTGGTTTCTCTTCAACAGTTGGTGAAGCAGTTCATTGCCCACTTTGTTTGGCTGACTGTTTTTTTTCGTTGCGCAACATTACATAGGTCTCAATTTCTTTCTTCTCTCTATTAGCATGACGTCCACCTGAAGTATCCTCTTGGCTAACCACTCATCTAAAGTCATTCCCCCCAAAACATCAAAGTTCACAGAAAAATGTTTGTAACCGTGAAGCTTGAACTGTCAACCAACGGTCGTGCAACATCTACCGTTATTTTTATTTTGAGTGCGATATGGAAAGCTGAAATAAATGTAAACAGCTGTCGGAGATTATAGCTGAACAAAGTACACCTCGTGACTCACTCTCAACCAATCAGAATGCTTTATTTCATCTACCTGTATTATAAAAGAGCTCACATGGGGGTGTGGAGTAAGAGACGGATCGCATCAAATGAGGTTTAACTTTCTCACGAGTTTGACCTTTTCTGCTTCCGTCGAATTCATCACGTCTATCGAGGGTTGACCGGCTGAGGCGAGATCAAAATCTCCTCAGCACCTAACTCCGTTGGAACTTAGTTAACATCGCTAGGCTGGTAAAAAACAATGATTTTCTGAGGTGAAAAGCTGTGAGATCAAAGCGGTGAGCGATGGAGGCGGGAGGCGGTGGATGCAGGGGACAGTGTGTTTATTTCTTAACAGTGATCCTTTGATCTGCCAAAACATAAATATTGATTTCCCTCCCAAGTCCAAGTCCAGAGGAGATCGTGGAGGCTAATAACATCTTTGAACTCCGGACAGTGCCGGCCCCGGCCTCCAGTGGGCCCCGGACAAGATTTTTATCCTTAACTCCTTTCCAAAAACCTTCTTCTTTTTAAAAAAAATTGTTTTTTTAACATTTGTGTGAAGTGATGCACTCTGCCTCGGACTATAACATATTACTATTTTTTCACGTCTAGAATAAGAGTATGAATCTTTGCAAGACATATTTCCCTTTGCCCAAAAAGCATTAAAGCGCTACTATTTCTCATCTCACAAAATGAAATGTGAAGACTTTTCATCTTCTTTCATTTCATTGTCACATTGTTCTTCTTTTTTCAAGCCTCTTATCAACTTTAGAGAAGCATTATCATGCAGCCATCTGTCAGAGATTCATACTCTATGGACTATAAGCTTTATTACTATCTAAGATGAGTGATTAGTTTCAAATCGACTCCTTTTGTCGTGGCGTACCGGTGTTATACATCGATGTGTCTTGCTGGGTTTTTCGGGCTAAACGCCGAATAGGGTTGCATCATTCAGTGTCCAGTAAAGCGCAATCATCACCGATCGACAGGCGGCTGCGGTAAGAAATGAAAAGCTGGTGGGCAGTTTATGATGTCCGTAGATGCAGCAGTCAGACAAAGGAGATATGGATTATTAACCATCCTGGTCTTCAGCCACACTTCTTGTCAAAAGCAATTTGATCAACATCTGGAGGAAGGCCGGACAAGTACTTGAGCATGGAGATGCTCCAAAAAACAGACCCTCGTCGTAGAGGGTCACATCTCAGCCCGTTTAGTGGGAACACGACGAGCCCTCTGCTGGATCTGACTGACAGTGTGGGCTCGAGGTTGTGCCCCTCTCATCTGTTACACAATACCTACTTGTTAATCAAACCCTGCTTCACTTTTTTTTTGTTCACGCTTCTGCTGCTCCGTACTCACGGCTGTCACATCTTCCTTCAAAGAAAAAGAAGCCAAACGGCATCTCGCGTTCATTTCAACTGTTCACATGGCCCCGGGCTGCTCTTCAAATACGCCAGCGAATACCCAAACACCAAAGAAGCTTTGGGTGTCTGATTCCCTTTTTGCTCCTCGCTTTATCAGACAAATTAGTTTCCTGTGTTTCCTCAACTATTGTTTTAGAGGCTCGTCGGTGCCGTGCACAGTTGGACTTAACTTGAATCTACCCCGGACCAGCAGGAGCTGGACGACCAGCAGCATGAGTCCAGCAACATGAGTTCTTTGAATATATATTGAAGATCAAAAGCATAATTTTTGGTTTGCAGCTACACTGAAATTACGTGTATTGCTTTCACACATCAACCCAACCTCCCGCCACCTTGCCTTCCCTCTCACGAAACAACGTCCGAACCAGGAAACATAATATCCTCTGCGATACCATTCAGAGGACTCGTGGATTATAGTCCATCACAGGATTAGGGCCTTCTCCCTCCATGGCATCTGTTTTACTATGAAGGCTCGTGGAGATTATAGAAGAAACCACATGCTCTGTTACAAACACATCGGCATAAGATGCAATCTCATCAAGTGATTGGAATCTGCATTATTTCTTGATACGACCTGAAAGAGAAGAACACATGGGCAGAAAACCCAAGGGTAATTGTTGAAGAGAAAAATCCTGGGAGGCGCAATCTTTTTGTTGTGTGGTTTGGATTTGAGGGCCAAACTGATGTTTTTCTTGCCTTTTAATTAAAATGACAGCCCACAACGGCTTCACCACAATCATGCCCAATGTGTGTGTGTGTATATGTGGGAGCCACAGCTTCAATGACAAAGAAAGAGAGCACTAATTAAAGCATCAGTTTACCCAAAGTAGTCTCACTCAACCCTGATGGCATTGAGAAATTCCCATAGATGTTCATGGCCAGATTTTGAAACATCCTTAAAACAGTATGTATGAATGGAAATCCATTCGTGGCGCTCAGTTGGGATACAATTACGTTTTTAAAGGAAGTAGAGTATACGATTTAGCGCCATCTAGTGGTGTGTTGCAGATTGCAACCAACTAATTACCCCCTCCGCCCTTTAATCGTGTTGGAGAACTTCAATAGGTAGGGATATGTATATTAAGGACTTAATTGCTACTAGAGCTTTGAACACTACTGTGTTCTATACCATGACTAAATAAATGCTTCTAAAAACCTATAAAGAATTCTAAAAACATATATTTAAGGAGTTCATAATGAATATGACATTAGACCTAGCCGATTTAATTAGGTTTCACTTTTGTTTACATGTGTATGCCAGCTGAACAGATTTATTTTATGTTTTTCTTGCAAATATTTTATTCCATCTTCACAGTGACGATCGTGAGTCGCCATCAACTCGATTTTCCTTCATTTCACCATGTTCACTTCCTGTGAAATGAACCATTCCCGCCAATTAAACCCCTGTAAATGTTACACACTGTTCCTTCAGAGTGGAGTCAAGTGTAGTTTAGTTATAAAATGCACAACAAAGTGTTTGAAAACTAATTAAATGAGCGCAAAACGTAATTCTCTATATATGTAATCATTTATATTGTAAACAGAAGGTTGAGAGGTCAAATTAAAATAGATTGAAATCAGAACTTTTTATTTATTTGTTTGCTCTCTATTTTATCTTGATGAGGTGTCTTTTAATTTGTGGTTCCAATTCAGAATCTCCTGTAAATACTGTATGTCAAGTGTGGCACTCAACGGTGGGTGGGACCGACAGGAAACTGTAGGGACACTTTTCTGATAATATTTGAGTCGTCCGGTGGTGTAAAGGGCAACTACGTCAGCATGGTGTGGTGCTCTCTCTCTCTCTCTCTCTCTCTCTCTCTCTCTCTCTCTCTCTCAATCTGTAATTGCTCAGGTCAGCCTGCCTTCCTTAACCCTCCTGTTACCTTTGGGGCCAATTTGACCCCATTTAATGTTTAACGTCTCTAAAAATATGATTGACATAATCTTTTTTGCTTAATATTTCATGACTTTTCCTAATTTATTGGGGACAACTGGGAAAACATCAAATTCTCATTCAAGACAACTTGTACGCATCGGTGTTCTTTGGGGTCAATTTGACCCCTGGCTGTTTTTCACTGTGTAAAACATATAAGAAATATCAACTTTTGTATTTATTTAAAGGGCTATTTAGGTAGTCAACAAACAAACAAAAAGTACCTGACACTTAAACTTGGGAAACAATATTCATTCTAATAATTTTGTGGAGGTTTTAACTGCTGGGGTCAAAAAGGGTAGAAGATGTTAGTACATTTGAAGGTAACAGGAGGGTTAATAACAATCATATGTTTACTGAAACAAATGCATACGCACACCATCCCTTAAACGCACACAGACATGTGCGCAGACAGAGCGTATATATTCCCCACCATCCACTACTAATTAGGAACTAATTATCTAGGCAAGTGTAAACAATCTCAGCAGATGGCAAAAAGTGTGGCATTAGCACTAATCACCTTGAGCAGCGTGAGGCTTCCATTCAGGAACAGCCTTTCTCGTTATGATATGCTGCACGATCATTAAGGGCCTCGCATATGCACACACATCGCCAACCAAGGCTACTATTTAACCAATTGTCATTAAGCCAAATGTTCTTTTGTTCTATAATACATAGAATGTTTCAATTAACAGTATTTTCAGTTTGCGAGCGGATAGCATCATTGATTAAAAATGCGGAAATTAGCATCATTTTTCAGCGAAGGTCCACACAAACACTTTTGCTTGTATTTAATGCATATCAGGCTTTTCTGTAGTTGCCGGCTGATTTGACTTGCTGATGTGTGAATAGGCTGACTGTCTGGAACAGGAGTGGATGAAATGAGTACTTTTCAAGCAATCTTGTTATTTGATATGTAAAATATTGTTAACCACTCTGATTATATATGAGCCCTGTGTTTTTCATCCCATTATGCATTTAAAATGCACAAGTGTTGTGTTAATATTCCTCTTTTATGATCGAGTTGCATTGATTCCACTCAGGGAACCTTGAACTGGAAATACTCTTTGGCTCTCCCTTTTATACTTGAGAGACTCTCTCTCTTGAACTAAAAACCATGGACGATCAACTGATCATCTGATCAACTGGTCTCTGGTTTATCGGAAAATTCGGTGACAGCCGTTAAAAGCCCCTAAGGCTGCCCGACGAAATTGGATCGATTTGAAAATGGGAGGAAAGTGGTGGAATAGTAGGTGCGCAAATTGGATGTAGCTGCTGGAAGACCAAACAATCCCAATCTTATCTCCTCAACCAGAACGGGCCTTGGCCAAGGCCGTTACTGGAACAACAACTCCCTGAAGATCGCTGAAGTGAGAACCTCTCATTCCCTTCCCCTATCCACAGACACCTGTGGTTGTTTTCTCCCAGGACCTTTCAAGGCTATCTCCATGGCAGCGGCCATCTTGCGGACTGAGAACTCTGTCTGTTGTGGCCTGGGGATACCAGAACACGCACACGAACTTTCAATAATACTGATTGCATTCACTACCCTCCCCCATCCCACGCCTTCGCCTGCTTTTACCCCCAGTGTGAGGGCTGTGGCTGGCGCTGCTGTGATGGCGCGGACCGCTGGCTGCTTGTCGGTGCTGGTTACCTTCTGCCCCCAATGGATGGGCTTAGATCACCCAGTTGTTGGATTACCTCCTCCCCTTCCTACTCGTTGCAAGTCATGTCTAAAATGTATGTGCTTATGTGCTAAGGTGTTTTTCCTGCTCCCACACTGTACCCTCGCATAGTCGGGGGTTGGTTTCTTCCCTCATGTTATGCTGTAATCTTTCATCCACCCTTTCTTGTAATTTCGATGCTTTTGTACCTGTACTCTGGCAAACGACAAATAAATATATCAATCAATCAATATCAATCAATCAATCAATCAAAATGTTGCGTTTGTTGTATCCTGTAGTAACACATCATCGATGAGTGTTTGCAATACACAACACACACATTTGCTTATTTATTTTTTAATCCATAATATTTTACTTAGGTATTTTTACAGGAATACAAGCTTCAAAAGTAAGAATGCATAATTAAAAATTGAAGAAAAAAAAAAACATGCATCTGGCCAAGACGGGCCATAAAGAAACACACCAACACAACATGTTTAAGCAGGAAAATAATTGTAAATAAAGAAACAAACAGACACACAGTTTTTTATACTGAATCTGCTATCCCGCATCCGGCCTAATTGGATGCGAACACAATCGTTGTTGCGCAACCTAATTAACTGTCTTGCAGTAGCCGTCAACATGGTCAACCATCCTCAAGCAAAGTGGGGATTGGATTAAAAGAAAGACATGACGTGTGTAAATGAAAAAACGCTACGCATCTAATAATATCTATCTGAAAATACATGCATACATTTTCAGAGATACGTTTCCCCATCTATTCCAATGCCCGCTATTGTATTCATAAGACATGTGAAATCAAATCAATCACAGTGTACTTCATGCCAAGCGGTTTAACCATATAATCCACATGAAAGAAATTCCCAGAGAAAAGAAAGCCACTAATGAAGCGTATGATACTGCTGTTCTACGCAGGTGTAAGTCTCCTTGTAGAGCCCCGATGAGTAATGAACACTCCCACTCCACTTGTAGCTGCACCTCAGACACTCATTCAGATTGGATCCCAAAGTGCCTGCCTTCTGCCTGCTGCCTTCTCTCATCTCGATCAACGGAAAGTCTCGTTTGTCGGCACAAAGCCACACACACACACACACAGACACACTCATGGTTACTCTGGCACACCTGCACCCTCCAACCCAAACAGCTTTGTGATAATGTTCAGAGAAATACATTAAATGGAGTGGTAGAAGAGCCCCCTGGGCCACAGATCCTTAAAAAGGTTATTGTTTTATTTCCCTCTGTTTCTATCCCTCCTCTGCCAGAATTGTACAACTTGTGCAAAACGTGTTTTATGGCCTTTTATTTTGATTTTGTTTGACAGTAAAGCATCTGTCTTATTAGATTCATCCACTCTTGCCTAGGTTATGAGAAGAAGAACACGTACTAAAAAATGTAAGACGGATCAACAGAAAGAACAAAGTGATTGAGTGGCAGGGGCGGAGCACAAAGAGAGCAGGAAGCATCTATAAGACATGAATGTCGAAGGCAAGCAGCTTTTGGTTCTGTCTTTTGAAGGACCGCGGCCCTTTATCTCACCACGCCTGCCCGCCCAGCTCGGCAAAGGCCATTCTGCCCTTTTTCTTGCAACGACAATAGCCTTCTTCCCGGGACAATGCACCCTAGTCCTGTGTTTGGCTCCGATCTGCATGATAAAAGAAGCCTGATGCAGCCGGTAAAAATAGGACAGGTCGGGCTAATTGCAGCGAGGACGCTAGTCGGCCCTTTTCTTGCTGTTGCGACAGGTAGAGGGCGAAGGGAGAAAGAACGCTCGTCCTGGAGAGACTTTGAGTTCGGAGCTGAAAGACTCGACTTGAATTGGCCTTTAAGGGCTAGACGATGGCAATCATGGTAATAGTTTGCAATCTGTTACAAACAAAAGCATGAGCACTTAGCACAGGAACAAGTTGGGAAATAATGGTGAAGGAGGAGTTCCATAAAAAGTTAATGTATTAAATCCAGTGCATTGCAAGTTTCCACCTGTGTTCATTGCTTTGTCCATCCATTTGACGACATGATTTGCGTAGAACTGGGACTGCAGCGCCTAAGCATCAATAATAAGCATCACTAAAAAGGACCAAATAAAACCCAGTTCACGGGAAACATGAGCAGTCTCAGACAAACTCCAGGTTAGCCAGATTACTTTTAAAGAGAAAAGAGAAGTGAACATTAAAATGTGAAAGTGTTTAATATAGGCACAACCTATTGCAATTATGAATGCAGTTCAGAATCAGAATCAGAATCAGAATCAGAATCAGAAACAGGTTTATTGCCAAAGAATGAATGTTTTCACAAACAAACGAGGAATTTTTTTTGGTGGAAGGTGCAACATTTGGACATGACAAACAACAATCAACGCAAGGAGGGAGGAGGAGGGGGAGGAAGAGGGAGGAGGAGGAAGAGGAAGGAGCGGGAAGAAGGAGGAGAGAGGAAGGTGGAAGAAGAGGTGGTAGTCCTGGGGGTGACAGTCAGTCAGTCCCGGGGTCCATTGATGAGCCCGACCGCCGTCGGAAAAAGCTATTGGTGTGGCGGGAGGTCGTGGTCATGATGGACGCAGCCTCCTCCCGAGGGAGGGACTCGAACAGGAGTGTCCAGGGTGGGAGGGTCGGCGACAATCTTTCTGGCCCGCTTCAGTGACCTGGAAGTGAACAGGACCTGGAGGAAGGCAGATTGCAGCCGATAACCCTCTCGGCCGGCGGATGATGCTCTGCAGCCTGCGCTTGTCTTTGGCTGTGGCTGCAGGGTGCCAGACGGTGATGGAGGAGCAGATGATGGACTCAACGATGGCCGTGTAGAACTGTACCATCATCTTCCTGGCAGGTTGAATTTCCTCAGCTGCCTCAGGAAGAACATCCTCTGCTGGGCCTTCTTGGAGATGGAGCCGATGTTCAGCTCCCACTTGAGGTCCTGGGAGATGATGGAGCCCAGGAAGCGGTAGGACTCCACAGCGTCGCAGAGTCACACAGGATGAGAGGGCGGGTGGGGCTGCATTCCTCCTGAAATCCACAACCATCTCCACTGTCTTCAGGCGTTGAGCTCCAGGTTGTTCTGGCTGCACCAGGTCACCAGGTGGTCAGTCTCCGACCTGTAGGCGGTCTCATCCCGGCCAGAGATGAGTCCAATGAGGGTGGTGTCATCCGCGAACTTTAGGAGCTTGACGGACTGGTGACTGGAGGTGCAGCTGTTGGTGTACAGGGAGAACAGCAGAGGAGAGAACACAGCCTTGGGGGGAACCCGTGCTGGTGGACCGGGAGCCTGAGACGTGTTTCCCCAGCCTCACGTGCTGCTTCCTGTCGGTCAGGAAGTCTGTGATCCACCTGCAGGTGGAGTCGGGCACGTGCAGCTGGGAGAGCTTGTCCTGCAACAGGGATGGATGATGGAATTGAAGGCAGAGCTGAAGTCCACAAACAGGATCCTGGCGTAGGTTCCTCGGGAGTCCAGATGCTGGAGGATGTAGTGAAGGGCCATGTTGACTGCATCGTCTGCAGACCTGTTGGCTCTGTAGGCGAACTGCATGGGGTCCAGGAGTGGGTCGGTGATGGTCTTGAGGTGTGACAGGACCAAGCGTTCAAAGGACTTCATGACCACAGAGGTCAGGCGACGGGCCTGTAGTCATTGAGTCCTGTGATCTTGGGTTTTTGGGGACGGGATGATGGTGGAGGCCTTGAAGCAGGCTGGAACGTGGCATGTCTCCAGGAGGTGTTGAAGATGTCGGTGAACACCGGAGACAGCTGGTCCGCACAGTGCTTCAGGGTGGAGGGGAGTCCGGGCCCGCTGCTTTGGGGTTCTGCTTTTAAACAGCCTGTTGACTGCTCTCTCCAGGATGACGAGGGCGTCGCTGAGTTGATGGAGGGTGCTCCAGAGGTGTGAGCCCCTGATGGGCTGGGGAGGGTGGGCTGATGGTCTGTGGCTTGTTGGTGGGGCTGTGGGGATGGTCTCAGGACTGCTCCATTGTCTTTCAAAGCGGCAGTAGAACTCATTTAGCTCGTCTGCCAGAAGCACATTGTTCATGGAGTGGGGTGATTTGGGCTTGTAGTTGGTGATCTGCCTGAGCCCTCTCCAGACAGAAGCAGAGTCGTTTGCTGAGAGCTGCTGTTGCAGTTTCTCAGAGTACAGTCATTTAGCATCTCTCACCGCCTTGCTAAACCTGTATTTGGACTCTGTGTACAGGTCCTTGTCCCCACTCCTGAATGCCTGGTCCTTCTGCAGTCTTAGCTTCCTGAGCTCCGCTGTGAACCAGGGTTTGTCGTTGTTATAACTCACCCTGGAGCTGGATGGAATACAGCTGTCCTCACAGAAGCTGATGTAGGAAGTTACAGCCTCTGTGTACTCATCCAGGCTGTTGGTAGCAGTCCTGAAGACATCCCAGTCAGTACAGTCAAAGCACGCCCGTAGATCCTCCAGAGCCTCACTGGTCCACTTCTTGAACTTCCTCACCACAGGTTTGCAGAGCTTTAGTCTCTGCCTGTATGAGGAATCAGATGAACCATGACGTGGTCAGAGTTTCCCAGTGCAGCTCGAGGGACGGCGTGATAGGCCCTGCTGATTGTTGTGTAGCAGTGGTCCAGAATGCTCTTCTCTCTGGTAGGGCATTTAATTAACTGTCTATATTTAGGAGTTCGTGGCTGAGGTTTCCTTTGTTAAAATCCCAGTACAATAACTAAAGAGTCCGGGAAGGTCCGCTCCACACCCGTATCTGTTCAGCGAGTGTCTGTTGTGCCTCGTTCACGTTCCCCTGCGGCATGTAAACTCCGCCAGGATGAATGAAGCGAACTCACGTGGGGAGTAGAAGGGTTTGCAGTGGATGATAAAGATTCCAGGTCCGCGAACAGTGCTGTAGAATCACCGTTACGTCGTTGCACCAGCCGTTGTTGAGGTAAAAGCAGATTCCTCCACCCTTTTTACCGGAGAGCTCCGTGACCCGGTCCGCTCGGAACAGCTGGAAGCCAGCGAGCTGGAGCGCAGAGTCTGGTATCGAGCCACTAAGCCATGATTCCGTGAAACACAGAACGGAGGATGAGGAGAAGTCTCTGTCTCTCCCCACCAGCAGCTGGAGTTCGTCCAGTTTGTTGCACAGTGAGCGGACGTTGGAGAGAAATATGCCCGGCAGCGCTGTACGAGATCCCTTTTCCGTAGCCGCATAAGCGCTCCGAACGTTTCCCTCTCCGCGGCGTTTCACCACGTGGCGAAGGTGAGCACACCTTTTACAAAAATGTCCAGTAACTCCACAGAAGTTAAAAACGTTGGAAGTAAATCCGCTGGAGTTGTTCCCCTGATGTTCAAGAGCTCTTCTCTGGTGAAAGAGCTCTGGGAATCCCAGCAGAAAACAGTATTTAAAACGAAAACAATAAAAAACATCGCGCACCAACACACCGAGGCGACCTTTCGCGGCGCCATCAGATTTGATGTGTGTGTGTAAATATGTTTTTTTCTCATACAACCCAGGTGGAGCAGAGGGATACAAGACTTTACCATCAATATATAATTAGTTCCTCAAAAAATGAGGACATTATAGATGCAGCACAAAATCTTACAGCAGTGTTTTCTTTTCATAAAATCTTGCCTGTACTTCAGCTGAATCGGCTGTTCGACTCAAGGACTCAGAGAACCATGTTGCTCGTACTTCTCAACCAAAAGCTTGTTGTCCCTGATGTCCTGCTTGCTTTGGCATTGTGCCGCTGCCCAGATACCGATGGCAGTCGTCAGCCGCGGCAGCAGCCGGAGAGCGATGATGAGCCATTGTGACGCTACAGTGAAGAGATGCTGGCCCACGCATGAGCTATAGGACTGCATTAAGTGGGAAGGAGGAGTGCGCTTTGTCAGTGAGTGGCAGGCGCGCAGATTGTGGGAATGAATGCGGAGTGTGAGCGAGAGTGTCGCGAGGTGGGTGTTGGAATACTATCCAGAATGTATGCTTTTGTACCACATATACACTACCGTTCAAAAGTTTGGGGTCACTTAGAAATGTCTTTATTTTTCAAAGAAAAGCACTGTTTTTTCAATCAAGATAACATTAATCAAAAATACACACGATACGTTGTTAATGTGGTAAATGACTATTCTAGGTGGAAATGTCTGGTTTCTAATGAAATATCTCCATAGGTGTATAGAGGCCCATTTCCATCAACGATCACTCCAGTGTTCTAATGGTACATTGTGTTTGCTAATCGCCTTAGAAGACTAATGTCTGATTAGAAAACCCTTGTGCAATTATGTTAGCACAGCTGAAAATAGTTATGCTGGTGATATAAGCTATACAACTGGCCTTCCTTTGAGCTTGAAGTTTGAAGAACTAAATTAATACTTCAAATATTAATCATTATTTCTAACCTTGTCAATGTCTTGACTTCATTTTCTATTCAATTTTCAATTAATTTGATAAATAAAAGTGAGTTTTCATGGAAGACACAAAATTGTCTGGATGACCCCAAACTTTTGAACGGTCGTGTATATATACAGTATATAGTGCTGTGGTGTACCTGTGCGCGTGAGCGAGCGCTTCAGGGTTGCCACATGTGCGAGGATGGAAGAAGACCGCTCATATGATGTCTCACCTGTCCCGCCGCCTCCGCCACCACCGAGGAATGGCTTTGACCTTCAGCAGTGACAATGGAGCAATGCAGCGATTAGACGACACTTAGGCATCTCTCACGCTGACCCCTATGTCGTCCTCTCGCCGCTTATAGCGGTCAGGCCACACCCACCTCCTTTTAATACCCAGAGTTCAATGTTGTGTTGTTGGTGACACCAACCTCCTAAACATAGCGGTGGGAAGGAAAGTGGACAAGGAGGGTTTGCAAGGGTGGGGTGAAGTGGTTGAAGATGAAGTCGTTGAAGTAATCTTGAAAACATGAGTCCCTCAGTTGAATTTATGTGGAAGTGATTATGAAGGGATCCCAAACTCTCTGTTACAAACAACTCTGTTTCCAGGGATTAGAACAGACACGTTCAGTTTTACCTCGAATTAAAGTGAAGTGGCAGCCATATTTGGTTTCACACCCTGCATCACTCGTCTCACCCCGTTTGATCTTCTTTTAGCGATGTCACCACGCGGATGTGCCGCTTAACCGTCTCGCCGTCGACAATTTGACTCACTGTCACATGCAGTCCTGATAAAAACAAGGTGCTCCGGGTCTCAAACGGTCGGTTTTCATTTTAAGAACGAAAGAGCAAAGCGAGGCGGATAACCGGAGGAGTGAATTAAACGAGGTCAAAATGGGGCCGGGTGGCTGTGGAGGGAGAGAGGGGACAGCGTAAGAAAAGCAAACAAAATGGAAGGGCGCCTTAAGAGCATGGCAACAGGTCACTTATGAAAGGTATTGGAGAGAGCGGGTTTGGCATGAGCCTCACGTTGCACGGCGAGGGTGCGATCTCCCCGCGGACGGTGATGAGCGCTGGACCTCTGATGGATGGTCCCACCTCGGCCCCTCTTTGCGGTGTCGTTAGGCACGGAGGCTTGCAGGACTTGTCTGAAAGCAGCGTGCGGCGCCGGTGGCCATTCATCACCGGGCTGCCGCGTTGGCTGAAGCCATCAAGAATAAAGTTCCACCGGTGTGTGTATTCTGGCGCCGTGCGGAGGGAGGAATTTCCATCTATGAGTCATATCCCTCTGCTGCGGCCTTGAGTCTATTTCCACTCGGGCATTTTGTGCAAACAGGACAAGTTGAATAATTGGAAACCCAACGTAGTTGGGATTTACTCACCTGTGTGTTGGAATTTTCAGTGAAAATAAGCATTCAAACTCAAGCTTTCAGTTGGATTTCTAAGGTTTTTCACAGATATCTACTCACATTAAGATTCAGTGCTTCACCCTCTCATATATGGTGTCTTCATACATACTCCGTGATCCCCGAGCTGGCCTCCAGCGTCGGCTTTATCTCTGCTATTTTACTCCAGTATGAATTGGATACCGCTATATTGCACAGATACAAAGCAAAAGGGCAAACTCATTTTCTCCGTGCAGTGCAGCTTAACTGGTCCAACGGCGGTTTTATACCCAACTGTAAATGTACACACATGCCTCGGATGACATTCCACTTTTTATTTCACTTTTTTCTCATTTTCCCAGTGATGGGCATTAAACCCTCCAATGACGGCGGGATAATTTGGTGCTTTTGGGAGTTTACGGCAGATTAGGATCCAGACAAATCAGACATTGTTTAGTTTTTTCCCAGGACTAAATACAATGCCTGCAGCAATTTGTTGTTTCAAGAGAAAGAAATGTGATCAAATAAATAAATGAAGACGCCAATGTGAAATGGCTTCACGAGTGCTGTGATAGTCATTTAAGCATTCAAGAAATAGCAGCAGGTATGGCCACCCACCTGTATGAATTTGAGCTCAGGTCAGCAATTTGCCAGATTGGCAGGCCTGGTGTGAATGAATGGGGTCTCCTCGTGACTGCTGGAGCATTATCAAGTTTGATGGAAAATGGGTGCTGAAAACTGGAGTGCATCTTACATAAATGGAATGGAAAAAGCAAGTTATTTTTTTTCCATAAAGTGCTGGAGGAGAGTGGCTCACTACGAGCGGTGGAGTGGCTGAGCCTGTGTTTTTAGTGTCCACTTTTAGACAGATGCTCATCAAACAATGGCAGACACGGTGACGGAGGTGGGCCGGCACACCCATCAATCACAGCGCAGCCAATGCACTTCCATTTGAGGGAGCTGCCATTCACCTGAGAGGTGAGAGAGAGAGAGAGAGAGAGAGAGAAACTGATTTGGTAAAGTGGAAGGAGAAGAGCTGCCACTTCTCCAAGACACTTCCTGGAGTCGCTACCTAGAGCTATTGGACCTAATTATTGCATCGCTGCAGGGAGCACAGCTGTCGGTGTGTAGGTGTGTGTGTGTGTTTGCAATGCTTACAACGTCTCTCTGTTTTCAAAGTAATTGTTTGAGAAAATACTTTTTTCCTGATCTGTTTATTTCAGCTGGCGATCCTCTGAGGTGTGCACCAACAGAAGGAAATAAAGTCCCTTCTTCTACTATCGAGTCACTATTGTGATACGGCGGAACACAGAGGGACCAATAGATGCTCAATAGATGTTTGTTTTTGTCTTGTTTCATTGTTTCTCTCAAAAGCATTTCATATTAAAAAAGAGAACACGGCAGCAGAAACTCAGTTGGGGTAAAACGTACAACCTCTCTTCCAATTTATGCTCCTGTGTTGACAAAAAAAAGAGAAGCCAAATTAAACCTTCCACTTCCACACTCCTTCAACACATCTCACTTTGGGTTTTACAAGATTTATTTCTCTCTCTACCACAAGCAATACTTACTGCTTCTGTGTTGAGAAGAATAAATGTTCTAGCTCAACCTCTACTGAATAAAAAACAAACAACAACAACACTCCAGCTCAAATGATGAACATTTTGGGATTTACGGACTTCAAAAATCTTCTGGTTGAGCTTTGCAAGCAGTTTGTTGTCAGTGAAATCCTGTATTGAATGAGAATGTTATGTTCAAGAAAGTGCAACGTCCTTGGGAAACTTATCAGCCGGCAACCTCGGCCGGGCCTCTTAGACCTCGGTGCAGCTTCAATGCAACATGTTATCCTTCCAAGCAATCATTTGTACTCCAACATTGCCTTTACGATGTCGTACTGTCTGCGGTTGTGCCAGACCTCAACAAGATTAAAGTATTACTCACGAAAACCTGTTAACTGTCACGTACATGCCTTCGTAGTATTCCATCTGGACTCTCAGTCTAATTCTCTATAAGGAGCGTCTCTCCCGGCTACAGCGTGTATGACGTGTTTCCCAGCACCATCAGACCTCATTTTAACAATTACTTTTTAGGCACAAGTAAACCAGAAGTCATTTTGTTTTCTTCATTTAAAAGCTTAATCTTGACCCTGCAATCAGCAGCTGACAAAACAACCCAGCTGAAGGTCCACTTAGCAGCTGCAGTGGAGTTTACGGTGCCAAAATGTCCTTGGGCAAGGCACTGAATCCCAAAGTGCTCCCAATGGTCAGGCCGGCAGCTCGTGTGAACGGGTGAATGAGAGGAAACGTTTTAGAAGCGTAAAAAAAAAAAAATGTCAGCACCTGATTTTCTTGATTCCCCCCGAGTGTAACATTCGAAAGCATGAATAATACACGTGTTCTTTTATGAACAAGTTGAACTTGTGTTACATACAGCCTGGCGTAGCCGGACTAGTCGCCACAGCGCGGCGTCAGGGCTAAAGATAGGTCGGCTATAGGCGGGAAAGTAAAGCTCTTGCATGTTTTGTATTTCTTCAACGCGATCGCTGTCGTCAAGGAGTTTTTCTCCACAGATTGCAGAAGGTGGGGCAGAAGGACGTCTGAAAACGTTGTTTTTTTCACAATGTTTGGCCTTTCATCCGCAGCGTGTTCGACCATCAACATTGGCTATAATAGTCATCGGCGCATAGTTCCCCACCGGCCTGCCCTCCCTCCTCTCTCTCCTATCTCTCGTCCTTTCTGCCATCTCTTGTTATGTTAAAAATAAAAAAAATGCACAAATGCATCTCGTTTGCCACGATGACTCCGTGACAGATGGTCTTGCCGAGTATTGGGCTTAATTTGACTGACACAGGGCACAGCACACAGCAGCCCTGCTCCCTACCCGTTGCCGTGCGACATCATATCCTGGCTTCGGAGTCTCTGTGTGCAGTGATGTAAATAGAACCCTTGTTTGCTCCTCTAACCTAAACTTCACACTTTATTATACAGCTTAGAGTGTTTTTGTACCTCCATCTCTTATAATCACTCTGCTCCTCCAGCCCAATTCTTCTCCTCCTCCTCCTCCTCCTTTTATGCTTCATCCACTTTCCCCCTCATTCTTTTTCTGCGACCCGGGTATACAGGCACAATAGCTTATACCGATCACAAATAATACCGAAATTGAAAGCTCATTAATGAAAGATTCTGAATAGCAAACAAGATTGCATTCATTCTGGGCCCCACATACAGTACAAAGACCGGAACACAAAAGCAGCCAACATTGACCCCTGCAGGAGCACAGAGGACTACAGCAGAGCTTTTGTTCCGGTATTCATACGCGTACCCTTGGCCGGAAGAGATGACCCCTCTACTCAGAAGTAAAGGATAAACAACTTTATATTTCTGTGGAAATGATGAGAAGCGAAACACGGCTTGTCATAGCACAGGATTCTATCCACTTAATGCAGTTGTGTTCTTTCCCGCTGTTCCTTTCTAGATCTCCGAACACATATATGTACAATAGGCACACAGTGGAAGCAATCAGGGCTCGGGGTAAACCAGCCATGATTACAGGAGGTCAAAGAGAAACGCATCGCAGAAGGGAAGATGGAGCTAATTGGCTTGCTGAGCAGTGAAAGCAGCCCCATCCATTCCCCTGGCTTTATTAGGATATGCCCTTCATTAGGTGAGCACAAAGGGGACACAGCAATGATTACATGTATCCCGTGGAGATGGAGGGGGCGTGTACAGTGCACAGAGTACAGTGTGTGTGTGTGTTGCAAAGGGACAGGAGGTGGCGGAGGTATTTCTTTTTGTCGAGCTCGAGGATGAGCGGAAAGCCGCCAGCCGGCGGAGACGCCGGAAGACAAGGATGAGGTCTCGGCACGCAGCTCCGTTTTGTGGGCGGAGAGACGTTCACCTGCCGTGTGCGTCCCAACGATGGACTCTGAAGCGCGCTGTGTAAACAGAGACGTTCAGCACACGCGAACATGAACATTTAAACTGGCTTTTAGCTGTATATCAGGTGCGATACGTGCACCGTGGCATTGCAATAGAGGATGAGATAAATTGATGCATTGGATGATTTATTTGTTTTCTATCAGTTGTTATAGGAGACTGAGAAAATAAAAGACCAAAGAGAGGTGAGATGCCAAATTGGTGTGAAGAAGAGACGAGAAACAAAGCATGTTCCGAGAGCAGCCGATGTTAAAACCTAATCTATCGACCCATCTCGACTACATATTGCCTCTACGTGGCAATAACAGATGGATTAAAGGAACAACTCTCGTGCTTTAAAAGCCTTCTCAGGAGGCCGTGAAGTGGAATGGTTTCCAGAGTGAGCAGGCGTTGGAGTCGGCGAGATGTCGGATAATGGCCTCTCTCCTCCCAAAACCCGCCTCGGCCATCAAACGCTCGGCATGTGCACTAATCATCTTCACTCGGTGGCATTTTTTTATTTAAGAAAAAGAAAAGAAAAAAAGCTAGCACTCTTTCAAACAAATTCATATTATCCAGCACAAACACACGTATGACAAGAGGTCTAATAGCGCTTCAGCCGCTTCTCACGACCAACCGTTACCACGTCACCACATGCGGTGACCGTGGCAACGAAGCAAACTCCCTCTGATGTAGCGGACCGACGAGCTAACCGCGCCGTTTTCGTCGGAAGCTCGGGGAAAACGCCGGTTGCTGAAGATTGTCCCGCTGTCGTTCACAAAAGCAACGTTGAAGTTCAATGAGCTCTTAGTCATACTAATATGCTTTGAATGAGTTCCACTATTTTTAGATGACTGGTAAGTGTTACATCTTCTCTGGAGGGCTGTGTCTTCGTGATTATTTTCTCCTAACGCGTACTGTTTGTGTTGTTGCGCCGTGGCCTCCTGATCAAAACAACCCCCGTGATGTTAATTTTCTTTTCATTCCGACGGCGCGCTGAGAGAGAAAGAAGACTGGCAGGTTCTCAGGAGAACGTCAGAACACTTTGAGATGTTTCCTGTGTTCTGAGGTTTTGTTTCTCCTCCTCCCCAGACACGCGAGACGCTACTCGTCTTCATTGGGTCCCACAATAAAGGAATTGCTTCGCCTCCATAAACATAGCGGCGTAATATGTTTTCTACGGAGATTTTTCTCTCAGGATCTTGTGGGAAATTAAAGCAGCTTGCTTTTTAACACGCACGCGTGTACACAGATGTGTGTGTGTGGAAGAGACGGGCCATTACACACAAGTCACCGGATTTGAGAGGCACGTATCGGCATAGATTAAATCACATTTTCTTTCATTTTAATAGGACATAATCTTTCCAACACCTGTTTGTTAAAAAAAAAAAAATCTTAGTGTTGCTCAGTTTCACAGCGTTAGCTGCTCAGTTTTTGCTTTGTGAGTCATTATCGGGGGATGGGGGGGGGGGGGCAGGGGGATGGCTGCGGGGTAAGTGATAAAAGTAAGGCATGCAAGCTGAGAGCTTAGCCTGTCGTGGCTAAAGGTTAGCGCACAGATTTACGACAGTCCCTCTTTGCCCAGACTGTTTAAAGAGGTAGACACTTTTTTAATGTTGGAGCAGCTCTGATTGATTGTGGCCAGACGGGGCTGTCGCATCCCCCGCACCGGGGGAGGAGAGAACGGGGGAGGGGAGGCACAGATATGTGAGTGATATCAGTTTTCAAACTTTTGAAGGTGAGTGATCATTATATATCTAAAATCAATGGCTCCCAAGTCGTTCAGCTTGTCAACTCTTTAGAAGAAAGCACTTTCAACACTTCGCCACATCGCAGGTTGCAGGGGGAATAAATATATAACGGACATTTCTGGTAAAAGTGATTTTTGTTTGTGTTGCCGAAACATGAATCTTCTTCGTTTTGATCTGGTTGATTAGCTTGGTAAACCTCACACTTTTTCTTCTGATACCTTGGGGGGGAACATGAACCTCGTGTAGAGAAACCGCATCCTAGAATGACCGGAGTGTAAATCCCAACACCACACAACAAATAAAATGGAGCTGGGTGTAGATGTGGCATTTATTACAAGCTGAACAGGTCAAAAAGAATTAAATACAAACAGAAATATGACAAATGATGAAATAATATTGACTAATTTAGTTTGGTCGGGTCATCTTCTCTTGTCACTCTCCTAATGCAGGGGGTTAGGGGGTCTTTGGACCTGCAGCGCTGGAAGACCAACTCGACCAAAGAGTAGCACTTCCATCACGGTCTTCTAGGAAATGTAGTGCTACAGGCGGGGAGGAGAAGGCGTCACTGAGCCATGAATTGAATGAAAAGGTCCAACAAGATTCACGTGTTTGTGCACATGTACAGTATGTGTATGTAAGGCTTGGCTTATGGATATCAGTCAGTTATAATCCGTGTGCCATATAGATATGTGTGTGTGTGTGTGTGTTTGCACAGATGAGGGCTAGTGTAAATCAGCAGCCGGCCTTGGTTTGAATGTCTCAGGGATGAGAAAAAAAAATCAGTCAGCACACACACACATATCCATACACACGCACACACGCCTGCCAAACACGGATACACAGGGAACATGTACAGTAATGTACTGATATACATACAATGCCACATTTTGGTGCCATTTCCCATCCTGCGAGCGCGCACACACACACCTACACACACACTCAGCAATAGGGCAAGACCAGTGTGCTAAATAAAGACAGACAGTGGAACAGATTTTCACACCCAGCGGGGCCATTAGCAGCTCAGTGAGACCACCAGGAAACTTCCATCCTCATCAGCACCACCAACACTTTGCATCCAGACACCTGCCGCCAGAGAGCGGCACGTACGCACACGCACAAATTGTGTCGGAAAGAATAAACCTCACGTCGACCCAAACGAGCGCCAACACGCATTCATGACACACGTTGTGATGAACGCACGGTCGGCCATGCCCATCAACGTCACTTGGTCCGCTTTCCAAAAAATTATTTTCAAGCGTTAAAATTAGAAGCACCTGTGTTTGTATGTACGTGTGAGGCTGCGCCTGGAATATGTATGTGTCCGGGAGCACCGGACTCCTGAGGATTGAGCTAGGAGGGAGGATTTTACTTCACGGCTGCAGCCGCAGCCTTCTGGGACCTGGAAAGTAGCTCGTGTGTGTGTGTGTGTGTGTGTGTCTTTGTGTGTGTGCGTTTCGATTGCCTGATTTTTCCGTGAAAACTCAGCAGTGTGGTTTAAAGGCTAAAGCTGAGAAAAACGTGCCAGCTGTAAAGCAGGTGACAAACTTATTGACAAGATGTGTTATTAAGAGACTCATCGGAGGATTTTTCTCAGAGGAGACAAAACAGCTTTTTGATTTCAACACATCTTTCTGCTATTCAGCGTGCGTTACCTCGTGTATTTCTAACCATGAAAGGAAATCCTAAATAAAAGGTAGTCGTGTGTACATTATCACTAAAGTGGCATAAATCAAAAAATTTCAAGGTTCCGATGCTGTAGAGATGTGCTTGAATATCAAGTATCACTTGATGTGTTGTATTTAATTAGTTTCTTTCTTTCACACTTGTTGTGTGCGGTTAAATTAAAAAAAAATCTTCACTCAATAATTCTATGTGACTGACAACGTCAATTAAAAAAGTTTTTTTGACCTTTTTAAGAGCATTTTGAAGGAAATGTCCGTGACCGTAGCTCTTATTATTTTAGAAATGAATTCTCCGAGTTCTTCTCAATTATGAATTCCCACCCCAGGTCAGGCATTTGTACCTGGCACTGTTTTCATTAATGGGAGAGATGATTTAATTGACGGTTTGCTGCAGTCTGGTTTGTGAGCGTCCGTCTGACACACTAACCTGCGTGCACGCACACACACACATGCTCACATGCCCCAGCCTTGAGACGACCTGGGCCGCGGCCCCAGGGAGCATCCTCTGGCATGAGCCGTGCTGTATGCAAATGAGGAGGCCTCTATCACACAATAATTGCTTTGTGTTGCACAGGAAGCACACAGAAGAAGCTCCAGTTGGGCGGGAGCTGGTTTTGTGTTTGCATTCATTGGCATTTCCTGTCATGACACAGTTAATACATATTACATAAGCCTCATCTACCAGTGGTGGTGCTTTGCAGTATACACAGCTTGAGGGTGAGGGCCGTTACACGTTTACACTCTTCTGGTTATGTGACAAATATAAGAATGATGTGCACCGAGACTAAATTACTTTGTATTTTAGAAAAGATAATTGCATTCTCGTCACACCCTTTCACTCTTACTAAAGACCGACGAGTGAAGCAGCCATTCACTCTTCTATCACTATCAACCCCCTCCCTCCCATTTAAAGTAATTATCAAATGCAAAACACTGTAGACTTGTAACCACATGTTGATAATGCGTTGTTGTATTATTAATTTTAATTATTAATTGTAATTTTATTTTTGTATTATTATTATTTAATCTTTTTTAATACATTTTTTTTTTATATATATATTTATATATTTTTAATTTATTTATTATTTAGCAGTATTTTTTATAAGCCATTGTTTTAGTATTTTCCGACAATTAATCGATTAATGCAAAAAAAATATTTGACATATTCATCTTTAAAGAAAATAATCACTATGCAGCGCGTCCCCAGGGTGTCCTTCTCCGTGTGCGTGTGATTCCTCAGTTAGATAACAGCCATGAGCTCTCATGGACTTCCTCATGAGAGGGACGATTGGAGATACTCATCAGTGATCAATGTTTCCTTTGGCCTCACAGCCTCCTGCAGATGAACGAGTGTGTACTGAGTATCATGTGTACTAAGTATCATGTGTAGTGAGTATCATGTTTACTGAGTATCATGTGTACTGAGTATCATGTGTACTGAGTATCATGTGTAGTGAGTATCATGTGTACTGAGTATCATGTGTACTGAGTATCATGTGTACTGAGTATCATGTGTACTGAGTATGGTGTGTACTGATACAGTACACATGCTCATGCTGTTTGCACGCCCCTCTCTCCCTCTCACCGCATCGCTGTAGGTCCCTTCCCTGACTTTCCCCACGCCTCTCTCTTTTTTTCTCCCCCCCCGCCCTCATCCTCTTTTATCTCCCTATCGTAGATAAAAGCAAAGCACACATCGCCGGGGAATAATTAGTCTCAAATCACGATTGCACATCTCCCTCTCTGTGCCGGGCGGAGTCACCCACACTGTGTTGGGGGAGGCCCGGGCGCTCTCCCTCAAAAGGCACCTCCGAGACTCTTTCACATGTTATCTCTATCCTGCATCTATTATGCGTACATGTCATGTTCTGCCATGCTGCTCTCTCATATTCCATTTTCACTCATTTGCTTCTCACGTCACTTAAATTACAACTTGTGAAATTCTCGATGGCGATGCGAGTCGAATCCGACGGATCGACGCTGGCGTCTTCTGTCTATTTGTTCTGGATGTGAATTAATGGCGGGCGGCCTCAGGGTCAGAAAGTCAGAAATCACTCCAGCGTTGTTTATCAAGATACATCAAGACGTTGCTGGGATGTATAAATATTCATGAGTGACTCACATATAAAATGCACTTTTGCACTGTGAGCAACAACCGTGTTTATTATTAATTCCTTTTGATTCCTCTTGTTCAATTTAATCGGTCATCTGTATCTTTCAGAACATTTCATATCGTGCTTGTATACAACAGTATCATACAGGACGAATAAATACCTACTAACTCCTTTTATTCGATTCAATTCAGTTTATTTTATGTAGCTCAACAACACACATTACAAATGTACAGTCTGTACATAGATAATTATAGACTTAAAACAGCACTATGAACCAGAATTGCGTCACAAATCAGCAATATACTTTTTTTATTGAAAACTGGAAACCAAGTATACGTCCCCATGTTGTGTACCCCATGATAACATACTAAACCTCCCGCTGCACAGCAGCCACTACATGAAGTGCACCTTTCCAAAAGTCTCATTCAAATGACAGTGAACAGCTTGTAAATCATCCGTGGCGGCTCACTACACTCTTCACTTTTAATTCTGTATTTTCCTCCCCATCCCTCCTCTTATCAGTCGAACTCCGCCGGATTTGAGGAACAAAATATCAGCGCAATAGATCATTTTGACAGTTTAATTTCAATGCTTGATTATCAGTCAATTCCATGATTATATTATCCAACCATCCAATTAATGTGTTCTATATTTACAATGATCATCAGGTAGGCTCTCCCCTGATGCGCCATTTATCAAGGGTGAGAGATTAGACCCCCGAGGGACCTTGGCAGTTTGCGTGTGAGGCCTCTTGATTGAGATATACAAATCGGCGTGTGTGTGTGTGTGTGTGTGAGTCTGTTGCCGTGTTTAGTGCATCACCCCGTGGAGAGGTTCTCGCCGGTCCTCCTCGATCCGTTTCTTCACACTTCAACGGAGCGTGTTGGGGAAATGCAGGAGGAGCGTAAAGACAGAGCGAAGCGGGAGTGGAGGCGAAGGAAATGATGAAAGGATGTCATGCCTCCTCCTTCTTCTCCTCCTCCTCTTCCTCCTCCTCCTGCTCTCTCTCCTCTCCTATCTGCTCGGTCTAGCTCAGAGGAAAGTGGTGCCAATGAGTCACTGACACACAAATTCACAGCAGTGGAGCGCCCAAGAGTCGAGATCGCCCAAAACGGGGCCCAACAGTGCCCAACGGAGCATAACACACGGCCCAAAACGGGGCCCAACGGGGCATAGCACACGGCCCAAAACGGGGCCCAACGGGGCGTAACACACGGCCCAAAACGGGGCCCTATGGGGCCCAACACAAGATTAGGTAGCTCCAAATGGATCGCGTTCAGAAAGAGCTTTTCCATCTGGAGTGTGGCAGCCTGGTGTTTACATGACCAGTGATCATCAAACATAGCAGAGTGTGCTCAGTCTTAAGTGAGATCCGAGCATCTGACCAATCTGTCACAAATCCGATAGATGTATAACAATTCCTCCTCGTCAAAGGTTTTCCCGCACTTTGACGACTCCCCGTTTGCTCCTCATCGACGCCTGGTTTATTAAGACGAGCGATAAGCTATAAGTTACCGCTAAAGCACTCACCTCTTTTACGTTCTTTCGTCTGTGTTTTCTTCGGGTTCATGTTGGCTTCAGATGCTTTCGAGGTATTCTTTTTCCTTCGTCTCGTTTTGAAAACTTCAAATCCGAATTCTGTCATTTTTATCCTCCACAGATGACGTGCCTCCTTACTTCAAGACGGAGCCGGTGCGCAGCCAGCTCCACCTGGAGCGCAACAGGCTGGTGCTGACGTGTATGGCCGAGGGGAGCTGGCCGCTGGAGTTCAAATGGATCCACAACAACACGGAGCTGACGCGCTTCTCGCTGGAGTACAGGTGAGGACCCGCTGAGTAACGTTGATGAAGAGAGAGAGAAGATGCATTACTGAGTGAGTGATTGGTCCCATTATAGGATGGGAAGTGTCATTCAAAGGCAAAACGCCGTCTACATATTTGGTTAAAATTAAGTCATTTTGACATTTGAGACTCAACATGAAAATCAGCTAAAAAACCAAACCATGAAAATCCAAACCGCGACTAATAAGTCCTTCACGTAGAGGTGGCATGTTGTTCATCCTTTGAGGGTCAAACTAACATCCACCAAAGCACCATTTTACCACCTTTTCCTCCAGTAGCTGTTTTCTCATACTTACATTTAATTGTTTTAATAATCACGTTTGGATTCAGTACCACGGGAATGAGGTGCTATTTTAGTAAGGGAGTAAGCTCCCTAAAATGTAAGAACTCCGCCCCCCCGTTTAGTTAACGTCCAGTTATAGTTTCATCATAGAGCGCCCCGCAAGAATTGTTCCTGCTGTTCTTGCCTTTTCTGGCTTCCTCTCTCTCTTTTTTTCTTTTTTCTTCTTCTTTTGCTCCTGCCCCTCTCCTTTTCCTCTGGTGTCGCTGTGACCTCCATCACTCTCTCTCTTGAGAGGCGGCGCACAAGCGAAAGGCGGGAAAGAGAGTCGGGGCAGGAGATAAACCGTCTTTCATGGTAACTCTGAGATCTCAAATGTGGCGAACATTGCTCTTATCTCAGCGGGCGGTTTGTCTCTGAGCGGTGTGTGTGTGAGTGTGTGTGCTGTGTAAAATCATGACCAGGTGAAATTTTTACTTGCAGAAGATATGAAATGCTCTAGAAAACTGTTCCACTTAAACACGGAGGAAATAAAAAAATAATATCCAACGGTGTGTCCGTGCTTAAGTGACATACATTTCTGAATTTTGACAAGTTTTTGCATGGGAAAAAAAAGCTGTGTGTGTGTGTGTGTGCGTGTGTGTATATACAGCCTTCCTCATTCCTCGAGTCGACCTTTCTCTGTGCCAGGAGAGTATTGGAGCAGAACAGACCCCCATATTTAATGAGGTTATGGTCCAGGTGCCCAGTGCTGAGTGCTGGTTTAAATATTGACACTGTGTGACTTGACCTGGTGTCCTCTGGCAACCGATCAATGCTGCAAGGTGTGTGTGGGCATTACTATTCAACATAAAGCTGGGAGTGTACGTGTGTGTATGTGTGTGTGTGTGTGTGTGTGTGTGTGTGTGTGTGTGTGTGTGTGTGTGTGTGTGTGTGTGTGTGTGTGTGTGTGAGAGAGATCTTGCAGGAGGTATAGTGAGTGGCACACTTTAAGTGATCTCCTGTGGGGAGTGCCACATTTGGTAAGGAACAGGCTGGGCATTACATTTTCTCACATAACAGCACATTTTAAGCATTGTATATGTGTGCCAGCCAGTCACACACACACACACACACACATTGTTGTCACAGCATTTTGGCAAGCTTCGTTGCTATCTTTGCTCCCATATAATCATTTAAAAGATAACTCTCCAAATTATAATTCAACTTAATTAAGATTGAAGATTATATCCAATACAATTAAGGATTTCTGAACCCATCAGCCCGTGAATTATCCCGCTCATGATGCTTTAGCGGATCGATCGGTCTGTAAACAAACAACACGGCGTCACAACTTCCCATCGCATGATCGGAACCCTGCGGGGCGTTTTCACCTGGCATGCCACCAGTCTGAATGCCGCCAATTAACCTCGAAACTTAATTAAGGGAGTTAATTATTAATCGAACCTCAAGAGTTGTTTTGTTTTGTTTGCCAATTGGCTCTCGGCTGAGTTGCTGGAGTGTAGCCTTCGATTCCTTGAGGGGAGAGTAAGCCTTTCTCCAATGTGCCTGTAGTAATGAGACAGACAGACCGACTGCAACAAAACAAAACATCTTGAAGGGTTTAGCAAACAAACAATCTATCCAACAGTCACTCACAGAAGTAAATGAAACGGCGTGATGGACGAGACGAGACGGTCCCAGCTCTACACGTCCACTCTGATTGACTTTTCATCTCTTTGTGCTCACTCTGAAAATCAGTTTCCCCCACAATGCAATGGCGACCGACAGAGTGCATTCATTCTCCACCGACTCTGCATTTACACAATCAAGAAAGAGAGAAAGGAAGAAAAAAAAGAATGAAAATTAGATTAACATTTGGACAGCCGGCATAATAGAGTGTCACTTCGATCGCTCTGGTAATGACCGGTCTCTGTGAAAATGTGACATGTATTCAGAAACAGGCCAGAACAACAGGTTCATTTGTGTGTGGACATTTATATTTCTGAAGCGACAGATTAAGTGTACGTCGATTAAGTTGCACTCATTTATTTCCTGTAAATCCCCACCTGCCTCTCTCCACAGTGTTGATCTCTCTTTCATCCTTACTCTTTGCTCATCCTGTCTGCCTCAGACCGTTCCACTCGTGCGTGAACTACCAAGCAACGTCTTCTTTTTTTTAAATTTCCAAAAATATATCTAATTTCATGTTGGCTCTGAACAAATTAACACAAGTTCAATTCAAGATTATTCCATATCTGGGGAAAGAGACGACGGGATCAGCTTGCCGACTAGATGGAGATGAAGGAAAAGCAAGGAGGCAAGGTAGAGGATGGCAACATGTTTAACGTGTGTGTGTGTGTCTGTATGTGTGTGTATATGTGTGTGTGTGTGTGTGTTTGTGTGTGTGTGAAAAATGATGACTTTCATACCACTTAATTTAATGAGCAAATGCCGTTTCATCGTTCTGATTATTGTTCTGAATGTTTGTTTCTTTATAATTTCTGCAACATGAATATAATATCAGTAAGAGTTTAATCCGCTCTTTATTTTCATCTGACGTTGTGCGGCGCCATTTGTCATAAACAATCGGAGCCTCAGAACCAGGCAACTGGATGATGCCCTTCTTTCATATCTTTCTCTAAGCATTCTCCATAAATAACTAAAACCACACGAGCCAAAAGAGTTTGCTCGTCAGCAAGTTGCAACCAGTTGGAGGTCCCGTGTGTGTGTGTGTGCATGTGCATGTGTGTGTGTGTGTGTGTTTGGATTAGGGAGGAGGGTGAAGGTGCATGTGTGGGAAATGAAAAGGAACGATGAACAAACAAAGCTCCAAATATGACCTTGAGAATCAAATCTGCCCTTTGACTCACTTTTATTCTCCATCTTGCATCCCCCACACACACAATGTATGGAAAAAATAACATCTGACCCCTTCCAAAAGTAATGTGTCGGTAAACTTTAACCGAATGTGATTCACTCTGCTCCTGTCGTCCTTGCTCATTGTGTCACCGCGATGCTCTCGCTGAGGAGGAAGAAGAGTAGAGCAGGAACATGAAATCACAGGCGGAAAACTTGCCCTCACTCGAAAAACAATCCCCTCATGTGAGTGACTGGCAGGGCCGAGAGCTGCAGCTCTCTCTGGATGACCTTAATGGATTCCTCTCTGGAACTAAAAACATCCATTTTCTATCTCCCTGGCATTCTCGTGCACAGCCCCCAGACACAATACCTTTTTTTCTTACCTCCTCCCCCCCCTGGTTTTCTGCGGCGGAGTGGAAGGGAGTGAGTCCGTCTGAAAGAACGACAGCGAGCGAGGAAAAAAGGAAACAGGCGGCATTCATTTCATGATGCATGTTTACTGTGTTTGTTTGTGTGTGCGCGTGTGTGTGTGTGTGTGTCTTAATAGGTTTTCGTGCAGTTGCGCTTCTGGCAGGTACGGCTGCTTTTGTAATTTGTGATCCACGGCCTGCATTATGAAAACACGTCTGCATAAGCACCCGTCGAAGCGTTCACATTGAAGCGCACCGACACATGGGGGACGTGCCATACCCACCAGCGTGTCTCACGCGCCGTACGTCGTGTCGTCGTTGTCGCCCGTGGACTGTTTGGGTAATCGAATTTGCGGTCGTGTTGATGCAGCACGTGATTTTGCATAATGATGAATATGCTTTGATGGAAACATACTGGTGAGGTTCCCCAACGTTTAGCTGTGACCTACATTGGGAGCGGTGCTGGAAGAGGCTGCCGGTGTCTGCAGGCCACTTACTCTCTGATTCGAATAGACCCGCTCAAGAGAGGGTGCAGCCGCCGGTGCTGTGTCATGGAGTGATTGTGGTGAACCGCATGTGACAGAGAATGGTGGCGGAATCATGAGGCACTAGAAAGGCCTCCGAAACAGACGTACAGTAAATGCCGGGAACCGGGATAACGGCGAGCACACACCGATCCGATATCACGTTATTTCTTCCATTTATAAATGAATAAATAAATAAATATATATATATAAAATAATATATATATATATATCATCGACTCCAGAAAAGTAAACGATAGCCGCTTCCAAAATCCAATGCTGGAAATAACTGCCGAGTGAGCCATCTCGTTTGTTTCCCATCTTTGTTGAGAGGTGACAGGCGCCAGCGGAGAGTTCAGGTGTTATAAAAGATGGAAAGGGGGAGGATCGTAAAAATTGAAAACCTGAAGTGGTTCAAACATCAAACAACTTTTGCCGCTGTCAACTTTTCTCTTTTTTAAGTTCCTAATATTGATTCAACCCCTTCAACATAACTTTTTCAGTATCTAATTACTTATAAAATATTCCAAACGTATTGAGGCCACAGTGTTAAATTGTCTCTGCCAGTGAGAGCGTGCGACAAACTCCACCACCTGCTAACGCGACCTTCACCGACAGTGGATGCGGCGCGGTATTTCAGTCACGTGGGCGTGTGCCTCAATCAAATAGTATAATGTCACACGTGTCACATCTCAAATGTCAGAGGGGCCTCGCTGCTTTCAGAACATACGATTGTCGGCGCAGCTTTTTAGAGTAATTAGCTTGTATCGGGGTCGAGGCTGAAGAATTCCACGGTGTAAAAAATCAAATCAATCAAATGAATATCAACAAACAAGTGACAAAATACAGCGACAGTTTTTTTGTAAATCGTCTCCATCAGACAGCGGCCCATCTGTTGAATCCTGAGAGTAGATGGAACATCTGGATGTGATCCCTCTGGACTTGGTGACCAATTACCCACTATTGATTTACCCCTAGCCTAAGCCAGAAGCCGCCATTTCCTGTCATGTGTCGCGTGTGACGAGAAGAGAGAAGACGCTCATCCTATAGAATTCGAGACGATGATCTCAATATATAAATCAATACACTTTCAGAGGACGTCTCCTCCAGAAAGAATACGGTACAATCATTGATTTGCTGCCAGCGGCTCTCAGGCCCACCCGTGAGGAACTGGAAGCACAGGTGCCCGATTGTATTTTACTTGACCTGTTGCTTTCTGTGATGGCGATTTTTCTACTTGCCCAGTGTGAGCATATAGCCCACAGAATAAAGACGCACATCCATCCATCATATAAACATGTGAGAATTATAAACCTGCCTCTTGTTCATATGGTGCCGGACGCACGAGCCGTTGAGGTCTTCGCAGTGCGCCGCCGTGCCGCAGGTGAACTCATTAGCAGAAGTAAAATGACATTAAAGTGTTGAAACGAGGGCGGCGGCCTCGTCGTAAACTTCAAACATCGTCGCCACGCGTCCTCTTTCATTACGAGCTGTAAAACAATCGGCCATCGGCGAGCGGCGGCCTTCGGGGGCTTCCAAAAGTTTAGCGGCGAAATGACAAGGAAACGCACTGATGAGATCAAACGCCGGCTGTCGGATTGACGGTGCGTCGTGATTTACTCTCATGCATCCAGGGTGTGATTATAACGTGCGCCTGTGAGCCTTCATTAGCTGGTAATTTAAGTACAATGTTATTGGAGCCAACCTTGGTCAGGGGTTTGACGTTATTACGGGGGTGCTCACCGTCATCTATCGAGGATTATATTTTTGCCATCCCGTCATCTTTCCCTCCCTCTTTCTCCGTCCCTCCGTCTTTTCATTCCCTCCATCGTTTTCCACGCTCTCCTCGCCGCCTCTCCTCCCTTCTGCGAGCCACTTCGTACCCAGCTCCTCACTCTCCTTCCGAGTGGGGGCTAATTAAAGGGTGTGTGACAGAGTGCGCTGACGACGGGACAATCAATCAATCTCTGTCCAACCCCCCCCCCCCCCCCAATGACCTGCTGCCAGCACGCACAGCTCCGCAAAGGTTAATTATATTCATTATATAAGGGACAGGGAGAGAGAGAGGGAGACAGAGCGAGGGAGAGCGCCGCCTAAAGTCACCCTGAAGTGGCTCCGGGGTGAATTCTCCGCAGGCCTCCTCCGCGAGGTTCAACTCGGAGCGCCGGCGCCACCTGTCAGCTTCCTCTCTCGTCACGTCTGCTTCCTGTTCGCCCCGAACTCTGACGCGACTGACAGCTTTGTTTGATTCGCCACCCTCCTTCCTGAGCACTATTCCATCATCTATTGACCTCGTATTCCCTCCATCTATGCATAACACATACACGTAATTGTATTCATTTAGTTGATGGAATATATGAAAGGAGTCACACGTCGTTAATAGAGACTCCTGATTAGTTTATTACGCCTAAACAGACTTTGGGCCAAAACTAATTTAGTCCTTCGGACCCAACTGACGCTGCCGCTAATGAGATTTGATTTCACTTCATTTTCTTTTTTTTGTTCTGGATATTAACAGCCTTCAGACACACGCAACCATTAGTTAGTGCAGCACTTCTTTCATTTGGTGGCAGCCACTTCCAAAAGCGCAAAGGCGGCCTCTCTCGGAATATCCATCGAGATAAAAAAAAAGAAACTTTGTTGGTACTGACGTTAATAATCTGGCACCAATTGCCAATTTTCTTTCCCCTGTATTCACTGAGCCTGATGTCGTGTTGACGTCGGAAGATTTCTGATCTTGTGTTGACTTCCATTCGGGAAATGGGATCATCTTGTTCTCCGTGTTTCTCGAAACAATCCTCAGTGAGTGACACATCCATTGTCTGTCGACACAGAAACTGCGTTTGCTGGCAGCCAGTCGTCCTCACGCAAATTAAGCAGATTCACAAGGTGTCATTTCTGTTAATTTCGTCTGATATTTTTCATGGACGTTGCTAGGCAGCAAGCTGGATGTGTAGAGACTGACGACAACGCCGCTCTCGAACAACGTTATGATTGGTCAACATGTGGCTGCTGTGAACGGGTCAGACGCACGTCATCCGTAGACCGGTGACGGATGAAAGGAAAAAAATGCCTAAATTGAGTGGAGCAACCAAAATAATTGCACATGCCCCCTAGGGGCCTCAAAGGGGGGCTGCATGGGTGTAATGCGTTAGTGTTGGCGCTCTCCGCCGCCATCGTCAAAACACTAAATGAGAGAATATCTTTTTGGAGGAATGGTTTTTCCAGCTCAGAATAATCTCCTCCGCGGCACATTGAAGTCGGTCGGGCTGCCTCCTAATTGGTTGTCATTTTTTCTTTTCATTTGTCTTCCGTCTGCATGTGTGTGTTTGGTATTAAGTAACTTTACTTTGCAACCCTGAAGGCACGAAAACGCTTGGTACGACTTTGAAGCCGGACTTTTTCTCAGCCCGATCAAATTCACAATTTTTAAAAATACATTCATGTATGTGTTGGGTTTCATTTCGCACACTTGTGTGTATGGTTTGCTTATTTTACGCATCATTTCAGTTTGCTTCTCTTCCCTTAAGCCTTTGGCCGTCTGTGACAATGTGCCTATTCATTTGGTCTGAGCACTGTTTGTGAAGTTAACATCCCACACACATTGGAGCAATCCTGAGAGGAACAACTTTTACAACGTGTCAAACTTTTTAATCGTTCTCTTTCGCTTCGATATAGTGCACTCAAGCTCTACGCAAACATGTAGTTGTAATGCAAATGAAGCCACTTTACATAAAAGGTTAGATCACCAAAAAAAAACATTTCAAACTAATTGCATGTGGTTGCAAAAAATAAAAAATAAAGAAGCCATCCCATCACCAAAGGGCCCACTCCGACATGCCGCCTGGCAGTGCGCTAAGCACTCTAGAGCATGTAGCATGCAGGAATGTGACAGCAGAGACGGCAAGCGCACTCGCAGCGATAAGTGTTTCACCTCCCACAAGAAGCATTTATTTTGACAAGGATGTGTTGTGCGAGGATGACTCAAATTAAACGTGCACAACTGGCTTTTGCGGCTAATTGACACAACTCCGACGTGGTTGTGCTGCCGTCTAATACGCCATCAGAGACTCAAACAGTTGGCCACCGCACTGCCATTTATTAGTGATTGGAAGAGCTGTTACGATGATGAGCAATCTGGGTGCACGGTCTCCCGAAAGAGTGACTTGAATTTAAATTGTGAGCAACCGTTCTGTGTAATAACCTGGTATGTACCCAGATATCCAAAAAGGCGCGAGCACACAGTCAAACAAACATTGATCACTGATGAGCATCTGCAGGTGTCGCTTCCTGAAGCCAGTAGACTGGTCGTTAGTTCATAAGTGATGCTTTCTAACAGCTGTGACACACACACACATCGAAGTAACGCGGGTTGTTCTGTGAGGGATGAAACCAGAGCGCTGGAGTTATTTACATGACATTCATGAAGGCACGAGATACGTTTTAATTATAGTCATAGTGGCAGGTTTTCAGAATAAATGAGTCGGCATATTTTATCATCAGCACTCGCCACTTGTTCTTTTGGCATCAGCCGCATCTCCAGATGTGGCTCAAGACACGCATACATCAAGTGGGTCGTTACAGCAGCTTTGTAAAGTGCAGGCTGCGCTGCCTCTGCATGGCGGGGAGGCGGTACTGCCGCCACAGCTGGACACAGAAGTCAAGGTCAACGGCTGGAGACACACAGCTTCCACCTTCGTCCCAGGGGATGTCGTGCGTGCGTGTGTTTGCATCGAGACGATTTGAATGCGAATGTGTTTGTTGCCTGTCTGTGTGTGTGTGTGTGTGTGTGTGTCTTCGGGGAGAGCTTTGCTGTGGAAGCCGGGTTAGCCTCTTGAGCATCATTATCATTGGAATAAACAATAGCTAAGCTCCGACGTCCTCTGTGCCCTTGTTCATCTATTAGATGCTCTTACGTTTGTCAGTGCATGTGTGAGTCTATGTGTGTGTGCGTTTTCAGACACCGGTGTGTGTGTGTTCATGCTTGCAAATATGCAAATATCGGTGTTTTTTCACCTTTACACGAGTACCCTTTTGAATTCTACTTTGCTCTTGATTAGTTTACCAGTTTGTTGCAATTTAAAAGAATCCTCATCCATGTCTCATGTGTTTGTGTGTTTTAAAGGTACCTCATCCCCTCGCTGGACCGCTCCCATGCTGGCTTCTACCGCTGCATCGTGAGGAACCGGGTGGGAGCCCTCCTGCAGAGGCGCACAGAAGTACAGGTGGCCTGTAAGTATCCGCACGGGATGTTGGTGGAACACAGATGAATGGACCTCATGGATGAATAAAAGGATGGATGATGGATGGATGCGGAGGAAGGGAGTGTGTGTGTGTATGTGTGTGTCTTTGAGTACACAGTATGCCGACACACACTCAACTGTTTGGTTGTCTTTGTAGCAAGGACTGACACGGGAGGGACAGCTGCTGGCTGGGTGAAAGATCTACCTGCATATCATCCGGGGAGTTATCAACCCGGACAGCTGGTCCACTCAGCCGTCTCATTAGACCGATATTTTTTTTCCGTTTTTTTTTTCTTACTTTGTTTCATTTCAATATGACCGCTGCTGACTCCGTTCTCTCGCTTTTGTCAACAACATCTGTCATTTTTCGCCCCAGAAAAGTAGAGCTCGGACGCGCCCGCGTTTTGCCCGTAAATGTGCGGCGCCGGGGTTCGTCGGCTTGCCCGCGGTCCAGCGACAGTTGTGGACAGAGTGGATGTGACACAGCGCCGTTCCCGACTGAACAATGCAGCCGACCAGGCGTGCAAAGAGACGGGAGGGAGACAGAGACGGCCCGGACGGTGCCACCGGCTTTGGGCAAATGCTAACCGCTGCCTTCAGCGTCTCTTCTCTCCTCCGGCTGTCGGACTCTTGGCTTCCATCACTGTTTCTTTTTGCGTCGGTGCTCTTCCTCCCTCTCTCTGGAGCGTGTCAGTCGTCTGGCCACCATTGCTTTCGATTTATTTCTTGGCTCTCACTTCTCCACTGCTATTCCGGTTCTCTTTATTCCCACCCTTTTTCCTCATTTCCATAATTCCTCTTCCTCCACTTCATCAGTTGCTCACGAAGGGGATGCGGACGGTGAGAATTAAGGACACCTGCAAAAGGAAATGAGATGCACAGAAGGAACAAAGATGGGGGAAAGAGAGAGAGAGAGATGGGGAGATCTCTTTTGCCAAACTCCTCCATTGAGGCGGCACAATTAGGATTGCGGAGACACACCTCGGAGAAAGGGAAACATGGCGAGGCATTAGAGACGAGGGAAGGGGAGGAGGACATCGCATTGCCGAAACCGCAGATCAAAGTCAGGGGATTTGCACACTTCTCAGATTTTCATTGAAGCCAAACACCACAGCTCCGCCGCAAAGCCAGATTACCTTTTTTTATTCTCTTTGAACGCGCACACATGATGGAGAAATAAGATTGCCATCGATGCGCAACCACCCCAACACCCCCAGTTCAACCCTCCACCCCCCATCCCCACCTTGATACAGACATTTTTCACAGATATTATTATTTATAAACTGTGTTAGAAGTTAATTGAGTGTTTGATGGCACGTTCAAATTATTGCCTTTTTTTTCTTTATTTTTTCCCCCTCGAATTCCCGAGACAGATATATGATCCTTCTTTCGCCGCTCAGGGAGCCAAAAAAACAGCAACAAAAACATTGAGAATCTTCAGGTATGCAGCTGTCACAAAACCAAATTCTGCACTTTCGGTGGAGGAAGAAAAGACAAACACTGCTGGTTCCTGCTGCCCTATAAAGGTTTACTGGCAGCAATATGATTGCATCAGAGAATTGCACAGCTGGGATCGAAACAACAATTGAAGTTAGGGCCGATCGACGTGAAATCCATCACGAATTCCTACCCATAGATCTCACTTACGAATGGGCAGACGCGGCAATATTAGAGCAGTATTTTTGTCAGTTTTAAGATATAATGAGGCGGGGGAGGAACAAAAGCGCCGTAACAAATGAAATATATTAGGAGGTAATAGAATAGCTGCAGCGCCGGTCATCTACAATGTTGAGTAATGCACACATTTAGAGCCTGATCAAGATTGATTGCCCTCGGTGCATCCACACGGGAGGACACGGAATATGAATACGAGTCAATTTAGCGTCCCCTCTGTGAGTCATTACATCTCGGTTCCTTCTCGGTTTTTTTCTTGATGTACTGCGGAAACCATGGCAACAACACGGCGCTGTCCATCATAGTGTCTCACTAACATTTCACAACAGGAAGCAGATGGCGACGAAAGCACCGCGGGCCCCAAAAGTCAGATTGGAGAAAGAAAAGGGACAATTTGTGTCCCTTCCCATCTTCTTATTCACCCCTGTGCTTTCTCTGTCTTTGTTTGTTTGTTTGTTTGTTTGTTTTCCTGCAGTTATGGGCAGTTTTGAGGAGGGCGAACGCACCCAGTCGGTCTCTCAGGGAGAGGGCGGCGTTATCCGGGCGCCGCGCATTCGCAGCTTCCCCCAGCCGCAGGTCACCTGGTTCAGAGACGGCCGCAAGATCCCACCCAGCAGTCGCATGTGAGTCCTTTTTCCTTTATGGGATTCATGCACTTGTTTTCCTTTGTTCCCTCGAATCCTTCATGGAGGGCTTTACTTAGAATGTGTGTTTGATCCTGTAAATACTTCTGTAAAGCCCCCGCTTGTCCCTTTGAGTGCTCCAGTTCGAGAGAGTCTCCATTTCGCGACGTGTCGTGCTTCAACTCATCCTGAGAGACGAGAGGCCGAGACCAACGGCGTTGGAATGAAATCGCCACTTTGCTCCTCGTTAGGAAAAACCTTGACGTTCCACTTTCATGTCAGTTGATCTGCGTCTCCATCTGTAAGATGGAGGCCGTGTGTTTCTGAGGTCACCTCTCTGTATCTGCCAGCCGGCAGCAGCAGCATCAGCACCATCAGCACCCGGTGGGAGCGGCGTGCGCCGGAGGTGCCGACAGCTTCAAATGGGATTGTTGGTTTTCTTTCCCCCATTGTGTTCACTCTAAAAGAAAAGGTGTAAATGTCGAGGTGGAGGAGAGGCGTCCCCTCTCGCTCTGTTTCGGCGGACGACTGTCGTCCTTCACTTCTGATCCTGTGCGCTCCAATTTTAGACTCATGAAAAATGAATGAATGCGCGTCGTTGTGTTTCGGCTTATATATTATTAAAAGAGCACTCCACCGATTTAAGCATTGCACACCTCGATAACATTGTCGGACTCATACCGCTGCAAGAAGATAGAAATTGATCCAGCGGAACCGGAGATGTCGTATCTAACGCGCGTATTCAGCTGCCGCCCACATTATGGTTGAAGAGTCAAGTGTGTTATTCTAATGGAGAATAACGAATCCTTGAGCCGCTACCCTTGAGAAGAGGGGGGGGCTCCACACACGATGGTTCTTGTTGTATTTCAAGGCCGTTTTTAAATTCTGTTCTCTACTCATGCACACCTGCAAGCAGATTATTATCAAATTAGCGGTATTTTTTTTCAGATTAGATTGAATTCCCGACAATAATAAAAATAAATGTAAACATGGAGTAAATATTATAGCTCCCATTCGGCTACATAATTACATCTTCCGTCATAATCATGGGGCTTCCGTTTCTCTTTCATTGATTGGCTTTTTTTCTCGGTGGAGCGTGTGTGTGTACACACACACACACACCTGTGTGTTGGTGTGCTTGCGCAGGAAAGACTTTAAGGGTGTGTAGCTGCACGTGTGATTGCATGTGTGTGTGTGTGTGTGTTAAAAAGGCACTTATCCCCATCGCATCACATCTGCATTTCTTCGCAGTGGGAGGTGACCTTGCCCTTGGTTAGAGTGAATCTTTCTTATCAGCTGCTCATCATCAGTAATCATACCCTGACCTAGAATGACAATGAGACAAGCGGCCATGACGGACAGAGACGCTGAAGGCCGGCGGCCGGTTCGCGGGTGCGGCCGGTCGCGTCGATTTTTCGTTGTGGAAATGCGGATTACTTTTGAGAAGCAGCTCAGGAGAAGGTCAAACAACAGAGACTCGTGGGGCTCCCTCTATCTCTATCTCTTTTTTGAAGTTGCTATTTGAAGAGATTATTGTGAGGAAAGTTTGTCGAATCATCACACTCTTTTTTGGCGAGAAGGGTCCATAAGAGCATCTTTCAACTCTATTAGTTTACTCGTTCAGCTCCTTCTCTCTCTCTCTCTCTCTCCCTCTACACTCCATCTCCTTTTGTCTCCATCTCCGGCAACCCCACTGTGTGTACTTGTGCTTCTCTTCATCCTCGCCCACCTACCCTCCGGCTCCGAGAATGCTAATGCGGCGCGCACCATCAAGGTCACTCCGTGCAAATGAGCACCGTTGATAACAGGCGGCCTTTTTTTATTATTATTGAAAATCATTTAATTGAATTTGATTCGTTCCACCAGCGTTGACTCTGCAGCGGCATCAAAGTCTCACTCGTGGGGAGAGAGTTCGGCGCCCGTCTGCAAACGTTACCTTGGCAAACGTTTTCCGGGAGCTGTGTGGTCTCGCTGTCACGCGGGTGACTATGTATCATAGTAATCGTCATCGTAACACTGCAAGATGCAATGTGGAATAGCAGTGAAGGGAGGTGGAGGACAAGAGAGAAAATGCAATGAAGTACAACCATAGAGACCGTTTTCTCTTTCATAAAAAAAACAACCTCTTTTACTTTACCACTTTCTACTACTACTTTGTTCTCCTCCCTCCGCACATTGTCTGCTCCTGCTATCTTTCCTCAGGTGTCATAAGTTTAATTTGCGGCCTCTCCAGGGGTTAGTCTTGTCCTTCTCCCTGTGCTCTGCCTAATCACACCTCCATAGAAGAGAGAAGGGAAAGAAACAGCCAGGACCCAGAATAACTGCGGTAATCACCACCAACCAGCGGTTATTTAAATGGGCGCTTTCACCGCGGGCGTTTGTACTTGTGCGACATTATTTGTCGCTCTGTGGTTGCATTCACTTTGTGATCAGTTTGGCCTGAACTGTGTGGAAATGATGTCAGTTGCTTTCTTCAAGGGGGAGATTGTGTTTCTTGTCTGTTCTTGTTCTGTTTTTGTGGTAGAAATGTGTCAAAAGATTGGAAACCCCTCCAAGATAACACTTGTTGATTTCAAGGACCTTTGTGAGGTGATTCGTGTCTCAGGTCCTGTGCACAATGAACAAATACACATCAGTAGGAGCCTCTAAATACGTATAATGTTGGTATTATTGGAGTTGCAAATGTTACTGGGATTGATAGTTGGGTTTTATAGTATTTATTACAATCAGGTATCAAATCTGCTAAATATCCAAAGAGTGTGTTTAAGAGTCAGAGAAGACGGTGTTTACATGCTTCTGATCATATCCGGGATATGGCGCATGATGGCGCGTAAATGGTTTCCGAGTATTTTATGCTGACTTTGGCGGTCCCTGTGGAGAAACGCGGTAGTGCGTGCGTCCGAGCGCTAGAGTCCTTTTGGAAAAACCTCCCTGAGCAGTAAGGTGAAGCTTAGGAGGAGGTAACGCTGCCTCGGGGGGGGGGGGGGGGGGGGGGCTCTCCATCTCTTCGCTCCGGAGCTGGTGAACCTGCACAATTTGGTCCTATTCCTCCTTGAATTGAGACAGACGGATGAAAAGCACGAAGAGGAACTATAAAGAAGCAGCCGATCTCCTCGTCGGCGGTCTCGTTTACTTACGTGGGTCAAAGGGAAGCAGCGGTATCGACTCGAGACTTCATAACCGGTTAAAGGGTCCCTTCCATCAGTGTCACGGATGCACGTGAACTGTGATGTTGTCTAGTCTGAGCACATCACTTTGTGTGTGTGTGTGAAGGAAGCCCACAGAATCGTAGTGACTGCTGCATTGTTGCTTCCCTGCTGCCAGTCCCCGTCCCTCCCATCCCTTGGCAAGGCACCGTCTCACTGTGCCACTGTGACCGCTCTCTCTTTGCCATGTGGCCTCTGCAGCTGTTGTTCTTGGCGGCTCCTGCGCGCCGGCTCCCGCGGCGCACCCATAAACTTACGGATTCACTCATCGTGGTGTTTTCTCTCGGACGGTTTTCTCGTCCGCCGTCCAGACTCAAGGAATTGCGTCCTCGTTTAGCTCGGTGCTAAAAAATACGCACCGAGGTATCGGGCTCACGGCCCGGCGGCGGATCTGTTCGCCGGGGGCCCTCGCGTCTTGAGTCGTGTTGTGATGTTGAGCAGGAAAAATAACTTCTTGAGCACTAACGGTCATTATTCTTCCCTTATTGAATGGGAATGCATTTGGCAGGGTCTTTTACATTCAGCTGCCGTGATTTGTTGTGTTATTCCGGCGACTTAATGTGGTGTATAATCAGAAGCTCCTTCAGTAAACACATTTGCCAGTAAATGCAGAGCTGCTGGCTAGAAGCGGAGTCTGCCGGCGGATAAGAAGGAGCCCGTCTTCTCGTTATTTCAGCCGCTGACAACGACTTACTGGCCGCTACCTGGTTTCCTCTCACGGAAACTTTTCCATTGACACCCGGGCATGGATTTATCTGCGTTACACTGAAAACAACCTTGTAGAGGTGTCCGTTAAGACAGAACACAGAGCAGCCTGACCTAGTGGAGTCAATGGGAGGACATCCCTGACACACACACACACACACACGCATGGTAATTCCCCTGAGTAATCTGCTCTAGCCACTGATCAATTAATGGCCCCTGCCTGTGATGCTCTGGTCCTGTCAGCCTGATATGGATTCCCCATTAGTCACGAGGGCCAGTGAATAGCCGGGCCCTTTCTCTGCGTTTCCCTGTGACCAACTGCCCGGCATTAGTCATGGAGCCGGCAATCTGCAGGTCACATGGGAGGGACAGACCATGCACGTGGATGTAAGGGTGAATGAATGAGCTGCAACTGAGCATTAGTATTCTGTTGTTATCATTGATTTATTTGTGGATCATTTCCTGATTAATCCATCCCAGACCCAAGGACAAATGTCCTCAAAACGATTGTTTTGTTTTGCTTAATAAATCCCTAGAGATTGATTATATAAATTATTGATTCGTTTTGTGGCAATTGACTAAACAATTGGTAGTTTGAGGATGACATGTATGTTATGGGTGTGCTGAACGCCCGGGAATGTTTTATTAAATGAAAAAAAGGTTTATAAAAGTTATATTATATATATTGCAATTTTGAAATGTGAACGTGTTGGGTGAGCATTCAAAAATAAATCTAGTCAATACATTTGTTTATGTCCCTAAACAAAGGTATAGAAAAAAATATTGCTTTAAATTGTGAACTAAAACTTTATACTAGATATTACTATAAATTACATTTTCAAATGTACCCAGAGCCACAACTATCAAATATGTTCATCATTTATTAATCTGCTGATTCATTAAATGATTAGTCAATTAGCTGGCATTTTTGCACACAAAAAAACAACCTCAAACAATCAGTTGATCGTATAAATAACTCCAATTATCGTCCACCGACTAATTATTGAATGAATGAATCTTTGTAGCACCAGTGCAAATCAATGTGCTACCAGTCGATGGGTGGATTCTGTGGTGTTTGCTTTTGTAAATACAAAAAAAGTATACGCTCACTTGGCAGTTTGGTAAATGACCTTGAGTTCATTTAGATGTCACCAGTTGACCTTGCGTGGTATTTAGGATGCCCGCTTTCTGTGTCTTCACCGTTTTCCGAATACTCGACCGAAAGCAGAAAGTGAACTCTGAGCCACAAATGTTCACCTCTTGCCCCCAGTGAGAAAACAAGGGGCTGTTTACATGAGCATCACTCCCTCCCCCCCCCTCTCTATCTCTCTCTCCATCTCCAGGAGTTGAGACTTTTTCATCACAGGTCTACTGAGCAGTAGGTCATGTAGCCTGCTGTTCGCCCCCCTCCCCCCCTTGATCCCTTCTATCTTTCGCAGCCTTTTTTCCCCCCCCATCATCTGTCTACTGGCCGTAGTTTGACTCATACTTTACCCAGCCATGTGAGCTGCTTGATCCCGTCAACCCCTCTCCCTCTCCTTCTCCCTCTCCCTCCCTCTCTCCCCTGGGGGGGCAATCTGCCGACCGGGGCCATTTGTCTGCATGTAATGAAGGTCTGAGGCTGTGGAGCGAGGTTAGGCACGGCGTAGAGGGACAGCAATGACGGATACCAAAACCCTCCCGAGCTTGTGTGTGTGTGTGTGTGTGCGTGTGTGTGTGTGCGTACGTGTGTGTGTGTGTGTGTGTGTGTGTGAAGAACAGGCACAGCTCTGTCACACTGCGTCAGAACTGGATTAACGTGATAAAATATGCACACCGACTGACAGTCAGTGGTGGAGTCAGATACAGAGTATGGTTGTAAAATGAGTGCGGGGGAGGAGGGTGGGTTGCATCCATAAATAAAGAGAGCATCACTGGATCAATATTTATTTAATTTCCGTGTCTTGCCATTTATAAGCGACGATGAACATGAGAGAAGGGAAGCAGCTCCGATCGATTGGCCACTGATCGTTATCAGACGATATTCGCCCGACGCAGCTTGACCGATCAGATGACGCAACACACACGACACGGTGTCTTTACGCGCCGCTGGATCGGTTTCACCCGACCTTTACTCCGTATCGAAGGAAAAAGGGGCTTATGGGAAATAGTTGCATAAACAGTTGTGAATTCATAATATTTCCTCTTTTCTAATTGTGAACATACAACGTTAACGCGTGTACTTTGATGAATAAATAATGCCATACGATTAATAGGAGGCCTCAAATAGACCCCCCGTAGATGATTTACACGACCATTTCAATCAAACATGAATTCCCATCATCATTATTGATTTGAGTTCTACGGAATCATCATCAGGCTGGCGTTCACTGATAAGCCACCCCTGACGCCTCGCATAAAGAAATGGATCCAGAGGAAAGTAATTGCAGATGAGGTCAGTCCTGCTTCTTGCTGCAAGTAAAAACTGTTATGGCGCTGGACTCGGCCAAGACGTTTCCGAGCAGCTGTCCGGCCTGCCAGAGCCGCGGCTCTTCCTGGAGAGTAATAACAGGGGAAGGAAAAAAAATGGAAAATGGGGTCTGGAATAAAAAGAGAAAGCATTCAAAGTGGCAGGAATAAACCCAAAAAGCAGACAGGTGCAGAGGCATGACCTTACATATCTGATTGGTCCCAATGTCTCCGCTCTGTGTCTCCATAAATCCCCGCACCGTGTCGGTGACGCGGCGAGCCATCATTACAGGCAAAGCTCGGACAGCTGCTCACACACCACTGACAGACTGGCGACTTTTAATAAGGATGACCGAAATGGATTCAGAGAGATTATGAGAAAAGATTATAACATTTAAAAAAAGCAACATGCTAAAATAGAAAATTACTGGTCAAAGAAAGGGAACAAATCCATGAACAGAGTCTTATCTACCTCTTCCTGCTCCCTTGATATACATGTAAAGCCATTCTGGATAATTGGCTTACTCTTAATTTCTTCCTGCATCATGCGGTCTTGTGATCCCTGAGGACCGGCGAGCACGGGGAGCTGTTAGGCCTGCTGGACACGCTGTGCGACGTCGTGTGTGACCCCCACTGCAGCAGCCTGATTAGGGCTGGGGGGAGGGTAAGCTCCGGAGGGAATTGCATTAAAATCAACTATAGCCCGGGTTCCTCCCACTCCCACCATTCTTGATGAAATCAGAGCATGCTCTGGATGATGGTATATAATAAATTGAAACGTATTTGGGCTTAAACTCAGACGGATTATTGAGTATAGGGAGTGTGGTCTTTGGAGGAAAAAGAAATAAAGGACAACAAAATTGAAATAAAAAAGAGTGCAGACTTGAAAGAAAACCCTCAGCACACAAGGCTGTACGTTATCAGGGCGAGAATGGTCCGTCTCCTCCAGGCCGTATATTTTAAACCCCCCCCCCGCCTCCTATAACTCACCGACACTGCCCTGTATATTCATCTTCCGGAGTTTCTAAAGCGACAGGCAAAAGACGCTAAACCCCGGATTGTGTACCCCATTTTAAAAAGGTCCCCGGTGAAGTCACCTGGGATTCATTCAGCCGCTTTGGACACTTTCCGTTCTGCCCACATCCCTGAGGGGGAGGGGGGGAGGGGATCCATAATTCATGGCCGTGCGTCCAGGATGTCACCGCTCCAGCAAGCCAGCATTAAATATTTACCGCAGATCATCGGCTGCAGCCATCGAGGCCTGCCAGTCCCTTTAGGAAGTTTTCAGTCTCAGCATGCGCGAGGAATCCCAAATGAGCCGAGTGACTGAAGCTGCTTTAAGGCGTCGGCCCGAGGAAGGATCTCATAAGTCATCGTAGCTCCGACGCGAGCAGTACGGGTATAGCTCACACGCCGCTCTGTGCTGCGTCCGATGCTTTTTCCTTCACGCCACGAGGAGCTGAAAAGAGAGCGTGGTTGTGTGCTTGAGAGCATTTTCTTTTTTTCCCAAATTAAATTTCTCGCTCTTTTGCTCCTTAAATCTGTCACCGCAGTGCCCCCCATGGTGACAGGCGGGTCACGATGGAGGGAAAAGTGGAGTGGGGTTTTGTGGAGGAGGAGAGAAAGAGGAGTCCATCAGCTGTGAAACAGGAAAATTGTGGCTGAATTGTAATTTTCTGTCCCACTTGTGTGCGACAAGCAGCATGGATTACAGTACTTCTCGGGGGGGAAAAGCCATTACTTGCAGGGGGTCAAAGACTTTTTGTTTTTGTTTTGTCAGACCGCTGTTATTACAGATTTTCTGCTGCCAACAGCTCGGAGAACTTGAAGGAAAATGTCAAAGGGAAAGTCCAATTGAAATGTCACAGAGTACCGAAGGTGTGTATAGGAGCAACAACCAGTTGGATGATATCGATGTGTTTCTCTTCGGGCTGCAACTAAGGACTCTTTTTATTATTTATTGATTCATCTGTTGATTATGACTTTATAGTCTTATTAATCAGACAAAAGAGAAGAAGTTAAATTGTAAAATATATTCTTTTAACACTTTGAAAATAAATGGACATTTGGGATGCAGCCATGAACAATATATGATCATATATGTGTTCCTCTCCCCGTGTAGCCAGGCGTCCATTACGTCTGTTTTTAAATTACAACCCCTAATCGTGCATTTGCCTCTGCACTCAGACGGTTTCATTTCCTGTTGTCAATCACTCGAGCTACACGAGGCGCGGCATTGGCCGGCCCCGCCTTAAGAAACGTTACCACGGCGCGTGCCGGGCATCGTAACGTAGACCCAACTAATCGATGATGTAAATCAATGTGATAGATTAGTTGTTGACCAAGCGCTCTGACTGAAACTCTCAGCTGGTTTCCTGGCGTGAGGGATTCACACTGGACATGTTTACCCGTGCATGTGTCCACAGTGTCATCAATGTGCTATTTAGGGTTTATTTGGCACACATTTGACCTGCTGTGTTGATGACCAGATATGGCTGCCTCACATGACTGCTTCTGGTGGAGTTGAGGAGAGAGGCACCGGTAGATGGAGAGGGATAAGGGTGGAGGAAAAGCTACATGTGGAGGGAGAGGCGCCCAGTTGGAACCGCCAGATTGTTGAACAGGCACAGGTAATAACAAAGTATTGATTGTAAACACAGTCAGGGGGCTGTAACGTCAGGCGGCAGAGGGCAGGGAGGACGATTTCGAGAGAGAAGTTGACGGAGGCGACGTGGCGTCGGGTATTAAATGCCCCCAAAAAGAACGCCTGACGAAAAGGGATCAGTGTTCATTCATTCTGTCATCCCCGCTGAGGAAGACTCTATTGTTTCCGGCCAGAGTGCAGAGTCAGACCACTGGAAGCAGAAGGGTACAAATAGTCAATTAAAAGGGCTTTCACCACGAGGAGAAGTACGAACAAAGGGAGGACGTCAATATTTCCTCCTTGCCCAGTCAGCACCGACACCGTGTTTACACATCGCAGATCGATATACCTAATGCGGCTTGAACAGCGGAATTAAAATGTTATAATGTTTAACGGCCTTTTCAGCCACGGGATCAAGTGTGGACATGCAATCGGACTCCAGACACGTTTAGCTCTCATCAGGTGGTTGGAGGCTGAACATGCAAGTGTGTGTTTGAAGAAGAAGCTTTCTCAGAACTTCTCGCCCCCCCCCTCTTTATCTTCTTGTTTACATTTTTTTTTTAATTGTTTATTTAAAAACCTTCTCCTCATCTGGTTCCCTCCTCAGCGCCATCACTCTGGACAACACGCTGGTCATTCTGTCGACGGTGGCGCCGGACGCCGGACGCTACTACGTCCAAGCGGTAAACGACAAGAACGGAGAGAACAAGACCAGCCAGCCCATCACCTTGTCCGTAGAGAGTGAGTAAGACGCACACCGTGAACACACACGGGTCACAAGCGTGGACGCACTGGAACGTCTTACGCAACATCAAACTGGGGAGGCAACCCTCAATGATGACCGTCATATGGCTTTTGAATGTAAATGAACATAACTGTGTTTTCATATTTGTGCTTTGGCATGTGTTTTTTTTATATTTTCAGTATTTTCATCAGTTCGAGCAAATTTCCTTGATGTGAAAAGTAGAATATGTCCCTCTAAAATGAAGTAAGGTGGAAGTATAAAGTGATTTGAATGGAAATACTCAAGCGAAGTAAAAATACATTAACTTTCAGGCGGCCCCTTTTTGATTGCTTTGTCATATAAGTCATTCTTTTTCACGCTCAAGGACTTATTTCAGAAACTCGAGCGCACCAGGTGCTTTTGTGTGATTCTGTGTGGAGAAACTATCTTTCTAGGTCCGTCGATGAAATCCAGGAATTAATTGGCCGAAAAAATCGTATGAGCCCGACTGACATTTATAAAAACTTGAATAAATGTACTTAGTTATATTCCACCACTGCAAATAATATGCAGATTGAATACATTTTTCATATTTAAAGTACATTTCACTTATAACACTGCATTATCCTCGCCAGTGAAATAGTGCATGCAGGACTCATACTTATGTCTACATTGTTGGATCGCTGCTTTTACCCAAAGTAAAGGATGTGGATCCTCTGCCGCCGGCCCGCGACACCGGAGCAGCTTTACTTTTATGATTAGATAGAATCTCTTTGCACTCAATGCTACAGAGACACCGACTGACTGTTTGACTGCCAAGTAGTTCTTAATATTCAGCAGCGCCCTTAGCTTCTGCAAGAACAAGACAAACAAAAACACACAGTTTACAGATATCAAACCAACTCAGGGAGTGAAATGTGAGAGGAAACCGAACAGACAGCGTCTCATGACACGGTAGACTGGAGTTCATGGCGAGGAGTAAGGATAAGATATAACAGTTGACAACACAAGGGAACAGAAATAGCCTTTGGGGAACAGTTGATTATACTGGAACGCACACACACACACACAAACACACACACTCTGACTCAGGCTATATCGAGAGCCTAGCAGGAGGTCTAAAACTAGGCAGGTCTTAGTGAATCACGGCGTGCATTATATGAGCGGTCCACTCACGTATGCACACACACACACACACACATGCCACATATCACACACACAGTGACGGGCATGCTGCCGGTGGATCCTGCACTTTCAGTTGTGCTGCGTTTGAGTGAGTGCTTGCGATTAGCTGCGCGCGCACACACGCCTTTGTCGACCCCGACGATGCATTTCCCATGAGCCCTCGCCTCCGATATGTACATGCCTACGACTTGGCGAGGGCTTCGGTCAAAGAGAACTGTGGGGAGGCGGGAGGAAGTTTAAAAACTGGATTTGAAGACGTGTTGAATATATTATTGAAGAAGTACATTTTTCGGATATCAGTCAGTCGCGCGCAATTCCAGGATGCTTTATCTTCATTGGTTGCTGGATTAAATCTTACCCAGATACGTTTTTTTTCTGATTGGCTATTGTGTAACCCTTTTTTTTATTTTTTATTGGCTGATAAGTGGCACCTCACAGTAGAACTCCAGGGGAGCGCTTGATTCCTCCACGGTGAGGGCAGCGCAGCCAGCTCATGTTTGTGCGCTGCGGCACATTAAAACATTAAATAGCCGAGAGTTTTTTTCAGCGTGAGAAATACGATGTGTGGCGGAAGTGCGTGACTAAAGACCGAAATGTGTGAGTCTCACGCTCAATGCGTGACTCTTGAGAGCCCTGACACTCCCAGGGCATGATGGGATTGACGGATCAGTGTGACTGTATCACAGACATGACACATCTCAAGCAGCACACGCACACACTGTGCTCCCGACTCCACGGGCTGTCTGTCTCTGACGCTCACAGCGCACACACACACACACACACACACACACACAGATGTGAACTAGTCTACGCATGCAGTTTTGAACACGTATAAAATATATATCCGCGTGCGTACACGCCGCGGCCTCTTCACCCCGTCAGCTCCGTGTTTGTCAGGCAACATTTCCTCGTCCCCGTTTCTCCAGCAGACATCTTATTATCAGGGCTCTCAAGTCTCACGCATTGAGCGTGAGACTCACGCATTTCGGTTTTATCTCACGCACTCCCGCCACACATCGAATTCCTCACGCTGAAAAAACCTCTCGGCTATTTAATGCTTGAATGCAGGGGTGCTCAATACGCCGATCGACTGTTCCGCTGCAGAGCTCCGACGCCGGTCTGCGCGCATTGGGATGGAGCAAAAAAATAGTCACTAGCACCCCCCCCCCCCCGTCAACAACTCTTTTCGGCTCGATGCCGGCGCGCGCAGCGGTCAGCTGTATCGGGTGCTGATGGAAATCTCACGCTTGCCTGTCTTCAAAACTTGAGAGCCCTGTATTATACACAGTCGGTGCACTGCCTCGTCCTATTCGGACCATCTTCTCAGTCAGATACTCAGGTACACCGTGTTCACCGGTCCGTTTCAATATGTCACGTCGATAAGCAGCCCCAGAGTGCACCGGGTGGGAGTGAAATGTACGGGGACACCAATGTCCAGAGGACGCGCCACATTCTGTTGGTGACGAATACATCTATTTCTATTTATCTGTCAAGACCAGTGCTTGGTACTAAAACCTCTGTGTGTGTGTGTTTAGATGTGGGAGGGCCAGCAGACCCCATCGCCCCGACCATCATCATCCCTCCCAGGAACACCAGCGTGGTTACGGGCACCTCGGAGGTCACGGTGGAGTGTGTCGCCAACGCCAGGTAAACCTGCTGCAGGGTCACATGTTTGTTGAAGGGTCGGGTCGACTTCCATCAGCGGGGAGAATTCCAATCAGCAGATGTTTTTTCAGAGTATAAATGGAGTTTCAGTATTTACTGTGGAATAGCCATAGCAACAGGAACGCCGATTCTGGGAAAAGATTTTTCATCCAAAACATTTTTTTTAGGAACGCATGAAGGGCATGTCTTCAAATTTGGCACAAACATCCACATTGACTGGAGGATTAACTGATTCGATTTTGGTGGTCAAAGGTGACATTTTGAGCTATAACTCAAAAAGCAATATGCTAATTCTGACAATTTCATACAAATGTCTAATAGTATCAAATAAATAGTGATGAATTAGTGGACAAAATAAATATACACCAAAATATTTGTTTTATTATGGGTGAAATGACCCTTTAACTCACACTACACACACATACATATTTTTGCATATATAAATATATATATATACATATATCATTTTCATAATACATAAGACACAATAATTCTAGTTGATGTATATGTATTATGAAAAATGACATATACATATATATATATATATATATATATATATATATATGCATAAAAATGTATATCATTTTCGGAATACATTTACATCGACTGGAATCCTCTCTTGTTTTGCAGGGGTTTGTGTTCTCGTGTCTTGAGTGAATATGCAGCATCAGAGCAGACTGCTCAACTAATAACATCCCTTGATTCATGAAAGAGTCAGTGTGAATTGAAAACAGTTGGCAGCATCCCAGCCCATAAACAGATATTTCTGTTTATTTCAATACTCGATGCTCCAGCAGATTAAACAGACTGATGGATATGTGTTTCCCCTCGGACCAGTGTTGCCGAACCAGAATCATTTATTATCAACCACACAGAAAGAAACCCCAAAAAAGGAGACTTTTCTTTTTCCCTCCGCAGGCCTCTGATCAAGCTGAGTATCTCATGGCGTAAGAACGGCGTGTTGGTGACCAGCGGCTTGAGCGACTTCAACCGCAGGCTGACCGTCCTCAGCCCCGTGGTGAGCGACGCCGGCTTCTACGAGTGCGAGGCTATACTCCGCAGCAGCAGTGTGCCCTCGGTCAGCGCTGGGGCGTATGTGCATGTACTGGGTAAGAATATCACTAGTTATGCGCCTGCCTCTTTTTCTTATTGCATCGAGGTGGACTTTGCATTGCAAGTATGACTTTTGAGTAAAAGCAGAAATATTAAGAAAACCTGCTCCGAATCCGCATTCAAATGAGCCGTGATAGGAAATCGTCGACTTCCCCCGTGTTATGTTTGTGTTTTCATATTTGTGCTTTTGCATGTGTTTTCATATTTTCAGTATTTTCATCATTTGGAGATCCTTTGCGTTTTGTCCTTCATCTTATAGTTTTCATGTGCATACGGTACCTAGAAAGGGATGTGTAGAATTTTTGAACATACTATTTTTATACCAGCCTAATATGACACCCTAAGTGGAAGATATATACGGTACATCAGGCAAATGTGTGGGAGTAAACTTAGCTTTAAGGTTTGCAAGTTCAAACTACAAAGCTGGTATAAAAATGATATAAATATCACCGGGCTCACTGTATGAATCTTGCAAAGACAGCTGTGAAGTCATGAGGCAGTGAGGGGTCGTCGTTATTGATTTAAAAGGGAGAAAGATAATGGTTGGCCTCAAGAAACGCTTTAATAGCATTGCTCCAGTCACTTTCATTCCATCCTGTGAAACACTTTGATGTTTTCAAGGTTGAAATGTGATTCAAAGGAGAAGGTGGTGAACTTTTCCCTTGATGGAGCTCACCCAGCCTCTCCTCTCCCCCTGAGTTCGAATGTGACATTTAAAACCACCATGGTATATAAATGACTTATAAATGATTTATGCAATTAAACTACTGTGTATGAACACTATTTTCAGTTGGCCCCCATGAGCTATGCATTTTAAAGCAACAGTACAATACCTTCACCATCCTCCCAGTGTTGTCCATTGCAGGCTCTGTCATTTGAAGATCTCCCACGGTATCACAGTAGTGAGCTGCGATGATTTCAGCTGCATGCTTTGCAGTCTTGCTGCTTATATTTATCAATTTGTCATCCTGTTTTTTTTCTCCTTTCACTCCACAACGCAGAACCCCCACAGTTTATTAAGGAACCGGAGAAACACATCACAGCAGAGATGGAGAAGGTGGTGGACATTCCCTGCCAGGCACGAGGTGAAAAACATTATTATTTTTGTATGTGATTTTACACCGAATAAAGCAATGGAGAGGGGGAAAGCAAGCGTGACTCATTGTCTGTGAACCCCACCCTCACTCTGCAGGAGTGCCCCAGCCTGACATTGTGTGGTACAAGGACTCTTTGCCCATCAACCCGGTGAAGATGCCCAGGTACAGGGTGCTGGTGGGAGGCAGCCTGCAGGTGAACGGCCTCCTGCCTGATGACACCGGGATGTTCCAGTGCTTTGCCCGAAACCCAGCAGGAGAGGTTCAGACCAACACATACCTGGCTGTTACCAGTGAGTGCTCAGGCAGCTCTTTATTTTTTATTTTTTTCACAGATAATTACTGCCATTATAGCACAATATGGTGTGTTAAAACTCAGAATGGACTTTTAAAAAAAAAGAAATAACAACAACAAAAAACACAGCTCTGTCAAGTCCTTGTCAAACTCGAGTTGTAATTGCTTTTACAAAAATGGAAAGCAATTCCAACCTGTAAGGAGGGAGAAGAGTACGAGCAATTTAGTGCTTTAAAGGCAATTCTGACTGCAGCTATTTCTTCTTCAACTGCAACTTACTTACGAGATTACACCAATTCAATTGGTTCAATCTAAATGCAGAAGAAACTGGGTTATATTTTGTTTGGGGTGGGGGGGGGGTTTCCCCATAGAGCTCAAGCATAATTTTAGTTTTCATCCAGCAGTGACGGTGTCGTTCAGTGAGGTTCCCCCTTTGTTCCACACTGAGATATGTTAGGTTGTAATTCAAGTGCTATCAGATAGATTACCACCAAATGCTGCACCTGCATTCACGGTCCCCAGAGGTTGTGCAGCCTGCCGACGACCAGGTGACACCAAGTGTCTTCAAAGCTAATGACATTCCCATCGGCCGCCATGCTAATATCCGCCACTTAGCGTCGTCATTGTTAGCGTGTTAGCATCCTGTTGTTAGCGTTCGGCTAAGCCGCTAGCATGGCTGTAGACTCCAGGGCTCTCAAGTGTCACGCATTTCGGTCTTAACTCACGCGCTCCCGCCACACAACGCCCCGCCCACACACACATCGTTGAAAAACTCTCGGCTATTTAATGTTTGAATGCAGGGGTGCTCAATACGTCGATCGTGGTCGCCACAGAGCTCTGACGCTAGTCTGCGCGCATCGGGACGGAGCAAAGAAAAAGTCACTCGCACCCCCAATTTAGGCTACTAACCTCGACCACTCGGTCATGCCGGGAAATATCAAACCTCTGTAAAAGCGTTAAAAAGCCTCAGTCTGATATATCCCGGCATGACCTCACTCTGGGTTAGTAAGTAGTTATTACAAGTGTTGTTTACCTTCGCATTGAAAATGCGGAAGGTTATGTTTTGATCGCTGTGTATTTATTTGTATGTGTGTGTGTGTTTGTGTGTTATTCGCATAACTCAAAAAGTATTAAACCAAATCGCATGAAATTTGGTGGGATGATTGGTTATTATCCGGGGACCATTTGATTAGATTTTGGGATCGATCGGGTCAAAGGTCAAGGTCATGAAAAGGTCAAAATCTTCTTTTTACCATAGCGGTCAATTTTTATCCAATTGGCATGCAACTAATGCCAAAATGTTCACATGACATCAAGCTCCCCACACTCTCATGCCAAGTACCAAAAAAGCTGCGGCGAAGGTATGCGCTCTACCGAGTGTTCGTTTCTTTTTTTTCTTCTTTTTTTCTTTTCCCTCTGCAATGCTCATACAAGATTGATCTTTGTAAAACTAGAACAGACAAAACAAAGAGAAACATACCACATAAAATAATGTGGTACAAGGATAGCAATCATAGTTTAGCTGCAATTTTCTAGCTGTGAATTCTTGTGACATTTATAAAATGAATTAATAAGTTCAACATACTTTCGAAATTGTCTCAATAGCATTTATACAACACAAATAAGATGCCTGCCTGGATATCTCTCCCTCTCTCTGACGTCAGTAAACAGCTGGACAAGGCTGTGAAACCACGGATTTCGTGATTTTTTTGTTTATTTTCTTCGGACCAGTTGCGACGTCATGTTTTTAGCAGCGCTAATGTCGACGTGGTTAATTTATCACCAAACACCGTCATGACCTGTGTGTCTGATGCTGCGGGTCAGAGGAGAAGGAGGTGCACCCGTTTAGCGTGGCGCGAGGAGCACTGCGCGAGCACTGAGTGGAGGAGGAGGAGGGAGGCGGGGGCTCGTGAGCGGCGCGGAGCATGTCGGGGTGAAATTCTCACAAGAACTCAAATAAATGCCCTGTCGGATATCAAAACACATTTGGGGGGACTTGATGACAGAGAGTCATTTTATTCTTAAATACTGATGAATGAAAAAAAAGGGGCTCCAGCAAAAAGGGCACTTTTCTCATCCAGGGAAAAAGGGCTGTTGCTTGAGCACCACTTGGGGTCTATCTGTGCACGTGCCTGCTGACAATGTTCCACTGAAACTTTAATCTTCTTAACTCATGGAAAAAAAATAAGTCAACACTTCACGATCTAAACACTGGAACCAACGCTGGGGAATGAGACAAGCAGGGTTTAAATACACAGGGAAGGTGCAGGTGATTGGACACAGGTGGAAACAATCAGGGACAGGGCAGACAATCACAGGGACAGGAACGGCGTTTCTCAATCAGCGTACTTGTGCGTACTTTCCTCTACTTGTGTCCTCGTGACTCGTGAAACGTCATCAGTCGCAGCCCGAGTACATGTTCCAATTCAAAGTTCGCTTCTCGCAAAGCACGGTCAAAATGCCCGGATGTGACTTGATCCTCCCACTTTCCGGAGGATGCATCAGAGGAGACTTGTGCGTCCTCTGGCCAGCAGATATCCCAGAATGCATTTCACCAGCAACCGGAAACAGTAGCGGAGGAGAAAATAAACTACTGACAGTTGACTTTTTATAAATACTACTGTTGTTGAGTCACGGAATGTAATTTTAGGATGTTTTGTTTATTTGACTGTAAAAAATAATTTACAGTGAATAATTAGAGTAAACTCAGGAGCAAGAACAGCTGATGTGGTGACGTCATCAAGTCAGCTGCTGTTCCAATCGCAGAAAGACCGTCCTCCCGTCCTCCGGAGTCTGGACTCCCAAGACCAGACTCCAAAAGAACACAAGTCTGTACTCGTGTACTTTGAATTGAGAAACGCCGAATGTGCAGGGAAACGGAGGACACGAGAGACGGGAACTTCAAAATAAAACAGGACACAAGGCACAAAAACTCCAGCTCTTGACAGACACTGAGTTTTATTTTATTGTCATTTTTTAAAATGCTGTGCTTTAACCAAACAACATGTTCGGCAAATAGCATTTGCAGCTCATAATATAACCGTGCTTGGCAGCGTTTCACAGCTGTGCATCTCCCGTGCCAGCAAACTATACATAAGAGCAATTATGTGGAGGCGATCCAAAACACAGCAGAAGCAAACAACTCTTAAAAAGTGAGCTGAAGCTGTTGATGTATGTAAGAATAAGAAGTAGGAGCCTCTTACTCAGACCTGACTTACTCCTATGACGAGATCAATGCTGCCGACTAAACCAGGCGATCAATGCAAGAAACACTCGAGTGGCGACGTCAAATCTGGTCGCTCCTTTTTTTTTCAAACTGTAAAAAATAATAATTAGCAGCTGTAATAATTGCTGTCCTTGATAGCAACACGTAATGCAATAAAAATGGGATTGGGGTGTGACATTGCAAGTTCAAATCAAGCAGCACTGTTTAGCTTAATATGTCTAGGAAGAAATGTGTAAACTTCCCATCACATGAATTATTTAGTGTTTCATAAATATTAAAATGCATTTGTATTTCTTGGCAGTTAATAATCGTGTTTACATTCTCTGGACTCTCTTAGTCTGACAATCGGGTCTACGCTGTCAAGTTTACATTTCGACAATAGAAGGAGCTTGATAACATGTTTGCTGCTTAACTCTTATCTATTCTGGATTGTTTTCCACATTTTGTGAGCATGCACAACACTCTTTGCATTTGAAAGTGAACCCTCATTTTAACCCTCAGCGTGCGTGTGTCTGTTTGGCAACTCTCTGACATCTCATTTCCTTCACTTTGTCTCAGCTCCTGCAGCCTCCGCTCCACATTATCAGAATTCATGAGATTCTCTTTCACTAACTCGCCCCTTCCCCCGCCGTCTCCCTCTCTCTTTCTGACACCGTCTCGTCTTCTTCTTCTTCTCCTCTCTCTCCCCTCCAGATCTCATCTCATCATCTCGCTTTTCCTCAACACATCCCTGTGCCCGCTTCACCTTCTCTCCGACACTCCCTCTGTCCTTAGCTGCTTCGAACCAACTCCCCTTTCCACTCGGGAGCGATACAGTTTCCTGTCATCCTATAAAAGCTTTGATTTATTGCATGTCACAAATAGGTATTTCAGTTATCTTTTTTATTTGACGCTTCTCCCTCAGTCATTTTCCTTCCTCCTCTTCCTTTATCCGCTATCTGTGTGTGTGTGTGCAAGGAAAACAAAAACAAAACTAGGCCGGCAGCAGACTTAGAGTTAGAGGGACAAAGCATCGACTAAACACTGAGATGCAGCCGGCCGGTGCTTACAAGCCACACGTTTGAAAAGGGGTTTAGCCATTCTATTACTCTATTCTACTCTTCTATCACCTCCATAACCCTCTTACCGTCTCTCCCTGCTGTACTAAGCTCTCTCTTTATTCTGTTTCTGTGTGTGTGTGTGTGTGTGTGTGTGTGTCTCCCTTCAGGCATTGCCCCAAATATCACCGCCGGACCCTCGGACAGCACTGTGATCGACGGCATGTCAGTCATCCTGCACTGCGAGACCTGTGGAGCTCCGAGACCGGCTATCACCTGGCAGAAAGGTCTCTGTTGCCCACATGCACACACACACACACACACACACACACACACACACACACATACACACCTGGGGATTATGATGTCTGTTTTCTTTCAGGCATGGGACCACATGGCTTAACAAATAAAGCCTGATTGGATTCCATGTTTGGATCCCAATAGCCGATCAAGGAAACACTGTCTTTGTCTTCACCCTCCCTCTCCTCTCTCCTATTCTGTTCCTGAATGCCTTCTTTTTTTTCTTCTGCTTCCCCCCCCCCCCCTCCTCTCCTTTTATTCTGTCCACCGTTCTCTCTGTTTGTGAATGCCCTCTCTCATCCGTTTTGATCTCCCCGCGCTCCAGGTGAGCGTGTGTTGGCGAGCGGTTCGGTCCAGCTGCCCAGGTTCACCCTGCTGGAGTCGGGCAGCCTGCTCATCTCCCCGTCACACATCTCCGACGCCGGGACGTACACGTGCATGGCGAGCAACTCCCGGGGCATCGACGAGGCGTCCGCTGACCTCGTGGTCTGGGGTGAGCGTGAAGGGTTGTTTTTTGTTCTTTTCTTCTTTTTTTTAGACACACACGCCTTCATATTGTCCGTCGTCAATGCCGAGCAATCCTTCGCGATCGGCGGCGGCGGTGGAGTTTTATTGAGCGGCACGTCTGCTCAGCAGAGGTTAGGCAAGGAGGTCGTGCGTGATAACAAAACTTTGGATACAAAAGAACCCTTCCGTGCAAGTCTGGAGTCATCATCGAGGCTTTTTCTGCAAGAAGCCACCATGAAAAAAAATACAAAAAACAGCAGCATGTCATTTCAGCTGAAATGAGTTTTCTGAATTCTGTTTGGCATGTTGTTGTTATTTTTTGTGTTTCTTTCTCATGAAGGACATTTTGTAAGCGGTTTCTTTTTTCTCTCCCATACTTTCCTCACGTCTCTCTCTCTCTCTCTCTCTCTCTCTCCACAGCTCGCACCAGGATAACTACGCCCCCACATGACCAGAGCGTTATCAAAGGGACTAAAGCCATCATGACCTGTGGGGTCACACATGATCCCAGCGTAACTGTCAGGTAAAAAGAATACCTTCTTACACGAATTAAATGAGCGATGTTTGTTGATGTGACATTGCATTACACTTTTCCGAAATAGATGTGGCATAAAGAGCTTTACAATGGAAGAGAGTAAAAATACAGACACGTCGAAAGAGTGTCAAAGGAAACAAAGGGAAGTGAAAATTGGTCAGTTTCAAGGTGTACAAATGTACAAATCATTGAAGCAAACTATTTAAACAATATCTTATATATAAAACATAGCAAGCATAATAAATATTACACATTAACAAAAAACTAAACGAAAAGGAAACAGAGTTAACCTATGTTTGGAACAAGGTTATTAATCACTGATCTGAAAGGCTGTCCTTCAGTGTGTCTGTCGCTTGATATTTATGTTTTTTTAATTTTATATTTAAGGCAGAGTCATTTCCTAAACAACTGGTCACACGTATTTAGTTGCGGTCGATTTTCAATGTGTGTATTAACAGAGATTTGATGCACTAGTATTCAGTATTCAGCGCAGCAGTAAGATCTATATGGGATTGACTCACCACTTAGTGTTTCTCATTACTTTATTTGTAATCGTTTTTGAACAACAATGGCGCCAATGAAGACGCTATCTCTTGCTACACTCACTCACTACCCAGTTGGATGCAGTCATTATTGGTTTTGATCTTTTCATGGGATTATTTGACAGTAAGAAAAAGATCCAGAGCAATGTCTGCCACACTGTCTGAGGTAAATTGTTCTATATTACAAGCTACTGTAAGATATGAATTGATTTTCATGACATTTTACTTCCCTCTGGTAAACAGTTTTGCACTCTACATGTACAGGGCTTTTATTGTGAAAGGTAAGCATTAAAGGATCTGGTCAAGGTTGAAGGGAGTGATACAGTTTAGCGTTTCTGACTACAGAACCTCAGCGTTGTTGTGAAATGTACAAAGTACATTTTGAAATAGTCCGTTCTGCACAACGTGATGGGTTGACGTCTTTATTTGAAGCGCGAAGGCTCCGAAAAAAATCGACCTTGTTTTAATTGCTTTTCGGACATTTAAAAAATATATATTGACGTATGAATTAATCACACCAGATAAATAAATAAAACGCCCTCCCCCCGTGTGTGTGAAGGTCTTTATCCTTTAGAAGGAGTCCACAATGTCCCAAGATCAAAAGTCCAAAAAGAATGAGGTTCAAAGTGAAGAAGCCACAACCTCAAAGCCACAGTTTTCTTTGGGTTTTGAGCTCGGGGCGAGGTTCAACCAACAGGCTGCCCGACCGGGCACACCAATCTTAAATAGGATTCTGGCCACATTTAATGGATCACAGAAAACTCTTCTAAAGGACCCGTTCCTGAGCCTCAAAGCTGCATTGCAGAATGTCTTGCTCCGGCAGGTGGGAACGAAAGTACGGCAGCTTAACCCCCCAGACCGTGTCTGTGTTCCTTCTCCTGCACACATCAACATGAATACCTAATAAAGAGCAGGTGTGGAGCCCTGTCGGCCTACAGCTCTGTTCGTGAAGATGCTTCATCGTTAGTTATTACTCGCTGAACTGTTCTCAACAGCCTTGTTTGTCAATTAGTGGTTTTACCACCCGAAGCTCCGCGCATTTATTATTTAACTCTACGCCGCCGCGCTCCGGTGGACCCTCGCAGGAGCCTCTGACTGAACTCACGCAAACACACAAATAACAAACAAAAAACTCTTCGGGATTTGCCGCCGCGAAAGATGAATTGGAATTGTCTAACAAATGCGTGCCTCGCGACGCAAAGACCGAGCGAGGGACACAACGCCGCTTCCCCCCCCCCCCGACCCGCGACCCGAACGCAGCAGCAGCAGCGCGGACAAAAGCAAAACGCCCACGCGTGTGCAAAGCGTTCGCCGAGCCACCGATGTGCATCTGTGTGATTAGAGGCCTTTCTCTCTCTCTCTCACACACAATCCCGGTGCAGAAAACACATACAACCCTTCGCCCCGGACCTTTGCTGTACTCTGAGCTCGCGGCCGACATCAATAGAGCATCCTGTCCCTTTCTCCTCAGAGACGAAGGCGACATCTGACGCCGTGGCGGTTTTGATGAGCGGGAAGTCAAACGTTTGATATGCAGCCGACAGCCGCGATCATATCGCGCAAGTTTGAAGAGACAGAGAGGAGAAAGAATGAAATGCCTCGCTAATAACACATTCGTCTGGGTTTGTGGTTGAGTAAATACCAAGCAGAACCGCAGTTCTCTCATAACGCGCCATCTGAGGGCCGACACACGCGTGATCGTCATAGTTCACGTCTCGGCAGGTGGCAGCCGAACAATACAAAGTCAGCTTCTGGCAATCTGGTAGAAGCAATTTTTGTTTTGGTTTATGTTTGGTCACGTCCAATCAATGCTCTGTCAGAGCCGTATGCAGTCGAGCTTTTTCTCTAATTAATTTCCCTGGGACTACTTTCTGTGTGGTGTTTGAGAGGCTTTCTTGATTGGATTTTTTTATGTAAAAAAAAAGAGGAAAAAAAGAAGGAAAACAAAGAGGAGGCTTACCTTCCTCGCCCTGTTTGACATTGTTGTTGCCCATGTATTTTGATAAATCTATAAAAACGGAGGTGGTGAGCGATACTGTGACACCCAGCTTGACAAATTCCTCTTTAAAAGGTGCAAGTAAACATCGTCGATGTGTTTTCTACCGATCGGCCGATCGACCGATGCCGACGAAGCGGATGATGACGGCGACGTTAATGACAACAGGCCCGGGCTGACTCCACCACTTTGCATTCCAGGCACGTCTGGGAAAAAGAGGGCTCGGTCATCAACGTCCTGTCCATCCCCCGCATGCGGCTGGAGGCGGACGGCACCCTCCACATCTCCCAAACCTGGTCGGGCGACATCGGCACGTACACCTGCAGAGTGACCTCCGTCGGCGGCAACGACTCCCGCAGCGCCCACCTCCGTGTCAGGTAACCGCCGCGCGCTCGCCTGGCTTTCTATTTTCTCCTCTTCCTTTTTTTTATTTTTATCCCTCGCACTTTTTTTGATTTCCTCCGGTATTCTCCAGTGCAAAGATACAGGAAGGAACATGTATTTGAAAGCAAGACAATGCGTACACACTCGCACACACACACACACACACACACACACACACACCTTCCTTTGCCAACCTTTCCCTGTCATCCTGTTCTTATTGACACCTCTGACTCATTTCCAATTAAATGATGCTTTTTTCCTCCTCACCTCCCCCTGTCCTCATTCTCACTCGACACACACTCGGCCCCAGGGGACTCTCTCTCTCTCCCTCCCCCCCCTCTCCCCTCTCCCCTCCCATTACCTACCTAGTGAGACGACACAATGTCCTCACATGAACCCCCGTGGATTGTTTCTCCTCAAATCTTCTCTTTTCCCTCAGTCTTTCTGCTCATGTCGTCTCCTGCATGGCACTGCAGCGTCGGGGTACACTGAATATGAACGAGACGTCTAACTTTCTGTTTGCCAGAAAACGACGCGTCGACTGAACGTGCATTTCTTTGTCGTCGTCCCCCCCCCCCCCCCCCCTCGGCCGTCTCGTTGGCCGCTGCCTCTCTGGCTGAGTTCCTGTCAGTTATTCGCTCATTGCTATTCGGTTTATCTATCAATCTGTCTGTGCTGATCTGAATTCATGGCTGAATGAATTAATGATCCCCAGCTCTGGCCTCATTCATTCATGTCTTTATCCGTGCATCCGTCTCTTTACGCCTTTCAACTCACCCCCCCCTCAGGTATCCATCTATATCCATCTCCTTTTGTTTGCCTGCGTGTCCGTCTTGACAGGGAACCGTCTCTGCCGTCTTGTCGTGCCACATTTCATCACCCTCCTAGCCGTAGAACATTCCCCCCGTGCTTCAGATGTGTACGAGAAGACGTTCGGAGAAGACAGGCAACGCTCCGCAACGCTCTGCCCCCGCGGATGATATGATAGCCGGGATTGTATTATTTATCGAAGTTGTCCCCGATGTTCCCTGCAGGCAGCTGCCCCACGCTCCGGAGAACCCTGCGGCCGTGCTGAGCACATCGGAGAAGAGAGCCATCGACCTGGCCTGGGCCAAGCCCTTCGATGGCAACAGCCCCCTCATACGCTACGTCCTGGAGGTTTCGGAGAACAGTAGGTCACTTATTATCCAGTCGCGCGTCGATGCTCTCGCATCCCTCTCTGCCCTTGTTACGCTCCGTAGCCTCGGCGGCGCCGGACTGCACCACTTGGAGAATCTATGGATTGTGTATAATGGGGGTCTCGGTCTCAGCAGTGGAGACCTTCAATGTTGCTTGTTTGAATTTTATTTTTTATTTCACCGCAGCCTTTATGACATCAATGTTAAACTGCAGAGCACACACAGAACACAAAGCATGATCAATACGACTCAGTAAGGACGTCCGGCATTGCTTTTCATCTCAATGGGGGTGTGTAAGCTTCTCCAGTCCATCACTTTATAGCTCTGCATGGAACAAGCAGCTTAACCCTCCTGTTACCTTAGGGTCAATTTGACCCCATTCAATGTTTAATATTGGTGTTTTTTCGGGTCAATTTGAACCCAGGCTGTATTTCACTGTGTCAAACATATAAGAAATATCAACTTTTTTATATATTTAAAGCGCTATTTAGGTAGTCAACAAACAAACATAAAGTACCTCACACTTCAACTTGGAAAACAATATTAATTTTCTGGAGGTTTTAATTGCTGGGGTCAAATTGACCCCAAGGGTAAAATATGTCAGTAAATATAAAGGTAACAGGAGGGTTAAACATTGAATGGGGTCAAATTGACCCTAAGGTAACAGGAGGGTTAAAGGGAAACTTTCTTTATCATTTGTATATAATTTACTCACCCGCCATGACCTTGAATTCTTGAATGGAAATACATATTTTTGCATACCTTTTTGCATAACTCTGCATGCAATGAATAGTCCACAAACCTCTTAATGAATTGAAGGGGATTGTTTAATGGAATACATTTATATAGTTCCTTTCTAGTCTCACTCAAAGCGCTTTACACGGCATGCCAATATTTACCATTTCAAGCTGCTCTTATGTCATCTGTCTCGTTTGTATTGTAAATGATTTGATGGTTTCTGCGTTTATGGTATTTTGAGTATCTTTTAAAAGTGCTATCAGATCAAATGTATTATTATTAGTATTATTACCCATTTACACTCACACACACACACACACACACACACATTCAAAGACAAAATGATCATTTTGGGTGTTCTCTTTAAGTCAAACTGTTCCAGGCTTAAATCCGCAGCACGTCGTGCCCTCGCTTCCTTTTTTCTATTTCTTTCAGCATGACTTGTTTCATTTATTTAATGAATTTACATTTTTGTAACTGTGACCCGCCGTGACAAAATGATTGCCGGCATGAGAGTGAAAATACCATCTGAATATCAGTGGAATTGCCAGAGATGTTCGGCTCGCTCCTTACAAATTGTTACATCTGATGGGGATGTTAAGGTGAGTGGTTAAGAGCGAGATACGCGTGCGTGGGGAACGCGCTGTTCAACTCGAGTTCTCCTCGTTCCAGACGCTCCTTGGGCCATCCTGCTGGCCAATATCGAGCCGCAGTCCGTAGCGGTGACGGTCAACGGCTTGATCCCGGCGCGCTCCTATCAGTTCCGCCTCTGTGCCGTTAACGACGTGGGCAAGGGGCAGTTCAGCAAGGAGACCGAGCGGTGAGTGAAATACAGATCCTACGTCTCCCCCGAGCCTGTTCATCCAGGATGTTAAAGAGAAATAGCAAATGACAATATAGAGTTTCCTATGTTGGGGGGGGGGAGGCTTTCAAGACACACCTTTCCTGAGGACACGTCGATGTCACATCTTGTTTCTTTAACCCTCCTGTTACCTTTACATTTACTAACATATTTTACCCTCGGGGTCAATTTGACCCCAGCAATTAAAACCTCCAGAAAATTATTAGAATTAATATTGTTTCCCAAGTTTAAGTGTGAGGTACTTTATGTTTGTTTGTTGACTACCTAAATAGCCCTTTAAATATATAAAAAAAGTTGATATTTCTTATCTGTTTGACACAGTGAAAAACAGCCTGGGGTCAAATTGACCCGAAAGAACACCGACGTTAAACATTGAATGGGGTCAAATTGACCCTAAAGGTAACAAGAGGGTTAAAATCTACAGTTACCAAATGGCACATTGTGCTCAGGGAAAGCCGTTTCCTAGACAACCACTTTGATCTTCAGTCAAGAATCGTCGAGGAGGGATATGTGTGTACCAAAGTGTACACACACACACATACACACAAACATGCACAATCACATGTAGACACCCGCATACGGGAAAAGACACTCGGATTCGGGTCTGAGGCGACATTCGGTTCGGCCTTTCTGCGGCCTCGTGTAACTTCAGGCGCTCGCTCCCTGCCTCCTAACCCCTAGCTTGCCCTCCCTCGTTCCCTTCCGCCCACCACCCGTCTGTCACGCTGCGTCTCGCTGCCAGCTCCCTCGCCAGAGGAGAGCCACAGGGGGGGGGGGGGCACCATTTGCTCCTAAGTCACCGCCACTGATCTCCTTCCCAGCTCTTAGACGCATCTTTCCCCCCCAGACCCTCGTGGCGTTTTGTCAAAGTGAATACACGGCGTTTAGGGGGCTTCCCGTGACTCCATCGTCTGTGCTGCTAAGTGTGGGCTCTGTGCATCTCGTGTGGAACAAAAGCACACACGGTCTGCTCAGGTATTTCATTTTTGATGTTTTAACCAAGACAGCAAAGTGGTGGGAAACCGTTGAGGGTACAGAAAAATAGGGGTTTGCGGTAAGTGCTTCAGTTAGAATGAAACTGGTATTTAGCTTTAAATTAATGCTCTTCATTTTGGCTGTAGCATTATTTCAACGCTCTTCAGTTTGAAATGAACTAACGCTGTGTTCATGGTGATTTACAGAGAGAAAAATATTCTTTTTGAAACCTATTTTCTCTCTCTTTGTTTCTGTGTGTGTGTGTGTGTGTGTTTGCTCTGCAGTGTCTCTCTCCCAGAGGAGCCCCCCAGTGCAGCTCCTCAAAACGTCATCGCCAGCGGCCGCACCAACCAATCCATCATGATCCAGTGGCAGCCTCCGCCAGAAAGCCACCAGAACGGCGTCCTGAGGGGCTACACCGTCAGGTGAGACCGCTGTTCCTCCACCTGTCTGTGTGTCTCACTGCTTATTGCAAAAGGCTGGGAGTTAGACACACATACACACACATTGTGTCTCACAGTCAAGTACACACACATTCTGCTCAATGCCCCCCCCCCCCCCCCCGGGTGTCCTGTGTTCTGACGTTTAGAATTTGCACTTTTAATATGAGCAAATACATATAAAGACAATATCATAATAATAATAATTTTAATAATACTAAAGGTAATAGTTATAATTCATGTATAGTATAAGAGTTCATACAGGGTCAGTTTCCACCACTGCATTTGAAAACAAATGTTTTAGTCTGAGAGAAAACTCAAATAGTTTGACTTCAGAAAAACTTTAGCGACTCTAATCGGCAGAGTCAGCAATATGCCACACCGACTGTAAATCCTGTAAACATGTAATTAGTTTGGTTTTCTGTCAGGCTTTTCATTCATTACATCCCAATGAAACAGCAGGTGTTTTCCAGACAGCAGTCAGTGCTTTCAGTGGTTATTAATTGCACGTTTGCTGGTGCTTTGTCTCCCCCTAGCAGGGCATCTGGTGAACTGCCTCCATCGGTCATACCCCCCCACTCCCCCCCTCCCTTGTCAGAACCATCTAAAATGTCACAGCTGTAATGTGTTAAATAGGGGGTAACATCCTGCATTCACAGTGCGTGTGTGTGTGTGTATGTGTGTGTGTGTGTGTGTGTGTGTGTCAGGTACCGTCTGACGGGGCTGCCTGTGGACTACCAGATGAAGAACATCTCCAGTCCCGATATGACTAACCTGCTGCTGGAGGACCTCATCATCTGGACTAACTATGAGATTGAGGTGGCGGCCTACAACGGGGCGGGTCTGGGCACTTTCAGCCATAAAGTCACTGAGTGGACTCTGCAGGGAGGTGAGAACTCACTTCATTAACCTCATCGGGTCTCATTTAGAGAGCATTGCAACGGCTAGTCGGAATATTGATTTTGCTTTCTTGGAAATGGATTCAAAACAGGACAATTGCGGCATTAAAATCCGCAGGAATTTTGCCAATTATTATGATTCATAAACAACTAAAACAGTTCAAATGCTCCCCTCAAAGTCACTTAGTTAGCTCATTCCGCTGTTCCAACAATCACAACAAAATCCAATTTAGCGAGTTAGATATGAATATATGCGGTTTCTCTCGGCTGTTGTGCTCCGAGCGAAGAAAGTTTCTCGCTTCAAATTTGTTTGTATTTTCCGTGTTTCTAACTCTGAGGCCAGGAGATACATCACGCGCATGAGATTGTGGAGGACACACACACACACCCACACACACACACACAAACAAACACACACACATACTTGAAAATCCTCCGAACAAAGAATTCAAAGAATACTGAGAAGCCCCCTGTCGGCGTACCATGACGTAGCATCCCTGACATTCGGCTGTTGGAGAATCTTTTCTTGACTTTAGGAAACATCCACTGATTCTCGACAGAAGCGGATGTGCTGACAATATTTTCTTTCATTTCAATTCAAATAAATCTGCATGTTCATTTCAGCAAGTTTCTTTTTGAAGCGTGACGATTATTCACGAGGAATTAGACGTGGATGAAACATCCTGTGAGTGCAGCGTTGTTGTTTTTATACTGTACGCCTAGAAAAATAAGAAAATAAATAAATAAAAGTTAATTTTCATCCCTGACTGAAATCATCTGATGTTTAACTGCATTAACATCGATTCTTCTTCAGAAAGGACCACACAAAGGTGTGGCATCCCTCCTGAAATCTATAAGCAGCTCACAGTCCCAGAGCCCGGGATTAGGTGTCCGTGTCATCAGAAAGAGAGCGACGCCCCGACGCACGCTGCAAGCGATCAATACTGACATCACAATAGATGCAGCCAGACGTCCAGCAGTCGACTGAAATGTGTTCTCACACCTTTATTTCCTGCCTGCCCGCCTCTCCTTCCTCCTCCTTTCCCCCTCCCCGCCCCTCCTTTCCTCCTCGCCCATCCCCAGTACCCACCATCGCCCCCGGCAACGTGCAGGCCGAGTCGGTCAACTCGACGACCATCCGTTTCACGTGGACGGCCCCGAACCCTCAGTTCATCAACGGCATCAACCAGGGCTACAAGGTCGGTGGCCGCCGCGTCCATTGACAGAACCGTCACGGCCGAGCTTGTAGTGTCACGTATCCTCGGTAGGGGAAGGGGGGAGGTGGGGGGGAGAGCCGTGGGGCAAAAAGGATCTGTGGTGCCACTGTGAACGATGGACTTTGTTCACCCGTTTGTCAGTCGGAGGTCATCCTCTTTATCTCTGCCACCATTTTTCATGTTTTATTGTGAAGCTGCGCGTAATGATGAATGTCTTCATTATTTTGTCACGGGATCTTGAATACAGTCCATCTCTCTGTCTCTTGCGATACTGCATTGAAACAAATGTACTCCACCGGGAATTATTAAGCCACAGCCGGAGAATAGCTCTGTTTTTATCCCATTGACTCTCCTGCGACTTAATTATGTCATTTGGGTTTCTTTCTTCTTCTTGTTTTCTGCCTCTTTGTCTGTTCTGTTCAACAGCGCTCCACAGGCCTCGCTCGGCTGGGTGGAGGGGGGGGGGGGGGTCACTGTTAGTTAGTAATACAAATCAAATCAACATTTGAAATACCACATTTGCTTCTCCAGAGGGAGAGAGGGACATTAGCAGGAGTGAGAGAAGAGCGCAAAATAAAAGGGAGTTAAAGAATGGGAAAGTCGATGGGAAATAAAGCAAAAATAGGAATTTCGGGAAGGAGAAAGCGAGAGTGGCACACAGCCAAGTATCTCTCCCTCTGATATCTTCCTGCTTTCTCTCTCTTTCTGTAAACTGGAAGCAAACCCAACAGGCCGGCCTTTGGGACTCATTACCTAAGCACCTCGTTGGTCGATCCAGGTCCCATTAGTTGATGCTATATGGTGCGCAATCCACATGCATCATGGGATGCTATCCTGCCTCTTTCTGCCTCTCCCAGTCTGCCTTAATGGAGCTATTCCCTCCCAGTCAAAAACCTCTTCAGGGTGTCTTTCTAAATATATCTGGGGAGTGCTACGATGGCGAATATCTCTTCAGACTGGCTCACGACTCCCGGGGAGACGCATCGTTGTTAGTTTTGTGTGAGAGTTATTACAGTGAAATAACTCTTCAGACTCTCTCTCTCTCTCTCTATTCCCTCCTTTTTTCCACTCGTCTGTTTTTAGTTGCTGGCCTGGGAGCCTGGCAGAGACAACGATGTTGCCATGGTAACGACGCGACCGAACTTCCAGGACAGCGTCCATGTGGGATATGTGACGGGTCTGAAGAAGTTCACAGAGTATTACACCTCTGTGCTGTGTTTCACCACGCCGGGGGACGGCCCCCGCAGCCCGCCCCAGGCGGGGAGGACACACGAGGACAGTAAGCGACTTCTCCCGCAGGCTTTCCACTCTCCGGTGGCGGCGAGGGGGCCACCGGGCGTCTCGCAGTAACACATCCTCCGGGCAAGATCTATTATTCATGCAGAACCAAGTTGTAGAGAAGTGCTAATGACTGAGTTTATTTTTACGCATCAAGCCAGCATCATCGTAATTGGGACTTAGTCCCCTCTAGAGATAATTGGTTGAGCTTTGGAAGGATTTTCCCCAACTTGTCATCAGACAAGTTTTCTTTCAGCAGTTACTTTGTTTTTGCTCGATTTGTAAACACATTTAAAAATGCAAAACTCTGTGGAAGCAGATGAGCGTGAAATTAATATTGAATATTATTTTGCGTTCTCATTCGCCCATTGGCGCGAGCTCATTGTTGTTTTTTTGTCCCTGCCCAGCCCCCGGTGCTGTGGGTCACCTGAGCTTCACCGAGATCCTGGACACGTCGCTCAAAGTCAGCTGGAGTGAGCCCGGTGAAAAGAACGGCGTTCTCACAGGTACGGTCACTTCACCACAAAATCACTCCTGGAGTGAGGAAAGAAAGGCCGGAGATACTGAAAGAGCTGGAGGCTTTTTAACATCTGCTTGAACTCTTTTTCGTCAGACCGGCACCTGCAGCTCCGTAGGGTGGTACACCCCGGCTTTATTGTTGGTTTTGTTTTATCTGGGTCATGCACATACTAATGCCAAAGAGGCACAAGCTCATAAGACATCAATATATGTGTGTTTGCATCAGCCAGACAACAAAAAACTGAAATGTATTTAACTTTTTACATAAAACATTAATCCTACCCAAAAAGAAGGCTTGCTTCCCTGAAACACAAGTCTTTAATAGAAGACGTGAGCGGGGTTGAAGGGCAGCTTACCTAAAAAAAAACAAGTATAGCCCTTTAAGTCAGTAACCTGTTTTTTAAGATTCAAGTTGAAATGTAATGTTTGTCTCACTTGTCCAGGGATGTGTTTTGATGAAATGTCTTTTGAGTGAGCAGCTGTCACTTCTAATCCAGTTGACCTAACGCTGGAGGACATTGAGTAAAGAACAAATGCCAACCAGGTGCATTCATATTTAAGTGTTTACAAAAGTTGATATTTGGCAGAATATCCTCAAGTGTTTCTCCAAAAGCATTCTAATGTGCTGCCCCCTCCCAGGAGACGAACGCCGACGTACCATGTGAAATTATTGATTTGGCGAGAAGTGCTGCCTAATGCCTTCTTACGCAATCACATGAAAAGAGCTGCTGGCCAAGCAGCAAATTGCATTAACTTCGAGAGCGTAAGCGTGTGTGTTTTTGATGGGAGTGGGTTGAGGATGTGTGTGTGTGCAGGGAGGTATAATCACAGGCTGATTTAATGTGCTATATTCAATTTTTGATGAAGTTAATTTAGTTAGTTCCTGTTAGCTCGCCCCGAGCTGAGAGTTGCCATTGTGCTAAAACGTCGAATCTTCCCCGAGAGGATTCTCTCGTCAACCCGTCTCTGCTGCTCTGCAGGTTATCGCATTTCGTGGGAGGAATTCAACCGAACGAACACCAGAGTCACCCACTACCTGCCCAACGTCACCTGGGAGTACCGGGTCACGGGACTCACTGCTCTCACCACCTACACCATAGAAGTGGCGGGAATGACCTCCAAAGGACAGGGACAGCTGTCCTCCTCCACCATCTCCTCCGGCGTCCCACCAGGTCGGCAACAAAACAATACCTTTTTTTGAAATGATGTACATAAATTACCCATCAAGTGTGACGCCGAATTCATGAAGAAAACGTGCACGCCTCCACGGTGAACGAAGATATCTTGCCGTTTTTAGTTCCGAGTAAACTTCACTAGAGCCTATGTTGCACCCTGAAAATGAAATGTTCAGAAACATGTCGTTCTTCTGTTTTGCAACTTTTACTTAACAAGTTCCCTTCACACACCCGTCTCTTAAAGAGACAGCGCTCTCTTAAAGAGACAGCGCTCTCTTCCAAAGGGACAAGTACTTTCCTCTCTTCACAGTTAGTGTGTGCACAGGTGATCAACGCTCTCAAATATAGGAACAACCCATGAAATAAGCTTCAACACACATTCAAAGTAAATTATAAGAAATGGACACAGTTGTATTAAATCGGTTAGATAAATGACATAACGTATTTCAGGGTGCAACACCTACATTTGCCTCAATGCAACTCAATGGCATCTTTCATTAAATAAATGCCCTCTTTCAAACCTCCACACTTCCCGTTTGTAATGCAAGCTTTCTGTTCACATTTCTAAGTCAGGGTTCATTTTCATTAAACCTTCTCTTGCTGCATATTTACTGTTTCACATAAAATTTTGGTGAACACGCTCTCTGTTTTCTGGCGCCAGACACGATGAAATTAAACCCCGGTCCCCTCAGCTCGAAGAAAAAAACTAAAATAAACTCACCAATACACATATCTGCGTTACATCTGTGCAATAACAGCTCCCGCGAGAACATTAGGGACAATTACAATGTTTAATGGTTTCAGATTTGCAAAATTGTGTAATAGACATACAATGCCCACATCAATTACCTGAGCAGCAGTCGCAGTGTGTACATCTGGGAAACCCCTGAAATGACTGGCTGTTATATTGCGAGCAGGCTCCAGAGCAGCAGTTAAAGACCCCAGAATGGTGATTACTCTCATTGTGTGGCTGTAAAGAAAACACCTATGTGCACCGGTCACAAGCGCTCAGCTGAACGCCACCTCGATAATAAGTCATGCAAATGATCATTTAGCTAGGACACGTATAATCTGCATTTCATCACGGTTGAATACACACTCATTTCAGCAATCCTGAGGAAAAAAAATGCTCAGTGTGCTTATGGAAAAGATTATATGTTTTTAATAGCAGGCCGCTGTCCACACTCCAATATGCCACAGTTTGGTGTTAATACCTCCGACTAGGATTTATGGAAACCATACAGTGTTTTGGATTGGGCATATAATATGGTGGGTTTAATATCTATTTTGAAGGGGAGAAAAAAGATGAAATGGAAACATTAAACAAAAACTCCCCACATACTCACACAAACAAACCATGATATTCATGTTCACAACGAGAGCCCTCCCTCTGTTCTTTGAGTCCACCATTCTCAGTTGTATTACACCGCCAAGGATGAATCCATTCTTATTGTTGACTCGACTCAAGTGTAAACAGTGAGACATCAGATTAAATCCTACCTCCAGATAACTGTGGCGTAATTGACATTCATGACGTTGTCTCCGCCTGTGTGCTGCGTGTAAGCATCTTTGTTATTCACAAACAATCTAATCCACGTTCGCTGTTTTTCTGTTGTCGCTGGAGTTGGGAGAGAAAGTAGTGAGGCCTGAGAAAATGTGTCCGTGTGCCGTATCTGTGCGGCCACCAGGGGGCGCTGAGGTAAATAAACCACCCCGTGTGAGAGGCAGCCACACAAGACAAACCAACAGTGGTGTCAGTGGTTTGCTCCCTCAGCCATTCTCTCTCTCTCTCTCTCTCTCTCTCTCTCTGACTGACGTTGGCTCTTCCCTCTCTGCCTCCTCACAGAGCTTCCTGGCCCCCCTACCAACGTGGCAATTTCCAACATCGGCCCCCGCTCCGTCACCCTGCAGTTCAAACCTGGCTACGACGGCAAAACCTCCATTTCCCGTTGGCAGGTGGAGGCTCAGGTGAGACACTTTTACTCCACAGCTGAAGCTCCATTGTCCTCCATCATGTGTTATTGGTTTTTTTTGTATCGCGGTCATGGCGGTATCTGCTGTGTTTATCATGCTCTCTGTGGTCTTGGTCCCAGGTGGGTGTGGTGGGAGAGAACGAGGACTGGGTGATGGTCCACCAGGTGACCAACGAACCCGAGGCTCGCTCCCTGGAGGTGCCCGGTCTCAACCCATACACCAACTACAGGTAGCCTACGGGGAACATCCATCTTTTTTTCCAAAGGAAACAGGAAGAGGGCCCAGACTTTATCAGCGTTCCCCTGCAATCTTGCAAATTCAATGAAATAATATATAGAACGAACCAGAGCAGATAATAAGCCAATCACATAGGTTTTTGATCTGCTGTCAGCAGACTTTGGTACACAGGACATGCATACGCAGCAGAGTGCATTATTATAGTCTTATTAGTACCTCCTCATCATATCTCGCAGTCTAAACTCATGCGAGATAACATGAAAATGAAGCGTGTGCAGATTTTGACAAACAACAGATATGTTTTATGGGCGTTTGGGTATCTCGGCTAATTTCAGCACATCCCAAGGAGCCTTATCTCATTCTCCATTCCTTTGATTTGAACACAAGCTCGTTATGGATAGCGTGGTTTAAATATTATTTTTACAGCACGCACATGATCTTCATCTCGGCGCAGCCGGCTTGTTTTCCACGATCACGTTCATCGAGCCGATCCCCGAAGACCCACAGCAACTATTAGCATCAGTGCTGCTAGTTTACATTCCCGTAGATTTAAACGTTACTCGCGTTGGATCAAAATGTTGTTGTTTTTCGCCTATTCAGGCTGTAACACGAATAAGCCCTGCGCTCATGTTCCGACCGCATTCATATTCAACGCTCTGATCTCGGTTCGGATGCAATAAGCTTCGTGTAATAGGATGCTCACTGCCAGCGCTGCAATAATGCTGCATGTTTGTTTTCAAGTTGCCAGATTCAGAGCCCTGATTTCTGCTCAAATGAAAGCGTCCTTCTTGCATTTTAATGTTTAACTCTCCAAAACAACAGGTTCCGCATGCGTCAGGTGAACATAGTGGGCACCAGTCCTCCCAGCCAGCCCTCCAGGAAGATCCAGACCCTACCGGCTCCTCCCGACTTGGCCCCCGCCAACGTCACCCTACGCACCGCCAGCGAGACCAGCCTCTGGTTTCGATGGATGGTAAGTCGGAGTCCGCTTCCTGTGTGGGGAGTTTTAACACTTTATTTGTAGACATGTTACCCATTTATCAGACAATACGTTAGCATAAGCTATCATCTCAAGGTACAAATATGTACCGAAAGTTAAAGAATATTGGAATGAAACCAAGCCCCCCCCCCCAAAAAAAAATCCAACACAACGGCATCTGAAACAGACAAAAAAACAACAACATAAAAAGTGCATCGCAGTGTGTTCCGAGTTTGGGGTTCGAGACCAGTCGGTTTAATCACAAAGTTCATCAATGGGCCCCAGGTTTTGTAAAATCTCTTAATGGAGCCACTGAGGGAGCACAGCTTTCCATTTAAGTAAACTTCAGCTTCTAGCTCAGAGAAAAGGGGGAGTGGCCTTCTGGGAGTGAGCGGGGACATCGGAGGCATGTGGAACTGAGAATAAACCGAAAATAGAGCATTTTATTACAGCCCTAAGTGTCGGATGTTTTTCATCTTCATCCCTTTCCAATCCACCTCTCTCAACACTCATGACCAGCCGCTGCCTGAATGGGAGTACAACGGGAACGCGGAGCAGGTGGGCTACAGGGTCCAGTACTCCCGCGCGGGCTCGCAGGGCCGCGCGCTGATCCACGTCATTGCCGACCGCCTGGAGAGGGAGTTCACCATCGAGGACCTGGAGGAGTGGACGGAGTACGAGGTCAGGGTCCAGGCCGTCAACGGCATCGGGACGGGCCCCTGGAGTCAGCCCATCAGGGGCCGGACAAGGGAGTCTGGTGAGTTAGCGCCTCGTCTGTCATCCTCGGACAAACACTGTCTGTCAGGTGTATGAAGGGCGGATGAGCAACGATCCCGGAGAAGTAGCAAACTGAATCATTTGCATTACAAAACACAAAGAAGTGCTTTGCTTAATTATTTAAAAGCTCTTTTTTTGTGTCAAGTTGCCAACAGAAACAACAATGAAACTAGAACGGGCACTCGGTAGAGCGCATACCTTCGCATATCACAAGATTGGGCATTGAGTTATGAACATTTTGGCATTAGTTGCATGCCAATTGGATAAAAATTGATCGTGCTATGGTAAAAAGAAGATTTTGACCTTTTCATGACCTTGACCTTTGACCCAATCGATCCCAAAGTCTAATCAAATGGTCCCCCGATAATAACCAATCATCCCACCAAATTTCATGCGATTCAAGAAGATGTTGATCTTTTTCATGACCTTGACCTTGACCTTTGAGCCGATCAATCCCAAAATCTAATCAAATGGTCCCCGGATAATAACCAATCATCCCACCAAATTTCATGCGATTCGGTTCAATACTTTTTGAGTTCTGCGAAAGATTTTGACCTGTTCATGACCTTTGACCTTTGACCCGATCGATCCCAAAATCTAATCAACTGGTCCCCGGATAATAAACAATCATCCCACCAAATTTCATGCGATTCGGTTCGATACTTTTTGAGTTCTGCGAAAGATTTTGACCTGTTCATGACCTTTGACCTTTGACCCGATCGATCCCAAAATCTAATCAACTGATCCCCGGATAATAAACAATCATCCCACCAAATTTCATGCGATTCGGTTCAATACTTTTTGAGATTTGCGAATAACACGCATACAAATAAATAAATAAATACACGGCGATCAAAACATAACCTTCCGGCATTTTCAATGCGAAGGTAATAAATACACGGCGATCAAAACATAACCTTCCGCATTTTCAATGCGAAGGTAATGAGGAGTTATTGCACGGCTCAAACGAAGCCCACAACACCACACACACACACACACAGGGACCATTTTCTTTTCTTCTTCTTCTACATATTTGTGATATTAGTGTGACAATACACAGCACTCTTTACGCGTTCCATTCTTTTTTAGCAGCCCACGCTCTCGGCCGTCATATTGCCCACCAGACATTTGGGTAGTGGAAGGAGTGAAGGAAAGGAGTCTGAGGAAATTGAGAACACATGGACTCGAATGTGGAATTCCTGTCTTTTTTTTTCCACTCAGTCACTCCAACAAATTCTTAGGAATCAGCGCATTATGTCCAGGGACGAGCGCCAAGGAAGAGAAAAAAGGCCTATTCTTGAGGCTTTTTTCCTTTTCAGCACGGTCCGCCGGGCATACTGGGATATCTGAGGCTTGGAAACCCAGCAGATCACTCAAACTGCGTCTCCGTGGAACACCGACATCTACACACATAGGGATAGCAAATGCATTTTCCCCCCGAATAAATAACAAACAATGGACTGTTAAAGGCATCATGTTTTGTGCCTTTGTTATGCAGTCCCCTCCTGTGGACCCACCAACGTGTCGGCCTTCGCCACCACCTCGAGCAGCATTCTGGTGCGCTGGTTTGAAGTTCCCGAGCCGGACCGAAATGGTCTCATTCTGGGCTACAAGGTCGGTTTCGTGTTTCAGTCGAACTGATTTCCTTGAGAAAGAATAGCTTCTTTTTTTCAGGCAGATGTGAGGCCATCTTCTAATTCTCCTTTTCCCCAACATCTCTATATCTCTTGTCTCCTCGCTGGATCAGGTGGGGTACAAAGAGAAGGACTCTGACAGTGCAGTCCACTTCTGGATGGTGGACGGCAACGCCACCCACAGCGTCCAGCTCACCGGTCTGGGAAAATATGTGCTCTATGAGATCCATGTCCTGGCTTTCACGCGGATTGGAGATGGACGGCCCAGTTCTCCACACATCCTGGAGAGGACTTTGGACGATGGTAGGGACAAAAGATTATGAACTATGAGGGTTACAGTTAAATAGCATTATTACATCGTGGCAAAACATGAATGATGCTATAGCGATAATGAAGCAATACTTTGTGTGTGTTGTTGAATGTGTGCACAATGTGATCTAACATGTTTCATTTAATCTTGACTTGATTTAATCCAGGCTTTATTGACTGTAGAACATTTGGTTGTATGTTGGTTTGTGGTTTGTGGAAATTGAAATGGTAAATTCAGATGGTGAACCATGAAGAGTTGTGACGTTATGTAATTTATTATGTGTGTTGTTTTACAACAGTTCCAGGCCCTCCAGTGGTGATCCTGTTCCCTGAAGTACGGACCACATCAGTCCGGCTTATTTGGCAGTCCCCCTCGCAGCCCAATGGCATTATACTTGGTTAGTAGCATGTGTTCAATGTCTGTGACCAGGAAAACAACCAACAACAGCACCGATCTGTATTTATATTTATCGTTGCGTCAAGCCCACAGGTGTCGTCCCTGATGACTCAACATGCTTGATTGTCAACGCTAAAACCAAATACTGTTATTTCTCCAGCTGTGAAGTGAGTTTGATTCTCCAAGCTAATTGGGGAGTTCCCGGTGAATGTTTGAGTCCTGAAACATCTGTCAGATCTTCTTTTTTTTTTATTACTGTACAGCATGTCAAACCCACACAGCAGCACGCGGGAGCAGATGCTCGCGGGAATGTCGTTGTCGGCGTTCGAAAAAAGCCACCACAGAGGGTTTTTTTTTCTTCCTTACGACGCCCCTCAATGAGATTGTTTGTTCCCCCACGTCTCTCCAGCCTACCAGATCACGTACCACCTCAACTCCTCCAATAGCAACACCCCCACGGTGGACGTGCTGATCCCCAGCGCTCGCCAGTACACGGTGAACGGCCTCAGGCCGGAGGCCGTCTACGTGTTCCGCATCAAAGCGCAGACGAGGAAGGGCTGGGGCGAGGCCGCGGAGGCCCTGGTGGTCACCACAGAGAAAAGAGGTAACCACGTGTGGTGTATTAACAAAAAAATCTTTAAACATTTTTTTAGAAAGAAGGTAATCACGGAAATGCCAGATCAGAAAACCAGCCCAAATCTTCTTTTTGGTTTTGTTTTACTCTCCAGGCTTTCTCCTTCAAATCCCACCGTGTTTGAGTGCTTGACATGTCGATGGTTATATAATGATGTGAATGAGCACATGACGAAAAAATAATGATCTCCGAGGGCGTTTTTTTTTTCTAAGTGTGATTTTTCAAGCGTAAAGGTAAGAAACGGGAAACACGGCGACAGTTGTATAGGCGGAATTCTGAGAGCAGATTTACGTGAGAGCCGCGGCAAAAGACTTTGGTTCACACCCGGTTAACAGTCCAGTCAGCAGATGTGTTTTCAGGGGGAGTTTTCTGAGCCCTGTGGGTGTTTATCGGAAGCGCTCTGATGCAGTTGCGAGAACGAATCAGTCCATCTGCTTCCCTCGAGGCACGTTGACGATTGTTTACTCTGCAACGTTCATTCCTCGGCTACTTTTCATTCATCAGAGTCACGCTCTCTTTTTTTCCCCTCCCCCTCCCTTGTTTGTGCAACACATGCAAATTTGAGCAAGAGTAAACTGTATTTACTTTTCTTTCCCCATTTTTCCTTCCTTCCACGTATTCCTCCGACCAACATCCACTTACCGTTTACTCCCCCCACCCTCTGATCCACCCTATCCTTTGCGTATCTGACCCCTCGGTCACAAATGTCTCTTCTCCCCTCGCTCGCACCTTCTGCCCGGCGTGTCCGTCCCTCCAGCTCGTCCCCAGCCCACCAGCCGCCCCATGGTTCGTCAGAAAGACGTTCAGGCCCGCCGCGTCCTGCTGTCGTGGGAGCCCGGCAGCGACGGCCTGTCCCCGGTGCGCTACTACACGGTGCAGCTCAGAGAGCTTCCCGAGAACAACTGGACGGTCCACTCGGCCTCCGTCAACCACGAGGCCAGCTCCTACATCGTGTCGAGGTGGAGTGCACTTCCTACACACTATTTCATCCCCTTTATTACGACAAATGTGACATTTTTGTTCCTCCTATTTTTTCTCTCAGATGTAGAGGGTGATACTAAATGAAGTCCCCACTGCTGAATAAACTTAAATATTCCCCCGGCTGTAGTACAGTTGGCAGATCGACGACATCCTGATGCAGAATAAGACTCCCAGGGTGGTTTAGAACATTAACAATGGAGCAGTCGAACACATGGAGGGCATTAGGTATTCAGCATGTGCGGGAAGCAGCGTCGTGCTCTCAGATTCGGTTGAAAGTTTTGTCTCTTGAAAATCCCGGAGCTCCCCACAGTGCGACTGCGTTTCTCTTTCTTCGATAACCGTGGCTCAAAGCGACGTGGTTCATCATGAAGACTGACGCGCTCTTCCTGTGCTTCCGTCCCCAAAGGCTGAAGCCCTTCACATCCTACCAGTTCAGAGTGAAAGCCACCAACGACATCGGGGACAGCGAGTACAGCGAGGAAAGCGAAGCCATCACGACTCTGCAGGACGGTAAGAGCGGCGAATATCGGACGAGTAAAGGAAGTTGGGATGGTTGGAGGTTTTCTGGAAGGCGCTTAATCGCTTTGATGCCAACAATCAGATTGAGAAGATGGATACAATGGATACAATCACGAGGCCACAGCCAGTCGGTTAGCTTAGTTTAGCTTAGCTTAGCATAAAGACTGGATGGAAAGTTAAAACAATCGACCAAACCAGCACGTCTAAAGCAACACGAGAGATGCGAGTTTTATGTGCAGGACAATGTCTTGTCCGGTGCAGTGATTCTCTGTTGGTTGCCTGGCAACTTCCTTATGTTGACAAGACTCCAGGAAGTCCCTACGCCCGAGAAATAGTCCCCTTAAAAAACAGCAAGTAAAGCGTCCAGAATGTCAAACCATTCCTTTAAAAGATGAATCTTTTGTGATGCACTGTGTGTTTATTACGGAAATATTCCTCATAAACCGTAGGCTCATGTACTTTATGTGGATATTTATAGGTACTAGACACTCCTTTATCCCTGGGAAAGGAGTTTTATGTCCGGATGAATTATCCGCCTATTGTTGTGATTCAGACACGACTGGCGAAGGCAGCAGGTGATGTCATGCGCGCACCGTCTGCAGTTACCACGAGACAAGAGGCCGCCATTAAAACCCTGGCAAAGTTTTCCCAGCGGCACTTTAACCGACAGAAGAAATGAGCTCTTTTTCGACCGCTATTTTTAGATTAATCCGTCAGCGTTCCGTTGTAGCTTTTGTGTGTTTATGCTCCGTGAATGCCACTGCACCTGAATAGATTTAGCACCTTGAATCGTGCACATTTTCAGGTCAATTTAGCCCATTTGTCTTTTATTGCCCCCAGCGCCTGACGAAGCACCCGCAATCCTCTCCGTCACGCCGCACACAACCACGTCCGTGCTGATCCGCTGGCAGGTGAGAGGAGACCGAATGAGTACTGTTTGAGAAAAAAAAAATGTGTTTCATTGTTTTTAAAATTCCTGAAAGTCTTAGAAGGTGGCCTCTAATGAAAGAGCATGGCAGCCCACGGAGGAGAGACCTATACTTGCAAGTCAAACTAAAAAACACTCTCCCCCACACTCACCTGAATTAACAGGCCGTCAAGAAGGAAACAGGAGGCTCTAAGCCACAATTTCACTTTTATGGAGAACACTTGTAGAGTTTATAAGGACGGAGAGGTAGTTGTTTGCTTGTCGCCTCCGGCCACGCTCTCTCATCTTCAACCGTGGGGCATTTCTCCACGTGACTCACCTGTGGATGAGCTCAGTCTGAGGAGATTATTATTTATTTTGGTTTCATTTAATGTAAAGGCTTTTGAATGATTGTAAATTATGTCTAATTTCCACTATATTGTTCAGCTCTACTCAACTTACTTATGGTACCCGCTCAGCTCACTCCAAAACCACCGTGACATCATGTTCAATGAAAATTGGCAACCAAACAAGAACATCTTCACTCTAGCACGTGTACTGTGTAGTTTTGCGGGATGCCAGTTTATAAAATCTGGCTCAATGAAATAAAAAAAATGCTTCCCCCTTATTGACGGTAGCTTGGCTATTGTAATATTGGAGGATTTGTGCATTATGTACCAGTTTCTTTCCAATAATTGTGCTCATGCAACATTAGAAAGAAGAGCGAGTCGAGTTGAGAAAGCCCGAGCATGCAGTGGCAACAAAACACAACATGATAACATGTGGTCATTTTACAATTTGAAAAACATGCAAGTTAGATGCTTATTAAGGTGTAATTAACTTTATATGACGGCAACTGAACCGATGGGTCACACGTGGTATTCTAAAGCTATTTCTGGGGCTCAGTTGGGCAGAGCTCTGCTACATTACACCTTAACTCTCCCCCTTCCCCCCTCACAGCACCCCTCTGAGGAGAAGATAAATGGAATCTTATTGGGCTTTCGGATTCGATATCGTGAGCTGCTGTACGACCGTCTCCGCGGTTACTCTCTTCACACCATCAACAGCATGTCCACCTGGGGTGAGCTCACCGGTGAGGCATTGCATGACAAATCACCGTCCTTTACCACCTGTCGCTGTTGCTTCCGTGCACAAATACATTTTCACTTAGCTGTCGGTATGTTGCATTTATTATACGTCGGCGATAGCATCTTGGGAAGAGAAGTGTTACTTCTCTGCTTTACTCACGAAACTATTTCACACGGTTGATTATTCCTGCAGAGTCGATGCAACGCCATTATTTCCATGAGAGGAAAACTTTCCCTCAGGCTCATTCCATCTGCAGGCTCTCGCCGCTGGTCTCGACACTCCCCTGCAAAACATTTCATTTTGTGATCAGTAGCTATCAGCTGCAAGTTATCATTATAGTGGGGTCGTATAAGGCTCAGTCATTTCAAATTCGTGTTAAAGTTTGGTTTTCACTTCCAAGTTGAAGTTTAGGGTCTACAGAAAAATTTGAGTCCGAGTGTCAAACACACAGATGAAAAATGGCCTCTAGGGGGCGCCGCAAAATATGTAAACTGCTACAACTTTTGATTAGATTATCCAATTTTAACATATGAGGTATGTATGGATTCAGAATTAAAAGGAGAAACAGGTATACCAAGCATTTGGTGACCAGATAAAAATAAATACACTTTTATCCCAAAATATTACATGGACACAAGCGAAATTATGCTTTTTGGAGATAAAGTCTGGAAATGTCCTCAAAGTTGCTATGAAACATGATTTTTAAAGTTATTGTAAATAAAGGCTGTGTAATGACTCGACTGGATTTAAGATTGGTGTTCAGAATATCCCTATAGCACAAACATAGCTAGGAGCTAGGTGTTCTGCCCAAGAGTTCAACGTGACCTGAAAAGATCAACACGAGTGGACATCGTCTGGGACCAGTATCGTGCTTTGACAATCAAAGGAGGAACAAGAGAAAAGCGAGGATCAGGCACCCGACAACGCATCTCTGGCACTGCCAAAGTCCCAAGAGATTGGCAGGCATTTCTGGCAAATGAGGATAATAAGACAGAACTGTTTTCATTCCTGTCAACTGCGCTTGTAACAAATGGACAGTTCCCAGATGACAAAGATGTCTACATAACAGCAGATGATTGCGTCCACCATGTTGGAAACAGTCCTCCAATGGATCGCTGCAACCACGAGGAAGCTGACACTCGTGTCCTAGTGCATCTTCTCCATGCCCTCCAAACAGCATCAGTTGGGATGGTCTATACTGGAGACACAGATGTTGTCGTAATCCTGCTGAGTAATTTCCATCATATCAAGGCTTTGAATGCAACTGCAGAAATCTGGATCTGCTTCAAAACTGGAAAGACATCAAGAATGATCTCCCTGAACACTCTCGCCACAAAACTGGGCACAGAAACATGTAAAGCCATGGCTCTCTTCCACGCATTCACGGGATCAGACAGCACATCTTCTTTCAAGTTCAGGGGTAAGCGATCCTGCTGCAAATTGATGCACGAAGTTCCACACTTGACAGAGGAGTTCGCAACCATCATTGAGACTCCATTCCAAACCTCTCCAAGGCTGAAAGAAGTTGCAGTAAACTTTGTCTGTAGGCTGTACTCCAGTGAATCAAATGAGGAAAATGATGTTGATCTTCTTCGAATGAGGCTATTCTCACAGAAGACGAGGGATGTTGAAAGAATCCCCCCAACAATGGATGCTTTGGATCTACATCTCAAAAGGAGTGTCTTCCAAGCAAGCATCTGGACAACAGCCCACATGTAAGTATGCACCTGTATGGATTTGAGTACTATATAATCACAAAAACCATGCATTTATGTATTCATTCATTTAGGTCTATAATGCCTGACAACAACCCCACTGACCATGGGTGGAAAGAAGAGGACAGCAAACTTCTTCCCATTTGGACTACGATACCACTTGCCAAAGACGTATTACAACTAGATGTGAAGTGTGGTTGTACAAGTACTTGTACAAGTCGACCTGCCAGTTCTCGGTGCAAGTGCATGAAGGCGAAGTTAAAGTGCACACGTCTGTGCAAGTGCACATGTCAGAACTTCTAAGACTGACATAGAATAAATCAAAGAAGTAAATTATAGTTATCATTGTAGAGTGAAGTTCTCAGAATAAATGTTAGCCCTATGGTCCTCTGTTCATTTTTTGAATGCCAGAAAAACTATTGTTTATCTTCTTATTGTTATTGACTTACTTTCTTCCAGATATAAAGTTCTTTTGTGAAAATTTCTTGTGAATAAAATGATGGCTTGTTGGCTTGTTGGCTTGATTGATTGATTGAGTGATTGACTGACTGAAAAAAGTTGAGACACCTGATCCTAAATCAATACATAGAAAGTTCATGGCTGTTACTACATTTTGCGGCGCCTCCTAGGGCATAGAATAGAAGAGTGAGGAGCATTTCAATTTCAGTTTAATCACCACACAGTCTTGACTTGTGAAATAACATTAAAAAGTAAAATTCCTTAGCAACTGTGAGGATATTTTCAGACTTTATCTTTAAAAAAGTATAATTTCGCTTGTGTCCATGTAATATTTTGGGCTAAAAGTGTATTTATTTTTATCTGGTCACCAAATGCTTAGCATACCAGTTTCTCCTTTTAATTCTGAATCCATACATACCTCATTTGTTAAATTTGGTTAATCTAATCAAAAGTTGTAGCAGTTTACATATTTTGCGGTGCCCCCTAGAGGCCATTTTTTATCTGTGTGTTTGACACTCGGACTCAAATTTTTCTATAGACCCTAAACTTCAACTTAGAAGTGAAAACCAAACTTTAACACCAATTTGAAATGACTGAGAAAAATTACACATGCATCCGACCCCACTATTAGGTTTACTCAGGCGCAGCTCTGTGGATACTGCGCCGTGTAACTTAGCCTATAATTTCACTCTTGAGTCATTCTGGCGTTAACTCAGAGGTATGATCACTGTGATTGGGGCTTTTCCTCTTTTTTTCAACAAGGAAAATGACTTTGCACACGAAGCCCAACACCCTTTCTTCCATCTTTGCTCTTTTCCACCGCAGCCCCTTACAGCGTCCAGAATCTGAGCGATTCCACTCTGAACCAGCATGAGTTGGACAGTAAGTTGTGTCACTCGTCTCATTCATCACATGTGTTATCATGACTCAATCACACATATTTTAAAGCAGCTATCTCAACATATGTTCCAAAAGTGCCCTGCCGGATGAGCACATGAACACAACATTTGGCTGCTTGTGTTCACATCGCATCGGGACACTTGAGGCCAATGGAAGCAAACCGTCTACTGTTGGACTATGCGAGCGCGGAGTCCAACACTCTCCCCGGTTGGCTTTGCTTATTTGGATAAGCACTTTAAAAGCAGATGGCCACATATTTCTCTTGCACACTTTAAATTATTTACAGCAGGAAAAAAGGAAAAAAATCTGCTCCGTTCCCCAGTAGCAAATGTTGTGAGGACTTGAGGATTGTTCTACTTATTATTGCATTCCTGTGTGTTACTAATGTTGGTGTTTGAAGCACCTGGAGAGAGGTTGATGGATGTGGGATGGGGCGGATGGAATATCGGATGTTTCCAAATTAGGAGCAAACGAAGATCGAACGGTTATAAAAGGACAATTTACGAGTGGGTGTGAAACGCAATTCCTAACTTTCTGTCCCTGGTTGTTTACGTCTCCTGCAGAGCTAAGTAAACACAAGCGCTATGAGATACGCATGAGTGTATACAACGCTGTTGGCGAGGGGCCAACCAGTCCGCCTCAGGAGGTGTTTGTGGGAGAAGCAGGTATGTGCGCTTCCTGTCACTTCAGTCTCACGGTGAAATTCAAGAAGTAGTTGTAGTTTCTTGTGCTGCAATGTTGCCTGTCTATACAATGAGTCAAGGAGCAATAGCATTCGCTAAAATAATCACTTATAATACAGAAGACACGTCCTTGTCTTGTAATGTATGGTTTATTTGTGTGAACAGTGCCGACAGCCCCGCCCCAGAATGTGGCCATTCAGTCCGCAACGGCCACCCAGCTGGACGTGACTTGGGACCCCCCTCCTGTGGATGCGCAGAATGGGGACATCCAGGGCTACAAGGTCAGAGTCACACATTCATTTTTTACCTTCGCATTGAAAATGCCGGAAGGTTATGTTTTGATCACCGTGTATTTATTTATTTATTTATTTGTATGCGTGTTATTCGCAAAACTCAAAAAGTATTGAACCGAATCGCATGAAATTTGGTGGGATGATTGTTTATTATCCGGGGACCAGTTGATTAGATTTTGGGATCGATCGGGTCAAGGTCAAAGGTCATGAACAGGTCAAAATCTTTCGCAGAACTCAAAAAGTATTGAACCGAATCGCATGAAATTTGGTGGGATGATTGTTTATTATCCGGGGACCAGTTGATTAGATTTTGGGATCAATCGGGTCAAAGGTCAAGGTCAAGGTCATGGAAAGGTCAAACTCTTTTTTTACCATAGCACGATACATTTTTGTCCAATTGGCATGCAACTAATGCCAAAATGTTCATAATTCAATGCCCAATCTTGTGATATGCGAAGGTATGCGCTCTACCGAGTGCCCATTCTAGTTCTTTTAGTTTTATTAACAACAACAAAATACATTCAATTTTAACCCAAAATGTATAGCAGCAGTCTAAAGTACAGTTAACTTGTAACATATTAAATGAAAGTATCGCAATATAGATATACACTACCGTTCAAAAGTTTGGGGTCACTTAGAAATGTCTTTATTTTTCAAAGAAAAGCACTGTTTTTTCAATAAAGATAACATTAAATTAATCAATAATACACTCTATACATTGTTAATGTGGTAAATGACTTCAATTTCCATCAACGATCACTCCAGTGTTCTAATGGTACATTGTGTTTGCTAATCGCCTTAGAAGACTAATATCTGATTAGAAAACCCTTGTGCAATTATGTTAGCACAGCTGAAAACAGTTATGCTGGTGATATAAGCTATACAACTGGCCTTCCTTTGAGCTTGAAGTTTGAAGAACAAAATTAATACTTCAAATATTAATCATTATTTCTAACCTTGTCAATGTCTTGACTTTATTTTCTATTCAATTTTCAATTCATTTGATAAATAAAAGTGAGTTTTCATGGAAGACACAAAATTGTCTGGATGAGCCCAAACTTTTGAACGGTAGTGTACATATACAAATACATACAAAATAAAATAATACATGTAAAATATTATAAAAGGTCTAAATATTAAATATTAATTACCACTAAATACAGAATAAAAAATCAAATGCAAAAATAAATTACAAACTTAAAAACGCACATTTTCAGTCACGTTATCCTCAGGTCCAGACAAGAGAAGGAAATGTGAATAAGGCCCAAATATGCATTTACACAAAAACTCATTAAAAATGTAATAATTGGTGCAAACAGACACATAATCCGTGTTTCAGTACTGCTCGTTCACACAACTGGCTGTACCACAGAGAGGAGGCTTCACTCTGCATCAGAATGAGTTCAAACATCTCTCACTGTGGGGTCAAATTCACACTTCATGTTTTTTTTCATATCGGACCCAGAAGCAACAACTTTGATGGGCCTCCTTCGGAATAAGGCAACAACATCGTCTTCGGTGACTATCTTGATATAAATATTGAACTGTGAGTTGTGGTTCACAATAGACTCCATCAATTTGATGTTAATCACCATTAAATGCACTTTTTTTATATTCACATTTAGCGAACGCCGTTTTCCAGAGGGGCTTTCGGTGAACGGCTAAGTCTGTTGCACAAAAAAACATTGACAGGGAATCAAATTAAACTGCTCTCCCCTCGGGGGAATTTGAAACGGGAGTGAGTTTTATGGAAGACGAAGTATCTGTATTCCCTCAGCGGCGTCTGTAGGCTCGCATTATTAACCATTCGTCACTCTTATTCCACGTAGGTCTACTTCTGGGAATTCCAGCGCAAGAATGAGACGGAGCGGCTTCGTACTCTCTTCATGCCGGAAGGAGGGGTGAAGCTGAAGAACCTAACTGGCTACACCACCTACATGATCAGTGTAGCCGCCTTCAATGCAGCGGGGGACGGGCCCCGCAGCCCGCCCACGAGGGGCCGCACTCAGCAAGCGGGTACGTCTTTCACCGTGAATGAGTGCAGCAACATCGACGATATGGAAAAACAAAACATTTTACATCATGAACACAACGTACTGTACACCTCTGTACACGGCACACTTGTGGTCTCACTACAAAAAAACAAGCCAACGGAGACTGCATGTGGCCTCCAATGATGCCATGAGAATATTGTTGAAGAGGCCGGGGTGGACTAGTGACAGTGAGATGTTTGTGTCTGCGGGAGTCAGTACATTCAAATCTAATGTGCAAATGTATCTGCCAGGTCCTCCGAACGTGACACCATCGTGTTTTTATCAAATATAAAACTCAGCACTACACGCTACCTGTCCCAGCTGTGGAGACACTGGTACAGCTGTTTATTTATAAAACGTGTAGTTCTTTGTTTGTTTTTTACTTGTGGTTTTGTATATATTTTATTATATTTTAATGTTTTGTACTAGTCTGTCATAAAAGTTTGATTGATTGATTGAATGAATGGCCGACAACGTGATGGGGACGACGTCACTAAAGCGGATAAGTTATAATCGCGCGCGGCGGTGGCGTCGAGTACGAGGGAAGAATTTTATGTTCTGATGATGCTAATTGCTGCTGTCAGCATGCCAGACGATGTTAGCGGAAGCACACGCTGAGCATAAGTTCCCAATCAGCGATCCCGCTCTGGACGGCCGGGTTGCTGAATCTCCCGTTTTGTCTGGAAAGCAGACGGGATGACAATCTCTCCCTCCACGGGCCCGGGAAAAAAACGCCTCATACCCCATCCCTTTCTCTCTTTTTTTTGCTTTTTTCCAAAACTTTTTTCTTACTTACTTTTTAAAACCCCTGTGTAAAAGAAGGCTTTTTCAAAAAATCACTTTTTCATACAATGTTGGGGCTTTTCGTTGTTGTAGTCAGAAGGGAAAAAAAAAAAAAAAATGTTTCCAGCCTCTTGCTTTCTTTCCCTATTGGGTCACTGTCGTGAGAGGAGGAAGCAGATGACAAGCTGGAAAGGGGGGGGGGGAGGGGGGAGTACCGTGGAGATAGCTATCCCGTCCTTTTTAACAAACAAAGGAGCTTTTGTCTCTTGCGAGCTTCTGCTCGACGAGTTCAAAGACAACCGGGAAAACACAGCGTTGTGTCACAGGCTCAGTCAGCTGTGACGGGGCCTGCAGGCTGAGCGTGTGCAGCGGATCTTCAGCATATATTAAGGTGTTGACCAAATGGAGGCAGAGGACACAGACTCACTGCAAAGTGCTGGACTCTCAGACCATAAACTGCAGTTCTGGATCTGCAGGGGAAAAAAAGCTACAGACACAAAGAACAAAGAACGCTATGGCTGTAATATAAAAAACAGTCCTGTAACTCTCCAGGTGGCACAGATTGTAATATTTCCACATCTATTTCCCCATGAAGGGAAGCATTTTCTTGCGGTGGTTACCCTGGTTACAGACAAGTGCCTCAAGGTGTTTTACATCCACTTAAAAACATATTTATCATTAATCATTATCAGTCTCAAGGTTAAGCTGAGTTGTTCATTTCAGGTCTCAAAACTGTCTTATTGTCCTTTTGTGGAAAACCTTTCCAAACTTGTTCCGTGCAGCTATAAAAACGTCATTCTCATATTCAAAGTATTCAAAAGAGCATTTAATTCTGATCCTTTGGTTATCTTTTATCTCGTAGTAGCACTTAACTGGCACTTACTCATCGCACTTTCTCGATTCCTATTATTCAAAATTGTTGGTTGAATGCCCTTATTGTAAGTCAGTGGATGAAAGATATGTCAAATGTGATCTTTTAGTTCTCTAAATATTAATATATGTAATGAACCCTCCCTCTCACAAACAGACACATCTCGATGTAGATAGATAGATAGATAGATATGTACTTTATTAATCCCCAAGGGGAAATTTGTCGTAACAGTAGCAGCACCAATAAACTAAACACACAAGAATATAAAATAAAATATAAAAAACAGGGATGAAAGATAAAGATGTATACAAGAAGTATACAAAGTAAAATATAAAATAAAATATATATGTATCTATACAACATATATGCATACACAATACACAATACAATACTAATGACAAATTAAATTAAATATAAAAATATTAAATATAGACAGTGTGCAAAATGCAAAGTGTGTCTATGTGTGTAGTGTAAATGAAAATGATGTGTGGCCTCCCGCGCACGCATGAACACATTATTTCCTGGAAAACCTCAAAAAATACCTCTTTTAACCTTTGACCTCTGAACTCTCCAGCTCCCAGCGCTCCCAGCTTCATCCACTTCAGTGAGCTGACCACCACCTCTGTCAACGTGTCCTGGGGCGAGCCCACCTTCCCCAACGGCATCATCGAGGGCTACCGTCTGGTCTACGAGCCCTGCACACCGCTAGATGGTGAGCGCACATCGGCATGCGATGGGATTATCAATCCACGTGTGTAGAATTGCACTTTTCGCTCCGATCAATTGACCTCAGCGTCTGTTCTTTCACTGTGAGCGAATGATCGCCTCGACCTTAACGACCTGTATGTCAATGCAACCTTTGCTCTAAATGTGGTTTGTTCGTCTAGAGCCTTCAGTGGCCTGTGCCGACTGTCTTCACTCCCCCTCCCCCCCAGGCGTCAGTAAGACAGTGACAGTGGATGTGAAGGGCAGCGGCCCCCTGTGGCTGAAGCTCAGGGACCTGGCCGACGGCATCACCTACAACTTCCGCATCCGGGCCAAGACTTTCATCTACGGGCCCGAAGTGGAGGCCAACATCACCACCGGCCCGGGAGAAGGTAGTTTTTTTAGTTCGTGAAAACTCAGATTTTTTAAATTTGTTTTATTCTTCATTCGAAAATGCTCTTACTTTAATACTGTGTTATTTTGTCCCCCAGGAGCCCCGGGACCCCCGGGAGAACCGTTCATCACGCGCTACGGTTCGGCCCTGACCATCCACTGGACCAGCGGGGACCCGGGACGCGCGGCCATCACCCGCTACGTGATCGAGGCCAGACCTTCAGGTGGGTGCCTCGGCTGCGTAGTGCGTCAAGGTCTCACCTTCTGATTTATTGGTGCGAGTCCCGCCTCACGGTTCACAGCGAAGATGATCATGTGACATCATGCAGCAATAAGTATGACAGCTTTGATGTCAATATCTGTACATCTCCATTTTGAATTTGTGAGTCTTCTTGTTGCATGTCATGTTAGGACTTGAAAAAGTCTAAGAGTATATTCACTATTCTCACTATGAATCGTTAATGCGCCCATTATGAAGCGTAAATATTGTAAAAACATTTTATATGTAATTTTATGTTTTTATGTTTGTTTTATGACATCAGGCTCTCGGGACTACAGATGAAAAATAGCCTCTTGGCTAACTCTGGCACATTCACAGAATTATTTTTATTAATGCGCACTGGCCTTTATCAAATAAACCAAGTAAAAAAATGTTTTTACTTCATTTGATTTTTAACTCACAACTTAAATAAAAGCCCTCTGCCATCTTTCTGTGGACAGAATCCCTACCTTTACGCAAGGCACACTGTGTGGACTGAGGCGAAAGGATGCATATGAAAAGAGAAAATTTTTTATTATTATTATTATTATTATGACGCATATGGTATAAAGAAGTGGTGTCAAGAGGCAACATCTGCTGCCCTGAAGTCTGTCCCACTTGCATTTGAATTGGTTATTGATCGTGAAGCTGCAATTGAGACAATTGGCATCAGGTTTCAGTTGTGATTGACAAGCCGTGGCCGGGTTAAGGTGGTGATGGATGGGAGGGATATGTGTTTCACTACTTTTTAGGCGGTAAATGAAGGGGGTTGCTAGCCCTAGATTTTAAGAAGGATTAGCAACACTTTTGATGATAATATATATCTATATATAGCGTGCATTGATGTCCAGGAGGGAGGAAGATGCTTAAATCAACTTCACACAACCTCCCCCCTGATCTTCTCGTCTCTTTATGCCCAGGGCCGTAAACTCACTGTGGTATCATTTAACTTGATGATTTGTGTTTGATAAACTCAGGTGCTTGTTGATGACGGTGTGCCCCATTAAAAAGAGGCAAACTTACATTGATGTATACAAACAGCAACTTGGAATAAGAACTCTCTGGCAGGATGTCTCAAGGCAAGCGTCTGTGCACCTTTGAAATACGTCCGCGTGACTATTTATGATTTAGTTTTTGGTTGCTGTAAATTCTACGGGACAACTGGGATTGATGGATCACGTAATTTTTGCAGAAATCATAAATTACCGTGGTCGCTGCCGACCCGACCGGAGCCTTTTGTCAAACAAAGCAGCCGGCCCGATAACAAAGACATATCGACATTGTTCAAGCGTTTTACAAGTTACATTTTCTCGTCAGACCCACACTCATGCTAAATGTGCTACTCTACAGATGAGGGATTGTGGGATATCCTCATCAAGGACATCCCCAAGGAAGTGACATCACACACGTTCAACATGGATATCCTGAAGCAGGGGGTCAGTTATGACTTCAGGGTGATCGGAGTGAACGACTACGGCTACGGATCCCCCAGTCTACCTTCTCCTTCTATATCTGGTGAGCTTTCATGTGTTCCTTGACAGCACAATTCGAATCACAATCATTTTGGGAGACCATATCAAATTCCCCTGAGGTTATTCAGACAACACACAAATATATGGCGAGTTGTTTTTTAACAACCGCGAATTCCAACTATTTCCGTGGTTTTTTTCCAGCCCAAAAAGTGGCGCCTTTCTACGAGGAGTGGTGGTTCCTGGTCGTGGTGGCCTTGGTGGGTCTCATCTTCATCCTGCTGCTGGTTTTCATCCTCATTATCAGGGGCCAGAGCAAGAAGTATGCCAAGAAGTCTGAATCAGGTGAGTGCACACAATTAAATGTGGATTTTCTAACTTTATTTACAGCTACTGTAGAAGCCCCTGCACCTTCTAGTGCAACCTGATGACTCAATTCATTCGGGTTTGTAATGATTTGTAGTTTCTTGGATACCGAGCAGCGAACACAAGTTCCCTTCTCTGAGAGGGTTGTGTTGCAACTTCGAACGATAAGCGGGAGAATTAGGAGAGGGCGGGAGAGGGGGGGCAGCAGCGTACTTGTCCATTCAGTGCAGCCCTGACATCAGCGGGTATTTCCCTGAGCTCAGCACTTCTGCCATAGCTGTTTAGCTGCCAGGCAGCGGAGGGGAGGTGGGGGTCCCTGCCCATCTTTCTGACTGACGGAGGAAAAACAAGAGGTTCCTTCTCACTGTAACACAAAGACGCTCTCAATGCCTCCGTCTCCCTCTCCGGGAGTCTGGCCCAGGCCACAGGACATACCCAGTGGCTCTTCTGTGTGTTTGCGTAGCCACCATTTGACCTTGAGTAGCCCCGGAGCAGCGGCCACGGAGGTCCCGGCCACGCTGCGGTCGCTCCGAAGTCTTAAGATGACTGGATGTGATTTGAACCTGAAGCATGGCAAGCAGCAGCTCCTTCCACACGTGAATCTGGCGCCGGGCAGCCTTGGCCAGCCCGTCGCTCTCGGTTTATGGTGTCGGCGGTTTGATCGCCCAGTCATCTGTGTGTAAACGGGGAGAAACACTCATCTGTCGTACGTATTTTGAGTTTGGTGGCATCTGCCCTGATAACTTTGGGATGTTTTATTCTGCATTAAATGTCCTTCTTCTTTAGACCTTTCAGTCTTTGTCCATTCTTCGTTGTTGTAATATCGATCTCACTGTGAAAGGTCCCTGCATTAACAGAGGCAAAGCTGCAGGAACACGTGTCGAGACTTGAAGTGGACTCAGTCTTAGAGGAATAAGTCAATATTTTGGGAGATATGCTAATTTGATTTTGTGCTGATGAATAGGCGCTACGGATATATGTTGCCAGAAAAGTCTTCTTGACAGTTGGCTTAGACTTGAAACTTGAAATCCAAAACACGCAAGTCTTAATGTTTGACCTGCTAATTCCCCAGAACAAATTATTTTTTTAAATACACCACATGGCCACACACACTTTTATTTATAAAATGTATAAAGCTGTGCTATTAACACAATGCACAGCTTCAGAAGGAAAATGTCCGGAATTCCATTTAAGACCTGAAAGACACGTCGTTTCCTTATAGAAGCTTTTCCCTCGAGGACTGATACATCTCGACCCTTCACTCGTTCACTATTCTGCTTTAGATGGTTCATCTGTGGTCATCATATCGTTCCTTATCCCTAATTGTTCCTTATCCCTAATGGTTCTTTATCCCTAATGGTTCCTTATCCCTAATTGTTCCTTATCCCTAATTGTTCCTTATCCCTAATGGTTCTTTATCCCTAATTGTTCCTTACCTCTAATTGTTCCTTATCCCTAATAGTTCTTTATCCCTAATTGTTCCTTACCTCTAATTGTTCCTTATCCCTAATTGTTCCTTATCCCTAATGGTTCTTTATCCCTAATGGTTCCTTATCCCTAATTGTTCCTTACCTCTAATTGTTCCTTATCCCTAATGGTTCCTTATCCCTAATGGTTCTTTATCCCTCATGGTTCCTTATCCCCAATTGTTCCTTATCCCTAATTGTTCCTTACCTCTAATTGTTCCTTATCCCTAATGGTTCTTTATCCCTAATTGTTCCTTAATCCTAATTGTTCCTTATCCCTAATTGTTCCTTATTCCTAATTGTTCCTTATCCCTAATGGTTCTTTATCCCTAATGGTTCTTTATCCCTAATGGTTCCTTAGCCCTAATTGTTCCTTATCCCTCATGGTTCTTTATCCCTAATTGTTCCTTATTCCTAATTGTTCCTTATCCCTAATTGTTCCTTATTCCTAATTGTTCCTTATCCCTAATGGTTCTTTATCCCTAATGGTTCCTTATCCCTAATTGTTCCTTATCCCTAATGGTTCTTTATCCCTAATTGTACCTTATCCCTAATTGTTCTTTATCCCTAATGGTTCCTTATCCCTAATTGTTCCTTATCCCTAATTGTTCCTTATCCCTAATTGTTCTTTATCCCTAATGGTTCCTTATCCCTAATTGTTCTTTATCCCTAATGGTTCTTTATCCCTAATTGTTCCTTATCCCTAATGGTTCTTTATCCCTAATGGTTCCTTATCCCTAATTGTTCTTTATCCCTAATGGTTCCTTATCCCTAATTGTTCCTTATCCCTAATGGTTCTTTATCCCTAATTGTTCCTTATCCCTAATGGTTCTTTATCCCTAATGGTTCTTTATCCCTAATTGTTCCTTATCCCTAATTGTTCCTTATTCTAATTGTTCCTTATCCCTAATTGTGTTCACTTCATTCCATTCGGCCTCCCACACACTAACCTGCCTGTCCGTCCGGCCTGTGGTAACACAGTGTCTCTGTACGTGTGTCCAGGGAACAACTCCAACTGCAACGCTCTGACCCACGGGGACCTGGTCAGCCTAGACGAAGGTCGCTTCCCCGCTCTGGAGCTCAACAACCGGAGGCTGTCCGTGAAAAACTCATTCTGCCGGAAGAACGGCGTCTACACCAGGTCAGTGATCCGCGCCTCGTGAGCCAGAAGATATAAAAAGTGCAGATTATGTTTAAACCAGCGGTCAGAATGAAATAACCAAATTGTAAACCAAAGATAATTGTGTGATCTGTGGTAACATGTTCAGCTCTGTAGGAGAAGAAGAAGAGAAAAACACTCGCCGCATGACAAGTTAATCACTCTTCCTGCTCTCTGAAAGCAGCATATAGAAATACTCCATATTCCATTTTAATGAGCTTCTGTATGTCAGCGAGTTCCCAGCTGCAGAACAAGCAGCGTGCTGAGACCATGGCCTTGTTAATAATATCACTCCGGCAGACACATGTGCTAAGGACACTGCAGGAACCGTGGATCATTAAGACCTGTTTATCTAAGACCTGGATTCAGAGACGGCTGCTGTCGTGGAGGTGAAGGGTTTGTCAGAAGTCACTGCGTTTCATATGGATGTGATATATATATATCGTGGAATATGCCTACTACCAACTATGCCATGGCGCTGCTGATGCCCCGCCCACTCCTCCTCTCTACCTCCATGTGCCTGATGGATCATGGAGGTCTGGATCGTGGTCCATGCCTACTGCCAACTATTCATACACTGTCATATTCATTGAATGTGTTGTTACTCTGTAATGATTCCTTCCGTACTCATGGCATCTATTGCACCTGTCCATCTTGGAGAGGGATCCTCCTCTGTTGCTCTCCTGAAGGTTTCTTCCATTTTTTTACCCGTGAAAGGGTTGTTTGGGAGTTTTTTCTGATCCAATGTGAGGTTCTGAGACAGGGATGTCTATGTGTACAGATTGTAAAGGCACATTTGTAATTTGTGAGAATGAGCTATACAAATAAACTGAATTGAATTGATTTGAAAATAGCTTTCTGCAGTGCTACCGGATGGGAGATGGGATTCAGGGGTGGGGGACAGATCCACGCTGATATATATTTATATATATATGTGTGTGTGTGTGAGTGTCTGTGTGCATGAGTCGGCATGTCCATCTGGTGGAAAAAGTACAATGTCTAGTGTGTGAGGACGTGTGAGGACTACGTAAAGGTGTGTGTGTGTGTGTGCGTCCGTACGTGTGGACGTGAGCGCGGCCCACGCTGGCGGATCAAAGCCACCCCCGGGCCTTTGAGGAGCTTCCAGGCAGCTTCCTCTTATGTCTCAGGGCTTGAAGTGGGAGGCGGCGAGTGAAAGAATGCACAGATGTACTTTCAGACTCGGCACTCTTTGAACTCAGCCCACGGCGGAGGAACCGAAAGCCCGACACCTGAGCCGCCTCCCCCCCCGATTATAGATTAATGCCACATCTTGATCCCCGGTCTCGGAGTACCAAAGGCAAGATGAAGTCCCCTGCCTGGTACTGGGATCGGGAATTAAACATTCCTGATCCGACTGTGTTCTTTTCGAATTCAGGGCCGTGTCGGACAGCAAATGTCACTCGTGTTTGACATTTTCTCACCGCGGGAGATCATTTGTCCAGAGTTTAACAAAAGGGCCGATGTGCATGACAGTATAAACTCAAGCACCATCACCGGGAAAGTCAACCCAGTTCCCTCGGAGTGATTGACTGATCGATCCGGGACTATTTGATTATTAATGTGCCTTGTTAGCACTTTTAGGAGGTTCAAATAAATGCCGAGGATAGTTACACATTGGATTTTGTTTACACTTGACATAGCTGACGATGCTTAAACATATTCAATTCAGGTTGTATGTAGTCCCACAGTTCATGTCTGACATTAGCAGTCCAGATCCACAGCACACAAACTTCCACTTGGACTCGCTCATTAGGGTCTTTCGGGGGTTTGAGGTCTTACTGTAATCTTAAGAGGAGCGGATTAATAGCATCATGCCCGTATGGCTTTGTATCCTTCCTCTTTCAAGAGTTTGAAATACACACTGTGACACTTTGGTTCGGGGTTTACGGTCTCGGTGAAGTAATTCTGTGTAGATTAACGTGGTTTTAAACACAGTTGAGTGACGAAGCCCTTGAACACTTCAGGCATGTTAATGAGTCCCTACAGGCGAATGCAGCAAGAGGCGAGCCTCATAATGAGTGTAGACCAGAAGCAGATTTGATTCCCCCCACCCACCCCGGGTTCTCATTTCTACCCCCGGCAAGCAGCTGGAGAGGGGTAGGGGGGATAGGGGGGATTAAGTAGTGGACCGGTCCAAGTGAGAGAGACGATAAATAATTCACGCCCCACTCAACAGTGTAAGGGAGTCGAGGAGAGGAGGGGAGTTGAAGTGGGCTGAGCTTAACCAATGGTTTTAAACAGGCACTTTATCATAATGTCCCCGTGGCCTCCCGACAGAAGTTCTTCTCTCTGGCGCTTCAGAAAAAAATTAATTGTATCGCTGAGGAAATTGTCTTTGGCCATTATTTTTAAAATGTGGCAAATGGTGTTATTTATTCGTTTTTTATCTTGCTACAAAGACAATCTGGCACCCATTGGATGAGATAATCACTTCAAAGTACTCTTCAATGGAATCATATATTACAGGATAAACTTAGTCTATTTATCAGAAATGTACTCAACAACTTTTGAAAATGGCTTTAATGTCATCCATTTACTTGATTCATTATGTTATTTACTTCCTTTAAGTGCACATTCATTCAAACATTTCTTTTAATGTGCCAGAAATAGCCAAGAAGCTGTTTTTCATCTGTAGTCCTTAGAGATCATATTATTAATGCATCCATAAACCCCAAACGCATCACATTTTACCAGTTGTCATTTTAATCGTGCATATTCCAATCATAAAGAGAAATAGAGTAGAGTAGAGCTAAAAGAAGAAAAAAGTAAAGAAAGTATACATCCGTAACACAGTGAGGAAAAGTAAACAAAGTACTTAAAAACAGTCAATATTGAATATGATAATACAAGTGATTATGTAAGTACTAGTTCTATATAGATGTCTTTTCGGGGTTCCTTTCACCTCTAATTTTCTTTGAGCCGTTTTAAAGAATATTTTTTCATACAGCCTACAAAGAAAATATCAGTCCTTTTTATCCCTTATTTTATAAGATAAGAAGTAAAATACATTCCACGTTATCAAAGTTGTCAGCACAGAGATGTATAATATGAGACGCAATACACAGATTTCCCTCATTTCCTCACCACATTACAAAATACCACTTGTGAAAACTGCTGGGAGTTATCCACAACATTTCTGAAATGCTTTCAAACATTATTTATTTGGAAAAATGCTAATGCTGGTTTTCCGACGAAGCAAATAGGCCCTGTGTGTGTGTGTGTGTGTGTGTGTGTTCTGACACTACGGCCTGGAAAGTCAACAGGAGTCAGCGTGTCCCAGTCGGCGCTGCTAAACCAGCACCGATCATCAGAAATAAGATGGGTGTTTGTTTACCAGGACGGGCGACAGTGGAAAGTAGACGGAGGAGCTTATAGCTTCATATTTATTTACTAGAGCACACCATTTTATGAAATGTATTTTTTCGGCATTTCGTGTTTCTCCGCATTCATTTGTCCTCGCTCAGCTTTTAAGCTCCTCTCTTTGAGCGCTGCGAGAGTTTTAAGTTTATAATTTAGTCACAAGGTCCTGACTTGACGTTCCACAGCCCGAAGGCGAGGACGGGATCAGGGGGAATTATTCATTCCAGGAGGGACTGGAGGAATAGAGCTATCTCATGAGTGTCTCGTGATTCTCATGGAGCCGCCCTCCTACACACTCAGACCGACAGTGAAACATGGCCGCGAGGAAGTGCTCACTGTAGTGCCTCCAACGTGAGCGAGAATGAGGGAGGCCTAGAGTTATTGCGTAGCTTTTGCTCGTGTAGCTTTGACATCGCTTCTATTCGTCATGATCGCGTTTAATAGAGAGCCGCTAAAAAAAAGCAAAACGTCTTTACAGCCCTGGATGGGGTGGGGGAGAGACAGGTAGAGGTAGAGCGTGGAAACAATGTCAACGCCATAAGTAAGAACAAGATCAAGCGTGTGGCAAGCTGCTGAGGGGTTTCTGTACTCTGTGCTCACAGAAGTCAGTTCTGAGAGCGGTTAGCAGCGTTCAGACCAAAATTGCAAGCGTTTTAGCCGGAATATCTGAAACTAGTTATTTGGAGGTAAACCTGAAGGTGACCACAGCAGACGAAAAAACTGTATGAATCCTAAATGTCACAGGTGAACTCTGCTCAATAGGTCCTGGAGGTCAAAGCAGAACAAGGAAGTGACTTTGCAAAGTTTTTTAAATAATTACAACTTTTACCTTCCAAATAAATTAGCCTGATTTTCTAACCTAACGATCTCTGCCCTCTTTCACTGTTTCTTTTTTTTTGTTGTAATCAGTGCTTTCACAGAACTCAAATACTTTGATAAGGGAAATGTGATTTGTAAAAACTACAGAAATAAGACTTAAATTGTAATAAACTGGAATTATCCGTAGATCTTTTTTCAATCGATTTTCAATGTGAGAGTAAACTGAATTCTTTGACTGAGGAGAAGAACCAACTGAATCTCTTCCTCCTGGCCCAGGTCTCCTCCTCGGCCCAGTCCGGGCAGTCTTCACTATTCAGACGAGGACGTCAGCACAAAGTACAACGACCTGATCCCGGCGGAGAGCAGCAGCCTGACGGAAAAACCCTCCGAAATCTCAGACTCACAGGTGCAGTAGCCACTCTCGTCTTTTTACTCCACATCCTGTCTGCTCTCTGTGTGTGTGTGTGTGTGTGTGTGAAACGTCCACCTCCGTCCGTCTGCATCGATCTGTGTCTCCGTGGTATGTTTGTACCCGTCTGTGTGTGCACACCGTCATCTTCTTGAATTCCTTTTCGCAAATTCAGCTTTTCGCATCGTGGGCTGTCCAGTGTTTTGCGTGTCAGCTCATTCTGTCCACGTGGCGTCTTCTTCTTTCTCTGTCATTCGCCTAAAGGCCACCGGGGGCCCTTAGAGGTCATACCATACAGTACCGGCAATGCACGAGGAGAGAGGAGAGATTAATGACTCTGCTCGCTGGCGGTCAAGCCCTTTTTAGAGCGGGCAGCGGGCGGCCTGTGGAGAATGTCAATGGGCAGACATCCCACCTGCGATGCGGGCCACTGCACTCAGCCACAGCAGCCGTTTTGTAAGACGGAGAGAGCACAGGCGAAGCCGGTTACGTATTGGTACGCGCCGCCCCAACTTTCCTACCGAGGTTTTTACCGCTAGTCAAGGTCAGAATGAGAAAAACTCTTCTCCGAGTCAAACTTAAAGACTGTATTGGCTTATCACCCTTCTTTTTTCTTCTAATTTTTTTTGGCAGAGCCTCATTAGCGTAGCAGGTAGTCAGCTATATCACTTTTGAATCTCTTTTGAATTCCAAAGGGTCCTTGGCAGACGCTGCCAGGGCTGATAAATGAACAAGTGCTGCTCGAGTGTCTAACTTGTGGCATTCGCTCTGTGCCGAGCCAAAACCGCATTTGCCCGCTCGGTGTAATCGATGAAATTCTTTCTGTCTCTCTTCTTTCCATCAAAGAGTCCACGTGCCGCCCTCGTGTCTCGGATTTTCTGACTTTCTATTACATTTTGGGGGATTTTCCTTTATTCTTATGTTTGAAAAAAATGATAAAAACAAATCTGAATAGTTTTTCCCCCTATGTCTTATATGCACACAAGTTATTTCTGTTTTTTTTGTTCATGTCGCCTCTCGCCCCGGCTCTCTGATTTTGGTGTCGCAGCCTGGTTTTGATCCGAATCAGATGAAAGCTTCAGGGGAGGGGGTGGCCGTCCTGAATTCCCTTGCTTTCAGGCTTCCATCGGTCTCCTCTTTTATCTGCAAATTCTTTACCCTGGTCATCTCTCAGCTCGCTACGTCGTGTGAATTCCGCAGCCAGAGATCTCTCCCCGGCAGGCCTTATCTGGACCTGAGTCCCATTTCCAGATCAAATGGAAACCTCCCAACAATGAATCGTTACGGACAGGACCTTTCGCAGCACGATAACATTCCCTCAAAATGAAATAATGTTGTCATTTCATCGCCCGTCTGACATATCTACTGCTCGCACTTGTGAATTGTCAAGCGCGGCCGGCCTTAATGCGGTCGCCGCCCCCCACCCCCCCATCGACCAGCGATGGCGGCGCCCGCCCTCTGCCACACTGCACATTCAAGGAGGCTGACGTTGGCTTTGATGGGCTCCACCACACAGAGCCCTGCCGGTTACCCGAGGGCCCGTCCTCCCTCCGAGGCCCCCGACAGGCCGCCGTATCAGCACCCAACGGTGCTTTGGAGGAATCCAGGAATGCTCTTTGAAGTTTTTATTTTTTTATTTTTATAATGGTTTATTTAATAAGGGACAGTGCACATTAATAAAAACTTTGCAGTAAGTTAGCAGAGAGGCTATTTTTTCATTCAGTCCCAATGTGTTGATGTTGATGAAACAAAAAAAAAAAAGATTTCAAAAGATTACAAATATAATCTACAGATAAAATAAATAAGAAGTTTTATTGAGCGGATAACTCCGAGCCATCAGTATGACATGGTGCTGTCCTCTTTAATCCCCCGGGGGATTCCACCAGCAGGTATAAGTTTACATTTGTGCTCGTCCTCAAGAGGGGTTCTGGAGGAAGTTCACATTGACTTGGCAAAGCACTGAAGGTAGTTCTCTATGTTCTGTTTTTCCTTTCACAGTATTGGCTCTCTCATTTGGCTGTTTAAGACTGAAACCAGTCAAAGACAGATGATCTCATCTCGTAGATCGTAGATCACGCTCCCTCTGGAGAGTGGCATTCCGTGGGAGAGAAATGAAAAAGCTCCACGCTTTCTCCTCCTTCCTATCTATCTGCCTCGGTTTATTTCACTCTTTCTTCATACTCCTTCCCCCAGTCTCTCTCTGTCGACTGTACCTTTTTTTAGTATTTTGGCTGGGGCTCAACTGAGAGTGCCTTCTGTAATGTTTGGGTTTGTTTAGACTAGCTCAGGCTGAAGCAGGACGTCTCAACGTGGAATGAAGGAACATTGTGATCGCAACTGAAATAGAAATGTATTTTTTAATAATTTGAAGGCCTGAGAACATGAGAGCGGGCCGTGAGTAGAGACAGAAACGGTGGATGAAAGAAGGAATTGTGAGATGAAAACTTGCCCAATAAAGTCCCTTAAACTCCAGACGGGTGACACATTAAGAAAAGGAAAATAGATGAATAGGGAACCGCAACAAAAGCACATGTTTCCGTTACTCTCATTAGTCCAGCGGTATGGGACGGCACTAATACCCAACAGCATCTCGAATCCCTTGATCGTAGTGGTTCTGATTGAAGCCACATACATTATAGCAGAGGGGATTGGAGCTGCTAAGGAGGCCTATATCCCGGCCTTGATGACGACAAAGGACAACTTCCTCTTGACGCGGCAGGCATTTCAATACGCCCAGAACACTTTTTCCAATTCCTGTTTTTCCTCCACTCTAATCCTCTTTTTTTAACAATAATGTGATGTACTCTGAATGTCTCTGGACTTGTAAATCCCCCTCGAGCCCCACATATTCTGTCTTTGTCTGCGGCACCCCTGCTGTGTTCACTTCATCAATGGGAGTGACATAGACAGCCCCCCTGTTCCTCCCCCTCATTGCAATAATCCATAACTAAGAGGACAAATGACTGACCCACTCTGTGGTGTTGGGGTATGCATGCATTCAATTATGGGGGTGGGGGCCATGCTTGCCAGGAGATTGTTGTTTCAGTCTCAGGCCGTTATACAAACCGTAGGGAAGTAAAGGTATTGACAAAGCCACCTTTAACTTTTGGTTTATCGTGAACCGCTTTGCGAGACATCTTTAGCCATGAATATAAAGAATAAAAAATAAGAATTGCAGCATATGCCATTTTCAGTTGAACTCTAGAAGACTGGGGGTCAACGGTCAAAGTGCAGGGGATAGAGTGTCTGAACACCTGCTCTCTTTTGCCGACAATGACTAATTTATCTCCACCAAATAGTAATTGTGTCCAATAGTTAATGCACATCCATTGTTGTATTGGTGCCCCCCCCCCCCCCCCCTCTCTCCAGCAGTGTTCTCCCATCATGACGTTAGCGATTGCAAACAGGAACACAGGGCAACTTTATTATGCAGATGATAAAACAAACTCCTGTCAAGAGGTTTCACCAGTTAAGTGGATGGATGTCTTTCTCTGCCTAATTTAATGGCATAACGATGTAAGCATGTGTAATAATTGTCGGTGGCAGGCTGGTATGGGTCTGTCTCACACATATCATGGCATGCATAAGATGTTGGTTCCCTCGAAGCTGAGGTGCAACGTCTCTTTCTTTCACAGCATTCAGCTCGGGTAATTAGCTCGTAATGAGTTGAAGTAAGGAGCTGTTTTCGTCCCGGAGGCGAATTGTCGAGCATCTCCACTGTCGGTTCCTCAATTGGATCCTTGAGTTATTTCTGTTCAAGACTGATTATGAACCAAAAGCAAAAGGAGGACAGATTTCGTTGGTTCATACTCGTACGCAGAGCATCTCAAAAGTCAGAACAACTGTCACGCCCACTCCCAACGCTCCTTCCCACTAACTCTCTCTCTCACACACACACACACACTCAACTAGAGTGCTGTTTCATCTCTTAATGCAGCGTTAAGTCTTCCAGAGTGAGGTAATACCACTCGAAGGGGCTCGGTATGTCTTGTTGCTCCACTGTGAACGGATCTTGTTGTCGTGTTGCGACGTGACTGGATGCCCGTCAACACCGGTCGGCCTCGAGTATTTACAACTGGGCACCGATGATACAACATGGACAACAAACACAGGAAGGCTCTAATGATTCTCAGACTCCTGCTCTACGTATCGAGAGGAACAGCAATATGAAAGAAGGTTCGAGGGGGAAAAAAAGAAGAAATTATGATCGTTGTGAGCCAAACCTTGAGATACATAATGTCTGCCTTTGATTAATTTGTGGGGGGGGGAAATAGGAGTTGAGGGATTGGGGAACACTTTCTTCGGTTTGGAACCAAAGAAGATGAAAAGAGGCAGGATATTCAACACAAGGCCTATTTTGACATGTATAAACTCTTCCGAAAGCTATAAAAAAAAAAAAGTCTCATGACGGGGTTCGCTGAAGGAGACGTGAGCCACGTGGAGGCGGAGGAGTAATCTGAGCCCACTGCCAGATGCATCACACATGTGCCGGGCAATAATCCAGCATGAGCAGAATGCTCTGGAGTGCATGCTCCCAACATGCACCAGGAGAAGCGGAGGAGAACGATGAAGAACGATGAAGAACCTGGAAACAATCACAGTTATCAGCACCATTTTCACGGTGCACTCGTAGATTACGTCTTCTTCACGCCTCTTTTGGGAGATGACCCTACGGTGACAATGTTGGCAGTGTCGAGCGTGTATTGGTTCTCATGTGGCCAGGGGATTAATCACAGGAGAGCGAGCCAATTGGCAGCTCGCTCTCAAGGCAATGAGTTGACCATGAGCGATCCCCGCCGAGTGCTCCATGATCACATCGCCTCTTGTGGGACGTTCCTCGAGGGTGAATACAAGAGCGTTGCAAGGTGGAGGCTCAGTGGCGAGAATGTGCTCAGGGTCGGTGCCATTTTTTCAGCGATGGTTTAACCCTCCTGTTGCCTTAGGGTCAATTTGACCACATTCAATGTTTAACCCTCCTATTACCTTTATATTTTCTGACATATTTTACCCGTGGGGTCAATTTGACCCCAGCAATTAAAACCTCCAGAAAATTATAAGAATTAATATTGTTTTCCAAGTTTAAGTGTGAGGTACTTTATGTTTGTTTGTTGACTACCTAAATAGCCCTTTAAATATATAAAAAAGTTGATATTTCTTATATGTTTGACACAGTGAAAAACAGCCTGGGGTCAAATTGACCCGAAAGAACACCGACATTAAACATTGAATGGGGTCAAATTGACCCTAAAGGTAACAGGAGGGTTAAAGAATGAGTCAAATAAATCGTCTTTTTTTTTTTAGCTTATTCCCACCATTCACCCAGAGTGGCACAAAGGAGCTCTACATGTGTATAACATATCTATGATCATCATCGTCATAACTGGGCCATTTGAATCATTCTGTTATGGTGATGTCCTGTAAAACTCATTGTTTTGTTCACCCATAGGAGGCGCTGGTGTTTTCATATGGGACAGGTGGCCTACATACACTTCCACTGCATTTGGTGAGGTTCCTGTGGCTTCCTGCTTTAAATGTTTGTAGCCCGATAGGTGACTGGCTCCTATTGCTAGTCCCCATCCAATCCTCTCCCTCAGATTCCCATTCAAGGTTTTATGTGGCACGCTGTGCTGGGCAACACCGAAACCCGGTCTCGCCGGCGTGGTGGGGATGCAGAGATCTTATATCCTGAAGATACTGATTAAGCCCAGAAGATTGAATTGACGTTTGCCATCTTGTGCTGATGGTCCGTTTACAATACACGCTTCAGTAACAAGTCATCCCTCCGTCGTCATGCTTTGACCATCTTTGGTATCCGTGTGTCCTCGGACTGTGTTGTAAATGTAAGTGCGCGTGTGCATGTGTGTGTCGTTTAGACGGGGATGTCTGTGAATTGACGACAATTCAATAACTTCATGTTCATTTGCATTTATAGCCTCAGCATCTCTAACTGCCCCACATGGAAAACACTGCAGAGTCACCCCGCGCCACCTCCATGTGCGGAAGTCTCATCTTTACTGTCTCTCTTTCACAGGGCAGCGACAGTGAGTACGAGGTGGAACCCAACCGACAGAAGACGCACTCCTTCGTCAACCACTACATCAGCGACCCCACCTACTACAACTCCTGGCGGCGCCAACAGAAAGGCATATCCCGGGCACAGGCCTACAGCTACGCCGAGTCCGAGTCGGGCGACCCGGATCACTGTGCCCCGCCGCCGCTGCCTCCTCTACCGCCGCTGCCGCCCCAGCTCAGTTCGCCCAGCCCCCAGCTCAGTTCGCCCAGCCCCCAGCCTCAGCAAGCCCAGGGCCAGCCTCAGGGTCCACCTGAGGGGCCGCCCCAGGGCCAAGGCAGCTTGTTTAGGCCCAAAGGTAGCCGGACTCCGACCCCCTCCCAACAGAGCTCCAACCCCCCCAGCCAGCACAGCACCCTCTACAGGCCCCCTAGCAGCCTCGCCCCTGGCTCGAGGGCCCCAATCGCTGGCTTCTCCTCCTTTGTGTGAAAAAATGAAATGCTGTAAAAGGACATCAAAACTTCTGGAAATATCTACCCAGCTTGTGTTGAAGGAGAACACAGAAGCGCACAGTTAACCCATTCAAGTCATTTACATGCTTTTGATTACTTTTATTTTTATTTTGTACGCGTTACTGTTCTTTAGTCAACCTGGAAACATGCGGAACAACAATATGAGACTTTTTGGAACACTTTTTTTGATAGTTTGTGTGGAAGTGTGCCAGTGTAGGTTTCTCCCACGAGTTGACACAATACTGTCTGCATCATCTTTTTGCGTTTATTTCGCTATTTGAACTATTTGCATGCATGGCTTTTTCCTCCATTTTTTTTGTTACTTTTCCTTGGAAACATTCAAATGGTAATCTCTTTGATTCTGTACGAAGTCACAAGAATCTTTGAAATCACATGCATATAAATATATATATATATATATCAACATATATATAGTAGATGTACCTAAAAGACAAAATCACGTCAATGCAGAGTAGTGTTGATAGAGACTGAAAACACAATATGACGGAACCATGTTGTGGAAGAGAAAGGACAAGTGTTGGTTTGGACTGGATGTAAAAACAACAACAAAGAGGACAGACATGGATGTGGAACTTCATGCCAAATTGAACACATTTTCAATGTGTTGGCCGGGAGAGGTATGAGCGGACATTGGCGACACAATCGCGGGTTTCCATGGAAACGGCTCTCGAGCCTACAGCACACTGATGCATAGTAAAATCTGACATCTGGCCCTGGCGGGTCAAAGGTCAATGACTGTGCCGTGCCCGAGGGATCCTGCAGATATATCAAATGAGTGTATATCTGTGAACGTGAAAGTGTTTAAGTCGTTTTAGTGAGTGTGTTGTGGATCAGAGATGCCTTGATAGAGAAACAATTATTTATGATATCTGGTACCAATTGTTACTGAAACTGCTGAGGGGCCCTTGACTGCGGCATGGTAATGGCTGGCCACGCATTCCGAGAGCCTTCTTTTAATCCTGACATATGTGGGCTGTGAATTCATTTGCATTCACGACCCATATTTATTTTCACTCTTTACTGACTCATATATATATATACACACACACACACATCAGTCTCATTCTGCAAATGTCTGCCGAAATCTGACCTGAGAGGGTCAGAACTCCCTGAAGTAGACTGGCACGGATACATGTCGGCACAACTGCTCGTCCTGCTAAAATGTTAACAGTAAGAATTTGATGAGAAACAAAGTTTTTTCTTCTTTTTTCTTCCTGCTGGTATAACATTTATCTGCCTCTGCTCACAATCACGGGGCAGTGCTGAGCCTGCGCCGAGAGATGATGTCATTGAATTGCATCACGTCTTTCCCTTTTGTGTAATCAATCACGATGTAATATTCAGGTGTGACTGTATTGTCCAAAGTGTGTGTGTGTGTGCGCGCGTGTTACTACACTTCCTGTGCATAAGCTTTACAGATCATTCACTGTGTGTCTGGTTATAAAGAGATTGTCCTGCAGCATCTGTAAACCTGCCTGGAGTAAAGCCACAGAGGGCTGGCAGCGTCCGGCCGGCCGCCAGGCGCACTCCTAACGCTATGGTGAAGACTCAGTGGTGTGTTCCTAGTTTTCATAGTAAAAGAAAAAGGTTTTAAAAAAAGTCACTTCTTTTCTCTCTTTTTTTTTCTCTGTGGGGTGATTTCATTGTACGCAACAAAAGCTTATCATGCAGAATCTGAATGAATATATGATCACGGTACATTTCTGAAATAAATTATTTTTGAATGTTAGCAGTTCTGGTGCTCACTTGAAAAACTGGATACAGGAGTTCAACTTTTGCCTCAACAAACCCAGCGCGGTGAATAAAAACACAACATAAACACGCCGATTGCACAGCACGTCGTCTGCTCTTCACTAATGACGAGAGGAAGCGGAGGTCGCCTTGATCTAACTCCACCGACGCTCTACATCAACAGCAAATGAAAGAAGGGCTATTTTTCTGTCTCTGTGCACCTTTACTTAGTGTGAAATATCGTGTCACGGGAAAAACCTCCTTACCTTTAATGACAAGTCTTTAAAAAACATCAAAGGGAAGCGTGCATAAATGTGAGAGCACAAAATGTTCCGAGTGTAAAATGCTTTTTAGCATGTTGCTAATTAGTTGATGAAACTTTATCTAACCTTAGTGTTACTGAGGGCAGCACTAAATTGGATCAGTTCAGATGCTGTGAAATCCTGTTACATACAAATGTCCACTCCGTACCTTTTCATCTTCCTCAGTGCTCCACTGTAAATTCTTTAGCTCATCATTCGTTCCTGGGTCGGATGAACTGGCTCAGTGGGCCCTTTAAACCTATCAGGCTACACATACAGTGATACCTATACATGTATTTAAGGTATAATCAGAGGCACACTTGCATGACGGTAGCACATGCACATTGTCAGATATGGTGTTAGATGCTAATTGGATCACATTCGACTTGATCCGGGGCTAACCTACTGAACACATGGGCATGAGAAGAGAGGAGATTAGACCGGATAGGACAGAACAGGGAACTGGAGCGAGCGCGTCCCTAGCGCTAATCCCTTCTTCTTTTTTTAAACACATGGGAAATTTCCCTTCCAACAGAGGAATAAAGGACAGGAGGCCAATTTTTTTTATTTCCTTCCGTCTCCCTTTAGCTCTCCCTCGGGAAATGAATGACAGAAGAGAGCGAGCCGGTGGTCCCGGTTTTTAAAAAAAGGGGAGCCCAGTGTACTAAATAGCTCTGATGAGCTTTGAGAACCCACAGTTGGAATAATAAAGAATTCAGACAGAAGGTGTAGTTCAAAGGAGTTTGAAACCCTGAATTTAATTGCCTCATTTGTGAGCTTCACTGAGGGTGGTTTGGGGGATATGAAGAGGACATACTGGCTGTTGGAGGGGCAAACTAATTTGAGAAAGGGGCCGTTCCCTGAGTGACGTTCATGAACGCCTTTTCGAATGCACTGATTGGTGGATGAAATTGGTTTCTGACTCGACGCACATTACGACCGTCGCCATTTTAGTCGGTCCGTTTGCCCCGGAAAACCTCTCCCTCTTCTTGCAGTTTGGATGGACACCAGTTTCCACAATGTGTGGTTCAAATGAGATCTACTTAGAGGCGGCGTAAAACTGTGACATGAATTGCTGAAATTGTTGGATGAAGTCATTCAGTCACAATTATTTATATTGCTGTTTGTTTCCGCTAGAAAAGAAGAAAAAAAAACGTGTGTCCAAATTTTCTGACTGTAGTCTGCCCGGGCGGTACTCATTATGTAACGTGTACCACAAAGCCACACGAGGAAGCAATGGTTGAATACGGGGCCCTGCTTCCGGGGTGATGTGCCATCAAAGTTTTTTTTATCCTGCATACCCTCACTGAAGTTCTAAAGGACCCAAAAAAGAGCTTCCCATAAAACTCCCCTAATGGGTCCATTGTGTATTAATATACGCCCTGATGATATTTACAGATGGGCGAATGAGGCTTTGGAGTCACAGGAGTTCACACCTGAGGACCAGATGGCTGTTGTACCCTCGCAGGCACAAGCTCCTTTCTGGACCTAAATGAGTAAATGCATCAAGGACTGTACATTTGTTTTGGGTGTGTGAAATTAAAGGCCCATGTGAATGTTATCTGGAAGTTGTCAAGAAAAAATAATTGGAGTAAAATGCAACAAATCAACCCTAATTATCTTCTTGGCTATTTTGAGTCCGTACTAATATAAATCAATGTGTTTGGACCTTAATTTATAGTAATGGGCTGCCTTACGGTACATTTGCCCTAATGCTACAAATCATACATGGGAAGAACATTAATTCCTGCCAAATTTTATGGACTCTACTCACGAAGAACACTTAGTATTTAGTGAGTATTTTGAATCATTAGGCTGTTAGCAGAATGTACTCCTAAATCTAGCCAACATACTATGTACAATGTATTTGTGTCTTGTTGCATGAGTTGTTGTGATCATACAACAATTGTAAGGAAGAAGCCCAATGCACAGGCGTTTACAACACACAGGCACACAAGTCCTCTATTGCAGGTTCTACCAATCACTAAAAAGAAAGACAGGTCTACTGGAATTAAGATAAAAGTTCAACCCCTTTGGGAAATACTTGTATTTCGCTTTCTTCTCAAGGGTTCGATAACGCGTTCATGTCTGTGGTGTAAATATGAAGCACCCTGTGTATTGCCATCAAAGGTGCTAAGTGGCGCAGGAAACAACAAAGTTTTACTTCAGATGAAAATACCTTAATAACTTTTAATTCGGCAATAAGTGCTTTTTACAACTTATTTACTGATTTACCTCAGGAACCAACAAATGCAAATATTTGTAGGGTTACAAGTGTCTCTTTGGTCTCAGTCTATGGAATATTTCAAAAATAATGTTGGGGAAAAATGAATTGCACTCACTTTACAGTCACAATGTAAAATGTGCTTCTTCCTGGGGGCCTTGAAGCGAAGCAACTTTTGCGAGAAAGCGCCACCACCCATTCCACAATATACTTCCTTTTCAAATGTCCAACTAACGTGGACTTTTCGCAACAACAACAAAAAGTGAGGATCTTATTTAAATTAATGAGTTTATTTATTTCAATCAGCAAAATATACAACCACCAGTAATTTAAAAGAAGAAGAAAGGGTTAAGACCGAAAGGGTTAAGGCTGAAGCTATCTAGCTTATAAGTGCCCTAACATATTATTGCTGAAAAAACTTGTTCCAAAGAACCATATATATATATATATATATATATATATATATATATATACACTACCGTTCAAAAGTTTGGGGTCATCCAGACAATTTTGTGTCTTCCATGAAAACTCACTTTTATTTATCAAATGAATTGAAAATTTAATAGAAAATATAGTCAAGACATTGACAAGGTTAGAAATAATGATTAATATTTGAAGTATTAATTTTGTTCTTCAAACTTCAAGCTCAAAGGAAGGCCAGTTGTATAGCTTATATCACCAGCATAACTGTTTTCAGCTGTGCTAACATAATTGCACAAGGGTTTTCTAATCAGATATTAGTCTTCTAAGGCGATTAGCAAACACAATGTACCATTAGAACACTGGCGTGATAGTTGATGGAAATGGGCCTCTATACACCTATGGAGATATTTCATTAGAAACCAGACGTTTCCACCTAGAATAGTCATTTACCATATTAACAATGTATAGTGTGTATTTTTGATTCATGTTATCTTTATTGAAAAAACAGTGCTTTTCTTTGAAAAATAAAGACATTTCTTAGTGACTCCAAACTTTTGAACGGTAGTGTATATATATGCAAACAAAAACAAAACAAACAAACTAGAAATTCCACTCTTATAGTTTATTCAATTGCCATTGATCCTGTACTGAAAGCCTCGGGAGTCCCATCAAGTTGAAGTTCTGTCTATTGTTGTGTGTTGCGGATAAAAGGGTCTCTGTCACTTTAAATCGAGGGAGGAGGAGGCGCATGAGGAGGAGTCGGAGGAGGGCCTGCTTTGTGCGCCACACACACACACATGCAGACTGAACGGACATTGGAGCACCATCAGGGGAACTGTCCCGGCGTGACTCTGCTGCTTCTGCCGTCGAGGAAGAAACTAAGCAGACTTTTTATTTGTTATTTGACGCGCAGGCTTTTTCCTCCTCCCGCCTCGCCGCCCGCCGCTGTCGTTTCCCCGGGAAAGTTGAGCGGAATATAACCTTTAAAAAAAACTTCCTCAGTCGCTCCGACCGTAAAGAAAGGTAACTTGTCACCGTTGTGTTGTTGTTGTTGTTGTTGTTGTTTTAGAGTTGACTGAGCGGTTGTGTTACACTTGTATCCGCGAGGGACTCCGGACTCGGATAGTTTCCAGACGGCTCTGTTCGGGTCGGAAACCAATGGCGTGAAATCTGCATCTCATTTGAATTTGAACCCTGCTGCTTGTGGTCAATCAGCACGTTGCAGTCTCGCGCCTGTCCCATATGGAGGGACGACAATGAGGCCTGGGGCCTCTGTGTCCTCCATCGGCCACAGAGCTGAGGGCACAGGAACCAATACGAGAGTCACCACTTCAGCTGAAGGGAATATGTTTTTTTGTAGCAAATTATGCTTTTCCAATTTTAGTTTTGTATTCCCTTTTTTTAATTTGGATTTTTGTACTTCTCTCATTGAGAAACTTTGCTTGTTGGTTGCTTTCAGTCTGGATCACACACACAGTTATGCAGAGCTACCGTTTCTTTCTCTCTTTTTTTTTTGCACATTATGGGATCTCTAACTATAAAAGTGTTTTTAGATTGCTGACCTAATTTTTGTTTGCCATGGAGGCAACCCATTTATTTATTTTCTCCAAAGAACTCTTGCTTTGTATAATTGTTTATGGAATTACGTAAACGAAGAGCCAATGAAGGGAGTCATTTAACCAAGTTAACGACTCCCTTCATTAGCTCATGGTTTGGGCCTTACTGAAAGAAAGTTAATCCACACGTGGGACCGCCATTTGGAGTGCCCCAATGAGCCGCAGAGCTCTGCACACAAATTACACTACAAATACAATCTTTAAGAGTGTATTTATACAGTAGACAGAAGCTGGATAGCAAAGTCTGGAGTCGGTGTCCCAAATAATTATTTCCAGCAACGGGACGGGATATGGTTCTAATCACACAGGCAGATGGACTCAAGCAGCAGTTCTCCTCTCCCAGAGTTGCGTAACATTAATGCTCTGCTACTCTGGGGTTTTAACCCCTCGTGGTCGTCACGCCCGATGCACTGGGTGAGTCGCTCTTCAATACCCACCGCGGCGGTGTACCTGCCCATCCTCCTTCACCGGGCTCAGGCCTGTATCGTGTTGACTTCACCGACATTCACGGAAAAGCCTGCGGGGCCGTTTTATAACATCGGTAATCAAGCCTTCGGCCCCGTTGACCCGCCAGGTGTCGACTAAAGCAGGAGGACGTTAGAGACGGATGGGCCCGGCCTCGGAGGGTTCTGACCCCCCCCCCCCCCCTCTGCTACACTCGAGCATACACGGACACACAAACCACAGCCGAAGAACCCCTCCTAGGTCCAGCGAGTGTGTCATTTTTTCCTGATGAATCATTTACTCAACACTGTACCGGCAGCTCCGCGATAAAGGAGAAGTGAGCCATCTGGAAGGGTTCAGGGCCGAGGTCAGACCCCACTTGATCGCCCCCCCAAGCGTCCTTGTGCTTTTTCTGTGTCTTTTCCAGCAACTGAGGTGGAGCGTAATGCCCCCACAGGCCTTTTAGATCCTTATTGTATGACTTCCCCAGAGCTGCCAGGCAGATATCTCTCCAACAAGATGTATTGTGTGCGCTGCTGAGAGAGAGTGAGAGAGAGAGAGATCTGACTGTGCTTGTTTTTTTGCAGTGGAGGCTATTTCAGTTAGCTCTGGGAGATACTGCTAATGCGTAGTGAGGAAGCTGGCTACCTGCCTGACTGCTGGCTGCGCTGAGGTCATTTCAGCTTTTCTTTTTCTTCCTGGAAAGAGTGTGAGTGGGGGTTGGGAGGAGGCACTTAGACCCATTTCCACTCTCCAGTTCTTCAAGCAGTTTGTTAAAGTGGAGGGCAACTAATTTCCTCGTCAAACAACACCCAAGTCAGTATTTTATTTGTGTGTGAGTCTGGATTCCATAGTAAGTAGAGGTTTATTGTATGGGCTATACCCCCCCCCCCCCCTGCTCAAAAGGTCCAACAGTTGGCGGCGGTGGGGTGTCGGGGGAGGAGTGTTGTGATTTAGTTGTCGCTATAAGTGGATCAGCTTTGAGTCCAATTCAAAATTGCAGCTGTAATATGTAAAATACATCAGTTGTTGAAACATTATTACATTATTGGACGTGTTTTGGTACGGTGCCGCGGGGCGGTGGAAGCCTGCCAGTTTCTATGGAATATTAATCCCTTCAAGGGTGACGGATGTTTAATTTTATTTTTTCAGCTGTCGATACTGTAAAGCGCCGAGGCTCACGCTGAACTCCCAGAGGAGACGTGTTTTGTCTCAGACAATCGCAGGATTCACCCCGCAGCAAGGTCTTTGAACTTTTGAAGATAAATCACGCCACGGTTCCTTTTTATTTTTCTGAGCGTAACCTTTCTGAACACTCTTCGCGCGGAAGCAGAATCCAATGTGGTGCTCGTGTCTCGTCGGGGCGTTTCGCATGCCGCGTTTGACTTCCGGTAAGGAGAATCAAATAACCAGATCAGTATTCTGTAAAAATGGAGATTCACAAGTCTGTAATTGAACTTTGTGGTTTCCAACATTTCGTAGCGTGTGGTCCTTCTGCAGAACAAAGCGGGAACGCTTGGATCCCTTTGACTCGAGTTGCCTGTGATGGTTTGCCAAAGAGCGGTTTTGTTTTTCTCAAAAGATGTTTACAGGTGAAATGATCTGGCCCTTATCCAGTTAATCCTCTCATGACCCCACAGATGAGTCTTAGCCCTGGATAGGAGGCTGATTTAGCCCAACCGAGGCCTCTTCAGTTTATTATTGTCCCAATCACAGTTGTGGAAGAGTCGATGCATTTCAGTTTGTTTTATTTCGAGGCCGCACACAGTGATTGTTGAACTGTGTTTTTAAACTCCTCTCCCCACCACCACCTCCTCCGGAGATCTATCGACATTCAATATTCCGCATATTCGGCTGTGACCCTGTTACTTTGGATAAAATTGAGTTTATTCTCGCACAGTGTACCACATTTCCCGTTAGCATCCCACGGCGCGACAACACATCATGTCCCATCCTGTAAAAAGAGGCGACTTTCTCCGACTGTCACTCGATCTCTCGGATACGTGCCTGTTGTCGTTACAGTCGTGGTAACGTGACCGTCGTGGCGCATAATAACCAGTCCGACGGGAATTCTTCTCTCGTAAGTCTTCCACTCCACACCGAAGCTTTAGAATAACACATTATGCAACACGATCAATCATTCAACCGCCGCGATGTCGACACCGCCGTCGCTGCTGCGGTGCAATGTCGTTGTTTGCGTCTCAGACTGTGTTGTTTTAAGCGTAATAAAAACAAACTAACAGTTTGGATAATTCTCACGTACAAGGTGGCCAGCCTGGTGTGTTGTGCCCACATTGCAAACATTTCATCCTCCAGCATCATCAGCCGGCACACCTGTCTGGCCTACGTTCTCCCGATTCTTATCTTATTACATACATATTTTGGGACTTGTGTCATAGATTTCTTTTTAATTGTCGCCCCATATATATATATTAGGTTGCAATTGGTAGGTTTTTGTCCACTCGGTCTTATCTGTTGATCGTGGTGATGTAATCGGCGCCTCTGCTGTCGAGACTTTGGGATCTTTGTTTGGCTGAGTGCCGACTCCGACGACTTTAAAAGAAGAAAAAAACGCTCCAGGGTTTTCCAAGAGACTACGTTCAACGTTGTCCTTATTGAGATTATTACCGGAGTTGTTCCTCCTTAGACATTAATTCCATGAACCCAACGCGTTTTTAAAGTCTTTCAGGGTTCTTACGGTCATGGAAAACCTGGAAAAGTCATGGAATTTTAAAATGGTCACTTCCAGGTCTGGAAAAGTCATGGAAAAAACTTAAATCATAAAAGTTTTGGAAAAGTCCTGGAAAATTGTTGTAATGACATTATCATTTACGCCGAGTTTGAAATAATTAATATGATTTTTAAAGAAAGACGCTCAAAATATAAGCCGGCGTACGCTCTCAATACGCAACATTTCCTACATGTTTCATGTTTATACTGAGATTTCAGTTTGGTCATGGAAATTTGGTTTAAAGTCCTGGAAATCCATCGATCAAAATGTGTAAGAACCCTTGTCTTTGGACACTGTTTTATGTGAGCTTGCTCTTTACATTGTTTTCAACTTTTTGTTGCCGTTTGGTTGAGTTTATCATCTGTTTATTTTAATGTGCTGAAACTCTCACGCTGCCGTCTTGGTCCTGGGCCCAATGCTGAATGGCTAAATAAAGGTTAAATAAGATGCAGGAACACGTTAATCAGCCAACACAGAAGAAGATAAGAAGTTCTTTGTAAGCCAAGCACAGTCTCTCTTATCAACTGATCTGTGAACAATGCTGACATCTAGAGAATACTCAGCGAAACATTAACCACGAGTGATAGCATTACGGTTCCCATCTCACAGCATCCCACAACGCTGCGTTCGGCAGCAGGTTTGGGGAAAATCTACGTCCGTGGACTCGGCCGTGACGGGCTCGCATGTTGAAAACGCACACGGCCGTGCAGCTGGTCTTTGCGGTCCAGGCGTCGGCCCCGTTTACAGTCCGGCGAGCCTCGAGAGGACGCTTTTAGGTCAGCGCTCCAGAGCGGTGGAAGGTTACCTGCACGCAGATCAAAGGCCTTTTTGTCTCTTTGTATTAAATGAATGTGAATCACTGTATATAGTAAGTGTCACTCTCGGGTCACCCTTTGAGCCCCACAGTGTCCACCGATACGCGATCCGTTTTCTTTTATAAGCCCATGCGTGTGGTTTGGGTGTGCCTGAAGGGTTTGGTTCCCATCTTCTACGGCGCTGCCTTGTTGTTGTTGTTTTTTTGTCTATACTAATCCATTGTTCTTTCATTTCCTCAGATACAGAAAAATGTGTCTGCCGTTTGGGAACCAACGGGGTTTTTGTTTTTGAGATGTGTGTTTGTGACTCAACCCTCTCTGAAGACCCTTGAACCGATTTTTAAGGCTGTTGACGGACTTTAAACTTTAGCGTTCGCTCTGCAACACACACACACACACACACAGGTAATATGTATGCAAACGCAGCCACAAGCGGGCCATCTGTATGCGCTTCACTAATGGGAACGTTAATACTCGCAGACATATGTTTCCAGGATATCCTAAATTGCTGCTCGATTGCCAGATCAAAGTAGCAATTTAGGATGGATGTGAAAGCTGTCGTCTTTTTGTGCTTTTAAGTAAACCCAAACACATTAAAAAAAAAAAGATGTTGACACCAGTGACACCTCAAAGACATTCCTGACATCGGGTGCTGATTTTCCCGAAAAGCTCTTCAGAATTTTGCACTTTTATCATCTGGCCGACAGACCGTCAGGTTTCAGAGGAGCCGCGTCTCATGTGATGACGATCAATCGGGGGCTTTTAGCTCGCGTGATGCAATTTGCGCTCCAAAGCCTTTGGCATTTTACTTTATATTTGTACAACTAATGATTGTTTTCTTTAACTCTAATTCATCTTGCACTCCAAAATATGCTGAAAAAATACTGAACCCTCGGGCTCAAGGTGACGTCTTCAAATCGCTGGTTTTGCTCCGCTCCGCATATGCATTCAGAGTACGATGATATGAAATCAGCAATTCCTCACACTTGTCCAGCTTGACAAACATAATTGACTTATTGAGTTAGTGCGAGACTCGCAGCTTATTCAACATCGGTGACGTGAGTTTAGCCGCCGTGCACTTTAGTCCATATTAGATCTGAGCGTGCAGACGGATCAACTCTGACTCGGATAGCTGAGCTGCTGAAATGTAATCGGTCTATGTGTGCTTAGCTTCTCCGAAGAGTCAGCAGGAGCTATCAAACACACACACACACACACAGCACTTACCAAATCACAATGGATTTAGGTAAATCAAGCGAGGGCTCAATTACGTTCACAATGTGCTTTACGAGGTCAGGCGCTCCAGTCTTTTTCTCCGTCCTGTTCTGTTTTTTATTTTTATTCCTGTTTTTCCTTTCGTTCTTTTTTTAATCTTGCAGACAGCTGTTGTGAATAGCTATTATCAGGACGAAGTGGCCATGTTTGTGGACTTACGTGCACTCTTTGGTCTGGGCAAATGTTTAGTTTTTTTGGACGTTGGTCACATTTCAAGTTAACACGCTGGGAGGTTTATTAACTCCTCTTGTCGTCGGGCCTTCTTCCCCGAGGCCTTTTATGGCGGTTTTGTGTGTTTGACTTCAGCGGGTGGGGACCGCTTATAAAAATAAATGGAGGGAAAGAAAGCAGAGAAGCCGTTTTAGAAGTACTGAAATGCATCCAGTAAATGGTCACTTATCTTCCAGTTACACTGAGAGGCCTCCTGCTGGTTTTACCAAAGTCGGTGGGTGCACGAGTCCTGTTTTTAGAGTGTGAAAGATGGTCACACTGGCATCGGCTTGTCCTTTTTTTGGTGATTTCTGTTCCCTCGAATGTCTCATTCTGAGCAACCATCTGACCCTCTTCCTGTGGCGGCGGGGGAAATAATATCAAACCAATACAACCTGTAAAATATCTGAACTCATTAATATTGAAGCAAGCCAACTGTGACTTTGCCGTCCCCGCCGTAACGGAGAGGTTTTTATTCCCTCTGTGACATAACCCCCCCCCCCCCCCCCGTAAAAGTTCTGCTCGGCTGCGATCCGGCGCTCTGGCACCGGTCATGAAAGCCGTCTATTCGTCAGAGACCGATGAGGTGGATTTCAGCTATTAATTGGACATGTACTTGTGTGTGTGTGTGTGTGTGCACACACACATACAGTGCAGTACAATCGCTCCACTGTCAGCTTAATGAGGGTTTGGGTACATTTCATGTTGGACGCGGAGAAAGAACGTCTGTCGCCGTGCCGGCATGACCGAGTGACTGTGGCGACGCCTCCACCGCCCCTTCTGAGGGTGTTCCTCCTCAGCGCCGCCCATCTGTGCATCCCCCCCCTGCGTTCTTTAAAAGAAGATCCCTGCGGTATTGTTGCCCCACATGGGTGAGGTTGTAGCCCTTTACATTTTTTACTCAGGATATTATTTTTATTTTCTGAAGTATGTCCATATCTATCAGCTTTTTTTTGTTGTCGTTTCTGAGCCAAGGTTCCTCTTTTCCCTCTCTGGCTGGAGCGCAGCGGGGCAGCACACGCGGTATCTGACCCCATCGCTTTGTCCAGCTGGGCCGGAGTAACGGCTTTATAAAAAAGGCCAGTTTGACTGGAAGTGCCGAGCGGTCGTCTGGAGAGGCCTGTCCTCTGCTTCTGGATATCTGGATTTTGTAGAGATAAAAATAAAAATAATCACTTAACCCAATCACGTGGGGAATGTGTTCTTGAGTGTGCTGGGAGGTCGTGACGGGAGCTTGTGCAACACACCAAATGCGACGGAAGATGGATTCTTAGAGTCCAACAGAGCAGGGCAGCCTGGCGTGTCTGGGAGGTTTGTTTGTGTGTCTGTGTGTGTTTTGACGGAGGTGTGGAGTTTGCCGTCCCGAGCTCGCGGCGCACACGGAGCAGAGGGTCGGCTGTGGCGTGCCGGTTTGTATTTGCTCTCTCCGAGCACGCTGCCCCTTAATCCGACCTGCGGTTTTGTTTCTGCGCGGCATCGAGGCCCCGGAGGCTTTTTTGCACACGCACGTCGCTCATTGGGCAACAGTCCTGCTGAGGCAAAGTGTTCGTTCCCCCCAAACGTATCTCCACGATGAGCGTTCACTATCTTGTCCGATTTCTGCAGATAAAGCGCTCAACATGTCAGGGTGGTGGGAACACCTCTGAGCTCCTCTCGGCTCCATCGCCACGGTCTTTATATCCATGTAGGCAGGCACGTGCACAGATCGAGCTCTAGTGGTGCTCAAGCACCAGCCCTTTTGCCCTGGATGAGTAAAGTGCCCTTTTTGCTGGAGCCACTTTTTTCATTCATCAGTATTTAAGAATAAAAGTTTCTCTCTCTGTCATCAAGTCCCCCCAAATGTGTTTTAATATCCGACGGGGCATTTATTTGAGTTCTTGCGAGAATTTCGCCCCGACATGCTCCGCGGCGCTATACGGATCCATATCAGACCAGCGAGGAGGGCGATACGTGGCTGGCATGACGACCCATTAGCCAAACAGAACGCTTGTACTGTTGTTGCCATATAATAATTCATCTTTATTCATAAAGAAAATGTAAACTAGCGGTCTAATCCTGCCCAGAGGAGACGCAGGTTGAGGACAGCATCATCAGTGTCATGCTGCTTATGCTTCAACTCTGTCAGAGGTTTTTTTTTGGCAATGGGTGCCCTTTTTTTTGGTTTGAGCACCTGCCCCCCAAAATGTCTGTGCACGTGCCTGCATGTAGGATTTAAACCGTTGGCGTGTTTGAGTACTTGCACAGTTGCTCACATGTTTGTATATCTGATCATATTCTACGAAGGCCCTGATGCAGTTTTATATTGTGACTAGAACCTGCTGAAATGATTGTTGGTAACAATGTGACCTCCACACACACACACACACACTGTACAAACTTTATCTCGACTAGAAAAGATCTGCGTCTTGAGTTTGAATGTTTTCGGGTGCGTCGTTAAAACACTGTTTAGTAAGGACACGTCCGTTGACATTGAGTAATTGGCTAATTACGGTATTAAAACGGCCCCTTAGGAGTTTTCATAATTTTAAATCGAGTAAAGTTTTACTGACATTGTTCTCCACAAAGTAAACTTGTTCACATTTCTGCCTCATAAAGTAGAAGAAGTTTAGTCGTGAGCTTTCAGTCACAACTCGTCTTCCTCAGCAGCATATTGTAAATCGGTGATATATTTATAATTGATTGAAGATGATATACTCCGGCTGAGGAGTGTGAGTTGTGGTCGGAGATGCCGGAACAAAGCCTGCATGTGGATATAAGATTTCCACTCTCGATAATACATTTTTATGCTGCATTTGGGGGGGGGAAACTTTATTTTTCTGCTTTGCATAATCAGATTATACAAACTCTACACATGCTCTAAAGATAGCTACCAGTCAACAACACCACGATCTATTTTAATGAATTAACTGGCAAAACAAAGTCAAAGCGGCTATTATGGGACACAAAGCAGCTCCGGAAACCACACAAGACAATGAACTGCACGTGATCAGCGGTTCCGGGAATGTGTTTGGAGTTTCTTTTATTTAACGCTTAACGTTTCCTCTCACGATTGTCAGCGTTGAATGAGTGGACGTGCCTAAAGCCCTCGAGGGAAATGATCTGTTTACCGTGGCAGTCACACTTGCACCTGTTGCACCCGCTCTTTTCCCAATAGTCGTGCCCTCTGGTCGAGATGTCTCTGCCGTTTGTCATCCAGGCTTAGCCCCGGAGCTGTGTGAGTAGGTTTGACGTCGGACCGGAAGAACGGGTTCACATCGCAGCTCGCGGAAATGAAGCGCGTTGGAGGAACAAAAGGTGGCGCCGACCGGTATGTAGTATCGGTGCTGTATCAATGGCATATTTCAGATCCTTCGGGTCACTTTTCAGGTATGTCGGGTCACACAGGAAGGGAGTATTTCTTCATTCTTCAAATGACGGGATGTGGATTCACACATCGCTGATGAGGTCCCACAATTCCTTCATTTTTAGCCCATTTCTAGCTTCTTTGCTCATTTATGTTTTATTATAATCCTCTTAATTTGTACGACAGTTTTTTTTGCTTCGATGCCAAAACGACCAGTGAGAAGTTATTAAAATATGAACACAGCGGTTTATTACGCTGTATATTGCATCCTAATTGCAACGCGTTGCGTGTGCTGCCGGTGCTCCTGATGAACATGCAGGGTCCACGTTGTTATTCCAGCGATGCTGCCGGTGTCCTCTCCCCCGTGGGAATCCCGTGTTTTGGGCTGGAGGCCGTGGCCCCCGCATAGTAGCCGCAAATTAAATTTGCCGACCTTCTTTGTCAGAGTTGAGAAACTTTCCATTCTTATGCAGCGCCATTGATTCATTGATTAGCGATGTCATGGATGGCGTAGGCTCACTCGAATGACCATTTGCATATCAATGCTGCGGACAACGGGCTGGAACAATGGAGCAGATTCAAGGTTAAACAAAGCAGACGGTTTCTTTTACTGCTCAGACAGAAACATCTCTGTGCTGACCACAATATGAAAAAAGACATGGACAATGGGACTGAACGCTAGACGTTGCAAGATTCAAACTACACTTATAATAGTATTTCAAATCAAAATCCTCTGGTTCCCAGCAAACATCTATCGACTATCTTTTTCTTTGTGCATTTATTCACCCATGGAAGGCGTGGTGCTCACAGGGTCCTCCGCTTCTATATGATATACCTGAATGTTAACTAAATTAATGTGACTTTTCTGGATTTGGATATCAAACATTCCCTGTATGTTGAGCACATTTTAATGATGTCATGTCATATGACAAACTCCCCGTTGTCATAGTATGCTTTCTCAGTAGGAGAAGAATATCTTGCTTATATTCCCGTTTCTAGACACGATAGATATCACAAACTATCGGACAATAGCTGGGCTCCCATTATTTTACGTGTCTCCGTGTGACTCTTGCATGGAGGCTCCCACCTTGTGAATAAATGATAGAATCTGTCTCGATTCATGACAATTTAAAAACCCAAGTTAAAAATAAACCCCAAAACCATCGCAGTCCGTGAACACGTCTGTTGCTTTAACTCGACGGTAGCCGAGCTGCGGTGGGATCAGCAGGGCCAAAGCCTCTTTCCCCTGTTCACTGGGTGGGTGGAGAGAGAGAGAGAGAGAGAGAGAAAGAGGGAGAGAAAGTGGCGTGGGACGGCTCAGGGCTGTATGGTGACCGCGATCCACGGGATTACAAGAGTGAGACTGAGCGCCGGTTGTTGTGATGTCATTCCCCGGCCAGCGACACACGATGCTCTTAATCATTCACGGCCCCGGCCCCACTCGTCTCAGTCAGAGCTGGAGTCACGTGGCACTTCCAGTGTTACATAAGGGCTTCGACGGGGGCTGGCACCCCGGCTGAGGCCATCGCTCTCCACTGAAACGAACAAGATCATACCCAGCACCTCTCTGGGCATCCTGCTCTTCCATGGGCCAGTTGGGTGTCTGTGTCCCAAACAGTGGTTTGACCCGATGTCTGTTTGGCTCCACGAGCCTGGAAAAAGAGAGGAAGTGGAAAGGCTTGTGTGGTCACACTGGCCACACTGAAATCCCTGGTCACAAAGTTGACGTCCAGGCTATGAAGTGAACTCATTTTTTATTTCTTGTTGTGTGACTCCGACATTATTCTTCCCCACATTCACCGGCAAAGGAACATCAAGTCCAATTCATACATCACCCACTCCCCCCCCCCCCCCATAAAATAGGTGAATGGAGGCAAATATAAAGTAAAATTGTGGAAAAGTAAACTCGGTTTTTTCTCTACAAAGCTCTAAAAAAGGGAGCGATTGATAATAAAGAAATATGACCTAAAAACCAAAAAGATTGTATGTTGACGTGGAAATATAAAAAACAACTGAGCCCCCAAATGGTTATTTGTTTCTAGTTGTCATAACTTATCAATACGCTGGAGACTTTCCTTACAATATAACTGAATTGATGTATTTGTATACGTTGTAGATCTGAATATTATTCACTATGTTGTATTATCTAAAGATCATTTAATATATTCAGGCTTGAGTTTTGCTCCATACGCATGGATAGACTGAAAGAAATGTTAATAACATTAACACACGGCTACAATTGCTTTGCAATTATATGATATAGCATGAAAGGGTTTTTAAAGTTCTTATAACACTGCCATGGTCCATGATGTATCCTTTTTAAAAAGTACTGAAAGGCTAGAACTGAATATGACAGGACTGGCTGCAGGCCGCACTTCATCTTGTCATACCCACAATAATGGGGTCTTGGTGATCATGTGGGGGGGGGGATAACTATTCCTCCTCAAACACCAAGGGGCCTCAATTAACATTAAATGGTCCGTTTCCTGGACTGACTGAAGGTGTGGGGTTTGCCCCTTTATGATATTTGAGCACCCACCGACATACTATACGCGAGAGGTTGAGTATCTCAGAGTGACGAGGCACATCAAAGGCATTCCCCATCAGCTATAGCACCGCGGGGGATTGTCTTACTGCCCTGTATTTGGCCCCCAGGAGGGTTAATCCAGCCATTCATCTGAATCCATCCGAATGAGCGGATCTCTCCATGTCGGGGATGTAAAAAAAATCTCTGGCCGGCGTGGAAGCAGGAAGCTCGCTCGGTCAGCCAGCGCTCTGCTCGGATGTTGCCATAGAAAAAGACAAAATTATGGGCAGCGGGGAGGAACATAGCGGTCCGAGTGGTCTCGAGTGGTCAGTCACACATTCGACAGCCTTCTTCGGTGCAGCGGGTACTAGTTGGCTGCTGCACAGGGCGTGGAGCAATGCAGGGTTATCACTAATGATGGATCCTGCTGCATTCACAATGGCTCTGAGGGAAGCCATGATCTTATAATTTGGCTTCCAGTTTCTGTTTAACTAGCCTCCCTAAGAGTAAGCCTATTCCAGTTGTTGCGTACAAGGGTGTGCACCTCCAAAAGGTTCTTTAAATGGAACCCCAACACGAGTAGCGCTCGTCTGTGCCGTCTTTTGTTGTGTCTTTGGCGTTTGTTGTCTCCGCCGCTAACGGCAGCAAAACAACACAAGATATCTTGACTGAAGTTGTTGAACGTGGAGGATAAAACCCCCGGAGGTGGATAGAGTTCACATGATCTCTGTTACTATTTTTCAAAGAGCAGCCAACAAAAAAAACAACCAGCGCAACCTTTTACCATCCATCAAACCGCCCTCTGTTCCCTCGAGTGCTACAGTTGCCTTTGCGATTGAATGGGTTCTTGTCAGAGATGCAAATGTTTTCATGGGTGACGTTCCTCTTGAATATCGTTGAGTGAAGCCCCCATTCATTCACTGTGGGGATACGCATACGGGCCTGGAGCGTGGGCTTCAGCTCCAGTTTGAAAACCCCCAGAGAATGACCGCTGTCTGGCTAAAACAATTGAACCCTTTGTTAATGCCATTAACGCAGAGAGCCAGTGGACTGTAGCTGGCACACAAGTGGGTGTTTAAAGCTCGTCTCCACTCCATTCTGTTCCAAGGTCACGTTCAGGGCTCGAATCCCCGCTGTCGCGAGGACAGTTTGGTCTGAAACGAGCGCTATTATCCGCTTGAGTTGAAAGAAAATCAGTGCCGGTACAGGATCAAGGTGAGCTGCATTAAATCGGGAGCATCCTGCTTAACACAACTTGTAATCATTGACTTGGCCATTGCCACAGCTGACGGACCAACACGGGTCAAATTGTCCCATCCAAAGAAATGATAGAAATGAAGGACTGGAGGGGTGAACAAAATATCAGAGGCTTTCAAACTTCCTTCAAGGCTGAAGAGACAAAAGCCCAAAGTGAGAGAATAACACGACGTGCCAGCTATGGAAGCATTTCATCACTCGGGGATGGGAGGGCGAGGACAGAATGTCGCGGAGCTGAACTTTCTGAGCTGTGCTGTGCGTCGATTCACGCCGAAGACGTGCTGCGCGACTTAATTCTTCTTTCTTCTTCATAATAATATTCCTGCCAGCTTGAACTTCGGCGGCTCCCTGTGTCTTGCTGCTCATGTAACAGTCAGGGTCCTCGATGGGAACTAAAGCACAGCAGAGACGGCGGACACTGCAGCCACTTAAAAAAACTGAATGTCACAGCAGCCTATTAGAGTGTTTTTGAACTCGAGCCATTTGAATTGAACGTATTTTGCCTTGGGAAGCTTCACTCACGGTGTTATTACTGTTTTTCTTGAGAAAGGTGGTGCTCAAGGTGCTGGGTACTTGGCATTGGAAAACTTTTCTTCATCGTTGCATAACAACATCCGTATCGATCGATCGTAAAAGGGCTCTTGTTAGTTGAGTCAAATGAGGCTTCTTTTGAAAGCCCTGGCTTCCATACTCAATGCAGCTCAGGATGGAGTGAGTAATGTGATGATTAATGAATAGGCATAGCTCTTTAGAGACGCAGTGGTATGTTGCATTGGCAGGTGTTCATTATTAATTGCATGTTTCCACATTCGTTGCCTGCCAAGGACACGAGTACGGATGTGGCTTCAACGCTCTCTCTTCTTCTCCACAGGTACGATGAATCCCGAGCTGGTGGACCAGAATGGCAGCTCGCATTAAACAGCTGGAATTATACTTTTTTTTTGACGAACTCGCCCGAACTCCGACAGAGCCTGGTTTAATTTCTCTCCGTGGATTCTGAGTGACGGGGCGCCATCATGCCGATACTCAAGCAACTGATGAACAACTCCAACCAGTCGAAGCGGCGGTCTCGCATTGACCTCACGGCGGAGATGATCAGCGCTCCCATGGGCGACTTCCGCCACACCATGCACGTTGGCAGGGGGGGCGATGCCTTCGGGGACACTTCATTTCTCAGCACCCGGTCCGGGGAACCTCCCAGGGAGCCGGAAGCTAAGCAGATCTCCCCGGGCCACAAACCGGGTCTGCTGTCCCGCGCCTTCAGAAGCAGCAAGCGCTCTCAGTCGATCAACCGGGGGGACAAGTACGAATACGGGCCCTCTGGTGGCTCCTCCGCCTCCGTGAAGAACGCCATATCCCTGCCGTACCTCAACGAAGAGGACGTGCACCGGGGCGGCCATCTGCCGAAGAGCGTCTCCTCGAGCCCCATGAAGAGGCTGTCGGAGATCGAGAGCAAGCCGGCCAACGGCGCCGCGGCGATGGCGGCGATGGACGCCGAGTTCGCCGAGCATCAATTTGGCGAAATTACAGATTTGCCCCCGTCCATGCCTAAGGGGGGCGGAATGAAGCACGCGGAGTCCATGATGTCCTTCCACATTGACTTGGGGCCCTCCATGCTCGGGGATATCTTGAGCGTGATGGAGAAGAAGGGCGGCGAGGAGGACGACCTCGGCTACGAGGAGGGGAAAGGCAGCGAGGGCCGCGCGTCGCCCGCCCTCGTTCCCCACATCGATGCGGAGGAGCGGGCCCCGGCGAGGCCACCTCGGATGTACCAGCAGAAGCCCGTGGTGGACCCCTACACCCCAGAGCTACACACCCGAAACAACAACAACAACAACAACCACCACAACCTGGACAGCTCCTCCGTGTCCAGCTCCGGCTCCGTCGCCGAGGAGAAACCCCCGTACCGCCTCCACGACGCCGACACGGACAGCGCCAAGTACAGCTCGCCACGGGGGGAGGAAGACCGGGACTTCACCTACATGGACGACGACGACGACGAGATTCGAGTGTAGACCGGTTTCATTGCCGTGAACAGTCTCGGAGGGCCAAGCTGGAAAATCTGGGATTCCTAGGCTGTGCCATTCTGCTTTAAGCTGCTTGTGGATGAACCGTTTCCCTGCACGCTTTGTCCACACATTAAACCAATGAAGCCTTATTCTCTGTGCTGTCGGCGGGACATGTGAGCCGAGTGCATACAAACCGGCTCACAAAGTGACTTCATCAAGCTTTGGGTTAATCCATCATTGCACTTTTTTGTTTTTTTGTTGTAACGTCAGACTCCTTACGATCCGTGAATTCTACCGATTCTTGCGGTCAAACCTTCTCCTCAAGTGCGTCCGCACTACAAATCATCCGGCCTAAAGCACTTGAGAAGTAAAGGGCGACGATAAGGGTCGGAGAATCGTACCCCCCCCCTCCCCCTCCATTTGGAGTGCGATGTGTTAGGAGAGGGATGTGCAGGGTCACAAACCAGATGTGGCCCGAACCAGGAAGAGGAAAAAGGAAAAAGGACAAGAGGTGAAACTCCGACGGTTCTGAAGCCCCCGAGTGTGGGCGTGACCGTGGAGCCGCTTGTTTGACGATGTCTTGGCATTGACACTAAATAGAGAAAGTAGATATTACTTTTGTCCCTGACAGACTTAAAGAGGAGTGATTTCTGTTTGTTTTTTAAACTTTATTTCATGTACTTAAAGTATGGAAGTCGGTGTTGATGTATCTGAGTTTGGTAGTTTATCGTTTTGTCAATTCACAAAAAGCTGTGTTAGTTTCAGACACTTTCATAAGCGATGGATTATAATGTGCACTGCTACATATTTAAAAGTTTAGATTGGGGGGGGGGGGGGTTCAAAAAAGTCTAAACGGTACGAACCGAGCGAGCTTCTTTGCATAGAAGTGGGCTGCATGGCACTTAATGAATGGACCCAAGGAGACATTCACACGTTCTGGAATGGTGAAACCAGAAGGCCTTGTGCACGTGTTCCCGTGTCCTGTATTCATTTAAACAACAGGATAGGAGTGGTGGTTGTGGGTAATGTGCGTCTCTGTGTCGTCACGGCTCCGACGACGTCTGGATGGAGTCGTTGCAGCAGGAAAAACGTGTGAAATCAGTTCCCGGCTTGGGCTCCGTCCAGAAGACGAGTCCTCTGTCTCTGGACGCGTGTTCACGCTCGTCTCCAGAGGCGGAGGATGTAAATGCCGTAAGCACCGCGTTCAAAGTGTTGCTCGAGCGCAGCTGCTCGGGCGGCGGGCATCCGGTGTGTCCCGGGGGGCGGCGGGAGCGGCAGGTATTTCCCCCCCCAACCGGCCCCCGACAGGTGATGCCGTTCACCTCCACCGGCGCAGCCCGAATCACACGGTGGGAACGGACGATTAAATCAACCCATCGTGTGGCCTTTCCCCCGTCTGCTCATTAAGTGTGCTGGATTATTGCCCCCCCCCCACCCCAACCAGCTGGAACGTATCCAGACACGGCAGGTCCGGAGCAGCCAGGTGGGCCGTTTCTCTGTCTGCTTTCTTGCGCGGTGTTGTGCTCTTTCTGGTATTCGTGACACGGGAGCTTTGGATCTGAAGCGGCGGTGTGCCGCTCTGCCTCGGGTTATGTTCACGTTTTGGGAAAACTGTCTTTGTGAACAGGTTGCAAGGTCTGCATTTTGTAAGCGATCTGGAGGGGAAATGCCGAGTAGGTCTGAACCATAATGTCGGGAAACACTAGCAGGATTTAGGTTAATTTTTTAAATTTAATTTGTTTTACCGTGTATAGATATGCAGTATGATTTGAGTCGGAACTCTGTTATATTTTTATGTAAATAACCCAAATTATAAGATGTCTTTTTACTTTACTATTTGTTTGGGCAGCTTCAATCCTTCACGTCCATCACCAAGAAAATGGACGTCTTAAGAGGAAAAGAAGAAGATAAACACAAGTAATGTAAATATAATTTGTGCCAACGACGATGACTCCGTGGTTCTGGCTTGAGAACTACAAGGATGTTAGCTGCTAGAACACCAAGCGGTATTCATGAGTCCATTTGGAAGCGGTAAACGGAGCATCATGGGAACGTACTAAAATGATACCGAAATACTTTCCTGTAATTGTCTTAACCTTCTGGCATTTCGTTGCTCTGTCGGAAAGTTCCAGAATAAACCATTATAAAGGAATTCGCTCATACTTTCTGCGCCGGGTCGGTGAGTGTTTAAAAGATAAGGACTGTGAAAAAAACAAACAAGTAGCTCAGAGTTCTGCTGTTGAATGTTTTCTTTTTTCTTCTATTATTCAGTGGCTGTAGCGTTATGCCAAGTATGTACTGTTTTCTTTACTTTTCCTACTCCTTATTCTGGTTTTACAGTATATTAATATATTTACCTTCCTCACACTCCTTTCTTTGAAATAACAGCTATATTTTTCAATAAAAGAGAAAGCTGGTAATCTGTAATCACGACTGGACTCTTTTTGTTCCCGTCTCCGTGAGACGGTGACCGCAGGAGGCCGCCTCGGCGTCAAACTCCCCTTCGGCTTCTAAAATGGGCCAAGCGACCTTCACGTCCACCCGAGACTCTTCTTTACTGCGGGCGCCGATGTAAGAGCTCCAGCCACGTCCACAGATTAACTAACACCCACTCAGGTGTGTATTATCCCCCATAAATAACCCTGAAAAGGACGATAAAAAAACCACGTTTCAAAGACTCCCCGGTATGAGCAAGATGAGTCTTGTTTTTGCTAATGTGAGCCCTCCAGCCTGACATTGATTTTCAGAATGCTTAGGGAGGTTTGCTTGATAACGCATGAAGATGCTGGAGACACTCGCGGCTTGTGTTCCGTGACACGCAGGAATTAGAGGCTTCATGTGATCCAACTCATTTGATGTCTGAGGAGATGTAGCTTAAATGGTGCATCAGTGACTAATGAACAGAGAACAGTAAATGACCTGAACGGAGTGGATGCACAGCGTCTTCTGAATTATTTTTTTATTTTTCAAAGCAGAAAATGGGCTTCTGCACATGTGATGAAAGCGTTCTCTTCAATATTCCAACGTTTCATTGACATGCATGTGTTCACTACATCACTAAAATCATCTGTGGTCTAAGTAGTAGAATAATTACGGAATAATAATTACCATTTATTTAACTTCCAGAAGCAATGCTGGAAGGTAAAAAAGTACTACATTTAAGAGAAGATATATGTCTCCATCTGTCCGATCTAATATAGGCAAAAGGCCAACAATAAGCCGGCGAGGATCTCCTCAAGGCGCCGATCATAAGCTCCGTATTCACTCTTCCACCAGTCAGAGGAAAGGGCGGGTCGGGAAGTTGTGTGTCGGAGTCCAAAGTTTGTCCAGGTTCTTCTCGTTATGGTTTAGCATGGTGGACCAAAGCTCAGCTCACCGTCTAGAGCTTTAGGAGGTGATAAGCCAGGTTTATTAACTCCAAGCGGGGGAATGAAGAAGGCCGTGAGGGGGGGACGATTCGTCCAGGTGGTGGCAGAGGATAGTCGGGGAGCCGCTGTCTGGAGAACCGAGGCGGAGCGAGTAGAGCTGGCTGGACGGCGGTGATCCCGTGGCTCAGGAGCAGCAGTTAAAGCAGTTAGAGCCGCTCCGCCTAATTGAAGTACTTATTTTGAGCATAAAGCGTGATGCTTTTATCCGAAACCCAACCCGGTGTTTCTGTTGCCTAAACCGAAGGCCGGTGTTTAGTTTGAGTTCACAACTCGGGCCTGTGTTAGCGAGGCGTTGCTGAAGCTGGCCAGAACCAGTGGCCCACCAGGGATGACAACACGCCGGGCCATCCGCGACTACATTATTCATTGATTGGAGGGTTTTGAACCCACAGGCCCCTGAGATCAAGAGCCACATGGCCGTGTGGAGGAGCGTGCTGGACATTAGCAGCTGCAGGAGGGCGTCCATCCTCAAACGCTCTTCAAGTATCCCGTTCCCCAAGAACCCCCCCGGGCCACCCCACCCCAAACCCCCCAATCCCAGGATTATATGACCACGGGCCGGCCGCCAGGGCATCTGTGGTCATGACGACCTTTGAGGGGCTGGTGTTGGCCCACCTGAAGGACAACATGGAGATGACTTCAGGGGGAGGCGGAGAGGAAATATCCCAGTAGACTTCTCCCTCCTTGGACACTTCCTGTTCACGCTCCTCCCCTCGGGAGGCGCTACAGAACACTGTCAGCAAAAACAAGAGCCACCATTTCTTCACGCGGGCCGCCGCTCTGATGAGCAGTTAACATCAGTTAAATAAAATTTATTTTATTTTATATTTGACCATAATGTGTTTTTTTTTACAACATCTACATATCACATTGTCCAATATATATCTAAGTTGTATACATGGTGTACATTGTCATGTCCAAAGCAGCCTGTTACTACCAGCATATTTGCACACGGCACCATTGCACTAGTATGATATTATTATATTAGTAATATATTAGCTAAATATTCATGCTTACCCTCTTTCAGCTTGGTTGTCCTTGTACTTCGATGTCTTTTTTTATTCTGATTCAAGTATATTCGGTGGGTATATTTGTTAATAGGTGTGCCACTATCGCCCTCTAGTGTCATATTTTATATTTGTGCAATTTAAATTCCTGGATTATTTGTCTGCAGCCAATAAGGATATATTAGTATGTCCTTGCCCTTAAATGTAAAGGCCAAGCTCAAACGTAACATGTTCAACAGATGTTTTATCATCACATGTCATCACACATACTCTTAAAATAACGTGATTGGTTTTAAATTAAGGGGAAGTTTACCCTGTTATTTAATCTCACATAACTCACTCATGAATACAGGTTGCAATCCAATGTACCATACCTATCCTGCAATATTACAATAAGGCAACAGGGAGTTCACTTAATTATAAAATACATATAGTTCCCCCCGGTGTCCACGCGGTCTGCCTCAGGCTGTCAGGTGTGTTCTGCAGAATGCACAGACAAACTATTCATGGCTTTTCAATCCTCATTTTCGCCTCACGTAGAAACAAACCACAGCGTTGCACACTGCGGCAGGTGTTTGGGGAAATAAAAAATAAATGAAAACGCATCACAATACATAATTCAGCGATTATGATTATTACAGAAACATCTTGGGAGTGTGAGAACATTGTGAGAAAGCCAACGCGTTATACATACGCATAGGTTTATTCTCCCGTGTCTCTATATTACAAAAACCTAACCCCACCAAATGCTTTTTAATCACCAATCAGAATAGTAAATAATGTAGGATATCTTGAGCACACCAATTCACTGTTCTTAAAATCACATACACTGAAACTTAGGGATATAGTAGAGTTCAAAACAGCACAAATTCTGTACAAAGCTAAACATAATTCACTTCCTGGAAATATTCAAAAGATGTTTAGAGATAGAGAAGGAGAGTATGAACTAAGAGGGAGATGGAATTTCAAACAGCCGATTGTTCATTCAACTCTAAAAAACGTGTACATCTGTCTGTGGGGTGAAACAGTGGAATAGTTTAACTGATGACATCAAGGAAAGTAAGAATCTAAAAAAATTTAAAGACATGACTCTGGACAAGTACAGACGTATCAGCATTGATGACGCTTCATAAGTAACGGATAATGGGGACAAGCTTTTTTGTTTTTGTTTTGTTGATTGTTTTATGTATATGTAGGTATGTGTGTGTATATATGTTTATATGGGTGTGTGAATTTGTATGCATGTGTATATGTTTATATGTTTATGTATATATATATATAGGTATATGTATATGGTTCTCTAAAATAAGTATTTTCATGAAAGCATAGGTTAGGGCACTTATAAGCTTGATAGCTTCAGCCTTGACCCACTTTCTTCTTTTGTTGAAATTTTGATTTTTGTATAGTATTGCTGATCGAAATAAACTAAACTAAAAAAATGACACATAGCTTATGACTTGTTATTTACACAATGCAGGAAAAACGCATACAAAATGAACATTTGCATGGACAGCTAAGCGGATTTCTAAATAGTGTTTGCAGTAATGTTTTCGTCTTTGTTTCCGTCTGGAGGAAAACAAATAACTGGATCACAGTGGTGACTCACGTTGAGCAACCACGTGCCTTATTGCTGGGGGGATGAAAGATCCTACTAAAACATTGATGTCTGTGTGCAATGTGCTGTAAATATTTACGCAGCGTTTCCTCTCGTTTGATGTTCCTCCATCTCACATGGAGTTATGACGTCTTATGTATCCGGCTGTCTGAAAGGAGCGACTAGATAGATAGATAGATAGATATATACTTTATTAATCCCCAAGGGGAAATTTGTCGAGCCAGTAGCAGCAACACACAAGAATAAAAATAAAAATAAAAAACACAAATATAAGAAGGGTTAGGGTGATCTGGCAAGAGGTGAACTGTTGTAGAGCCTCATAGCCGTCGGCAGGAATGTTCTCCTGTATCTGTCCTTGTGGCAGCGGAGCGAGCGGAGAGACGTTTGGAGAAAGTACTCCTCTGTCCCTGTAGGAGGTGCTGGAGAGGGTGGTCCGGGTTGTCCAATATGGACACCAGTTTCTTCAACGTTTCTTCAACCTCTCTCCACCACCTGTTCCAGGTGCTCAGCTGGCAGCCGATGATGGAGCCAGCCTTCCTAACCAGTTTGTTAAGGCGGCTGTCACGTCACCGATGCTGCTCCCCCAGCAGACAATGGCAAAGTGCAGCACACTGGCCACAACCGACTGGTAGAATAACTCCAGTGCTAATAACTCCAGCATCTGCGTTGAAGGATCAAGCTTTCTCAGGAAAAGAGTTGACTCATCCCTTCTTGTACACAGCGTTGATGTTGGCCTTCCAGTTCAGTCTGTCGGCGATGGCCCAGGTACTCTCCCCACCATGTCCACCCCAGGACCCTCCAGGACACTCAGAGGTGTAGGAGCTGTCGCCTTCTCTGAAGTCCACCACCATCTCTCTGGTCTTGGCCACGTTCAGCCGCAGGTGGTTCTCATCGGCCCACTTTACAAAGTCACTCACCACTGCCCTGTACTCCTCCCGTCCATCCCTATACCACTGCACTGCAGAGTCATCAGAGTGGCAGATGGCATGACTCCGTGTTGTACTGGAAGTCACTGGTGTACAGGTGGGGTGAAGAGGAAGGAGACAGAACAGTTCCTGTGGGGCTCCACATCACTGACCACCGTTCCAGACAGCACACAGCCCATTCTGACAAACTGTGGTCTGCCTGTGAGGTAGTCAGTGATCCAGGAGATGGTGGACGCCACACCGGCCCACCAGCTTCTCACTCAGCAGCAGTGGCTGGATGGTGTTAAATGCACTGGAGAAGTCAAAAGTGACTCTCACAGAGACACCGGTTCCATCCAGGTGCTGAGCTCGTTGCAGCAGGTAGATGATGGCGTGGTCCACTCCCACATGGGCTGGAAGCAAATTGCAGAGGGTCCAGCGACGATTTCACCTGCGGCGGAGGTGGGCAGACCAGCCTCCTCAGCACCTTCATCACATGGGAGGTGAGGCGACCGGTAGTCGTTGAGCGTTGAGGCCAGATGGTGTTGACTTCAGGGACCAGGACAGGGACCAGGCCGTCTTCCACAGCACGGGACCTCCCCCAGCCTCAAGAGGCGCTGAGGACACCAGACAGCTGGGTGGCGCAGGTCTAGGGGAGGGGGATGGGCTGATGCCATCAGGCCTTCAGCTCTGCGCTGGTGTAGTTTCTCCAGCTGTCTTCTCACCTGGTCAGTCGTGGAGAGAGGGGAGGGAGGAGCCCATTGTTATTGAGGGCTCGGTGGATGTGCAGCTCAGGGGGGGAGGGAGAGGGGAGGTGTTTGGGAGGGTGATGTGGAGGAGACAGGAGAGCTGAGAGGCTGAAACTGAACCTATTGAAAAAACAGCTCGTTGGCCCTCTCCCTGGAGCCTCTGTCTCCCCCACCACCTTGAAGCCAGTTATCTGCTTCATGCCAGTCCACACCTCCCTTGTGTTGTTCAGCTGGTGTTTGGTCTCCAGCTTCCTCTGAGTCCTTGCCTCCTCCTGAGCTTCACCTTTAGGTTGCGCTGGGCTTTCCTCAGCTCATCCCTGTCTCCAGACCTGAAAGCAGCTTTCTTCATGTTAAGAAGCGCCTTCAGGTCCCTGGTGATCCAGGGCTTGTGCTGGGAAGGTTGGCGCAGTGTGACAGGATGGATGGTGTGTTCACAGAACTTGATGTATTCCGTGATGCAGTCGGTCATACTGTTGATGACTACAGGAGCATGAGAGGAAGTCTTTCATAAAGCATCTTCTACAATGTGCATACGGGTTGACGATGGGTAATAATAAAAGGTTATGTGGTCACTATAGTGGTTATCGGGGGTCATGTGACTTCATCCTGATCATGAAGCCATTCAGGAAAAGAGTGACGTATCATAGTCACAATCTGGATTACTTTGTAACAATGCAGAGCGATCATTGAGTACACAGTAATAACTAATATATAGATTAACTATTCAATTGTGTACTCCTGGTATTGAGGCGTAACCAATGTATTAATATGTATTAACAATGTATTAGTTGTTAATTGTTTTTTTGTATATGTTTAGCAAAGATGAAGTTTGTAACGTGTGATTTTGCCTTCGGAGTAGAGACCTTATACATGCTTTTTTTGGGCAATATAATCTGGAAACACTCAATAAACTTTCATTGTTATGCAGATGTGGGACAAATAAAGGAATATCATATCATATATCAAATCATACGATACTCAATTATATCTATCGGTACGAACCAGAAGAGGCCAACCAGCTCAATTCAAGCACATTCAAAGGCATTAAAACATGGATGACCTGCAACCTCTTGATGTTAAACTCTGACAAAACTGAAGTAATTTTACTCGGCCCTGAGCACCTCAGAGATCAATTATCTGGTGATGTGGTTTCTGTAGATGGCATTGCCCTGGCCTCCAACACCACTGTAAAGAATCTCGGCATTATCGTTGATCGGGACTCGTCCTTTACCTCCCACGTGAAGCAAATCTCAAGAAATTGGTTCACGCGTTCGTTACTTCTAGACTGGATTACTGCAACTCCTTATTATCAGGCTGCGCTAATAAGTCTCTTAGGTCCCTCCAGTTGATCCAGAATGCTGCAGCTCCTGTACTCACTAAAACTAAGAAAATAGATCACATTACTCCTGTACTGGCTGCCCGTAAAATCAAGAATCACATTTAAAATTCTTCTCATCTCCTTCTTCTCCAATTTAATTCAAGAGAACCATTCAAACCCCAGAGTTTTATTTAAGGTCATAGACACAGTCATGAACCCCCCCTCCTTTCATTTTATTGATGCCTCACAAGAGATGTGTGAGACATTTTTAATTTATTTCAATAATAAGGTAAAGGAAATAAGACATCAAATTACCCCCCCCAACCCGTATTTTACATGCCAGTCGGAACATTCAAAACTATTTTAGTCATTTTCAACCAGTATCAATGACCTTTTTATCTCAACTTATATCACAAATGAAATCAGCCACATGCAGCCTTGATTTTATTCCGACAAAATTCCTCAAGGAGGTTTTTAACACTAGGCCAAGTATTTTATTAATTATAAATAGCTCCCTAGCAAGTGGTACTTTCCCATCAACTTTTAAACATGCTATCGTACAACCGCTTTTAAAGAAACCGAAGCTTGATCAATCTGTTCTTTCCAATTTTAGGCCAATTTCAAAACTTCCTTTTTTATCAAAACTTTTAGAAAAAGTGGTTTCAACGCAACTTTTAGCTTTTATGAATCAGAATAACTAATTTGAGAAATTTCAGTCAGGTTTTAGAGCACTTCACAGTACAGAAACTGCCCTCCTCAAGGTAACGAATGACCTTCTTTTAGCAGCAGACAGGGGGGAGAGCGCAGTTTTAATTCTTTTAGACCTTAGTGCAGCTTTCGATACTGTTGATCACGCCATTTTAATCGATCGCCTCAAAAACTGGGTTGGCATCAAAGACACTGCACTTGGCTGGTTTTCCTCGTACCTTTTAAATAGATCTTACTCGGTCACCATAGGTAACACTCGTTTTCCACTACTCATATTACCTGTGGTGTACCACAAGGTTCAATTTTAGGTCCACTTTTATTTTCTATCTATATGCTTCCACTTGGTCAAATCCTCCAGCGACACAATGTATCTTTTCATTGCTATGCAGACGACACACAGATATACCTTCCGCTGAGACCAGGTGACCCAGAGAGCCTAGCTGCTGTTTTAAATTGTCTCTCTGACGTTAACTGCTGGATGGCACAAAACTTTCTCCAACTCAATAACTCAAAATCAGAAGTGATAGTCTTCAATTCCCCAAACAATAACACCGGTATCGTCGATAGTGAACTTGGTCCCCTTGCTGCCTATTTAACACCTGTTGCAAGAAATCTGGGTGTCATGTTTGATTTGCAATTGAATTTTGAATCACAGATTAAAAAAATTGTCCAGTCCTGCTTTTTTCAGTTGCGAATCATTACACAAATTAAACCGATACTGTCACAGTCAGACCTGGAAAAAATCATTCATGCACTCATTTCCCCAAGACTAGACTACTGCAACTCCCTCCTTTCCGGTATTAATCAAAAATCTATCTCCCGCCTCCAACTAGTCCAGAATGCAGCAACTAGGCTTCTTACTGGTTTTAACAGACGACATCACATTACCCCAGTCCTGGCCTTTCTCCACTGGCTCCCTGTTCATTTTAGAATAGATTTTAAGATTTTGCTGATCACTTTTAAAGCACATCTAGGTCTGGCTCCAAGCTACATCATTGAGTTGTTAGCCCCTTATGAGCCAGCACGCAGCCTTAGATTCTCTGGTGGGGCCCTTCTGGCCGTTCCGGAGTCGAGGCTTAAATCAAAGGGTGACCGTGCTTTTGCTGTTTAGAGCCCCTCGACTTTGGAACGACCTACCGGAGGAGGGGATATTATTATTATTACAAAGCCTTGATTGGTGATGCACCATCATATCTTCAGGAGCTTGTAGTACCATATTGCCCCACTAGAGAGCTGCCTCACTAAATGTGGGGCTACTTGTGGTTCCTAGAGTCAAATTAAAACGTATTTAAAAGTACAAAAGTAATAAAAAGTACAAATGTAATAAAAAGTACAAAAGTAATGAAAGAGTAATAATGTAATAAAAAGTAAAAAAGTAATGAAAATGTAATAAAAAGGCTAACAAGTTTTAAAAACTTAAAATGTCATAACAAATTTTAAGTTATAAAAGTAATAAAAAGTACAAAAGTAATGAAAAAGTACAAAAGTAATGAAAGAGTAATAATGTAATAAAAAGTAATGAAAATGTAATAAAAAGTTGTAAAAATTTAAAAAGTCATAAAAAAGTTAAAGTTATAAAAAATTAAGAAGTACAAAAAAGTTATAAACAAGTTAAAAAGTTATTAAAAAATATTAAAAAGTACTAAAAACTTTTCATTACTTTTCATTACTTTACAACTTTTTATCTTTTTTTTATTACTTTTTAACTTTTTCATATGGAGGTTAGTTTTTCATATGGAGGTTAGTTTTTCATATGGAGGTTAGTTTTTTAGGTTAGCGTGGGGCTGCACGGAGGTGTATTGGCTAGCACTGTCGCCTCTCAGCAAGAGTGCTGTGGGTTCAATTCCCGGTCGGGGTGGTCCTTCTGTGTGGAGTTTGCATGTTCTCCCCTTGGCAGTGTGGGTTCCCTCTCCAGCTTCCAGTCCAAAGACATGCTCAGGTTAATTGATCTCTAAATTGCCCATTTTTCTGAGTGTGAATGGTTTTTAATACTTTATTACATTTGTATTACTTTTTTTTTTAAAGTATAACTTTTTGTAACTTTTTATAACTTTTCATACTTTTTTACTACTTTTTAACTTTTTTATATGGAGGTTAGTTTTTTAGGTTAGATGGGTGGGGCTGCTCCTGACTGAAGATTAATGCAGACTCATACCAACTAAATTACTTTGTTAGTAGCTGTATTTGTTTTTCATATGAGTTCAGAATAAACCTCGCTACTGTATAACTTAGTACCTTTCTTTGTATTACTTTTTATATTGTTTATAACTTTTTTACTTTTTCAATTATTAAAAAACTTTTTAAACTTTGTAATTACTTTTTAACTTTTTTATAACTTTCTACTTTTTATGACTTTTTAGTACTTTTTACATTTTTTAAACTATTTAATTACTTTTTTTTAAAATTATAACTTTTTAGTACTTTTTAATATTTTTTTATAACTTTTACAACTTTTTAGTACTTTTTAATATATTTTTTATTACTTTTAAACTTTTTTATAACTTTTTAGTACTTTTTAACTTTTTAATATTTTTGTATAACTTTTAAACTATTTAAAAACTTTTTAAACTTTAATAATTTTTTATAACTTTAAATTTGTTAAGACTTTTTAGTACTTTGACACATTTTTAAAACTATTTAATTACTTTTTTTTAAAATTATAACTTTTTAGTACTTTTTAATATTTTTTATAACTTTTAAACCTTTTTATAACTTTTTAGTACTTTTTAATATTTTGTTATTACTTTTAAACTTTTTTATAACTTTTTAGTACTTTTTAACGTTTTAATATTTTTGTATAACTTTTAAACTATTTTAAAACTTTTTTAACTTTAATAATTTTTTATAACTTTAAATTTGTTATGACTTTTTAGTACTTTTTAAATGTTTTATACTTTTTAATTACTTTTTTTACTTTTTATTACATTTTCATTACTTTTGCACTTTTTAAAAACTTTTTATTAAATTATTACTTTGTATTACTTTTGTACTTTTTCATTACTTTTGTACTTTTTATTACTTTTGTACTTTTTATTACTTTTGTACTTTTTCATTACTTTTGTACTTTTTATTACTTTTGTACTTTTTATTACTTTTTGATTACTTTTGTACTTTTTGATTACTTTTGTACTTTTTATTACTTTTGTACTTTTTCATTACTTTTGTACTTTTTATTACTTTATTACTTTTTTATTACTTTTGTACTTTTAAATACGTTTTAATTGTTTTCTTTTATTATTTTTCATAACTATTAATTTGTATTCCTTTACCATGATATTGATCCAATAACAGTTATATTGTTCCAGTTACTCAAAAAACAATTCAAGCCCTTTCTGAGAGGTGACACATTGAAATATGTTTTGATACATTTAATTAAATCAATTACACAAATGAACATATTTATATTTAATGGGTGTAACACAAAATATAGGAATTATTTCTATTATTAGATTTTTTTAGGTTAGATGTGTGGGGCTGCACGGTGGTGTATTGGCTAGCACTGTTGCCTCACAGCAAGAGGGCTGACGGTTCAATTCCCGGTCGAGGTGGTCCTTCTGTGTGGAGTTTGCATGTTCTCCCCTTGGCAGCGTGGGTTCCCTCTCCAGCTTCCTCCCAAAGACATGCTTATGTTAACTGGAAAATGCATTGGAATGCTAACATCTGAAAGCTTGAAGCTGAAAAGTAAAAAACTAAATTGCTGAAAATGTTTGAAAATAGCTGGAAAATGAATAACTGAAAATGTCTGGAAAATAGCTGAAATATTTTTTGTTAAAAAGCTGAAAATAGCTGCCAACAGCTGAAATAGGCTGAAAATAGCTTAAACATCTGAACATATCAAAAAGGGAAACTTCCTGCTGAAAATATTGAAGCACAAACATATTGGGTGGATATTTTCATATTTCAGCTATTTTCATCTGTTTTCAGCTATTTTCAGACGTGTTCAGCTATTTTCAGCTATGTTCAGCTTTAAAAAACAAACATTTCAGCTAATTTCAGTCATTTTCAGTTATTTCCAGACCTTTTCTGTTATTCATTTCATATTTCAGCTATTTTCAGACATTTTCAGCAATTAAATTTTTTTTTCTTCAGTTTCAAGTTCAGGTGTTCGCGTTCCAACGCATTTTCAGCAGAAAATGCGTTTTCTAGTTATTCATACATTTCTGTCATATTATGAATGTGTTTATGTAACTGTGACGCTGTTCATTCTGTACACATGTAATCTCTTGCTTCTGTCCATCCGGGGAGAGGGATCCTCCTCTGTTGCTCTCTTGAAGGTTTCTTCCCTTTTTCCCCCATACAAGTTTTTCCTGATCTGATGTGAGGTCAAAGGTCAGGGATGTTTGTAATTTGTGATTTTGAGCTGTACAAAATGAACTAAATTGAAGTGAAAACCTAATACCATTATACAGGCATCTTATTTTGTAATTTTTTTTCATACATCTAACTTAAATTATTCAGTTTTATGTTAAATTTTACAATACAAAATAAAAAACAAGAAATAAATGCTGTTTAGCTTGTCACGGTTAAATGTTTAGATTTTATTTTTTTTAAAGAAATGATTTGAATGCACAGACCAAGTAATAATGTGCTGGAATCTGTGTATGTATGTCTACTTATGACCAGCAGATGGAGCTCGTGGTTGTTTTACAGATTATTTCCATTTCCTGACAGGTTGAAGATGTTATATGACTGGAAATTCTTGGCATCAAAAGCACTTGACAATATTTCTCTTCATATTACTTATTGCAGCTATCAATCACAGCTTAAAGAAAGACAGATAAGAGTATAGCTTGTAATTTTCTTATGATTGGCATCAATATCTCCCCAAGGCCCAGTGTTCAAATTAAATGTTTTATGTGTCAGTTTTTAATTGTGTTGCCGTTCCTCCACTACATCTCTCATGAATCTCTCTTTTTGATTTTCTTGGACCAAAAACCAGAGGGCAGCAAATTCATGGCTGTAATATTTTTTCTCTTAAATCTCTTGATAAGCCTTTTCCTATGAATTATCTTTTTGCAGGTGTTAAGAGAGCCCTCTATTGTGACGGTCATCTTGGATGATTAACTCCCTCTGTGGTTATGCACATATTCACATCATCAGCCCATCTGCCCCTTGCAGAAATACACACTTGCACATCAGATATTTACACAAACATGCACACAGATCAATATTTATCATATTCCAGCAATCACATGTGAGAAACCAAACAGCCCTGAGGGACTTCGTCACTGTTACACATTTGATTTTGACTTTTACTTGTTATATGACAGGATTTCTCTGGACCCATTTGTGCAGAATTGATACGTACTTGTGTGTGTTTGCATGTGTAATCAACCAATCATACTGTAAATGCCTCTTTTTCTAAATTGATGTGTATATTCTGACTCTTCTCAAGTCTGAATGGGCATAGGCGGACTTTAACCACAACGTGGGCCCTGATGGGTTGTAATTTTGGAGGGTTAGGACTACGTCGAGTCCTTTAATGTAGCATCACTTAAATGCACCTTTGAACAAACATAATGTTTCCCAGACTTATCAACAATCCGTTCTTCCTTTGCTTAGTCTGAGCGGGCGTATATATTCCTTGTCATCCATCACTGCTTGCCATAAAGTGAAGGGGTAATGTCTACATTGTGAAATAAAAAAACTTGTATGCTGCTCAGTTATCTTTGGCTCATATTGTGCTTCCCTGAGGCTGTAATGTGCGTGTGATTTCAAATTAATGCGACGCGTGAACATGATGGGGATTTAACATGCAGACATCGTGATTGCAGCGTGGGCGGAGAAAAACCCACCGAGTTCAACTACAGACCATCAACCAGGGGTCTGAAGGAAACCGCACCTCTAACACTTAAATATTTAGCTTAGTCTGAGACATTCAATCAATCTTTTCACGTGAGAGAGAAAGAGAGAGAGAGTGGTCAAACAAACCGAGATGGGGCGTGCAATGCAGCCCGCCCCCTGAGCTGCACCCACTCTGACACGTTCTGGTACGGGTGACACGTGTGTCGACCAAAAAGAGAGATAGAGGAAGAAAGGATGTGTGTGCAGTCTGAAAAACAGAAAGATTGTGAAGATCATGAGGATCAAACCAGACCTGTTATTATAGGAGATGGTTTGCAGAGGACACACTGCTGGTTGCTCGTTGCCAGTTGTTACCTGGGAAACCGTTCCGTTAATAATTCCTCCATTGACATACAGGTTGATTTTAAAAGCTGGTTGAAATTATCCATCAAGTCGAGGTCCAAGGTCTGGGACTCATAAATTATAATTAAGGAGTCTGGCGGGTGTTTTTGTTTCCCTGAGGCCTTCTGGGTCATTTTCAGCTGAGCAAAGCACATTTATGTGAAGGGATAACAGTCACGTATTAAAGGGCTTTGAGTGGAAGAATAATACAAGTTCGGAAATGGCCCCTTCGTGTAAGTTTGACTGCTTCTTCAGGCTCTCGTTTTTTTTAGCAGGCCTCCAGCTCTGGGAACCCTCAAACCGACAGGAAAACCAAGCAAGGATATTTTCAACCGTGACGGAAGTTTTTCAAGGTGGCAACATGAACGCTGATCTCCTGTTTTTAACCGCCATACTTCGAATGTTGGGCGTGAGCGTTCCAACGTCGCTCAAATCTTTAACGCAGAACATGACACATCTTATGGTGGGTAATCGTGGGGGTGTGAAGGCCCTCACACTACGGGGGCGTGGCTAATAAACAACAGCAATATATAAAATACTCACCTGCTAATATTATACGTCGAGGGCTTTTATTGTGGCGAGGTGTGGATATGGTCTGCGTTGCCTTCATGATTGGGTTGAAGCCCTTTTTTAGTCGCAGTGCAAAAAACTCGACCTCGATCTGAAATCAATGTGCGTCTAAATATTACAAAAAATTCTCTGATCCGTGTGAAAGTGTTCGTGACCAAAACAAATGTATTGGTGCGTGATTATAAAGCGCCCACGGTGTGTGAAGGCCTTGAGCAGTCCTCTTTCTCTGAATGTGAGTGAAAGCTGCAGCTCAGGCTCACTGCATCAACACAAATTTATTTAAATCAATTATTGAATAATGAAATCAATACATGTTTCATAGTGTCTATAATTAAATAGGTATTCTGCAACTAAGTGTGGGTGCAATGCATGAGCAGTACTGACTTGAGCTGAAGGAAGACAAACATGCAAATGATCTGTATTATTAGCAATGACATCACCATTAAATTCCAGTGGTATATTTCTGAGATATAATACCAATAAATACAAGACACCATTATTACCTTTTTGACAAGTGTCCCAAACAAGAAGCTAGTGGCTACTGGAAGTTGAGATACTGTTTAAACATTGTAAATGTAAAAATAGGTACAACAGATAGAAGATATGTTTTCATCCAGGTGGTCAAAAGAGTTCTGGAGGATTCAAGAACTTCCTTCAGAACAACAGGAAGTGCCTTTAAAAGACCTTTTGTTCTTTTCAAACATCTTGCATGGGTAACATGATAAAAAAAAGAAGAAGATAATCCACGGTTACAGGACCAACAAGGTCAATGTGGGGAGCAGATAAAAGATGTCTGTCATTATTTGTTTGGTCCCCAGATGTGACAAAAAGCTGTGAGTGATAATGTCTGTTAAACTGCCACCGCTGTGGGCGGAGCCAGTCGGGGCTTGCCTCTAGCAACGGAAAGGGTGGCTACAACAAAAAGCTTTCCGAGGCGGGACACAGAGCCCATGTTGGAGGCCTGACGACCCCCCAGAAAGACCTGAGCTCAAAATATTCATAACGTAAAGATCTACTTACGCAAAGTTATCGTAGAAATCCCTTCTAATCCATTTATTTGGATGTGTATCCCTATATATTTACCTTGTTTCTCCATATATGTTCGTCATTAGCCGAATTGATTATGACCTGACAAGATAGACCTACATGGTCACATGTCTCCAGAGGACCTTTGTCCCTCTGTGGAGTCAACGAGGCTGCTTGAGGAGACTATTGAATAAAACGTCCGTTCTTTTCAAATTAATTGACAAAGAAAGACGGAAGTGGTCGATGAAACCTGTCGACCGTGTGTTAGCTTGGACTGAATCCAAAGAGCAGCAGGAGTCAGAGGAGTGTGTGATACTGCTGATACGGGTGTGCTCTGCTTCATGTGCTGCATGTGAGTATAAGAACGGCATTTGGTGATGTGGTGCCCGTTGTTGGTCCGTTGATGAAGGTCTTGGGTCGTTAGCCCGTATTTAGCAAACGTTGATATTTATGTAATGTTTGATTGTTGGCCTTTAATGCATAAAGGGACAGTTTTAAGGGGATGTCAACATGGTAACAAACATTCCACAGTTGATTACTTACATCAATAAAATGCTTCATTTGTATTACACGTTTTCGGAAATGTTATGTTTAAATGAGGCATGATCTAATGCCAATGTGTGTGGGTGAATTTAGGAGAAATCAACAGACGCAAATAGACAAAAATAAACACCTAAATGTGTCTTTTGGATGTTTCCCACAAGTTTAAAAGAAGACATGATGTGGAAATAGACATCTCAAAATGGACAAGTGCATGAAAAAGCCAGTTCAGCCAGTAGTATCTCGGTGAAAGTGTTCTGATGAGTGATTTATTTATGTATATTGTTTTGGTCCAATACGTCTATGAAACACATGCCCTACATGCCAACAGCTCTCGTAGTAGAAGAGACATCCAGGGAGGAGACAGAGGCTGTGCTCACAGAATGTGAGGTTGCAGAGCCCTGACATGCCTCAGAGTGCAGCGGCACACTGACACTACACATCCTGTCTGTGGCTGTTGAGAAACGGACACACAATTCCTTTCTGTTTCCTCCGAGTGTTTCCTGCTGTCAGTCGAAGGGGTCCAGGCCGACACCCATCTCCGGGATTTAACCTCTTACTGGGTGGAGAGGGTCAGCTTCCTTCCACATGAGGAGGCTTGGCCGGGAGGAAGGGAGGGAGGGGGGGGGGAGCACGGATGGCTCCATATGTGCTCTGGCAGGAGATGGCCGAGAGGAGACCCACGATATTTACAGAAAACACAGGCGTGCCCCGCACATTCTCTCCCTCTGAATGAAAGAAGCTGGGGCTGCTGGGTGGGGAGAGATTCCACGACGAAACACAGGGGAGGAAATGGACGGGACGGATACTTCACCACTCCGTCATCTGCACCTCCCTCTTCCCTCCAGTGTTTATTTTTTGCCAGATGTGTGTGTATGTGTGTGAGTGTGTGTGTGTGTGGCTGCACATGTCCAGAGGAGGTGTTCCCGGGGTTTTTGTTCGCCTCGCAGGCTGCGGTCGTGAAGCCCCGCGTGGACGCATCCCTCCACCCGCCCCCCCCACCCCAATCCTGCGCCAAGTGCTCCCGGATATTTGTTCATTAATGTCGTCTCACGTCTTCTGAGTAATCGCATCACTTTACTTTAAAAACCCCAAAGAGGTTCAGTAGAATAAAAAAGGAGAATTGTTGAAATGTGACTCATTCCCTTCCAAACCATAAACGAGATGTGAAGGTGAAACGGTCTCTGGTCTGAAAGTGATATGCGAGACAGCCTGTCGCCAGAATAAAGACTCAGGTGAAAGGTAAGTACTCTGTACACTCATCAAACTGCTGAGATAAAAGCCTAAAAGGCCACGATCTCCATTTCGCCATCATTACACTGCAGAACGAGACATATTAAAATTCCTTCGTCCTCATATCGCCTCACAGGGAGTTCCTTGAAGACGCGGCTCTGAATCACTGGGTTTGATTCAAAAGGCATCTCATCGAATGAGTTGGACCATCATCAGACTGTATCTTCCTCTTCCTCTTCCTCCTCATCCTCCTCCTCCTCCACCTTCCTCAGTGCATTGCTGCCTTCACTGTCTCTCGGCTTTAGATTTAAAAAGCCTCACACAGCCCATGAGCTAAAACAAGCAAAAAAAAATAAGAGCGTTTGTGTCCGTTTAAAAGCTAAATTCCTAATCCCAAAACATTTACTATGCAAAGCAAGCAGGTCCCGTGTTGACTGACAGTGGTCAGAGCCTGAGGCCGATTAATGAGGCATTATGCCAGAACCTTTCGGCCGGCCTCCTCAGCCATTCTTCATACTTCGCCGGCAGACTGCTTGCCGGCTTTCCCCCTGCAATGGAAAAAGGGCCCCGCCTCTAAGTGCAAAGTTGTGTAAAAGCTTTGGACACTGGAAGGTTGGTGCGGAACAGGAAGTCGAGCGAGCATGCGTGGAGGCCTAACTGAGGAACTCTCAACTGCAGGAGAGGATGTCGGCGGTCCTGCATTTTAAAAAAGGCGACAAATCAACACGTGTGCACGGCAGTATCTGAACGATTAGACGGAATGATCGGGTGGTATGAAAACGAGATATAGAAACTCTTCAAACCGTGGAGGAATATCTGACAATCGACCTCGACGAATGTAATTTCCAGCGGAGACGTTTCGCACGAGGACCACACACAGTGGGATCCTACACCTCTACTTTAGGAAAAGAGTTTATTTACATGGGCGCTGCATGCCCTCAGAAATTCCAAAAGACCAAATACATCTGAGAACAATTTCTCTTATGGGATTAAAAGAAGAAAGAACTGCTAGAAATGTGTTGCTTTTGGCTCCTGTAAACACGATACGGATCATCTCAGGGGGCGTGGCCTTAGTTTGCACGACTGCTGCAGTGAGACGCATTGGCAGGAATCCACCTCCCGTCTTCTCGTTTCCCGTCTTTTGCTTCAAACAAGAAAAGTCTGACTTCTAAGACTGTTGCGGAAAAACGCCCGACGCTGCACATTCCTCAAACACGAGTATTGAAGAACACTGGCTGCAATCTACCTCGCGTGTGCATTACACAACAAATCGGACCGAGGTGTCGCTCAGACCAACTGCACTCAGAGGTCATAAATCGACACCTCTGCGCATTCCTAGCCGCGCCGCAGAAGGTCAAAGGGTCACCGATGTCTCTGCCTGGAAACAGAGCAGCTATTCTGGAGGAGCGCAGTGAATCTTGTTTTTCGGTGGAACTAATATACCCCTCAGTGTTTATTGCGAGCCCTTAAGTTGTGTGGATTCAGACACCGCACGTCGATCTCACTCTGCATATTCTAAATTAAAATGAATGCCCCTTTTAAGATGCTCAGTTTGAGGAGAATGTAAACAACAAGCAAACGCTGGGATAATATAAAAACCCCGGGAGCAGAACCCTCGGGTTTATTGAACTTAAGCAAACTGTGTTTTAGTAATGAAACGCCTGCAGTGGAATGCATTTATATTCATCCTGCTAACTTTTGTCTCTGCTTTGACAAAGAAGCCTCCACTAAAAAAAAAAAAAAAAGTAACTCCCAAGATATTCACTTTGTGAGGCGGTGACTTCTGTTTCAACGTGGGACATCTCACGAGGCTCGCTCCTTTAGAGTGATTGAGTCGTAGATGTGACCTCCGACTGTGATGCGCACGTGAGGCCCGTTCGCATGAATCCGGGTCGGCTTTCCACCGCCTCTAAATACACAACAAGCCAACGTAAATCACGACGTCTCTGGATATCTTGTCGACTGGCGTCTCTGACACATGCACATACAAGCGCACGATGAATGCAAACACACGCAAAGCCTCGTGAATGTAAAAAAACACACACAGGGAGGGGTGTATTTATAAATGGTATAAGCCCACCCGGCCTGGCATGCCTCAGATGCTTTGGCTGTTACCAGAACTGCATGGCACCGATAAAGACCAGCAGCATTCCTCACGCCAGCTACATCGGACGCAAAAGAGCCGACAGTTATTTCAACTTCAAAAAGTAGAGTCTAGTAGAGTACGTGGAGAAATACGTCACTCTTCGCATTGAGATATTGAGATTTACAAAGGAAACGGACACTTGTCCATATCTAAAGTGTCCGGGTGTGTCCGCCATGTTGACTGACGTTAGGTCAGGTCACAGGGGCATCACCTTCCCCTTCAGCATGTCCAAAAAATAACTGCTCTCTCCTTGTTCACTCTCCCTCTCTCATTTCAAACATACGCATCAGGCGCATTTGGCAGAACCCCCCCACACACACACACACACCCTCCACATGCAAAGTTTCCATTCCTTCATCTGCGGTTTCAAACAAAAACTTCCACTGTGCTTATTTTCAGTGAACAGTTTGTCATAAAACAGCTCAGGGCTTAATAATTTGAAAGCACTTATTAAAAACTCGGGCGAAGAAGGTTAAGTCCCCTGTTTCTATTTTTCAAGGCCAAATCTCCCTTTAATAGAACGTTTTATCTTGATCAGATCAGGCTTCCAGATGTCTGACTTCAGAAACAATTGACCTCATAGAGATAAAATGCCCTCTGCTGCAACCTCTGCAGCAAATAGTCAGCAGCGACCTGTTAATATGAGAAGAAAGCAAAGCTGGCTCACGTGGGTGACATTAAGGCTACTTCCCCTTGCTGCTAGCCACTTAGGCCGTGTTTTGCCAGCATTAGCTTATCTTGAGATGTAGACTATATTATATATATACAGGACTGTCTCAGAAAATTAGAATATTGTGATGAAGTTCTTTATTTTCTAAAATGCAATTAAAAAAACAAAAATGTCATGCATTCTGGATTCATTACAAATCAACTGAAATATTGCAAGCCTTTTATTCTTTTAATATTGCTGATTATGGCTTACAGCTTAAGAAAACTCAAATATCCTATCTCTAAATATTAGAATATCATGAAAAAGTATACTAGTAGGGTATTAAACAAATCACTTGAATTGTCTAATTAACTCGAAACACCTGCAAGGGTTTCCTGAGCCTTGACAAACACTCAGCTGTTATAAATCTTTTTTTTTACTTGGTCTGAGGAAATATTAAAATTTTATGAGATAGGATTTTAGAGTTTTCTTAAGCTGTAAGCCATAATCAGCAATATTAAAAGAATAAAAGGCTTGCAATATTTCAGTTGATTTGTAATGAATCCAGAATGCATGACATTTTTTAAAAATTGCATTACAGAAAATAAAGAACTTTATCACAATATTCTAATTTTCTGAGACAGTCCTGTATATATATATATATAAATATATAATTTAATCTAATGTGTCTGAGAACATTGTGACGTAAGTGGGATGTGACTTACAATGTAATGTTGCTTTCGAACAAACGTGGCACACGTATCAAAGTATAACAGGAAAGGGGAACATTGACAGAGGCGTGGCCTGCTCAACTGTTACTGGAGCACAAATATTTATATATAACCGCGTGTGTAACGGAAAAAGTGTAATGGCCAAGTATGCTGACGGGCATGTGGGGCTATAGAGTCTATCAGCCTATAGCCCAGGATGCCTGGTGACTTCCTTTCTTTTGTTCCATGTGCTCAGTTCAGGGGGTTTGCAAGACCAGGCTGAAGAGTCAGGAAATTAGATTGTAAGGACCTTCTTTCTATAATCCTTTTTACTCTGCTTCTGCTTCTTTCTGCCCCTCCTTTTGAACGTGGCTTGAACAGCAAAAGCGAGACCAGAAAAAGAGGCATCCGTGTCACGAATGAACCTACATCAATGCGTTTTTATTCATGAAACAGCAACAACTATAACCACCATTTCATTAGTTCCCTTTCCAAATCCAAGCTCAGTCCGTGTCTTTCCATCATTTCCAGTCTGTTCTCCTTTTTCCTCCCCCCACCTCCTCCAATTAGACCATTTTTACCTTTTTCTCCCAGCATGCGCTCTTTCCATCAATGTCTATACTTCCTGTTGGCCTCCTGCTTGCCCTCCCTTAACTCCTCACATTCTGCCTCAATCACCTACAGTGTGTGTATCTGTAGCAGGCCCGAGGCCGCCACCCGTGGGTTTCCCCCCCCAGCACCAAGGATCCGCCAGACCGCAAGAGGTTTCGTTCCACGACATATTTATTCGTCACTCACACGACACCGAGCAGACCGCACAACACGTGCCTCTCCTCACCTCACTCTCGAGTGGCAGCTTTTATAAGGGTGGCCTCGGCTGCTGAGTGATTGCCAATCACCAGCAGCCGAGGCCAAATCAGACACAGCTGCCACACTCCCCACCACTCGATTTAGGCCGGGGCTCCCTCCGGCCTAACCTACTCCCCCTCCCCCCATGAGAGCTTGGGCGGAGGAGGGGCCCTGGGGGACCGGGACCGGGCTCGGCAGGAGGGGGCTCCGGGGTCGACTGCTTAGGAGGTGGGGGCTCTGGGATTCGGGACGGGGGGGACGGGGAGCTGACGCCCGCCGGGCCGGGGAACGGGGAGCCGGGACCGGCCGGGATGGAGCAGCGGTAGCTGGTACCTCCGACAGGGCCCGGGGATCCGGAGTCGGCCCTCCACCGACGGGTCGGCTCGGGGGTCGGCAGCTCCGACGGATCCTGGACCTCGGGGTTCGTCGGCAGCTCCGACGAGTCCTGGGGCTCTGGGTCCGGCAGCTCCGACGGCTCCTGGACCTCGGGGGTCGGCAGCTCCGACGGGTCCTGGGCTATGGGGTCGGCAGCTCCGACGTGTCCTGGGCCTCAGCGGTCGGCAGCTCCGACGAGTTCTGGACCTCAGGGTTCTGCAGCTCCGACGAGTCCTGGGGCTCTGGGTCCGGCAGCTCCGACGGCTCCTGGACCTCAGGGGTCGGCAGCTCCGACGGGTCCTGGGGCTCTGGGTCCGGCAGCTCCGACGGCTCCTGGACCTCAGGTGTCGGCAGCTCCGACGAGTTCTGGACCTCGGGGTTCTGCAGCTCCGACGAGTCCTGGGGCTCTGGGTCCGGCAGCTCCGACGGCTCCTGGACCTCAGGGGTCGGCAGCTCCGACGGGTCCTGGGGCTCTGGGGTCGGCAGCTCCGACGGGTCCTGGACCTCAGGGGTCGGCAGCTCCGACGGGTCCTGGGGCTCTGGGGTCGGCAGCTCCGACGGGTCCTGGACCTCGGGGTTCTGCAGCTCCGACGAGTCCTGGGGCTCTGGGTCCGGCAGCTCCTGGACCTCGGGGGTCGGCAGCTCCGACGGGTCCTGGGGCTCTGGGGTCGGCAGCTCCGACGGCTCCTGGACCTCAGGGGTCGGCAGCTCCGACGCCTCCCGGGGCTCGGGGGTCGGCTGCGGGTCACGGGGAACGGGCGTCTGCCACAGCGCCGGCGGGTTTCGGAGGGTTCCGAGGAACAGGCGGCTCTCCTCCGCCTGTGCCCGCCCCATCTCCTCTATCCGGGCCAGTATCTGGCCCAAGCTGCTCATCAGCTCTTCCTCCTGGTCTGGCTCCCTCCCTTTCAGGCACTGGGTCCTCAGGGGCCCCACGTTGGGCTCCAATGTAGCAGGCCCGAGGCCGCCACCCGTGGGTTTCCCCCCCCAGCACCAAGGATCCGCCAGACCGCAAGAGGTTTCGTTCCACGACATATTTATTCGTCACTCACACGACACCGAGCAGACCGCACAACACGTGCCTCTCCTCACCTCACTCTCGAGTGGCAGCTTTTATAAGGGTGGCCTCGGCTGCTGAGTGATTGCCAATCACCAGCAGCCGAGGCCAAATCAGACACAGCTGCCACAGTATCCATTAGTCCAAAAGCGTCAAGGAAACAGTGTGCCAATTATGCCAATCAGAACGAGTTTTATTATTTTGAATGTTTCATGTTTTCACAAACAATGTTTTTTTTTTTTTGAAGGTGGTTTTTTGAACACAAACAACAAACAAACAACCAACCCGACAGAAGACAACAAATAATGTAGTGTTTGTGTGTGTGCTTCAAGTGGTGTGTTAGTGTTAAGTGCATGTTAAAGTGGTGTGGAGGAGGGAAGAAGAAGAGGGAGGGAGGAGAGGGTGAGGAGGAGGAGAGGAAGGAGAGAGGAAGAAGGAGAAAAGAAGAGGTGTGGGTCTGGGGGGGGGAGTCAGTCAGTCCGGGTTCCATTGATGAGCCCGACTGCCCGGCAGGGAAAAAGGGTGGTGTCTTGGGTGGTCTTTGTCTGATGGACGCAGCCTCCTCCCAGGGGGAGGAGTGTCAGGGGGGTGTCAGGGTGGGGGGTCAGCGACAATCTTTCTGGCCCTTCAGTGACCTGAAGTGGGCACAGGAAGGAGGGAAGCAGAATAACCCTCTCGGCGGGCGTGGCCGGGCTGCAGCCTGCTGCAGCTTTTGCTGTTGGCTGCTGGGTGCAGGCTGTGCCAGGAGGGGCAGATGATGGACTGGAGATGGAGCCACGATGGCCGTACAGGGTGTACCATCATTCTCCCTGGCAGGTTGAATTCAGCAGCTGCGCAGGAAGAGAACATCCTCTGCTGGGGCCTTCTTGGTGATGGGCGAGCGTGAGGTCCCGCGAGATCTGGGAGATGATGGAGCCAGAGAATGGTAGGACTCCCAGAGCGTCGGCAGAAGTCACACAGGATGAGGGGCGGGTGGGGGGGCTGCATTCCTCTCCACACCCATTATCATCCACTCCCATAGCGTCTGGCTGCAGGTCTGGCTGTCTGGGGTCACCAGGTGGGTGTCACCCCCACCTGGGCAGTCTCGTCCCTCCCAGAATCTGTCCCACAAGGTTGAGGGTGGTGTCATCCATGAACTTTAGGAGCTTGACGGACTCTGGACTGGAGGTGCAGCTGTTAGTGTGGTAGGAGAACAGGAGAACAGCCAGGGGGAACCCGTGCTTGGGGGTCTGGTAGCCTGAGTGTGCTTCCTGTGCGTGCAGCTTCCCCTAGCTGTCTCTGCTTCTGTCTGTGCATCCACCTGCAGGTGGAGTGTCCTGCAACAGCTGGAGGATTGTCCTTATCCTGCAAGAGGATGAGGATATTTGCAGCAGGGCAGGCGTGATCACAAGGATCCTGCTGGCGGGGCCCTCTGGGGAGATGCTGGCTGGAGTTGGTGAGGTGAAGGAGCCATGTGTTGATCATCGTCTGAATAAGACTGCAGGGTCTGGGTGAACTGCAGGGCGGGGTGTGAAGTGGGGTCTTGGTGTGCTGAGGTGTGACGCGTTCAACAGAGCATGACAGAGGAGGGTCAGAGCGGGGGCCTGTAGTCAGTTGTCATTGTGTCCTTAGGTTTTGTGGGCGCAGGTGATGGGGGAGGCCTTGAAGCAGGCTGGCCATTGGCATGTCTCCAGGGAGGTGTTGAAGATGTCGGTGAACACGGGAGGAGCTGAGTCACCACAGACTTTCAGGGTGGAGGGAGGAGTCCAGGGCCCGCTTTAACTGCGGGGTTCTGCTTTGAGTTCTGCTTTTTGAACTCTCTGGCCAGCGAGGCTCAGGTCTGATGGGAGTTGGAGGAGGTGCTCAGAGTCTGTGCCCCTGATGGGCTGGGGAGGAGGGGGGTGATGGTCTGTGGTGGGTTGATGGGGATGGGGGGTGAACTCTCGGACCAGGACTGCTCCATTGTCTTTCAAAGCGGCAGTAGATGTGAGTTGAAGCATGGGCACATTGTTCATGGAGCCCATGTTTGATGAGTGAGTTGGTTTGGTGCCTGAGCCCTCTCCAGACAGAGACAGAGAGTCGTTTGCTGAGAGAGCTGCTGCAGTTTTCAGAGTCTTCAGTTTTAGCATCTCTCACCACACTCTATCTCTGTATGTTGGACTCTGTGTGCATGTGGACCTTGTCCCTGTGAACATGCCTGGTCCTTCTGCAGTCTTCTTACTTGGCTTCCGCTAATCCAGGGGTCCTCTTTGTCGCTGTTATAACTCACCCTGGAGCTGAATAGCATCAGCTGTCCTCCTCAGTGATCCTCATCCCAGTCAGTACTCTGTGTTCAAGCCATGCAGAGGCCATTGAGCCTGCCTGGTCCCCTTCTTGTACAGTCCAAAGCAGGTTCGCGCCCAGAGATCCTCCAGAGCCTCCACTTCCAAATCTTGAACACCACATCAGATTTGGAGTTAGTCTCTGTTGCCCGTCTGCAGCCCTGCTGATGGCGTGGTCAGAGTCCAGTTGTGCAGCTCGGGGAGGGGATAGGCCTGCTGATTGCTGATTGTATTGTAGCAGTGGAGGTTCTCTAGTAGGGCATTTTATTAACTGTCTATGTTAACTGTCTATATAACTCAGGCACAGGGTTTGGTTTGTTAAATCCTGCCTAACTAAAGTAAGAAGTCGGTGTCCACCGCTCCACACGTATCTCTTAATGTATCTCGTCACGTGGTCGCTGCGGCCCTCTTGACATGGGAACTCCGGCCCAGATGGAACTCAGAACAGGAGTGGGGAGTAGAAGGGTTGTTATGAATGATTTGTTGAGTGAAGTCGGCGAACTAGGTAGAAGTTTGCCGTTCGCTCACCCGTGTCGCGGTCGCTCGTAAACAGATTCCTCCACCCGAGTTTCCGGAGAGCTCCGTGTATGTGTTCCGAACAGCTAGTATGTGTATTGAAACACAGCTCTGGGATCAGGAGTAGGAGCCATGATTCACTGAAAGCTGAGTTCCGCAGGTCACTTGCCTCTGTCTCGGACGTTCTCAAGGGAGAGCCTCCAGTTTGTTTGCGAGCAGGCCGTTTTCGTGTGGATTGCAAGCGCCCTGGCGGGAGCGCCCAGAACGTTTTCGTACAGCTGCCGATAGATCCCTTTTCTTAGCGCGTTTTCCGCGCGAACTTAACCCTCTGGGCGGCTCAGCACAAACAATGAAGGGGGTTCCCACCCTGATGTTGTTGAAATAAATCCGCTGGAGTTGTTCCTGAGAATCTGGCAGAAAACTCTGGTTAAAGACTTCTGGGAACAAAGGCATGAAACAACCTGGCAGAAAACAGCAAAACGCCGGCACGCCAGTAATCATGCCGGGAAGTGCCTTTGACAGGATACCGTGCCCTGACAGGGACTTCTACTCTCATCTAAAATATGCCATTTTCTCATGTTGATCATTTGCTACTCGCATCCTCCTATTTTCCTATTGTACCTCTTTCTGGCTCATTTCATGTTTTTCAAACCTCTTCCACACGCTTCATATTCCCTCTCCTTATTATCCTCTCTCTGTGATTCCGCCCCTCCCTTCCACTTCCACTTCCCCCTTCCCAAATCAGCTCTCCTCACCCAAATGCCCCCTACTTCCCTCTCTCGTCCTTCGAGTTCCTACAGTACAATCTCCTACGGCCTCATCCCACCCCCCTAATGCACATAGCAGTCACTCCCACAGGATTCTCTTCTGCAGACAAGGTGGGGGTGGGGGGAGTGATTATATATTACATCATACACTCACAGCTCTATTGAATATAACCACGTCTAGTGAAGTTTGCCGTGCGTCACACGTGCAGACAGTGGCCGGTGCCGCCTGCAGACACAGCGACAGACGCAGTAGGACGGCGGTATGATATCAATTTGCGTGGTGGGAGGGAGCGTCGAGTGGGCCCATCATTTACTCTGCTCAGCACTGGCAGATCGGAGCACACTGGGGGTTTGGATTGGTGGGACAGTGAAACTGTGTATGCGACACATAGCTGCTCTTTGTTTGCCTTTGCAGATAGGGAGCGGGCACGGGGGGCTGCTGCCGCGGCGGCGGACAGGAGCCAGGAGAGCAGCGAGTCACGGCTAATAAACTGCACCTAATAAACAGTTCGGCGGCACCTTCCCGCGCACATGCAAACACCCGTGAGCAAAAGTTCCCCGTCTGCAGCCCTTCTAAGGACAAGACGGGACAGTGGGATTTATATCCTGAGCAGAAGCTGTGATGACGATGACTTTTTTGTTGCACACCGCCGGTCAGGTTCACACGAGGACCGCTGAGCTCTCAGAGCCCTCTGTGTCCGTGTGGCCATGGCATGGGACGAGTTACCACGAACAAACACAAGATGTGACGTAACATTCACATTGTTGCACCGAATGGACGCACATACTTTACTAAAGAAGTATGCATGTACCCCGTGTGCAGCAGCCAAGGAAACCTTCAAAGGGAATTGTATTTTCTTGTTGCCTATATCTTACCTGCAGACACCTCAGGTCAGATCAGGTCAGATCAGGTCAGGTCAAATCAGGTCAAATCAGGTCAGATCAGGTCAGATCACTGCTCTGGTGATCAAGCATGTTCAATTGTTGACCTCAGGCAGTATCAGGTTGTCCACTGATCCTGGAAGCTAATTTTTTTTGCAATTGCTTTTGAATCTATACTGATAATATATATACAGGACTGTCTCAGAAAATTAGAATATTTTGATAAAGTTCTTTATTTTCTGTAATGCAATTAAAAAAACAAAAATGTCATGCATTCTGGATTCATTACAAATCAACTGAAATATTGCAAGCCTTTTATTTTTTTTTATATTGCTGATTATGGCTTACAGCTTAAGAAAACTCTAAAATCCTATCTCATAAAATTTTAATATTTCCTCAGACCAAGTAAAAAAAAAGATTTATAACAGCTGAGTGTTTGTCAAGGCTCAGGAAACCTTGCAGGTGTTTTGAGTTAATTAGACAATTCAAGTGATTTGTTTAATACCCTACTAGTATACTTTTCATGAAATATTCTAATATTTAGAGATAGGATATTTGAGTTTTCTTAAACTGTAAGCCATAATCAGCAATAAATCAGAATAAAAGGCTTGCAATATTTCAGTTGATTTGTAATGAATCCAGAATGCATGACATTTTTGTTTTTTTAATTGCATTACAGAAAATAAAGAACTTCATCACAATATTCTAATTTTCTGAGACAGTCCTGTATATATATATATATATATATGCATACCTCATTCTAATTATTTATATCTATATATTTTATATAATCTTATATAATCTTATATAATCTATATTATATATTTTATATAATCTTATATAATCTTCAAAGGCATGTTTGTTATATTTGCTGACATTTTCATTCATCCAGAACTTGTCAGACAATAAATCTGGTGTCTATGGTGCGATCCACGACGTCTCCCGAAAGAGCCCCGCCCATCCTCCGGTTCTGCCTTTTCAGCACTGTTATTGTAGTTTGCACTGTTACTCCCAGCAGCTGGCTCAGAGCTGTCGCCATGTTGAGAGCCGCGTGGAGGCAAACCTCACAACCATAGAATTTAGCTCCTTTAAATGTAGTCTATGAATACATTGACTTGACTTGCTGACTCTTGACTTTATGTCAGCGGATGGGAGTATTTCAACTTGTTTAAGCAACACCATTATCATTATTATCCCCAAAAATATCTGATTGGCAGATATAAATCAACAATTTGGACTCAAATACCTTAAAGCAATATAATGTATCTGATCTGATCATGAATTTGGTTCAATAAAACATTTGTTTTTCTCTGTTTGCATTCGAGATAAATGAGCACAAAGCAAAGAAAATACAACGCTAAATACTGGAAAAGATGTGTGACATCTGTTTATGGCCGCATTCTTTTGCCTGTGGGAATATTTATTGTTGGTAGCCATACAGACAAATTCATGGAACTGTCAGAGGTGTGGCTGCTCACTAAGTGAGGACCATCCCCTCATATTACTTCCCCATAATGAGTCTTAAAATGAATGCAGACATCACTGCCTATGTGCCCGTGGCTGGTCGACTGCAGCTGTCCTGCAGGGGAGAGGAGTGTGAAGAGGTTTTCCAACGTGAGGAGGGTGAAATCCAGCCCCGAGTGCAGCTGTGCCCCGCTGTCCTCAGCGGCCAGGATCAACTATGTGGGCACGTGATGCCCGCGCTGTGTAAATGAGGAGAGGGGATTGAGGCGGCAACACACCCCACGGTCTTCCTCCGCTTCCCGACTCGGGTTGGGAGCGACGTGCGGCACGGTCAGAGGCCTTGGGTGGCCGCTCCGAGCGCGGTGTGGAACTGAAGAGGTCGCCACAGCGGTTAGTGTTCACAGAGAGGATTACGGATGGAAGGAACGGGAATAGAGTTTACTAGAGCTAAATATGTAGGTTGACAGTTCAGCTCCGGAGCAATTTTTTGTTTGTTTGTTGGTGTACTGCAGAGATTCCCTCACAAGTGGTCCCCCAAAAGTCTCAAAGATGGCAAAATAAATTATTGCGTCGGCTGTTTTGCTAAATCAATCACACTGGAAATTGCTCTAATGCATAAAATCTGCGATCAGTTGCAGGTTTTTAGGAAGAAAAAAAATGCCGCTGCTTTTCTCCGCCCTTGTTCGGTTTCATGGTCACGCCCCGCTTTACCTCTCGCCGCCGACCTATGGGCACAGTGCAACCAGGTCTGATCTTTCTTTTGAACCTCACTGCTTCTGACCTTGGCTCCTCCCACTGATGTCAATGTGCATTCCCAGCTGCTGCAGCCTGTCCGGTCCACACACAAGATGAGGGTATATAGCTGCCGAAGATCCGCCAGAGCCATGCACGGGCTAACTCACAGCTCATGGCACCCCTCACGTGGCGCATACACCTGACATGGCAGCACAACATGTGCACACCTACCAAAATATCATAACAACAGTAAGAATGGACTTTCATGAGGGCCACTTGAAATACCGCCGAGGCATTTTTACAGCTCGGCTCTCTGTGTAGTGCCCAAATTGGGAACCACATTGCCATAATTGTCACATGCCTAATCTATTTATGATATCTCGGCATCTCTACTGTAGGAGATATCAGCGACCCGCAGTTTGATTCCAACACATCCTACATCCGAGGGCCCTGAAAGAAAAGGTGGGAAAGAGTAAAATTGTGAAGAGAAAAATGAAGAATTCCCACTGCATTCATCGAGGAGAAGGTTAAGCCATCAGGAAAGAGAAATTAATTTCTCTCAAGCCTGCTAAACAAGTTGACAATAGCCCCATTCTACTTCAGTCCAAATTTGGGAAAAGGGGAACAATTTGAAAGCTTGTGAGGAGCCGTCAACCAGATGCCTTTGGCATTTCAGAGGGAGAGGGAGGGTGCAGGGGTTGGAAAATGCCTCCGAACAGAAAAGCCATGGTTTTAAATGTCTTTCTCCGCCTTGTAGCAGTAAATCTGAATCTTTTGTTGCCAAAGTGAGCCATTAGAAAATAATTCAGACAGGGTGTGTGTGTGTGTGTGTGTGTGTGTGCAAATGACAGAGCATTCAGTTAGTTATGCGTTATGCAAAAAAGTTGTTTTGTGGTCAAGTTGCTGACTGTATATTGACAAGAAAACACAACGACGATGACACCACAATGCACATTCTTACACTTGATACAGAGGTCACTTTGGGTGTCAAGTTCACTTTTTCCACACATCATGAATCATGGGAAAAACAGCAACAAAGAAAAACGTGAATGTTAACTATGTGACCTCCAGGACTGATTAGAAGCTGCTAAATGGCAGCAGGGTTACGTTGCAGCAGGGTGTGTCTCTTTGAGGGCCGAACACGGGAACATGCCTCTGAATCCATTCGATATCTCACTTGATGCACTGTGACCTTTGGCAGTACGCAAAGGGAATGCACGACTGGGGAATGCCGTAACCGCAGCTGTGTATGTTGGACGTATACGTGCACCGAATACCTTGTGTCACTATCCAGCCCATGGGCCTCGGAGACCAATTCACACAAAGTCTGGAGTATTTTATCAGAAATGTTCAATATGCTTTTGGGAATAGACAGAAAAGAGAAGTGGAGGATAAGTGTTTTTTCAAAATGATCATAACCCCCAAAAAAAGGGCAGACGTCGACCATATACTGTATGTCATTTCGAGACAATATTTGAGTAAAGCTCTCAAGCTCTCTGCGTCAGCTCCCACGCTTTGCTTGCAGCGACTCCTCAGAGAGTCAATGTTGAAACAGCATGCAATAAAAAAGAGAATCGGCACATTAAATGTCCAAACTCGAGACTTTCGAATCAAGACCACCGTCAAAACCGTAGTCGGGTATTCCTGCCACAGAAGAGCAGGAGAGCTGTTGGCCTTCATGGTTAATTGTGGCGAGCGTCTCCTCCGGGAGACAACGGTGTGCTTGGCAGGCTGTTAATCGTGTGACAGTAATGGCCACAGTCACAGAGTCCATCTGGACCCGGCAGCCCAGTTCCAGCCCTTGTTCCCATGCTGCCGAGGTCCAGCTGTGCACAGTCTCCCATCAACACTGACAGACACCTCTTTGTGCGAGAGGACTATTAAAAAAAAGGGGCACAGAGAGCTCTGTGACGAATGGAACATTTAAAAAGGGGATTAAAGTAAAGTGCGTGAGGAAGAAATAAAGGGAAGCAAAGGAATTAATACACAGATGCCCACTTCCTGTCTTTCTCTGTCCTTTTGGCTCTGGTGCTCCATGCACATCAGCCGGCCACGTGTTGATCAAGCCTCATTTCACACCCTCACTCCCAAGTGGCACCAACGTGAGGAATGCAAGGTCCTTTCCTCACGATTAAGGCCCCGGATTTTCCTGTGACCATTACTTGCATGATCGTGAGTCACCGTGCAACCATCCCAAAGTTTTCTATCATTCATGTTCCCTTCCTGTCTTGCCTTGATGACAAGCACAAGGAGCATTTTCCCTAATTTGGGGGTGAAGGTCTGTGTGTGAGATAATAACACACGCCCAGGGTGAATAATTCAACTCCTGAGTCAGCACGGAAACATTAGACCTCTCTCCCCTTTTTTAAAAACTTTTGGCCCGAAATAGCTCGAATTACAAGCGCCAAGCCAGTTGTAACCTCAAGCACATTGTTAACTCAATTTATAGATGCTTGGACAGCTGTAAAAAAAAAAACTATATGAGTGTGTGTAAAACAAACTCATAATAACGCATCAAAATGAGGCGTTGCCAAGGTTGTTGAGAGAAAAGTCCACAGAGAAACCCAATATGGAGAGTGAACCGGCACGCCGATGGAGGAGGTGATGGAAAAGCAACAGTTTGGCTGTTCCGTGCGTTACAGATACGCTGCAGGGTTTCTCCGTGTCAGCAGAAAGCACCCCGCCAATCCTGATGACTCATACCTTCCAATACGGGCACAGACTCAAACATGAAGGACTTCATGCGCAAAGTACCCAGAATCGGGGCTGACCAGTAGAGGTGCTGTTTTGAGGAACATGAACACACAGTGGTTGAGGGGGTGGTTGCGAATGTTTTTTAAGCTGAATAAATTGCATAGAGAGAGAATTTATACAAGTTATACAATTCACCATGAGTTACTTCCGCTACATAAATTGCCAGGCGACCGCGTGTATCTGCGACATGATCTCCGCGTCGCAGGTTCGTCGATACGAATCTGCTCCGCGTTTCCTCTCCAGGCCTCTCCCGCCGTGTCCTCTGCTGCCCTGCCTTCTCCTCCGCTCTGCTGCGCGCAACACAGTGGCTCCGGTGGAATGTGACGACCACGGACCGGACAAAGCCCCGCATTCATGACCCCTCGTCCCACTCCGTGATCAAGGCTCCCCAGTCGCAAAACTTCCAGAGTTGGGTGTAGGGTGGGGGGTTGGGGGGGGGCAGCCAGAGTCCATGCACCCTTCTTCGCCTGTCCTGTCCAGTCGCACGTCGCCCACCCCTGCACCGCCACGCGACCGCCGGGTGCCACATCAGCCGCACGCCTCGATTTATCTGCTGCATGCCTTTTTTTTTATTCCCCCAGTTTTTTTTCTCGTTTTAATGATAATGCAGAAGCCTTTTTTTCCCCCGCAGTAAACAACACCCAGAGAGACAAAGTGGCGTGGGAGGCTTCCTGTGCCTGTGTGTGTGCAACGTCACAGGAAGAGAGAGGATAGTTATATGTGCACTTTGGAAACAGGTGGCAAGAAGTAAAATTAGTTCTCTAACATCTCTTAACAACTAAAAGCCCACCATCCATTATCCTGAATGGTCGCATGAGAGAGGTTAACTGCTGGTAATGTGGGGAACAGAGTTAGGGAAAGCTAAATCTGTGTGTTTGTGTGTCGACGCTGGCTCATGGATAATCACTCGAGACCAGATGACATAAACAAGGCTACACATGCATCATCTACTGCCGGCCTGCCTGTCTCTACTTCCTGCGTCTAAGTAGCTCGTACAGTATCCATTTGCGCCCTATATAATATGATAGAGCCCAGGGAGTGCCTCAGAGGCTTCTCCACTAGCTCTGTACACACAGAGCTGCAAACACAGACGTTACCATGCAACGCCACACAAACACGCACAAGGCATGGTAGAAGTTTCTTATTGCGGTGCAACATGTATATTATTGATAGACATTACCTATATGTGTACACTGATATATATATATATATATATATATATATAATACACATATGGATCTGGCTGCTGCAAAGGATACGCCTAAAGATATTCTATATTCCCATCTATAGACCTACTTACATGTGTATCCAATATCCAAAGCTGTATTCTCCTGTACTCCTGAGCTCCATTGTTCGCCAAAAACTATTAGAAATACATGAATGAAAGTATTTATATGTGAAGTTGATTAAGATTTACGATTTCAGTGGGCTTAGAGAGGAGTGCTGCAAACGGGGTCAGGAAGTCGGACACGACTGAGATCATACAGACCTTTCTTAGGAATTTTTTTATTGGATTTGTTGACTCCAAAAACATGAAATAGTGCCAAAGCTTATCCTTTAACTGAAGAAAACACAAAATATAAAATGACAGATCCAACTAAAGTGAATGAAGGAAAACATCAAATAAAATAAAAATGTATTGTAATGCATTATGTAACCATCAGTTACAATCCCATGATTATCAAATCATTTAAAATCTACTGGATAACAACCTACACCGATGGCAGCTTTGATGATTACATCATCATCACATTAACACTCATACATCAAATCCAATTGGAGCCCTTTGGGAGACTGTTGCTTCTCTGGCTGTAAAATTCCTATTAGTTTAGTAGGAAACCAAGTCGCAGTGTGTTTACAGACACTTTGTGTATCTATAGTTGTTGCAATTCTGCTGAACTTTTGCTCCACTTCTGCAAGGAATTGCTTAGAAAAAGCTAGATTTTATCTGGTTGAGTTTTGTAAACGGCATGCTTCGACCCACTGGAAGAAAAGAAGGCCTTGATGACGAGTGGAAAAGGACAGATGCATACATGCATAAAGCTTTGTTTACTATAAACTCAAATGTAGATTACTAAGGTCTTCTGTTTCATAATCACTCATAGACAAATGGTCCGTCTTTGTAAAATCACGTGGTGGAGACAGATTTTATCAGTGAACTATTTGTGACAGCCGTGTCTGAAAAGGTGCACAACCAAAACGTCCTTTCTGGTTCCGACTCAGCTAAACACCGTTCGCGTTGATAGCACCGCCTGTTGAGACCTTGCACCTTTAACGGTCAGGCCACACACACACACACACACACAGAGCGCTGTCTCAAACGGCTGCTGATGACTCGAGATGAGCCCGGGAGGCTCCTGTGATTTCCCCCCATCCGAATGTGCCATTACCTCTGCGGGGGGTCTCTAATACGGTGATCGTATTTACCGGTCGAGTTCCTCTCCTGTGTGAGTCTCCAGGTGTGGCCACCCTCCTCACAGACTGCCCCATCCACAATTCATGAGGGGAAAACTGATGCCGTTAGAAAATGGCCCGTACACTCAGACAGGAGAGAGAGAGAGAGAGAGAGAGAGAGAGAGAGAGAGAGAGAGAGAGAGAGAGAGAGCTGCATGGTTTACCCACTGAACTGTGCAGTTAGAAGAGCAAGCAAAGCATGGCGGGACTACACATGAAAAAAAAAATGGAAGCTGTGGTGTGTGACCAGAGCGCTGGATTGAGCCGGAAGCATGCCAGGTTGACATAGAAAGTGGTGGGCGGTGGATGGGTGGGCGGTGGATGGGTGGGTGGTTGGTTGGGGGCGGGGGGGTTGAAGTAGTGAAAACACCGGGGGCCAGAGACGGAACAGACAAGGGCTTGTTTTCAGTGGGTGCGAGTGTTTAGAGAACACTGCTCGTCTACTCTTACCTGATAAGCTGAAGGTCAACGGTGAAAAGCGAAGGATGTGTCAAGGCCTCCGGGAGCCTGCGAGTGTGTCGCTGCAGATAGCGAGAACTGGCGGAATTGTTGAGGTTGAGGTCACAGGCGTCTTTAATTTCAGAAGAAAAGTACAATAATGCTGGTGTTATAATGTTAAAGTCTTTACATTTTTCTTCGGTGGAGGGTTGCAGGATGCTGCCTGGTGGCTTGTGAGCACAGACTGCTCGTGTTTATATCCGTACTGTGTATAGATTGAGACTGAGGGGTGTGGTGTCACTGAACTACTTGCTTTATGTCTACAGTTATTGGCACTGGCCAGTAGAGAGAATATACAGAGAGCGCTGTGACCTGATTGAAAGTGATGTGTGGTTTTAGAGACTCATGTAAATGTCCGGTGCAGTTTGTGTCTTCCAGTATTCATGCTGTAAAGAAAGAGGCATGCACAGAAATGCGTACATATCTGAGAAAGAGAAAAGTCCAAAGTCCGTTTTTTCACCGACTGATCGATGAAATCCAAGCCCCTTTGTGCCGTCACCTGAGAGCGCTGACGGGAGGTCCAGTGCATCATTTCTTTTGTCCCTTCCGTCCTAATGTGAGCATTCCCCCACACGTCTCATCCGAGCCAAAATGAGAAACATCCAAGGTGCCAAACACCCCGAGCCAAACCACATGACGTACATGATGGAAATCATGCGACTTTTCCTCTAACACTTTTCATACCCAAACGATACAGTTTAACCGCCCAGTGGCTCCGATGCCGTACCACATACCGAAAGAGAACACTTTCCTAGATACTGGACATTTCAGGAATTTAATCCAAAAGCTGTTATTTATTGTATTTTCATTCCTATGTGCAATACAGCATTCAGCTCAGTGTCACTGTGCTCTAAGTGGGGTGGACGGCATGCTCGCTCCCTCAGACATTTCCACTATGCAGAAATTCACACTTGGGCCCCCGTACAGGAGTATATATATATACACATTTATACATACATACAAAATATATATATATATATTCACATTTATATATATGTATATATATATATATATATATATATATACACACACATTTATATACAGTATATATATACACATTTATATATATATATATATATATACACACATTTGTATATATATACACACACATTTATATACAGTATATATATATATAATATATATATACACATGTACACACATTTATATATATATATATGTATAGGCCTCTGTGGAGATCGACAGTGAAGCACTTTTTCACTCGACGCTCTATCCAGTGGAGGAATTTAGATAGATAGATAGATAAATACTTTATTAATCCCCAAGGGGAAATTTGTCGTAGCAGTAGCAGCACCAATAAACTAAACACACGAGAATAAAAAAATATATATATAAAATATAAAAAACAGGGATGAAATATATAGATGTATACAAGTGAAAGATATAGATGTATACAAGAAGTATACAAAGTAAAATATAAAATAAAATATATATGTATATATACAACATATATGCATACACAATACAATACTAATGACTAAAATTAGACCGCAAGTTACATAACTTTATAGAAATACAGAAACAAGAATAATAGAAGCCAGAAAGTTATAACATAGCGGATATTCCCCGGAGTCTTTGTGACTTCACGTCTCAAAGGGTCCATTGGACCTGGCTGCATCTGGTGCCTCCTCCCTGGTGGTCCGGCCTCCTGTCATGGTCCTGCTGATCCCCCTCCCTTCTTTCTGGATCGTGGACTATGCCTACTACGAACATACACTCTGTCATATTCATTGAATGTGTTTATGTAACTCTGTAATGTTTCCTTCTGGTCACATGACATATATTGCTTCCGTTCATCCGGGCAGAGGGATCCTCCTCTGTTGCTCTCCTGGAGGTTTCTTCCCTTTTTTTCCCTGTGAAAGAGTTTTTTCTATTTCTTGGGAGTTTTTCCTGATCTGTTGTGAGGTCCTGGGACAGGGATGTCGTCTGTGTACAGATTGTAAAGCCCTCTGAGGCACATTCAAAATGTGTGATATTGGGCTATATAAAATAAACTGAATTGAATGTAATATTCCATCCATCCATTCTGCTTATTTAGAGCTTGTTGAAATTCAAAAGGCTAGCATTACTCCAGTTTTGCACTCCACTGTTTATGTGCTTTTCATAAATCAATGACTTTTTAATGTCCGGAATTAATTTTTTTCTCGTAAATGTAAGACTTAATCTCGTAAATCCTTACAAAGTATTTTCTTGGAATTTGACCCCTTGTGTCAAAATAATTTTTTTCACTACAATGGTTCAACATGCCATCATAGAAACCATTGTCTGCAATATTCAAAATGATTCATATGTTTATTGCCCAGCTGAGTAACTCCTGGCTACAGCTCTGCTCGTCTCTGCGGTGGAAACCATGCTATCATCTGTCCAGCTCTGCCCCTTCAGAACAGATACGTGTAAATGATCCTCACTTCTCATAGCAGGTAACACAACGCAGATTATTTGTCTGTGCTACATGGGGTTCGTGTGGACTCTACCTGTGGCATGAATCATGAAACAGATGACTGTAATCCACACAGACAGGGTGAGCTATCTGATGCTGCCTGGCAACCAACTGAACTCCTCTGCTTTGAAAGACAAAGCTCAGATTGCTCACCTCCGAACTTAACGGCAAAGACCCTCCGAAAATGTGAACTTGTGCACAGCTAATTACTTTAAAGTTAAGTAGAGAAGAATTTGCAGAGCAGAAGCATGTTCATAGTGCCATAATGGACACATTCACCGCAGTAATTGGGGACTATAGAGCCGAGGATATTTAAGGTTTTTAGGATTATCTGGATTTGCAGTCAGCCAATAGGAAGCCACACCGATAATAGAAAGAACGTCTTTACTGTTGTGAAATCTTTTTTTTTACTTGAACAAATTAAATTCACCTGCTGACCATTAATCTGGAGATGCCAGGCCGAGTGTCTCAGTAACCTATGGCAACTGCTTCTGTGACAACAGCAATCTTGGATGGGCCGACTCCTGCAGCCGAAGGACTGCGCAACACCATTGGCTGGCTGAATGAATGACTGGCCAACTTGTCTATCTATTATGCATGTCAGTTTACCTTTAGTGCGTTCTTGAGCTCATTTCCAGGTAAGCGCAGCCGAGAGGAAGCCGGCCTGCATCCAGACTCTGAGCACCAGCATCAGTTCACCTGGGTAAGACATTATCTTTCTATTTGGATGCTTTTGCTATTGCTATTGTTAGAAAAGTTAATAAACTGTATTTAATGTTGGATCTATTTACCTAAATGTCTTGGATCTATAAAATATGAATAATATATCTGCATTCAAATGTAAAATCAATTTATGAGCCTACAAATTGAAGTTGATATAAATAACCTGTTGGGAAAAGTGATTTTATGCTCTGGACAGGAGCACCTTGAGGGGACTCAGAAATGGAGCTGCTCGGATCTTCTCTAACAGCCACATATGCTCGGCCCAAAACCAGCCACTTCCTGCCTGCCATCTCCACCATGGCGTCCAGCTATCGCAACACCCAGCCTGCGTTGGCCATGAACCCAAGCGCCAACCTTTGGAGGACCAACAGCTACTACAGGAGCAGCAGCGCCGTCTCAACCCCCTCTTCCATACAGCGAGATAATTTAGATCTGGTTCGAGCCCAGACCGTGTACTATCCATCCAACAGGACAGCGCTGTCCACTCGCTACACCCCCGACGACTGGTACAAGTCCAACATGAGCAACTACAGGGAGTCCGAGTCGTCCAGGAAAAGCGCAGAGAGACTTCGGACGGACACCCTCAGGATGATGCAGGATAAGGAGCAGCTCACTAGGCTGACCCAAGAGAAAACCAGCAAGAACATCGGCGAGCGGCTCAATGACATCGTCTTCTGGAGGGCTGAGCTGACCCACGAGATTGACAACATGGTGACAGAGATAGCAGCACTCACTGAGGTCAAGAGGAGGCTGGAGAGAGCCTTGGCAGAGACTCAGGGGCCCCTTCAGGTAAAGGGTGGAAGGAATACATGAGTGTGTGTGTGTGTGTGTGTGTGTTTGTTACCTTGAACTAACAAATCCACTGATATCAGAATTGTGAGTTGTATTCTTGGCACATTTTGAGGATTATCCGCATTTGCCTTGAAATCTTCACATTGGGGTCAGGCCTTTGTTCGCCGCACTCGTATTAACATTGATGCGTATCGCGTCTCGGTCTGGTCACAGCGTCTGTGGTGAACCAGTTTTGACGTTTCCAGCTTAGTTGTAGCAACTGTGTCCGTCTGGTCGTTCTGGAAACCTTCAAACGCAACAGTGCTCTTGCTGGGACGAAGTCCTAATCAGGTTAATGGACGTTCCCTGGTGGAGGAGCACCGGTCATTTGTCTCAGCCAGAGTGAGCCAACTTGATCTGGCTGGAGATCTGATGACAGGGACACCTTGCTCAGCTAAGATCATATGGCATGTGGCTTTGAGACTTCTCCAGGCAACCGAAACTGGAGAATGCAGCTTATCCACTGCACTATATATGCATAGGGGCAGGCACTTATACCTGTTCTACCTATTCAAGTGTCACAATGAAAACGTTTATTTATCCTCTCACAACCACCTCACCTGAATTCAGTCATGATCACTTTGTCAACAGGTGTCTCAAGAGTGTTTGTACCACAGAGAGAAGCGGATATCCATCGATCTGGTCCACGACGGCGTGGAGAAAGACCTCCTAAAGGTAACATTAAAGCAAGAGTGTGAGCGAGTGTGACTTCCAATAGCAACCTTGGGAAATACATTTGCATAATTTGTATTCTGCGTTTGCAACAAGGAAGTGGAAGTCATCAAGTCATGTCAGGAAAGGATGAGGCGACATCTGGACAGGGCCATCGCTCAGCTGGCGTGAGTCTGAGACATCGACTTATGAAATATTACTAAATGTTGGATTCTATTGATATTATATTTTCCAAAACTGTGTTTCCTTGCTGCTTTGTGGGGTTTCTTAGGTCAAACCGAGCAGCCCAGCATGAGTTGGAGAGAGACATGAGCGACAAAGTGACCGCTCAGAGGATAGACGGCAGGTGTCACCATCTGAGGAACACATCCGATGGTATCGGCTACTACAGAGGGATTGAAAGACTAGACCCCTCGTGAGTACAGTTCTATGCCATCAATTATTAACGCTTTCATCACGTCAAACGGATGCTAACAATTTCCTGTGTTGTTCTAAACCTTCTTGGTATACCGGATGGGTTGAATTGTCAATCACAGAATTAATCACAGTCTTTGAAATTCATATAGAGCTGCTGGAAAATCCATCCAGTACGTGTTGAGATATTTTAGGCTGGACCAAAGTGGTGCGGTGCATTAGGTAGAGTTTATTCAACAATTGTCCTGCCTCCATAACGTACGCCATCCCCCCCCCCCCCATGTCAGGCTCTCTCTCCCGGACTCGTGGTCCAAGTTCACCGACGACAACATCCTGCTCTCCCAGAGTGGACGAGCCGCCTCCCAGAAGCTGAGGGACGAGATAGAGATCCTGCTGAGCAGCACGTCCAACGAAATGTGGAACCAGTTCAACAACGCCAACGTGGCCTTCACAAACCGCATATCGGAAACCGCCGATGCCAAGAACAGCCTGCAGATGCACCTGGCGAAGGTCTGCACCCCGTCCGCGACAGACACACTATCCCATCTATTCATCAGAGTTGTCCCGTCATCTGATGTTTCTTCCCTATGTAAAATAAGTATGGATTATGAAGAAGTGACTTTTAAAGAGGCATACAAATGGGTACCAGTTGAATCCATTTCTTTTCTAACTAAATGTGCCACTTACGAGGAATAAATCATGTGTTTGCACGCTTCTCTTATTTAACAGGCCCTTATCTAGCACAGGTACTGTTCTCGATAAGGGCCTGTTGGGGACTTGTGTCTTGTCTGCAGCGGCTTGTCTGCATGTTTACAGTCAAACATTCCTCTCAGAAGAGAGGAATGGCGATAAATGTCCCTTTCATTGCTTGTGCCACACTCCACACTGGATCCCGTTGTTCTTGGGGTAATTACAGGGGGTTGAACAGTGAATCCACATCAGCAGTTGGATGGGTTTGAACACTGAAAGCAGCTGTGATGTGAGACACACAGTCCTTAATAAACCTCTGTCACTGCCAGTTGTAAGGAGTACTGATTCGCTGGAATTAAATTACATCAAATAGGTCGGGACAGAACAGACCACTGTGCAGCCCCGTGCTCAGCTGATTCAAAGCTGACAGCGTACAGTGTTTACTTGTTCTCGGCCTCGACTGTTGAGATTATCATGTATCCACCAACTAAATGAGACGCTCAGCTGTTACTATACCTTGACAAGACAGCGCTTTCCTTTCCCTTCCTCTCACTTCATCCTGCTTCTGTCTCATCTCATCACCCAGACTCTGCAGGAGATCTTCCAGACGGAGATGCTGATTGAGTCTCTGAGGAAGGCCCTCAGAGACAAAGAGTGCCCGCTGAAAGTGGCCCAAACCAGGCTGGAGGAGAGGACCCGGAGGCCCAACGTGGAGCTGTGCAGGGACAACCCGCACCACAGGTGCTGCCACTGTGCTCTTTAGTCATGTTGGTCATTAGCACATTCATGAGATAAAAAGTCATTTGTTTCTCCTGCAGACAATTCCCCCCCTGTGGTTCCAAGTGTTTCCCGGGGCTGAAAAGGTTTCCTGGCCTTCTTGCTCTCTCCTGCTAATTTGACGGTGAGCTGCTTCTCTTTATCCTTCCTCCTTTAGACTGGTGGGTGAGGTGAGGGAGATCGAGGACACCATTCAGAAGCTCCAGGAGAGGCTGATGCAGGCCGACAACACTCTGCAGACTCTGGTCAAGACCAAAGTGACCCTGGAGCATGACCTGTCCATCAAGGCCAACTCGCTCTTCCTGGACCAGGAAAAGTGCATGAGCATGCGCAAGAGCTTTCCCAGCATGCCTCGTCTTGTGGGCTACACCTGATCTAAGTCTTCAAGGAGGGAGCCTTGGAGGACCACTAGAATTTATTAGAGCTGCATAAGTGGTTTGGAGTGATTTTAAAGGGTGCTGTGGGTGATTTGACCAAAACAAAATTGCTTCATATTACGGGCACTGATCATAAACTATGGATTATCGGAATTGCGAGTATTGTACCCGTAATGTATCTACACACAGTTTAAAAAGAAATTAGAAAAAACGTTGCAATGTCATGGAAGAATCGATTACCATGGTGATTAATCAGACATCTCTCCGAATTCTTTAATCTTGCCACCAATTTCAGATATTTTATATGGAAAAATATATTATATACATATATATATATATACATGTATATATAGTAACTATTGTGATAACATTTGAAAAGCATATAATAAAAGCCTTGTGAATCATCAAAACCATACAAGCCTCACACCTAGTCTTAATGTCTTCATGTCGTACAAGACGTATCTCAACAATCAAAGGGGAGCACTTCATATATCTGTCCTTCTGTACACATTACATCTATTGCATCTGTCCATCCTGGAGAGGGATCCTCCTCTGTTGCTCTCCTGCAGGTTTCTTCCCTTTTTTTCCCCCTGAAGGGTTATTTGGGAGTTTTTCCTGGTCCGATGTGAGGTTTTGGGGCAGGGATGTCTATGTGTACAGATTGTAAAGCACTCCGAGACAAATTTGTAATTTGTGAAATTGGGCTATACAAATAAACTGAATTGAATTGAATTGAATATGTTCTGACATCATCCACAGAAATGACATCTAACACAGGTCGTCGCTTCATTCCTGCACTTGAAGGCTTTGATTCATAACCGTAACCCATTTGCTTTTACGTTGGCGACAGGCCGGAGGTCCAGCGGACCACAAGAGGTCCTGGTGGCGCATGCGACACTAATAACCAAACTGACAAAGACAAAGACTCTCTGAAGGCTCACTCAGATCTGTCAGCGGGAACTGACCTGAAGGTCACCTTAAGAGGGGAGCGGCGATATGGAAGACATTGATTTGAATCCAAACAAACACCTTCGGCAAATTGTGGCACGCATAAATATGGATCGTGAAGGACACTTGTGTTTTCCCCATCGTACTTTAATGACCCATAACTCATGGCCTCACCCATAGAAGGAGCTGAACAAACAACGTGTTAGTCATATATGAAACCCCACACCCACCGTATAGGAACACTCACTTATCATTGGCTACTGTCTCCACCAGTACAGGGAGAGGTACCAGCAGGGGTGTCCAAAGTCCGGCCCGCGGTCAGATTTCATACGGCCCGCGACATCGGTCATATAATGTGTTATTTGTGGCCCGCCAGATCTGTCAGAATAAATAAATCATAAAAACTTGAAAAACGTAATTCCTCCTTTCTAATGTATCTGGCTCTGCATCCGTGGCGTGAACCCTTCTCGAAACATATTTGCCATGGCGACGGCAAAAAAAAGAGGAGAAAAGTTGACAGTGAGGGCCGCCGCTTTCAGGAGCGGTGGGAATTACTAGTGTTTCCCATACCATGAGAACAGGGTGGGGGTCCGCCCCACTGAAATGTTCTCTATAGCGCCAGATTACAACATAAGTAATGTCAGGTTGTTTTATTCAACTAAACGGTCGTATATTATTGATCGTATCGACACAGCGGCATGTCATTTCTGTCTCTACGTGGTGGCGTTCACACTTCTCCTGGCTCTCGGTATCCCGGCGGAGCTCCGCCCCCACGCGCACAGACAGGTGCGCACATACAGGTGAGCGTGTTCCAACCAGCCGGCAGAGAGCGTCCAATATGTCGCGGGAACAGCAAACCGACACCTCTGCGTTCCCACGGTGGTGAAGACACGTCGACTCAGAGTCGCTCTCTGCTCCGGGTTCAAGAGCAGAGACGGTGGGGCGCGAGGGGAAATGCAGATTCTTTTATTTCAAGACCTTGTTTGAGAACTTCACATATTACAAACTACACGGACATAAAACTAAGTCATTAATAAATAAAGAGCGAAATGCCTGTCGTCGACTTTCGTGTAAATGTGTACGTTACGACGTTAACCGGTTACCCTGCGCATGCGCGACAGACGAGATTCTTGGAGACTTGCCAGGTGTTACCTCTCAGCGTTCCAGCTGCCCTTCAAAACAAGAGCTCAACATTGAGCTTTATGGAGAGTGGCCGTATCAAGCCTGCAACCCCGTTTTAAAAAGAGGTGAAGTGGAAAGCCCATTTTATCACACATAGAAAAAAACGTAATGACTCAGACATATCTGCACTTGTTTTGTTTTTCAAAGGTTGCGCGTTATTGTTATTTTGAAAAGATATGCAGTGTCACTAACACTCAGTAAACTCTTTATGCCCAACTATTTGATCTTATTTTGTTTAATTTTTCACAGGTTGCACTTTATTGATATTATCTTGAAAAGGTATTCAGTGCAAATGTAAGGTATTCTATATACAGCTTTTTCATTGTTATCTGACTGAATGAAAGGCAGACTTGGTTATATTATATGTGGTTACATTGTCATTTAAAAAATAAAAATAATTGTGACAGTAAAAATAAATTGTTGTATAACAGTGTATTTTCATGTAACTTTTGTGGTTTAAAAAATGTCTAAAGGAACTATTGGCCCCCGGGCATCTGTACTTTATCACAATTGGCCCTAGCTGCAAAAAGTTTGGACACCCCTGATCTATAGAGTTTAGTCCGACTTGAATCAACACACTTAAAGATGTGGCCTGAAACAACTTTCAACGCACACAAACACTATCGCACATTTTGACCCAACCCTTCAACTCCTACTGCGTTTTGCCCGTGTAACCTTTGGCTTCACTGAGGATTGTAAACTCTGCTCGTACCGCCAATGGCGCTTCAGTTGAACGTCTTCAATACAGTAGCAACCGCGTCTCCAATCCTTAAATGGATCGCCACTATCAGAGCTCGGGAGAAATCCCATCACAATTTAATCGTCTGATTTTCTTCTGGTTCTAAAATACAATATTTTAACCATAAGTTCTTTAATTCTCTCACCAGCTGTCACTTTCTGGTCGATCTCGTTGTTATCTTACAGCACCAGAAGGAAAATATTCACCAAGAGACGTCTGCGTTCGAGTGTGTCTGTCAAACAATGTGAATGGAGACGGATGTTAGCAGGTCTGGCATCGTAATCACAGTTAAGAGATGCGGCCCGGACAGCTGAGCTCCACTCTAATCTACCTCGAAATCATGTTCCACCTAAATCCTTTCAGTGGCCGCAGCATTAAAAGCATCTCTGGTGTAAATAGAGTAGTTTCATTATAGAGACTCCTGACCGGAGGGATGGAGTGGCCTTGAAGATAAACCACTCAGTGCATGTGTGTGTAACTTGCACTTTGATTTAGGAGTAATGTTTTACAACTGTATTAAGTCACCGTCACAGAGAGCTCTCTGCTTTGCAAAGAGCATTATGTTTGACCAAAACCCTCAGGAGAGAGTCAATGGCAGAAGGTCTCTGCCATGGTTTCCTGACGTGCATGTTGGTGTGCATGTAAGTGTATGTGTGTGTGTGTGTGTGTCTGTGTGTGTGTGTAGTCCCACTCCTGCCCAGGCACATTCCTCAGCCCTAGTGTTGCAAAGAAAGGCCCCCTGTTGTCTCGCTTACATCAGAAGAATCGCTGCCCTCATCACCTTGAAATTAAACGTACTGACAGATAGCACAGAGTCCACCCCCCCCCCCCCCCACATTTCCCTTTTTATCTACCCTCTTTGCTTTGCTTTCCCCTTCCTCCAACTTGGTTCACTTCATTGCAATGAACCCCCGTTTCTACAGCGCATGCCTCTTTGAGGTTACGGGTCTCTGTTGGGATGGGACACAAATAGGCCCTTCCTATTTTACCTCCTCTACCACCCCCGCTTACGGGGAATGTACTCTGGAATTCTCCCCGCAGGCCAAACATATTGCCGGTGTATTCTTAACACCCAGTCTTGTTATAGATGCCTTGCGCCCGATGTTATTTTATGTTTCTGACATACCACTTTGCCAATCTTAAGAGCTGGTTGCAGATCACTTGAGACTGGTGTCAGCCACCGAGGGTTTCTTACTCGGTGCTGTAATTACAGATTAGGACTGAGTGTGCATCGTTGAAGGAGAAAAAGTGGTGGACGTCATGGAGACTGTTTGCTTTACTCTAAGTATGTCAGCTGAACTGTGTATTACCAATGATTACTCTATTATTATTATACGCTTTTTGTATGTCAATTAATGGCCGCAGTTAGGGAGGCCACACAACCAATAACTTGGGTTAAGGATAAACAACGCGGTTGGACGTAAAACTTTTAAGGAGGCATTCATATTGCCTGCAAAATTACATACAACATGTTTCAATTAATACCCCGTTTGGTGAGACATCACTACACATCAGTTATTTCATTCTGTGTTAATATAAAACATATTTTGATTAGTGTAAAAGTAGCTGTCTGATATCAAATCAGTCTAAATTCAATTTCCAAAAAATGCTTTTTTTCCATGCTATACAACATAGTGCTTTCCTTTTCAGAGGACACTATTTGAAGCTTCTTCTTCTACTACAGGTGATTCATCCAGCCCGTTCTTGATAATTCAATTTAGGTTTTTTGTCTAATGGCCTGCAGTAACCATAGTAACCAAGTATAATTCAATTATGTAAAGCAGACCGTCTCTTACTTCATGAAACCTTTAAATCCACCTGAAACTTCAATGTAAAAGAGAAGCAAAACCACATCTTAAATACATTATTGGCATGTAAAACCACACAATCAACACAACTTAACACAGCATAAAGAAATTGTCCAATTACAATGGGAATGTGCTTTTTCTGCCAGGATCATAGTCTTATCTTGGTTATATAAAAAAAAGAAGAAATTAATCAGAAAAAATGTCTCTGGGTTATAGTTTTGGCAGAAATATCCAAATTACCGAAATATGTTGCCAGGATATCATGGGATCATGGCCTTGAATCCCTCTCGCTCGACAGTATCAAACTTTTATCACCAGTCATCTCAAACGGCCTCATGTGGACTGAGCACCAAACATTCATGGGAACCAGCTCTTCCTGCCGCTTTTGGACCCTCGCCAAAACTCAGAGTTTTCCCAAGAAGCTGTTTGGCTGTGAAGAATTTTTGTATTACTGAAGAAAGCAAAAGAAACTCAGCTGGAATCCGTTGAGCAATCTGCCCGGTAACAGTTACGAGCTAGAGAGAGGAAGCTAGAGACGGATTGATAAGACGCGTCATGCGTGGAGCGGTTTTCCATCCAAACTGACAACTTCTCGCACAGCGTTGGTCTGTGGCTGTGATGCGACCGTCCGCCTCTGACTCGCTCACATGAGACATCTTTGCCTCCCTAAACTTGGATGGAATCAACATTATACCCCCCCCCCCTCTTCCCCCAAGCATTCTGCACATAACTGAATCTCCAATCAGGGAGTCGAGAGATAAGCCAGAGAAGCATTACCGCGAACCCAAAGTTCAGAGGTCAGCCACAGTGACTGCCACATGAAGCGGCACACTGTACAGGAGACGAAGGTCGTGTGGGTCATTTGTGCGATTGAGTGGAATTCTGGAGCGATCCATGGCATCGATCGTTGAGACGCGATCCTTTCTCCGTGGAAAGAGCAGCGGCGACACACGAGTCAAGATACAGTACTGCAGTCTTTCCTGCTGAATCATTGAGGGGGTGTGGTCTGACTGAAGACAATCACACAAATGTGGCTTTAGCAGGAACCATGGCAATAAGCAGAGCACAATAATAAAGGAAAACAGAGGTGGTCAAGATGGCAGTTTGCCTTTATCCATTTCCTTCACTGTCATGGATGACCAATTGAAAATCACGGGATATCGTGTGGATCAGAACCATGTGATTTCAGTAATGTGTCAGAGTGACACGGGCCTTTTCGATTCTTCGAGAGGGCTATTTTAATGCCAGATTTTGCTGACAAGCTTTATTTCGAGCTGAGCAGTGGAATGATGCAATCGCAGACAGTTTCCCCAAACGAATTAGATTTAAGTAACATCACAATGACACAACTTTAGAGTAAAGTCCTTCACTTTTCCACCAGCTCATTTCATTATAATCTCATAAGGGAACCCACAGACTCACAGTCTTTACTCACATCAATCTGTTGTGTGTTTAGTGTATTTTTAAGGGACGGGCCTCGGTTATCCCCGTCGCTGTCACCACACTGTGTCTCGTCTGATTAAAGCGCGATGACAGGATGAGGGCTGTGAGTAGCTTAAAACTTTATCCACACACACAAACACACTGAATGTGTTTACCTCATCCCGTCTGTCCTCCACCGTGGGGCCCTCATATCTGATTTACACACTTCATTCGCAAGTATTACAAGAGACAATAACGTCATCGGCCCATTTCTGTACTCTCGTGTATGCTCAGGTGAGTACTGTAGGTTTGTGTAAAACAGAAGAGTTTGATGAGAGTGGATAGGGGTCTGTGTGTGTGTGTGTGGGGGGGTGGGGGGGCAGTCTGTTGGAGGGGAGCTATTAAGTGACTGCAACTCAGTAGTCAGAGACAGACAGCGTCACTTTGCATGCTGATGACAGGACAGCAGCACAGATCCACCTTTGACCGACAGCTGTCAGAACCTGACACAAAGAGGCCGTGACGCAGATACGGGCCTTCCCTCTCGCCCACGAGGAGTACCGGCTGGATCCAACCGGCTCGAAGCCGAGCTGAACAAACGACTGCTGTGACTATCAGACGTGTATTCATCCCGGCTAACGGATTGTGGTTTGAGCCAAGACGAGCGAAATTGCACGGCAGTCATGTGAAAGTCGGGGGCCTGTCACATTGTTTTAAAAATGAATGGCGGGGGGGGGCTCTTTGCTGCATTGTCTCCAACAATTCTTCATTTCTTTACCAATCTTGCAGGAATCCGTTGGGTAGAAACATAAACATCACGTGTGCACGCTGCATCTGCTTTCACACTTTTCCCTGTGCTGGCATGTGGATGGAGTTACTGCAACTCGATCACGTCTACTCTCTGCCCCCCCCCCCCCCATATCTGTCCTATCTACGGTTTTGGTATGCACATCTCGCCGTCTGCCGCGCAAACGTGGAGATATGTCATATACCGATTTAACGACAGAGGTGAAATATAAGACGGCGTTCCAGATGTGGCATTATTCCGTATCTCGGGTTGAATGCTTGTCGTGCGGCTCTCCCCAGAGAGCTCGGCTCCGAGCTTAATGACAAAGGCAGTAAACGTAACACTCCCGTGTCCACTCAGCCCACTGATTGTCAGTCTTTTACAAACATTGACATATAAGGGATGGGGAGCGCCTGCACAGCCACTCAACACTTTTAACAAGAGTCCTCCTCAACAGGTCACTGTAAACCTGGTCCAGCGCTCATATGATCAGGGTTAAGACCTAATGATTCTCTAAACAGCAGAGTTGCACATAAGCAGATATCAGCTGCAAACAACAACAAGGCAATCGCACCAGACAAAGAGGCACTTCCACGCAGCTCGGACTGATAACCGAGCAGACGCAGAGCTCGGAGGGGCCACTCCGGTCCTGCAACTGTCCCTTTCATGTGTGTGTGTGGACACGAGGCCTCGGTTTACATGCGAGTGTGAAACAGCACACACGCAGAGGCATCCAGGAAGTGTGAGCTTAAGTGGTGAAGAATAGAGAGTGGACGCTGACAGGGGGGGGTTATCTGAGGTCAGACAGCTCTTCCACCGGCCCACGAGCATGAAGAAAAGCATATGTTTCATAGAGCGATGCCCGTCGAGGAACATTCTTCTACTGCATTTGATGACTTATGAACATATTATGACCAGTGTTATCAGGAACCCATAACACATCCTACTGTATTTGGAATCGATGCCCGCAATATGCACGGAGAAGAACCAGAGGGAGGAGGAGATAAGGTAGTTAATTCATACTTTCAAATATTTACACTTTTGACCGCTCCCTATTTTCTTATGGAATTCGATTCGTTGCAACACCCGTATTCAGAGGACTGCGTTCTACGGGCATGTAAACAACATGGACTGCATGTCCTGTTCAGAGTGCAATGAGTCACGTCCAACAGAGGAGAGCCCCAGATGCTATCTCTCACTGGGCTCACCCATACAAACTTCACACATACTGTGAGTCACGAGGCTGACTACATAACGACCAGAGGGAAAAGACCACCACTACACCCCACTGCAACACGGCTGTGTTTAGAATTGCCAAGGCAATGACAAGCAAATAGCTTTCTCTCACTCTGATGTGCTATGAAAGGCTTGATGATCACAATGTGCTAAAAAAGCAAATTATCTCAAATTTTCCATGAAAATGTGTTTCATTACACGACATCACATGCCATTTAGCAGACGCTATTATCTAACACGACTTATAATCAGTGCATCAACCATGAGGACAAACTCAGAACAACAAGAATCAAGAAAGTAGCATTTCTTCAAGAAAGCCAAAATACCAAAATACCTATACCAAGAGTAAGTGTCATTCTTATTGAACAGTATCTACTGAGATGTATGTTGGATTATGTGCAAGCAAAAATGAAAACAACAACAACAACATGGAAGTATAGTGTAATTTGTAATAACAGAAGAAAAACAAGAAGAAGCTGGAAACAGTGTCAGAGAGTAAAAAATAATCCCCTATAAGCAGTTTTCAGTTACCACGACAGCCAAACAATGATCTGTCAGCTCACTACACATACAGCAAGTTAGTAACTAAGGCAACCCATGCGCTATTACGCATTGCACGTCTATATTGGGAACCCTGGCCGTGGACCAGAGGGTCACTCTATGACGCAGCGACGCACGAAGGGCGTTGTTCTCCCATAATGAGACACTTTATAACAGCACGTCAGCTCTGGCATCAATCTAGTCTGAGAGCGACGTTTAGAATTGAGGGACTACCGCTGTTGGACTCTTTTGGAAAAACTTTCTTTTGCTTCCTTCGATCCTGAAACTCTCTTTTTGTGGAAATACAAGCTCACCGCTCTCAGTAAGTGGACTTTATTCAACTTTCTCATATTCAGCTGCGCTCAGGCTGTCCTGGCGGATTCCAGGAGGAAACGCGCTTTTCGCCGGGACACCCGCAGCTCCGTTACGCGCCCAGACCGGAGGGCTGAGCCCTACAACGCGTATCTGGTCGCTAAGAAATAATTGTACTCGATAAATTACTTCAATTAAGTCTTTTTTATGGCTTTTTTAATATCCTTTCATGTTGTTTCCATTTTGTAGATGACACAAGCCGGCATTTTAAAGCCATCTTAAAAAAGGGAGGTTTTGAAACGAAAAAGAGACGCAAACTGGAAAGAGTGGAGCTTTTGAAGCGCGTTTTCAGTTTGTTAGAGTGAATAAAAACAAGAGATGTGGCTCCGAGATCAGCGTCAAAGTTGAATCCTGTCAAACTTTGACTTCAATGTAAATCAGATTTCCCCACGTAAATAGTATTAACAATGGCTTTCTCGTGTGTGTGGTTTTATTATTGTTAACGCACATGACGCCGTCCCATGAACCTTCTCTCGAGGCTGTGCGTGTTGAACGTGCTGCAGCGACACACCCAAGTCCATGTCCCACCAACCCGACATCCATGAAACACACGCACAGACAGACTCACACACTGACAGAGACCGTCTCCTCTTCTCATTACTGCCCAGATCGCCTGCAAAGATGCTGCTCCTTCTCCTGGGAATCGTGCTCCTGCACGTCGCTGGTCTGGTTCTCCTGTTTTTGTCAACAATCATCAGCGTGAGTAACACTGTCCTTAATTTAATCTTTCTTTCTTTCTTCAGATTAATGTAATCGTAAATTAATATTAAAGATTAAATATGAACACAAATTGACTAAAACAACTCCCCGTGGATGCTTTCTCACATATTAAACATGCAGGAAGAACAATAATGCACTTTTCTCCATATCTGGAGATGTGTTTTATTAATTTTAATGAATAGGCCAGTGAAACTGATTTGTTTGGTGCTGTCCCTCCACACGTTACTGACTGTATGTTGTTGACACCAGGTTTGGACGTCGGGGGAAACGGGCACCTCAGACCTCTGGATGAACTGCTCCACTGCCAATGGAGGATACCACTGTGACCCGGCAACCGCTGGAGGTCAGACCCCTACCTGATATTTGACTGCTTCCCTTACAAAATGCTACTTATTTAGAACTCAATTTGCTAATATTGGACAATTCATTCACCGCTGTGCTGGGACGCAGCCACACAAGTTTAAAGCACCCACACACTTATTATATTAGGGAGGGCGGGGGCTGGAACTTTGTATAAATCACTTGCTGAAATCCAACATTCCCCGTGCTGATGCTGTGGGTGTGCCGCGTGCTCCTCTGGGACTCTGGTGCCATCTAGGGCAGAGAATGTGGCAGCGCCGCTTGGAGCTGCTAGCTGATAGGCTGCAGCTGTATAAATAGTCGTGGTGTGATGTCCATATTCAGGTCCCATGTCAGGGGAGTCCACGGTGACCAAAGCCTGGGAGTTGTGGAGGATCAAGGGTGGGGCAGGAGAGAGTATTTAAAGTGTCAGCTCTATGGATGCGTGTGCATGCCTGTGACAGTGTCGCAGAGCGGGGAGACCTTGGACCACCTCATCCAGAACATAGCATCCTGATGGCGGGTCACGCCCAGCCTCGGATCGCCGTGTCCAGTGTTAGTTTCCAGGAATCATCGGGACAGTTTAAGGCAGCAGCTGCGGCGTTACAGATTTATTTAGACAGCCACCTCCACATGTTTGAATTAGACAAGATATGCGTGGATCTATAGACGCCAATGTTTTTCAAAGACATAGCCTATACTTACATAATATTCTCGTTGGCCTAATATGAAGACTATTGCAACAGGTTCATGTGAGATCACTGTTGAGCAGCTCTATGTTCTGCTCCTAAATGTGCCTCACAGTGGCGCACGAGCCGCCGGGTGATGTCATCGGTTGAGAATGAGGCGCGCTCAGCCCGTGTGTGTGTGTGTGTGTGTTCATGTGTGAGTGTGTTGTCTGGGGCTGCACGGCCTGCCAGGTGGCTCCATGGCGCAGCCGGTCTGTTTGACTTGCTTGCATTAGCAGGTCTGACGCACAGTGTTTATACAAGGAGGCGCGCGCCGGCCCTCTGGCTTTGGGAGATGGAAGATAGTGGGCCCGTTCCCACGTGGGGGCCAACTCCTGCGCTCAATGGAGCCCTTTTTGAAACTTTGCTGAGCAGCCATGTTCCCTCTGAAGTGAATCATCATCCCGGTCATCGTGGTTACTTTGAGGGCATTCCTGACACTTCTGAGTTTCCCCTGGTTGCCTCAGTTACTGCAAATATTGGCTCCATTTGTGTTTGATGACGCCCCGGTGAGAGATGATCATATCACGGTTATCACACGCTGGGCTCGAGATGAAAACCACTTCCTTACAGCCGGGAGAATTACTTCATAGAATTTACTCTTTCTAAAATTAGCTATTGAGGAAGAGTGTATTCTCACCCCGTGGCTGGATGCATAAACACAGTGGAGTAAATACTTCAGCAGTTTTATTTTCCATGTTCAGCACAGTGGGGGTTTCTCAGAAGAAAAAGAAAAGAAGAGGGTTAGTTTCCTGTTTGGTATTCGAGGAAACTCGACAGTTTTTCCATTGTAATACAACAATAATAAACCATGGCATTCAAATACATTTTTGTAATATGAGTCACGCTTGCTTATCGGTGATATTCCGAGCCCTGAACCGCGCCTCATGGTAGGAAATGCCCCATGTCACTGGTTAGTGAAGGAAGGACGGATTTATCAGAAAGCCAGGAATGTATTGTCTGTATTTATAGGGCAGAACTATTCATAGCGCAGGGCTGGAACACTTCACCCATTTCTCACAGCGTTATTATCTGAAAAACAGAATCATCATCATAATGCAATCAGTGCTCAGTCTGTATTTTGTGGATGGAGAGTTCGGAGCGTGTCATGTTCCCTCCCATATCTCATCGGATCATCAGGAACAAACTGGAGCGCTGTTGTTATGTGTAACCTGACTCCGTCCCGGTAACATGGCGCCATCATTCAGGATAACGTTCCCCGTTAAATCCATATCCGTGATGCTTCGTGAGCGTCCACAGACAGTGGAGCAATAACTGCAGGGCTGATGAAATGTTTTCACGTCATCGCCCAAAGTGAGCCCGTCAAATGACTTCTTAATCCTTTTTGTTGCATTAGAATGACGAGAAAAATGATTCTCTTCACATAATATAAGAGAATCAATAAAACCGCAGACGTTGGAGAAGGTTAAAGGAATAACATCTGAGATTTGAATGTCAATGTTCATCACTAGTGTGCGTACAACAGTCCTAATGGTCTTGTCTGATGCTATGGATAGGACAGGCCCAATTGAGTGTACATGTGGGGGGGGAACGTTTGCCATGGCAAGTTTTATTGTCACGACAATACGACGGTAAAAGCAGACGCGGGCTAAAGAGAAGAGTCTTCTAGACGCAGGGGTGGAAAGCGTGAGTGCTCAGGAAACTCGAGAGGCCGGGGAGGCGGCACGGATAACCCTCAGACAAGAAATAGACCCTGCTTGGAAATCCTGAGATTCCTGGCACGGTGGTACGAAAGAAGCACGGACACATAAAAAGTGTGGCCCGGCCGCACTCCCCCACAGTCAGCCAGTGCACGTGTCTAATGGGTTAATGGGCTTCTCCCATCCCGGCCTTGGACGACTAGCCGTGGCGATCGATGCCGTACATTTAGTCAAAGGTCCCGCAGTGAGGGGGGCGCGCGGGGCTTTTAGGAACAGGATACCCGGGTCTCATTGTTGTGGATCCATTACACATTCCCAGAAGGCAACATTACATGCTTCAATCCAGCCGGGAGAGCAGCAGGCTCCGTTTGTTTATTTGTTTCCGTCTCATGCGCTCATTAAGTCAATTTTGTGTAGGAACGATGCTTTAGATATTGATGACTGGGTCGGTTTATGATAACACTTTCCTTTCTCTCCCCCCCCCCCTCCAACCCCCTTCTTACAGAGTGGATCCAGGCGGTCCAGGCCCTCATGATCCTATCCATCATCTTCAGCTGCCTGGCTCTCTTCCTCTTCTTCTGTCAGCTCTTCACTTTGCAGAAGGGCGGACGCTTTTTCCTCACTGGAACCTTCCAGATCCTTGCCAGTGAGTTCAATCTCCTCTTTTTACACAAATCCAGCGAGACCAGATACACATTGTAACACTGGTTTTGGCGAGTAGCAACATAAAATGTGAAATAGAAAAAGAAAAGTGATTCATATCGAGTGTGGCTATATTTGAGGGGTTAATTTTCACTATTTATAAGTAGTTGCTGAATCGACTGATCATAAAGATCATGTCAAAAAATTTATACAAATTGTTTTAATCGAACGACCACCAAACAAAAAATAATAATAAATAAAAATAGTGCTCTGCTTTTTTTACCTGACAAACAACCGCTTGTAAATCAACGTAATGACTTTTTCATCACTACTCTGCTGAGCACAGTGACGTCAGTGTGAAAGTCCACCGCTCCTCCTTCGGAGACCAAGCGGCAGCTCCATCTACACTGGGCAGAGAATTAGATTAAGAGTCTGAGCCAGTCACTAATGGTGTAATGCTCCGCTCGCCAACTGAGAGCGGCTCTCCGCCGCCCGGCGTGTTCTCGCCCGGCAGCCCTTTCCTAACATCCCCGCTTCGCTCTCTGTGCTGTGCCAACCCGTTGCCTCGCACCCAGGTGCCCAAACGGGTACGACACTGGGCACGCTGCCAGCCGCACGCCATGTCGAAAATGTCAGGAAGGCCGAGCTTGTCGGTTGGCATGTCGGGGCTGGCTCGGGGATCAATAAGCACGAGACGCTTGCGATGTGTTGTGTGGCGGGATGCCACAGGGTTCAGCCCGCCGGGGCCCCGGAGGGCACAATGAGGCAAACGTGATCTGATCAATGATCCGGGTGATGGCCATCATGGTTAAGTGTTCCGCGTGTTCCCTTTCCTCGCAGGTCTGTTCGTGATGAGCGGCGCCATCATCTACACGGTGATGAGTCCGCAGTGGGTGCCGGGGACCGACGCCTTCGGCTACTCCTACATCCTGGCGTGGGTGGCCTTCCCTCTGGCGCTGATCAGCGGACTCATCTATGTCATCTTGAGGAAGCGAGAATGAGCCGCCGTCACTCCATCCCAGTGTTCCCAGTAACCCCCCTGCCCGACTGCAAGTGTCATCAGTCCCACTCTGAAGTTAAAAAAATAATACGTTTTGATGCCTGAGTACCAACGCAACCAGATCACATCGAGGGGGGGGGGGGGTAATACCAACAATCAACAAGCAAACCAACCAATACTGTCTCAGTTAAAAGATGTATATAGTATCTATGGTTTAAAACCTATTTATAACACTTTTTACATATATGTACATAGTTGTTTGTGTTGCTCTGTCAATGGATACATATGAGCTTTGTGTTAGCTGATTAAGTTCCTCAATGTTTGTTTGTAATGATGAAATAATTCGATGCTTCCTTTTTTTGCCTTTTTTTGTTTCGCCAAAGAATTACGGAGGAAAAAAAAGAAGGAAAAAGAAGCAACATTGTGACTTCAAGTATTTTAACCAAAGTGCATGTATAGAAATAGAAGGGTTAGAAGGAGACATGTGTTGACGGGCTTGCTTTACAAAAAAAGAGTGGTAACATCCCTGGAGGTCGCATAGCCAGGAACATATTGATTTGGTCCTTTTCTATATTGTGAATTTTCAAGTTTCAATGTTTTTATTTTCAGTATTTTTCTATTTCTTATTTTCAACAAAAGATGGTGCTATGTATTTATCATTCCTATTACTGATAGCAATCATTTACAACAGAGTTACCTTGTTCTTGTTTAGAGTCAAACAGCCATTAATTAAAGTGGGAATCAGACAGCGGTGCAACCTGTACATACAGCGCCTGGCTGCTTCTTTAAGGAACAGTCTATTTCACATTGCAGTGTCTGATTTCTCTTTTATTCATCAGCTACTGTAACATGGGTGACTGAGTTTGGGGTGGTGCACTGATGAAATCGAAACTGAATGTCAGTATTATTCTGCGGGTTTGTGAAGAGTTGGATTACAGTGAAATTACTTCATATTTACTTCATATTTGACCTCTTTTTGCCTTAATTGTAGCCCCGTTCTGAAGTTTGTGTTCACCTGGCTGTTAAAAAGTATAAAAATGCCAAATTGCCTACTTAGTAGAATACCTTAAATAAAACAACAATGTGGGGCATTATAACCTCAGAAAGAAAAAAACAAGTATACATTTGATATTACCAGAAAGAAATGCCACTGAGTTTGAAGCCATATAAGATTATGTCAGATGATGGAGGGAAATATATGTATTATTAACTCTATGTGTGATGAAAAGGACAGAGAGGTTTGCAGCGATGACACAAATTTTCTTTTTCAAATACTTGAAGTTTGACATGCTGCCATCTCTGCCCACTGACGTCTACAAGTTGTTTTTTCTTCTTCTCTTCTGTGTAAAGCTCTGCATAACAGATGGTGATGAGAATCTAGCCTAAAAAAGAATTCACTTACTCAATAAAACTTACTTTCACATTATCTAATACTGTGTATTCCACTGTGACAAGGGCCTGGACTCTGCAAGGGTCGTTTTCTCGGCCGTAACGCCGTCTGCCTTCAAAACCGCACGTCTCTGGGCCTTAGAAGCACCGATGAGGAGGGGTCAGGTGGGGGGGGGGGGAGGAAGAGAATCTGCCAGAGACTGAAAAGCAGCGTGCGGCATGTCAAAATGTGCGGCCTACGGTCACGCCTACTCTATTTTACAGTGTGCCGCCGTACTCCGTGAGATCAGATGAGCTGCCTTGTGCATGTGGTTGCAAATGCCGTTTTGTGAGTTGTGTTACACACACTGTGTGGGGGGGGGGGGGGTGGAGGGAGGGGTGGGGGGGGGGGGATCACAGCCTTTGGCACCCGGCGGCAGCCATTCAAAACATGCGGCTAGTGTTCCAGTGTCATCGGTGTCTCTCGTGGCATCAGTGGCAGGAGGCGGTGTCAAAGCAAGGAAGGGTCTGTCCTCCACTTTGACATCTCCCGTGACGTCCTTCCAAAACAGAGATAATTAAAGCATTTAATTCAGAGCTTACACTCGCCGGTCTGCTGTGGTTTCTTTTCTTTTTGTTTGTCGTAAGCACGACGCTCATGTTCGGGTTCAGTTAGAAGGGATCGTCTCTAATGACGACTGCCCGTCTGATTGGTGCGAAGCGACTGAGTTCAAATGTCTACGCAATGTTTACACCTAAACTTCCAAATGCTCTTCATATTACCAAAGCTACTTTGAGTTTAAAACCATTAAAGGATGTTTCTTACCACCACGATGGAGCGTGCTTCGTGTCTTTTCGATAACACCACACGCCTCATCATGTCAAACAATTCTGTGCTCACAGATTACGGTTTGGGATGCTATCTCCTCCTTTTCAAGACGACAGCGAGTCCACAGCGAGCACGTGGGCACCCAGCTGACGACAGGTATCTACATCTCCGGTACTCTCAGAAGGAGGATTCTCGTTGCGGGCCTGAAAGGTCACTGCCCCCGCCCCGGCCCCCCTCCCCGGCATACTCGCACTGGGGGAAATAGGGACACTGCATTCTGGTCTGAGTGGTTGTGTGCATTTGTGTAGCTTTGAGTTTCTGATATGGTCTGTACATGTGTACACTTGTCTTTTTTCTCTATTGTATTGATATACAAGCCACGCCCCATAGAAGTTAATTGGTCCATATCTCCTAGACACAATGAGATTTCAACACACCTTTAAATATGTTAGGATGATACAGTTCCAATGATGATCTATTGCACATTTGAATTGGACCCAGCTTGTAGAAGGAGTTCACAATAATGTGTTTTTCCTCAAATAAAACATTTTGGGAGGTGGAGTTTAGTTTAGGGGTCTACTGGTGGAGATGGACATACATGTCAATCTGACATACTGGCTGAGGGGCGTCACCTGTACACCATCTAGGGGGCGCTAGAGAGCCATTTTTTATTACACAAAAATGACACCTATATCAGATGTCTATTTTCACCAAGCCTGACAAGCATGCACAATTTGGTGAGTTTTGGAGTTTGGCACATACCCCACATGCACTTAGAATGTCAATAGGGTCCTCCCGGACTGAACACTAAATATGTATCCGCTCTTGGTAGTTTCCTATCTCCGGCTCAGTATCGCCATCTGGTGGACACATATGGTAACAGCGACACACTTCTTATATCACACTTAGTGAGCAAACACTGCCTCTGTGTGGTAATCTATGAGAACTACAGCTCCATCTACTATCTTTATATTACTCTGGAGGGAGTGGACAGACTCAATGTCTCCCATGGGCTCAGCAGATAACTCTTTTTTATTAAAATGTGCGAGACCTCATTAATTCCACATATGATCATTAAGCATAGTCTAGCTTGTGTGAGAGGGTGTACACCCTGTGCTATTAGTATGCACGCGTGTGATAGAGAGGTGATTTCTCCGGCGTGTCTACTCTCCATTACCCTTCAGTCAGTCTAATGGATGCTCCTCCTCCAGAGCCATTATGAAGGCTTTTATGGCACAACACGTCATTAGAGGTAAAGGCTTCTTCATTTGATGAATGATTTGACAAATTCAGACAAAACCCCAATAAGTCGCCGTGTTTCTAAACAATAAAGAATGGGGTGCAGAAGAGTCGAATGTACAAATACACCTCTGTGTTTTAAACCTCGATCCATCGGCTCAGCGACGCGTTGCTTCAACTCACAAATAATGAAAAACATTTAAATTTGGAAGAGGAGATGTTGTTTACTGACAGTGAGTTGACTATAAATTAAATAAAGATGACCGCCACATTCGAGGAAACGCCAACATAGCGTTCCAGGGGCCGAGTGAGCCTTCACGGCCTCAGAGCCGATATACGGCGCAGGAGGGACGACCACCGTCACCCCGAAGCAGCTTCCCTCGTTCGATGTTTTGATGACGGTCGTTGAGAGCGCCTCCAACACAGAATCTCCAGCCCGTGTTCATGCGAGAGCTGCAATGATTCACATCATGTCCAGAACCAGAATCAGAATCACTGTGATTGGGAAAGTATAGCACATACTAGGAATAAAAAAATAAATAAAGAAAAAGCTTTTCCACCTTTATATTAATTTACTTCCACAGAAAGAGACAACAGAGCTGGTGGAATAAAGACAAAGAAAAGGCAGGACTGCTATGTAAATAGTGGATTAAACTACTATTTGTCCCCCATCTGGATATTTAGCTTATTTATTTTATTATTATATAATAATTAAATGATTTACCAAAATGTTGATCACACTTCCCACTGCTTACATTTGCAGAGAAAGTGGTGAATGATGTATTCTCAATTTATACCCAATACTCGTGAAATAAATATTTTTTTAAATTAAGAAAAATAATTGCAATGCACGACGAGAGCAATCCCCCGTCTCTCCAATCTGTACGCCCCTTTTAAAAAATCTCTTTCATATGCATCTAAGCGCACGCAATTATACACACGCGTGCGTTGGCGGTGGTGACAAAGCAGACAGACCCCCAGACATATTCATCACGCCGTCCCCAACCTACGCCTGTCTGGAAGGAATATCGTCGTGACGATGACGGAGACACATCCTGTCATTTGGTGTAACCCCCACCTGGGCTTTTTTTGTTTGTTTGTGGCAGTTCAGTGAACATCATGAACTTCTTCTGCCTTCCAACACCTTTTTCTCAAGTGGTATTCTTTTGAAACACAGTTGAAGTGTCCATTGGCGAAAGAATGACTTGAAAAGAAGAAAGCAGGAATTCTGTATCTCTTAAGTACTGATTGATACGCATTATTACCTCAGTGCTTAATGGCTGTCTGGGGGTTTCACACATCATTGTTTTGCCATCACAGGGTCAAGGACACGCTTTTAAAACAATCACTTTTCCCATTAATGCCTTAAAAACTCCCCCTGTCTCGTCTCATCCCACCCAATGTCACTATCACGTCCTTCACCCACTCCCCCCTCCCACTTTCTCCTTTTTAGTTTTTACTTCGAGCCTACTGAGAGGTCATATTTTCTAATTTCTGGAACACATTGGAGGGGGTGCAAACAGAAGGTCCTCTTTAATCTATCACAGCTCCTCTGAGGGTGCAGGGGGTGCACAGTGACAGGCACAAAATCGCAGAGCCGGTGGGGAGGGGGGGGGGGGGGGAACAGACGCAATTAAGGCTCATGAAATGCAAATGGTGCTTTATGCGAGAGGCTGGGGTTGGGGAGGAGGGCTCGGTCTCTCCCAGCTCCGCTGCCATCTGCTTGCCATCACCACCAGTGGAGGAACCTCTGGGTCTCGGTAATTTGTAGCTTTAATAATGTTCTCCCTCAGCTGCAGGAGAGAGGGGAGAAGAAGAAGGGAGACGGCGGTGAAGGGGTCGAGGACGTGCAGCTGGCTGAGATTAGATTTAGATTAGCTGGTCAGATCACACAGAGATCTGACCTCTTACACTTTAGCACGGGCGTAAACGCACATGCGTGTTCACACACACGAGCATGCGGCCGCGTGGATTACATGCAGACGCGTACGCACACACACACACACACACACACACATTCAGTCCCACTCTCGATTCTACCACCACACAATACTTTGCCTATACGCCATCAAAGCTGACCCTGATCCGAGGTGTAGTTCTGGCTGAGCGGGCCCATAAATCCCTCAGGGTGTCTTGAGGTTATTTAGGAACATGATCCCTGGCCACTGAGGGACGAGCCGTAACCCCCAAATGCAGATTTGGGTTCTAACTCTCCCTGGAGCCCTGGAGGGTCAAAGTGGACACAGTGTGTTTTTTTTAACCCCCCCCCCTCTCCCCCAATGACACAGCCATTCATTTGTCACGTGGAAAAAAGGGGGGGCCTTGTTGAAACAACAGACACAACACTTGCTCACACCCACCATCCCAACCCCATTCCCAAGGTCAAGACTGCGCCTTGGTGAGCGACACACATAGGCGACCCTTGACCCCGAGGGCATCCATCACGCTCGGGGGGATAAAAGCGGAGATTGGCAGCCGATGTAGTCGGGGACTAAATCAACTTCAGCTTCTGCCATACATCAAAATCACTTCCGCCGACATGCACCCGCACTGAGGGCCGGATCATTTCATCCACAATGAAAGAGCGGCGGAGGTGAAGCGGCGCGCCGGACGCGGCACAATCGAGACGGACGGGATCTTTTGTAGCATATTTAGGGAGAAGGCAGTGGCGTGGAAGTGTGCCTCTCGGGTTCTGAATATGTTTGAGTGACGACTGAAACGCCGATGAGTGTATCTTCTATAGCCGGGGAGCACCAGTGAACATCATCACGGCCAACAAAATGGCTCCCGCTCACCCTCATGACATCGAAGTGGCTTCTTTTTTTTTTTTAAACGGGAGAGGATTTTTTGAAAGATAGCTGATTTTTAAGGCCCGAGCCAGAAGGACATCCGCAGCGGGATGCCCCACCCCCAACGCGGGTCATACGTGCCGCTGCAGCTGCATGAATGAACACGCACGATCAAAGCGTTGCGCGCTCACCGTCTGGATTCCCGTTCCAATGAAGCCTCTGAAAGGGGCGCAGGAGGAATCTCTCAGCTCTATATGGAGCGAACAACACAGGGGCCAACGTGCCCGCGTAATTATAGCATTTAACACTCGCACCAACACACGGAAGGACACAGAAATGTTTAAAAACCTGCTCGCCGGAAAGCAGGCGAGAGGTTTTCGGGCCCCCGGCGCGCGGCAGAGAGAACAAGGACGCTTTCTCATCTGCGCGGACGCACAGACACACAGACGGCTCTCCCGAGGTCCAGTAAAGTACTGGTCGGATGGGCGGCAGTAAAAACAAAAAAAAGCCCTCTGAATGGTGTCGATGGAGCCTCATAAATTCCCCAGGCTATAACAGGACCTCCTGTGGGAACGGAGGACACAGCAGCCGAGTTATTTGGAGCCGGGCGTTGAGAGGCTCATTCATCGGGGGGTCATGTAGATACTCTCCTGTTGTTTTTTTACGATCGTTCAATCTTTACTTTACACGCGTCGTACGTGCGCACGTGCATGCAGCCGAGATTGAGACGATACGCGTGGAGTGACAGCGGGCAAACGCAACGCTGGACTCAACATCCCAGCGCAGCAGCGAGTTCTCCGCCCGTCAGCGAGCTCCCAATCAGCCGGGGATCAGATCCGGAGACCAGAGTGCCGGGTCGATTAAGAATTAGACGATTGAATCCCTCGCCGTGTGCGTGCGTCGCCTCCGCTCAGACCGGCGCGGTTGCCTGCGCAGGCCTCCGGGCCTTACGGGAGCTCGGACACGCTACAGACGCCGCACACTCCTTCTGATGTTTCTAACACGATTGGATAAAATAATCGAAGAGAAAAGGCCTCGAATTAAACGTCCATAACGACACGTCCTGTTTATGATACATCGGTCTCAGTGCCAAGCGGGCCTCAAACAAAGCATGTCCTAGAACTCTTAAAGGACACACTGAGATGAATACCCAAATGATTTATTCAGGCGCATATTCGACTCCTAATTATGATATCAGTCCCCTTTTGAATAATTAAGCAGAACTCAAAATTGAAAAGGCTCTGAAGGGGTGAAAAAAGGAATAATCGTCCTGTCTTTGGAAACACAGATATTTAAACCAAAATGCTAATGAAAGTGTGATTAGTACACCTAATTAGTCAGATACTTTTGCAGCTTTTGCATGCCCTAATAAAATAAAAAATACAAAATTGGCCCTTTACATCGATGGAAAAGAGAAAGGGTGATTAGCAGAACGGAGACGAATGCTGTAATCTTCTCTCAATGGAGAGTCAGCGATGGCCCACGAGAAGATAACAGGCCCGGGCTGATAGCAAGGGGACGGTCGGGCTGGTAAGTGCTCATGTTAGCGGGGGGAAAGCTGTGGATACCCAGGACAAAGGAGCGGGACCGGGGGAGGGAGGGGGGGGACTAAGACAGGACGCAGTGGCGTGGATATCCAGCGCGAAGGCCAAAACCCCATTATGCATGCATCGGAACAGGAGTCGAATCCGATATATATTTTGTTTCATCCACCCCTAATACATTTCATGATTCGGGGTTTCCTGCTGCAGCAAAGTCACCACAGTGGACAGTCACAGGGAGGAAACTCACATGATCCACCGACCACGCACCATCTGTGAATACATAAATAACCAGTTGTTCTTGTTTTGAAGGTTGTGATTTTCACTCTCCATATTTTGGTTATATCTACATTTCCTTCATTTTTCAGATAACCTCTACCGACATGAGTCATTTCCTTTTGAAAAACATGATGCAGTGGATGGCGACTGCATGGGTCAAATGCAAAAATCCACACGGTCAATTTCAACATTCATATTGGTGAATTTGTTCGATAGCGTTTGAATCTCAAGAATCGGTTTACTCGCTGTAGTCTTACACCGAGGGCTTGAAAAAAGGAAGATAGCAGATGTTTCAATTTTCTTAAATCCCAATAAAACAATACATGTGGATGGGCTTCAGTCAGATATACTTCTGCATGTATGCGTGTGTGCGGGGTTGCTGTGGACCCCTGTCGGCCCTCAGAGCCGGCGTACAACCCGTCGCCCGTCATCCCTAAAACACTGTTGCATTCGCAGTTCAGCGCTGTAAATCACACGCACCGATGTCTGGATAATGTTCACACTGCCACCACTCACACGGGATTTTTTCGCCGTGGCCCCATTGCAGCATTTGGAATTTCGAGGACAACCCCCCCCAACCCCTCAACCACTCAGGCCCTTTATGCTTTCTTGCTTTCTCCTTCTCTCTCTAACAATCAAAGGCCATATGGCAAACATATTCCTATACGCTTCATTGGCTTTTTACGGCTGTTGTTTAAAGAACGGGCCGTGGCTTGGTTGAGGGGTGTTCCGGGGGGCCGGTTTGAAGGGCAAAATAATATAGTGTGCCCTCAGTCCATTAGAGAGCCTTTGTTTCTATTAGTCCAGTCACTGGGCGCTCGGGGACCATTGAAACAACCCTGGCTAATTAGGAAAGAAAAACATAAGCACATAACGCGTTTTAAAGCAAATACATTGCACGCCGCTTACCCATTTCTTCCGCACCTCTGCACTTGCTCCCTGGGCATCGGGCCCTTTTTTTTGTATACGCGTCATTTGATCACTTCACCGGAGCTAATTACGCTTCACCGGGACATCCAGCAGTCGTGTCGAATAGATGGCCAAACAAAAACTCATTACATTCGGCTTAATCATACTCGCACATGAAAGTGACTTTGGGCTCGTAAAAAAAATAAAAAGAAAGTGAAAGTTAACGGCCCACGATATCTGGCGAGAGCGGCCGACGCAGCGAAGTGCCACCGAGGCTAAAAACACACGGGAGGTGTTAACATTCGCAGCGGTGTTTTCCCTCGCAGGCAGGGAGCCATAATTCAGCGACATTTGGAAACCTTAACTTGGCGCTTTATGCGTTCCACTGATCCAGAACAGAGCCTCTGGTGACAACCGTCGCACTAACGTGTCAACTTTCTCAAGAACGAGCTGCCACAACATTAGAGCGAAACTAAACACAAGAATAAAGAACTCAATCTTCAAGGCCTTTTTCGTGCCCGTTCGGCTCGTTCAGCGAGGTGGAGTTTAAGGGGTTTCCCCTCTCTCCTTTCCGCCAGCCGTTGGCTTTTTACAGCGAGCTGTAAGTCACTCGGACTCGCATCTGACCTGCATCTGGACAACATCTGGGGTCACCGAAGCCACCCTGACAAGCGCTAAACCATCTGGAAGCTTCCTCCTTCACTTTGAGGGGTGGTAGCGAGAAGGAGGGGGGGGGGGGGGGGGCTGCAATGGCGGCATGAAAGATGAGGTGATTTGAGAGGGGAGGAAAAAGGCCGAAGAACAGGACAGAATGTGATTAGATGAGAAGACGTATGTTTTGGGGAACTTATTTGAACCGTTGATGATTATCATACAGCTTATTCAGCGGTACGGGAGATTAAATACCCTCTCACAAAGAACTCATGAATAAGCATTTTTTATTTTAAATAAGAGGCCCTTTACTTTTGTGGGAAATTGAAAATATTATATGTTAATATAGCTTCTATTCCCTGATGGTGACAATTACAAAAAACTACCTCCTCTGCCTCTTGAATTCCTTCATTTTTTCCTCTCAGCTAACACGGCCTGTTTGAAAGGGTCTTTCTGTATTCAGATATGCAAACAGCTTCTGGTGAAGGGTGAGGAGTCAAGAGAAACATTCCACACCAAATAGAAAACAAGTGTCCTTGAGAGAACATGATACTCTCTTTGCTGGCGAGTGTAGCGCTCAGTGAAAAAAATGAAAAAAATACATCAAAAAAAAAAAGGGCGGGGGGGACAAAAGAAGGAGAGCAGTGAAGAGGGAGCTCAGTGCCTCAGACTACTTGAAATACTTGAAAGAGTTCTCTGTGGAGCCCTGGGCTGGACCCCACACTCAGGATGAAGGATCCTGCTACAGGAAGTAAACAAGGCCTCGTGAAAATGTTTCAGAAGAGGATGGATGGAGGGATAAGACAAGTAGGCAAAAAGAAAAAGAAAAAGGGAGGGGGTAGGGGGTGTTAATAAAGCAATGTGGATGGGTCGGTGGAGGGCAGACAGGGATGCGAGGGATAATTGATCGCAGATGACAGTCGTTAGGCTCAGGTGAAAGCTGCGGGAAGCACCAGGATGTTGCATCCAGGGCTAATTACACGATGGGAGGCGGAGTCACTGAGGCCTATTGTTCCATGGCTGCTGTTGCACCTCTCAGCCTTGTAATTAAAGAAATCATTAGGGTCCAGATGGACGAAAAAAGATGGCATCAGACAGCAAAATATTATGTCATTGCTCAAAGTCAGCGGGGGGGGAATGAGTTAGAAATAGAAAGCGGATAAAAAGGAGTATTTAAAATGCTTTAAACTTTTCTGACCTTTGTAATTAATGGATTTAAAACCGGCGCTTAACCCTTATTAATGAGCATGCACTCACATACAGATAGGGTCCATGCGGCACCTATAGTACAGGCTGCTCGGCACTCTGGGCCTTCAGCACATCGTTGTTAGAGGGAAGGAAATATAATCAACGTGCAGAGGTCATTCCTTCATATATCTAAAAGTAGCCAGAGGTCAACGTGGTGCCATACGTGATGCATTGCTTGCGTAATAGTTCAAACTGCCTCTGGCACCACTTATGTTCAACTCCCGCCTGTAGCTGTCTCTCTTTATATTCCTTCCAGCTTTCCAGCATATCAAGTAGAAATAAATGATGCTTTCTCTGTAAGGTAAAAAGAGACATGCAGAACAAGGGGGTGGGATTTTCTAACCTGGCAACCGCTATTAATGAGTCCTCTGCACAACCACAGAGAATCACTGCTGACAGGATCAGGATTTGTTGATGCTGCTCATGTTTTTCCGCCGCATGGAATCAATTGGAGCTCTGGGTTCATTCACTATTGAGCTCATGGTAAATGCAATGGGTCCCAGGGAGGGGCTTCTCATTAACAGAAACTAGCTTTTAATGATGTCCCCGTCTCATTTAGACTGATGATGAGAATTGATCCTTCTGCCGCCCATTGACTGCCTACTGTTTGACCTTTACAGTGGTTAAACTGTTAGCCTGCCGGAGTAGTTGAATACGGAGGTCAGGCGCTCTGCATCTGAGCCCACACATGTGGCGGCAGGAGGAGATGGAAGAGGTGGAAAAGGTGGATGGGAAGAAAATGAGCATATGCACGCTCGTGAGAAGTGGAGGTCAGGGACAAGCGAGTGATGACGAGGGTGGAAGTGATGCGACGATGGTGCTGATGTTGCACCCTTTGCCCTCTCTCTGCCCCGGGGGCACCGTCTCCCAGCTGATCCCACGGGCTCCATCTATACCCTGCTAGACGCTGTCCCATCCTCCCCGGTGACCCGCCATCGCCTGCAGGCAGTGGTGACAAATGACTGACAGAGCAAGCACCTTGTTGTCCGCGTTCAGGGACCAAGTGAAGGAGCTCGGTGGTCATTATAAAAGGCACTGCAGGGGAAGCTCCAAATGATCTCACCTCCGTGCCCTCAGCTCACCTCTTTATATGCTAATAGCTCTCTGAAGCCGTCTGATGTGCTAATTTGTAACAGCTTGGCCAATCAGTGGGGAGATCTTTGGTTGCCATGGTGCCGCTCAGCAGGAGCGCCCTGGTACCAGGGAGAGTTCGGATGGCGGCAGGTGGACAGCGGGGCAGTTTGGCTCCTGTGCTGTCACCTCATCTGGCCGTGGGCACCAGCTGTGACCCACTTCCATGTGCCATGACCCCGAGAGAACCGCCGTGGAGAGGTCACTTTACCTCGTTTGGATCTGCAGTCTTCGCCCCTTTAGGGTAAAAACACCATTGTCTGATATCAGTCTTACATTTGTGGGACACATGTGACCTTATTAAACATCAGAGAGCATCACAGCAGGTCTAAAACGACTCATTTGGTACCAGATTGAGATCATTCTTAATTAAAATCTGCATTGAAATCAATTCATTTCATTAAACACATATTACATTACATTTCATTTTACAGGCGTGGGGAGGGGGCATATCTGTGTGGGTTAAGAGGATTTTTAAAGTATTAAAAAGGTCTTAGTTTTGTGATAGCGAGAATATCTTATCATGCAAAAACCGTCACCTGTAATACAATACAAGTAAACATGAAAATATCTACAGGCTTGAGAAAAAAATTACAAAAATAAGGAGAAATGTCAATTTGGGAGCAGGATACATCTAATTTGAGTGAAACTGTTTAAAGCGTGAGTTATAATTTAGCCAGGACAATATTCTGCTTGCTCAGCATAAAAAACAATGAGGTGGTATTATCCTCTGCGAGCTGCCTTCCCCCACAGCTGTATTGGAGTTACCACGAGTCAAATGCAAGTAAGAGTTTATTTGTTGAAGAAATCCAGGAAAGGACTTGGGGACATTTGGATGCTAATGTGAGTAAGCAGAATGAAAGAGGTTATTCCCACTCTGAAAGGCCACGAGTGCCCTAATCCACAACAATCAGCTCCAAATGAACCAACGTTCTGCTGGAGACAGTGGCTCAACAATGAGACTCAGCTTCCTTTCAAAGTGCCTTCAAATCATTCATTCTGTCATTAACGAACCATTGTAAACACACTTTGTCTTTGCCAGTGGGAATGAGGAGGTGCGAGGGTGAGGGGAAGAGGACTTCTAATTCACAGGAAACTTTCACTGTAAAGAACTGTCCTCACAACAGATTCCTCCCTCCTCCTCCTCCTCCTCATCTTACTCCGCCTCCCTCTCTTCCTCGGGTCTATACTTGCACTGCTACCAAAGCCTGCTCTCCAATTAGGCCATGCAACTCAGGAAGAAGGGAAATAATTGGGCTGTGTGCTGTTAAAGGATGAGACATTGGAGCTGCTGGTGACTCCAATGAAGCTTATGGGTTCTTTTCAAGAAAGAAGAAATGGTAGAATGGGCCGAGAGACAATGGCATTAGGTATCCACTGTCACAAAAGGACCTTTGCTCATCAAATTGCCAGTAAAAAAAAAAAGGATAATGGCAGATTGATTAGGCCTAATGGACAAATTCTTCAATTAACACCATTTGCAAACAATTTGGCACTATTTCCCTCGTCTTCTGTGCTCTCTGATCAAAGAGGGAAAGTGCTTTCACCTGCAGTAAATCAGACATTGTGAGCCACATTAAGCGACTAAAGCCCTCGCTTTGTTCAGCAGCTCACAATAGACTTTTGTTTCCAGAAATTCCCACTTCACCAGCAATTACCTTTGAAAGTGAGTGCTACTCATTTAAGTTCAAGCCACATGCATTTCAATGTACACACTTGTAAAAGAGAGACCCTACGGTTGATGGATGATGGATTGTGTGTGTTGGTCACCTATACCTCAACCCAAACGACGGACTAGCATTAAGGGACCTCGCGTGGATTCGTGTGCTAGTTGAATGGGTTTAGAGCCCCATCAATCTTCGCCGTGGCTCGTAAAAAAAGCATGTCTGTCAAAACACTGAAAACTTGGCACAGCCGTCGAACAGCGCGAACAATTTGCACTCATCAGAAATGAAAGCGCGTAGTCGTAGACACCAGGGAATGTCAGCGCGCTGTGGTTGACGGGGGCAGGAAAAAAACGATATGGGGATCAACTGGAAATGAAACGCCGAGCAAAGGGGCATTTCCTTGAGCTATTCGGGACGGTATTTTGGCTTTACATCCAGACGAGGAGATAACAGTTCAAACTGTGCTTGGCGGTTGGGACCACAATGTATCAGTCAAAAAAATAGCCTCAATTATTCAGTCACACCTTGAACAAAATTGTCTGGCGACCCCGGCTACCCCATGCCACTCATGATGTATATTTGCCAAATTAGGGCCCAATTAGAAATAATGTGCCTTGCGGTGTAGAATTTATTACCACGGGTTTTTATTGAAAACAGCAAAGGCTGCAGTTTGATTGATATTTCTGAGAGCCTGCATAGCTTTTATTGTCAAAGCATCACAGAGGTGTTTAAGACCTGGCTTCATAGAAAGGATGGAAAATGTATGGCCACTTATGGCTGAACTCAAAAAGAAAGTTACAAAGAAAGTTGTAAAGAAATTGGTGTTAGAGCAACCAAAACAGTGTATTTAATCATCTTGGCAAAGCACCGCAGGACAATACTTATTCATAATCACCTCAAAACAGCTTCATGTTTGAAGCACACTTTGGTGCCGGTCTTTGATGGAATCCATTTCCATCTGAGCAGATTTTAAATCGCTAAGTTTGCCGAAATGTGTTAACCCACCGCAACACTGGAGGCGGACAGATCCACTGTGAGAGTTCAGCTGTGTTTGGTGTCCCCAGTGCACAGGTTAAAGATTGATGTCTGTCCTAATCCCCATCTCCACACACACACACACACACACACACTCACTTTCTCCCCCTTTGTCCCTGCGACCCAAAGCAGAATCAAAGAGTGCATTCAGCGGACCCGGAGTGCCAGCACACCCCATTGCACAAGAAAAACTGATAGGTTCCTTTTCGAAGCCTCGAGAGGTAAGCCACGAACATTGAGGTCCACATTGTCCCGCTGCACTTTGACACAAGGCAACAATGGACGCCCGATCTGCAGCTAGAGCGCGAGCTCAGAACAAGGGGCCGAAAACCATTCAACCCGTCGTTAACCCTTTCTGCCCGGCTCTGGAAACCAGAGAATGGGGTAGTTGCACCGTAACACCCTGCCCCATACACCTCAGACACCACCCTCCCCGACAGCCCCCCAACTACCCTCTGGCAGTACAGCCCCCCCTCCCCTCCTTTTGTCCCATTGTGCCATGAGTGATGGATTCTGGCGGATGGGAAGGAAATTAGGGCCGCAGAGAGTTTCGTAGGCTTGATTGGCAACTTTGGATATGGAAACCGTCACGAGAGAAGGTAGAAATAACTACGGTCTACACCTAAATGGGCTGCCTCCAAAAAAAGGAGAGAGGGCAAGGGGTATGGTGTTGACACATAATCATAATGATAAAGAAAGAAGTCCATGTAGTGAAACCGTGTGTGCAGCTTGGCCTTTTCTCTGGTGGGTTAACTTGATCTCCTGTGAATGCTGATGGAGGATCATGCAGATATTTCGGGGGGCGTGGAGAAGGCTGACGGTGTTTTACGGAGGCCTCTTTTGAAGAGCAGGGCCATTATAAATGCTAAATACCAAAGCCGGACCCAGATGATCACCATGGCCCGCGGCAATCAATAAGTGAATGGAGACCAGGTGGTGATGGCGTCATTCAGAAAGAAAGGAGGAGGACCGGGATTTTACCAAGTGGGGCAGCAGTGAAGACACAATGGGGGTTAAAACTGGGAGATCATAAAAAGTGATTGGACGCTCCAGCACGCATAGGCGGCAAAGCTTTGATTAAGCACAAGCCGAGATGGAGGAGGATCAATAGATGTGTGTAGGATCTCAAAGCCCTGAGGGTGGACATACGGGGAGACGACACCAACATTGATGAATGTTATGGGCGCCTCACTATGATCGAGGTATATTGAAGCCTTTGTTTTCTTTGCTGATTTTTAATGCAGACATGATTCACATATGGTGTTCGGGGTTTGAAAGCAATTAATTATATTGCAATTCAGTATTAAATCCCCTTATCAAATCAAAATTCTCTAGAAATCCTTAAGAAAGCTTTTTTTCCCCTTCTGTATTGTAAGGTAACTAAACTTAGAAGTGAGCTGGTTTGTTTCACGAGACAAGATTTGCTGTTGTTAAACTGTAAAAACACTGAATTAATTCATGATCGTATATGACCGTGAAGCGGTGGCCTATTAACCCGATGACAGACAAATTTAATTTAGGCCAGTGGGTAAATTAGGGTTTAATGTTAATTAGCTACAGCTGATATAATCATTTCCACAAACACAGCAACATTAATCACCAACTAAAAATGAAAAGCCTGCTACCGCAATGTTTCTTAATTATTCTGAACTTGCCAACCTGGAACCAACCAGAATTCATCTTGTTTGTTTTGCTTCTGGTTAGTTGACTGAAATAAGTCCTGTGGTTAAAATGATGTGTCCTCCAACAAAAAATATGTCAGTAAATATCAACTTTTTAAAGGTTTAATGCGTCTTAAAAAACACAGTTGCTAACAAGCGGCTAAATGAGACTAAACAATCCAATCCAATCCAATTTATTTATATAGCACATATTAAAAACAGAGGGTTTAAAACGAGTGCTCACAGTAAAGCATAAGCAATAATAAAATATAATATTAGTAGTAGATAAAAAAGGCATACAAACAAAATAGAGAAGAAATACAAAACATAGCTCAAACTGACTGAAAAGAAAAGAAGGGGGTGAGGGTCAGGCGGGTGGACTTTGTTTGGGTTGTGTGGCATTGGATTTGGGGGCAGGTCGCTCCTCCAGGCAGAGCCTGCTACTAAGGCTGGTCTCCTGTCTCCTTTTAATTTTCTTTTTTCTTAGTTACTTAGGAGGAGGGGAGCCAGACTCAAGCCAGACACCTGTGGGACAGAGTACACCTGTAGTAGGTCTGAGATGTACTGAGGGCCGCTTTAAAAACAAACAAAAAAAAAAATAACAAAAAAAAAAAAAAGAGGAAGGAATGACAGGAAGAGGAGGGAGGGACTGGGTGATCGCATGTTTGGGGTTCCTGTAGTTGCACGCCAGCCGCAGCGCTGCACACACGCTGCAGGCAGGCAAGTAGTGCTGTTTAAGCCGGCATAAAGTGCATTACAGTAATCTAAACGCGTAGAAACAACCTCATTAATAGCATGAAGATAAGAGGAATGCGACGGTAATGTAGTTTGTTTTGAGGCGATCGCAACAACGCTTCAATAATTATGTTGTGTAAACTTGACGAAGAGCTTACGTTCTCAAACATTGGAAATGGAAAATGGAAAAGTCTCCTTGTCGGCCATGCAGAATTATGGGTTGCCTGCAGCAATCTTTAACGTGTCTAAACCTTCCAAAGTCCACCTGTATGCCATATGTCTTTTTTTTTTTTTTTTTTAACTACACTAAGAAATATTCCACCTGCTCTTTGAACAAGCTAATGTATTAAAGGCTGCTCTGCACACCATGTGATCCCAGCTGCTTGGCCATGTCTAATGTGATCCAGGTACGGCTTTAGCCTTCACTTAACTCTAATCCTCGCACACTTGATACATTCTTGTACGCGACTGTAATGCAAACATCATGCAGTGGCTCGCGGAGCTGCTTAATGTGATTGCAAAAGGAGGAGGGGGGGGGGGGCAACATTCAAAGATAAGCTTTGGCCGTAAACCGTAACACATAAATATGGATCAGGTGAAATCCCCCTTTTCTTCTAACAAAAGAGGGGTGCAAGAGGATTTAACTTCCAAGCCGATCGAGGAACAATATGAAACAATAAACCCGAGTGTTTCTTATTTACCGTTTTGCTTTAATGTGTTTTTAAGTGCACTAGTATGCTTAAAAGCAGCCCTGCCATATGTTAGCGGGCCTTGTTCTAGTTAATCAAATGATAAATCACCAATACAGAGCAGCTGCTGCTCGCTACGGCCACAACACTCATCTGGATTGATTTTAAGAAAACGCTGGGCAGACTGTAATACTGAAATACAATCATACAACTACAGCGAGGGAAACACACACATGCTTACCATATATGTAATTATTTATTAACATTAAAAACCTTTCAAGACATCATTATTCTTTATTATCATGAGGCAATCTGTAAAAGTAAATTTTCTTTATGAGTGTTAGTTTACCAAGTTAAAATTCACAATCATGTTTGATGTGTTCAGTTCTAATTGAGCAACATTTTTTAAATTTGCATTTACAATATCGCCCCATATTGATATCCCCTCTGGATCACATGTGTTGTATTAAACTCAACATCGGTGGGAATAATCAGTCATTTTCACCCGCTGAACGTTAATCATGTATTGCTGCTCTGGCTTTAATTACTGCCACGCTGCAAGCCGCTGCATTAGTTAAGGTAATTAATGAGCATATTCCGAGTAATAGATTTTCTCCGCGGTGGCGCAAAAAAAAATTGATCGCACAGATTATGTGCTGAAGTCAGAAATCCATAATGTGAACATGTCCTGATTTCTCTTCTTGGCTCTGCTAGCGCAGAATGAAGCTCTCAAATCAAATCACTTCCCGTGGTGAGGCATTCTAACGCACAATTATGGGCCACTGTGGCTTTGACCCTCAAAACCCTGCGTGATGCTGGAAATGTAATATCTGAAAAGGCATACTGTGTACTCTTTGCATTCAACATTTCCCCATCTAAAAACACACACTGCATGTGTCCTTCAAGGTCTAACACACATGTTGATTCCCTATCCCATTCTACGCATTTGGGTCCTCCTCTTCTTCTCTTTTGTGACTAACCAAAGGTCACATTGGGTATTGTTTACATATTATTTACCTGGATCTAGCTCTTCCTTGAGACGCGACCTATGGCACTTGAGAATTACGGGACATTATAAATTACCAGGGACAATGTAAAGCGGGAATATATAAAGAAAGACTGTTATCAGTGTAACATGGTGATGTTGGAAGAATGCCACTTCTGGATTTGTACAAACTCCTTTTTTGTCAGGGCTAACACCACAGGTAGCGAGGTACAGGAGCTCATGCGCAGAGAAACGAGCCGGATCGAAACTTGAATAACAAAAAGGCGTTTTTAATGAGTCAAAAGTTTCCACACAAAAAAAACACAAAAAGGGGCAGGCAGAGAATCAGGGTAGGCAGGCAGGGTCGAAGCAGGCAGGATCAGGTGGGTATGAAAGACAGGACGATGGAAAAAAGACAACAATCCAGCAACAGACAAGAGAAAGAGTGGCCCAATATATAGGGGAGGTAACAGGTGTACGACATCAGACAGTAACGAGACGAGAGTGACTGAGGGCAGGTGCAGGGAATTAAACAATCCAGGAGACAGAGGAGACATAGTAGACAGAGTAAACACCGAGTAAACACAGAACAGAACCTTACATTGTTGCCAATATCAGCATTTTCATTTGTCAAATACATCCTAATGTTAATATTGAGTATAAATCACATTTAAGGAAAAGTGGTTTAAGAGTAATTTGAGGTTTCATTGTTTCACAGTATAGTTAAAATGAATCTCCCATCTCTTTGATTGAGAATGTGTGTTCCACTGTGACATGCTATGAGGTTGAGTAATTCATACAACATTTCTAATGCCGCTGCTGGGGAATGTTTCTTGGGATGATTCCTCACGGGGGAACGGAAAGTCATGCAGCGTTTGTCCTTTCATGAACCTGGTGTCGAAGGATCGTTTCCCTTTGAACCTCGGAGCTGTGTGTGCTGATGAGCAGAAGCTCCCCCCACGCCCCGCTGAGAATGTAATTACAATGTTCTCAGATTCCTAACCTCTTGTGTATGAGTTATGGGCTGGAATTTAAATAATCTATCATTTACCTACCTGCACAGCAGAGAGTATCCTTCACGTCGGCAGGGAAGAAGAGGCGAGTACTTACTGGAGGAGGCCGAGTCATCCTCAAGACCATTGCTCACTTTATTTGGAGAGAATGTGGTCGGCTTTTGCTCGGATTTATTTTTATTTGCATTACAGACCAAAACTAGTTTTTATTCAAGAACGGAAATTTACAGATAAAGAGCGCCACTCCCACACGATATGTCTCGGCAGGTCAAAACAATGCTTGTTCGTGCCAGCTATTCTTTCCATCTGAAGCTTTGTCGCTATACTCTCACACGAGCCCTCCGTTTTTTAAAACACAAATCCAGAGAAGGAGATTAAATATCGGATGACACTATGCAAACACCAAACAGAGAGAAAAATTGAAAGCTGAAAGTAGTGGTCTTGAGACGTGACGTGGTCCTCTCAGCACCTCGACTTGTACTCGATACAAAACACGCTTGTAGCAGCTCTCACGCCGTTACCCGTGGGTTTCCCCCAAAAGCACCAAGGATCAGCCATGAACGACGACAACAAGGTTCTGTTCGGTAACATTTCTTTATTGTGTTCCACACAACACGGCGCAGACCGCAAAACTGCGCCCCTGCTCACTCTCCTCCCCTCCACTCTCAACTGAGAGCTCTTATGAGGGCGGCCTCGGCTGCTGACTGATTGCCAATCACCAGCAGCCGAGGCCAAACTGGAGACAGCTGCCACAACGCTTCACACTCGGCGTTTCTCAATCAGCGTACTTGTGCGTACTTTCCTCTACTTGTGTCCTCGTGACTCGTGAAACATCATCAGTACATGTTCCAATTCAAAGTTTGCTTCTCGCAAAGCACGGTCAAAATGCCCGGATGTGACTTGCTCCTCCCACTTTCCGGAGGATGCATCAGAGGAGACTTGTGCGTCCTCTGGCCAGCAGATATCCCAGAATGCATTTCACCAGCAACCGGAAACAGTAGCGGAGGAGAAAATAAACTACTGACAGTTGACTTTTTATAAATATTACTGTTGTTGAGTCACGGAATGTAATTTTAGGATGTTTTGTTTATTTGACTGTAAAACATAATTTACAGTGAATAATTAGAGTAAACCCAGGAGCAAGAACAGCTGATGTGGTGACGTCATCAAGTCAGCTGCTGTTCCAATCGCAGAAAGACCGTCCTCCCGTTCTCCCGTCCTCCTCCGGAGTCTGGACTCCCAAGACCAGACTCCGGAGTCCAGACTCCAAAAGAACACAAGTCTGTACTCGTGTACTTTGAATTGAGAAACGCCGACTGTGTTTTGCATAGTCCGTCAGGATGGATGCGTTCTGTAGAGCTGTGATTGGTTGGCCGGGTCACCGCTCTCCACTGGGTGTCATTTCTGAAAAATAGTCGGCAGTCTGGCAGTTGTGCGCCTCTGTAATGAGCACAGGCAGCGGGGTGCATAATAAACATATTAGGGAATGATAAGGTTTGTCTCACTTTAAAAAACTGCTGCGGCTGCAGTTTTACTGCAGCGGGAAATGTCGGTCAAGGCTAGAGAGAATGCAAGTTTCATTTCAGCATTGTCATCACTTTTCAGAACCGTGGGTTGCAGCCTGGTTGTAACAGTACGTTGGCTGTGGGAGTGCAAGTTAGTATCGACCACCGGGGGCAGCAAACATTGAGCAGCTGTACTCTGTCAGGCTTTTAGTGTTTCTTGTAAATATCCTTGTTTGTGGGTTTGCAGTATGAACTCTGCTGGAAAGGTGACTTATTAACAATTTCACACTACTAATATTCTGAATGAGTAGTGGACACATGAATCCATACTACATTGGGTTGGATATATAAATCATCTAACATGGTAAAAGTCCACATCCCCGTAGACAGAAGCCTTTAGTTTTCCTAATTCCCATTTAAAACAATAAAAAACAAGAAATGCTGTAATGAGAATTGTAGTTCAGGTGATCTCCAGTGCCTCCCTGCCAGCAGCCGCAGTAGTAAAACCACAATATGCCGTTATTCATTCTGGAACAAGTGAGCCACATGAAGCCAGTAACCGCTGTAGGTCCCAACGGATTTAGCAAAATGGTTTCTTAAATCTGAGCTGAAACCACAAATGCTTGAATTTGTGACTTCTGGAAAAACTGAAGTGGGGAGGAAACGTTTTTTTTCTTCCAGTTTGTGACCTGGATTATATTTGTATTTCAAAGGAAATACTCCAGCGCCAACACTCTATTATAGTTGGCACAGCAATTAGTCGGATTGTCACACACAGCTATGGTGAGAAAGATTTTACTGCATTTTGAAGGTAAATTTGAATGGCAAGTTTTCATCTCGCCTTCTCTGAGGTTTTGCCACTAAGGATTTACACTCCATCCTTTCCATCCACCGAGGAATGACAGTCTCCTCCGTTATCATCATGCGTGCTTCATTCGCCCGCTCAGCCCGGCCTTGTTTGAGGGGATTTGAGTGGCGAGATTGCTAATCCCAATTTTGAACATGAATCAGCGTCCAGAGGGAAGGCCTCCTGGATTCTCAGCCTCTTTCTTATGATAATGGTCCAATCAGTGTGGCCGGAATGATGAAAATGCCAGCCAGCTTATCTCAGTGGGACAGCTTGGTGGAGGGGAGGGAGGCCTGTCAGAAAGACAACAAGAACCTGTTTTGAAATAAGGAGGGCACAGCTCTTATTTCTGCTAGCTAGTTAGAGCGGTATCTCTGTGTGTGTTGTGTGTGTGGGGTTTTGGATGTGTGTACATCCTGCTGGATGAGGTTAATTGAATAAAAACCATGCTTCGATAGGATTGTTTACGTTGGTATTTGCATTTGCATGAATGCACATTAGGGGGACAGAAGTGTGGGATACGTGTGTGTGTGTTATGGATGTGCGATGTTTATGCTTGAATATGTCCTACATCAGGCTGATTGGGACAATCTGCCTCGCAAAACCACCAGATTCACACATATTGTACCGTAACTTGTTTTCTGAAAACAGAAAAAAAGCTTTCAGTGTGCGAGTGAACGTCGTGTCCGTCATTAATCTCATGGAAAAGACAACAGGTGCCTTCAGTCACGTTGCAGAGACGCCCGCCAACGTATTCCGATCTCGAAGGTATTCCGGCATTTAGTGAGGATGAAATGTGTTAACTACCAGTCAGGGACGGAGGATGGGACGTGATGGGAATTGGCTGTGTGTACATGCGAGCTAGAGTTACAGAAGAGGCATTACACCAGATTACGGGGCTAAGCAGGGGGCACTGTCTGTCTCTCTGCTGGTACTTGGAGAACACTCGGGCTGGACTGGACACAGCTGTTCCTGGCCGCTCCGCATCAGACACCCAGGCGTCCAATAAAACTCCTCGGTGTGTGTGTGTGTTTTTGTGACTGTGTTCATGTTTGTCCGGTTCTGGCTGCCCTAGTGAGCTCGCGCCCAATTACAGAATCCGCGTTCACGTTGGCGAGAAAATATGTGACGGGAATGGCTTCCTCATCGAACATTTTCCCCACCGCGTGATGGGGGGGGGCGGGGGTAGCCTTCTGTGATGTGGCGACGAGAGCCCGTAACTTATCCACCGTGTCCCCAAGGGCTGCAGCTCTTCTGTAATGAGAGGCCATTATCACTGGAGAGTTCACCGCGCTGCAGATAAGAGAAGGCCGGCCTGCAGGCGACCAGCACTACTCGGGTATAGCCACACGACGCTTGTACCTCCAAATTACAGTCTCATTCCCTTTTTCTCACTCTCGCTGCACATTACCTCCAATGTTCCGGGGCAGTCTTTGTTTCTCTCCCTCTTCCCATCGGGCTTCTTGTTTTTTGTTGCCCAATTTGCTCTTTCCTTCTCTGTAATACCTCAGGATCTGCAGGGTTGTGCTCATCAGTGGTGGCGTTGGGAGTGATTAGGAGTCCACCCTGTCTTCAAAAAAAGAAGATGAAGCTCACTCCATCAGAGGATAGGAATGGCATGTACAGTGTGCCAGCAGCGCTCCAACCCCATGAGCTCATTTTCTATGAGTGCCAGTGTGGAGTAGAGATGGACACCGTATCCGCGGAGGAGCGCATGTGTTGTGTTTGTGACCTTTGGGCCCTGCTCGGGTTACATTATGTGTGACATTTTACTCTGACATCATGTACATAATCATTAGCAGGGTTGCAGTTAAATACAGATATGTAATGCGAATTGTCAGAGAAACCCGGCTCCAAGTGAAGTGGACTGAACTTGAAGCAGATTTTATTTCATTAAGTCTGATCTCACATCGTAAAAATACTAAAATTAAATGAAGGACACTAATAGCCCTCTTTCCATATACCGTCCATCTTAGTTTCCCTTTGAGTTTTCTTTTTTTTAGCATCTTCACTGAAATTTAAATCTCTCTCCCTATTTAGCAGAGGAGAGAGGATCTGCCTCCGTGGACTTTCGTTTGCCTCGTCGGACTCCATTTGCAGTTCGATGTCCACACTGTACCGACCAATATGAGCAGGTATGCAGAAGCAGACTTAAAAGAGGAACTTCGCTAAGTGGATAGGAAGGAGGAGAGCTGTTTCTCATGCGTGCGAGGAGCTGAAAGTCTTTTCCTCTCTGTGGGTCCTTATCAGCTCTGCTCACAAAGCCGGGCCTCAGCTCTCGGTAACGGGGAGGAAGAGGCACGCCGTCGTAGATGCGCATGCAGAGAGGCGGGGCCACTTACGTTCTCAAGTTAAGAGCAAACGATCAGTGGGGAAAGTAATTCATACTCTGACTTATGCTCTTTGGGAGTTTCTTGGCAGCACATTCAGATTATTGAAATTACCTGTCAATTCACATCTGTAAGGCTGCCAGCTTTTTCCTGGTTGAGCTCTCTGGGAGTGATGTTCCCAAAGCTTTGGGCTCATCCCTTGAGGACCAGCACATGTGTGGATGTATAGCCTTTATATGAGGGCTGGCCAAACTCTGGATTGTGGGCCACATACAGAAAAATCGAATGAGTCACAGGCCAAACAATAGTGAATGCAAGACAATTAGTGTTTCAGAAAACCCTTTGTGCTATTTAAAATACATATATCAAAATAACCATACAACCCTTTTTACCAGTTTATTTTCCAACATTTCAGTTATCATCTTATTTGTGAGAAATATGTTCAATCCATATTCATTTGATTGAATATGAAATAAATAAATGAATAAAATCTGATGTGTAGATTCTTTATCCACCATTTGCAAAACAAAAAGTGGATTAGTAGGAAGAAACATAGTAAAATAACAAAGTAAATGCATCAAGGATAGAGTAAAGATGAACATCTGCATGAAACCTCTAATAAAATCATCTTCAGCTGTCAGAATCATACACAGGAATTGTCGGTCTCAAAGACAATCATGGCAAATGGAGAACTTCACAACCCGCTACTGTCTCGCTGCTGTCTCACGGCTGCCTCACTGCTTCCGGATTAGACTCTACATCAATTCATAGACACATCATAAGAGCTGCCGTTGTCAAACAGGAAAGACAGGTGTCCATCTGGTAAGACTTTCTGCATTGTGTGTGTGTGTGTGTGTGTGTGTGCACATGACACAGAAAGAAAAGGGGTCTACAGTGTTAATCTGTCACATTCTGCCATGCCTGTCTATGTTCAATCAAGTGTTCATCAATCATATGTGAGCGCACACACATATGCACACACACGTTCAGACACACACACACACATTTTCACCCTACAGTGCCAGCGCATCTGCCCAAAAGCGACTCGGGCCACCCGTCGCCATCGTCCCCTCCCCTGGCATAATGTGGCACCTGCCGCACGGCGCCGCTGACCTGCTCGAGTGACTGAAGCCAAAAGGCCCCGCGGCACCATGCGCACTCATCCAAGACCCTGACCCCAAAAGGCCCTCCGACTCCGGGACGCCTGGAGTCAGGAGAGGAGGGCCACTTTGAAAACCAAATAAACAAATCAGGCTTTATCCAAACACCAGCCAGGACACGCGATAGTGACACGACGGCGGTCAGTGTTTATGGAGTGTGGGAGCTCATCAATCAGCGATGAGCTCATGATTTTCAAGAGTCGTGCCGTACACAAACCGAGCTTCCTTTTCTTCCGCTCCCCAGAGCAGCCGATTCTCCGCGGTGCCCACCCAGTTTAACCGGGCTGCAGATGCCCACCCTGCGGAGATGAAAAAGAAAAAAAGGAGAAAAAACACACACAAACACTTCCTGAGAGCTGCAAGCAGGTGTGAAAACAAAGCGGGGAGGAGGGGACAAGGAACTAAGGAAAGGAGGAAAGAAGCAGGAAAAGAGGAAGGAGGAAGAGCGGTGGGTTCTAGTCCGTGGCTCCTTCATGTGGCAGAAGCCCATAAATCATTCCCGTTCACTGACAGGACCTCTGCAACCCATAGACACACACTTACACCCTCCAACACACACACACACACACGCAAACATGCATGAGCACCCACACGTCCGAGTCTCCGCCCCTGCTGCCGCTGCCAGATACACAGAGGAGCGTGACCTGATTTCACCGGAAATCATCCCTCGCCCACCCACCCCATCCATCTCTCCACCTCTCCATCACTCCACCCCATCCATCTCTCCGCCTCTCCACCTCTCCAACTCTCCCCGGCTTTTGATAAGCGGCGGCCACCGCTCATGAACCCGTCGGATCTGCTTTCATTTCTCTCTCCACTTGGCAGCCATTGAAAGAGGACACAATCTCAACAATCACACCGAGGGGCGGGGAGGGGGGGGGGGGAATAAACCGAAGGGTGAAATAATAGATAAACCGCGAAAGGACGTCAAAAATATGATAGGAATGAGAAACAAAGAAGCAGATTTCTCCGTAAACACGCGGTTTTCACTGAGCACCAATATTTAACTTAAACAGAAAAGACTTTCCGACAGTTGGATTATTAGGAATGCATCATCTGTTGCTCTGCCTTGGATTCGCCCAATAAAAAAAATGACTTTGCATGCGACGATGCTGTACACCATTAACCGGTTCCATGTCCGCGTGCACTTTAAGGATGAATGACATTTGTGAAAACTAAGTTCTTCAGAAATGAAACACTTGGCAGATGGAGCACTGCACACAAACAGAGGACAGAGGCTTTTTGTGAACTACACAACGAAGTGTCTTCCATTTCAATAACTTTCGTTTGAATCCTTTCCACTTTCCTTTCGACAACACGTAAACCTAACTGGTCTGGAATTTAATATCTGGTAGTCTGCGGTTTGTGAGATCCTTGATTCAAAACAGTGAAATACTTCTATTCGTGAGGAGGTCCTATTTCTCCATTTCTTCTGAAAATATTTCTCCCTTTTATGAAGCCTATATATCACCTAAACAAAAAGGACTTTCATGAGGCCCGAGTCAGCTCCATGAAGCTGTCATAACTGAAGTCACCACTAGGGGCTGTCTACTCCACAGGTTTCTCCACTCCAAAGCAGAAACTCCCACCAAGCTTCAGTCAGCAACCACTTCTCATGATGACGGATTAAAGGATGAGCATATTACAGAATGTGTGTTATTCCAGCAGTATGCATTTCACTAATGGATCCATCAAAGTTTTGACCGAATGAAAGAGAAGAAACATTTTGACTCTGCAGAGAAACCACAGCTTTCCACATTAATCCAACATGTGCAATCAGGCTGCTTTTCAATTCTGTGTGAAAATAAGGAGTGTGTGTGTGTGTGTGTGTCTGTTCAAAGAGACGATGATTACTGTGCAAAATTATCCACTGAGATGAGAAGGCACAATGGACAAATTATATGCTTGAAGTTTTCCTGCAACTGCATGCAAATTTGAGACGCACAAAGATGCACTTTGTGCTTGAACCCGTTCGGGCCGCAACGCGTTAACACGGCGGCGAGATACGAAGCGATTTGAAGCAGGCGAATGTAAACAATCGTGGCTTTGAGGGAACGAGAACCAGACGAGGAGGATACACATCTGAAGATGTGTCACGGTGTCATTGAGGAGCCCTGAGCGGATGGATGGAGGAGGTCGAGCTGGGGTTTGGAACCCAAGAGGGGAGGCTGCTGTTCGGGTCCCGTGTGAACCAAGTACTTTCGTTGCCTAAACTTGACCAGATCATTTAGTTTTCATAGTCATTTTAAGCCAAATCATGATGATTTTTTACTAAATCTAACTTGTTTTCTAAATGTAATGCAAAAGTCACAATTTAATCTGCGACTGTAAAAAGAGTAGTGTAGTATGGGAACGTCATTTAAAAGAAGACAAGGGTTAGATAACGATGGCGATCGAAACAATTTTAATTTGTGAAAATGGGCTATACAAATAAAATGAATTGAATTGAAAATGAATGCTGAGCCAATACTGACTCAAGTAGCTGGATCGTGTCGCGATGAAAACTGAGCCCATCGATTCTGTTCAATTCTATGTTTGTATGCTATATTCAATATATCCTAGAATATTTTGTACCAAGTTGTGTGTGATTTACTATTGAAATAGGAAAATAATAATCAGCCACTCCCACACAGAGAAATATACAGTTTATTAATTTAGTATTAAGAAAATAGTGGTATCAGATTGGTACATGGAGGTACCTGTAAAAGTTGAAGTGGTGTCTCCATGAGGGGCAATTGATGGACTGAGTTGGAGAGAGAAAAATGGATGGAGAATCTCAAGGTAGGAGAACGTCAGAGGCAGATAATTGGAGTAGATTAGAGAAGATGGTGAAAACCAAGTGAGGCAGGCGGTGGTATGAAGCCAAAAAGAGGAGGGAGCGAAGGGTGGCCGATCCACTGGAGCAAGCCAGAAAGATGACGACAGTGAGCCAAAGACCTGAGAGGGACAGAGAGCATCCGGTGGGCCATTTTTTTGTTCCTCTCTGCTTTTCACATTCGTGTGTCAGAAATTATGGGAACGGATTAATGAGGTAACTGTTTCCTGATTCCCTCCCCGCCATCTGCCCCATCAAAGGGACTTTGTTGGTTTCTGAGTGATCACACGGGGAGAGAGGAGCTGGAAGATGCCTCCGAGGGATGTCGGCGCTAATTGTTTCCCATTTAGTCAAATCAAATGAGTTACGTTGTGTATATATGTGGCTGTTAAAATATGACAGTGCTGTCGGATTAAATATGAAAAGGGGCTTGATCGACGGGGTCAGTGGGCCCCCAGTTTGGATTTGGCTCCTTCGGCCTGAGAGTAACCAGATGTTCTGAAGCCGGTGCGTTGTAAATCCATTCACTGGCAATGGGAAGAAATGTTGATATTCACAGATAAAACATCTAGAGGGGGGATTAGTGGTCAGGAATTACTACCAAAAATAATGTGACGGTAATAAAGATCAATTTCAAGACCTTAAAACCGATAGAGCAGATATCCCCACCAGAATCACTGCATGGACATGTATGCTGCGGAGAGAAATAGCAATTCTTGACATGATTATTAATGTAATATGTAATCAGAGACTGAAATAGCTCTGGCTTTGACTCTGTTTTCATAAATATGATTATTACTGTGACAACAGAAGGGGAGAGAGAGCGAGAGAGACATGGAGAGAAGAGAGAGAGAAAAAAGAAGAAGCTTGGCTTAAAAGCGATCTCTCTTTCTGCCCGTGTTATTACATGTGCAAAAAGTCACCCTCAAACCGGATTAGCGGAATAGGATTGCAATGCTCGCCTTTGATCTGCCAGATTACAGTAAATCTTCCACAGCACAGAATGAAAAGTTAGCGAGAGAGAGAGAGAGAGGGTGTGGGGGGAGACAGGGAGGAGGGGATTCTGCAACGCCCCGATCTCTCAGCTTTAAGCCGGATTCTTCCCCCCTCGCCTCGTGCTTCCAGGAGATTTGGTGCGGCTCTGATGTCCGAGTCCGGGGAGACTCAAACAGGACAGTTGCTAATGCGGCAGCCGAGAACAACGGGGGGTGGGGGGGGGAGGACGAGGACGAGACATGGACTGAAGAAGAAAAAAAGGGAGATACCCTTCATTAATGCTGTCTTTGTTTAATCCCACCCCCCACTTTAGATCCTCTCCACCACACATAACTGTTTCCACGAGATGAAAGCCAGCAGCTCGTACCAGGCAGTCAACAAAACGGCACTCCCAAAAGGCTTTCATCTATGACACTGGTATGGAGGTTAATGCCAATTACCTCCAGACTACATCGGAGGAGTCGGAGGCTGGCTGCTGACTAATCGCAGAACAAATGTCCCCGTCTCTCCACCACCACCTCCACCACCTCCGCCCTGCTCCCTCCTCCACCCTCTGCCACCTTGACAGCGCGCCTCACTTCGACGTAATGATGTATCTTTTTTGCCGCCGAACAAAACTCCCCCGGCTCCCGCCGCTCCCCGGCAGCGGTAACGAGGCCTTTAGCTTGGCCATCTCGTCCGCTCGGCTGTCGGGAACCCCCGAGGTCCCTTAAAGGGGGTCCCGGTAACGAACCCCTTCTGCGGAGACTCGCCAGGAGTTAATCGGAGGGAAGTGGCGGGAGGAGTAGACAGGAAGACGGACAGCGAGAAAGGGAGGGGAGAGGAGGAGAGGAGGAACGAGGGAGGTAAATAATGGAGAGGGTGCGAATGAGAGAACACGGCAGGTGAGAAAGAAGCGTTCAGGGGAGTTTCCGGCGCCAAAGAGGAAGAGTGCGGCCCGGAGAGTCCGTTAATAATTGCTCAGAAACCCGGTCCACACAAGAATCCCCTGATGACACGCGGGTCACATGGTCCCGTAGCACGCCGCCGCGCTGCTGGCGCCGCTGTGTTCTCCGGCTAACGACTCCGGACAGGCCCGCTATTAATGATGCTTTAGACCTGAGATTAGTCATCAAGTCAGAGGAAGTCGGGATGATTGCCGTGTCCATCTTAATAAAAGCAGACGCTTCAGCACTTCCTCTCATTCCTCCTTTCCTTGCTTCCTTCTCTTTTTCTTTTACTCGTCATGTACATCTTAATCAGTCCTCCGACCTTTTGTTTCAATTCATCATCTTTATCTCTTTACTTTTGTCTTTACTTTTCTCCATCTCTCTTTTCATTCTTCTCTCTCTACTCCTTGTGAGTGAGTGTGTGTGTGTGTGTGTGTGTATGTGTGTGTGTGTGTGTGTGTATGCAGGCTCTGGGGTAAATAGCTGGAAAACATTCAGACACTAATCAGCTTGTCGCCAGACAGCGCTGACATCACAGACCTAGCAGGATAAACACACGACGGCAGACATGCGTATACATGCGCGTGCACACACACACACACACACACACACACACCGACACACACACACGTGCACTCACACGCAGGTATTTTCTTTCTGAATGCCGCCCAAACCCTTTCTCTCTCCAGAAGGATAAACAGGTAATCAGTCTAGAGTGCAACACTAAGTGGCACATGTACTGTACACACACACACACACACACACACACACACACACACACACACGCATACATACACATGCACAGAGATACACACACATACACTTTGGCTGGTTGGAGGGGTACAGCAAGAAGAGGTGACCTCATGTTGGTGACGTAATCGGGTGTCCGAAGGGAAAATGTGTCCGCAGCCGGAGGAGGCCGGGATGTGTCGGCCCTTCTCGTCACGGACCTGGGTTTGGGTTTTGATTTCCTGTTTTATTTTGAAGCTCCCTGTGATACAAGATGTTCGTATGTGAGCATTAGAGGTGCCGTTTTTAACCTTTAAAACAGAGCCAGGCTAGCCGTTACCCTCGTTTCCAGTCTTTATGCTAAGCTAAGCTAATTGTCTCCTATAACTGCTTTTTTAACGGACACATGACAGTGGAATCAATCTTCTCATCCACGATTGCAAGAGAAGAGACGACCCCACAACCATTCCTTTCGAGTATCCTAGACGTCACTCTTTGAGCTAAAATGACAATTCTTTAGAGCCACAATAAACTCAAACTAGATTACACTCCTGGGGAAAAGCATCATAAAGAGAGTTACACCAAGAAACTGTCACCACCTTCCCTCTAGGATGGTTCAAGAGTTCAACATGTATTTGTGATCAAAAAACAATTTTATTCCAGACTTCCCCGCACTGCCAAACTAAATATGCAGGTTTTTGCATTTCTCTAAATTTCTTTCCCTTTTTAAAACTCACTCGCACACACTCAAGAGACACAAACAGCACAGATGTTCACGCAGAGGGTGTCAGAGGGGTTGATGTGGGAAAGACTGTGTTGAACAAAGGAAGATTCGGTTGCGCCCCCTCCTCCCTGCCACAAACGACCTGCCTGGGGAGGGGGGGATTATTTCGTAGCAGTTACGGGACGGAAGATTTCGGGAGCAGACATGCACCGCGCCTTCTGCACTTCCCAATCCCCAGCGGACTCCCGGCTCCGGTGACACAGAGACCTACAAAGCTACAAAGGTTCTGCTGCATCCGCCCACGACGCTCCCCACGCACACAAAAAGACAAACGCAAATAAGCACCTGGGTGTGTTTGCTGTAACATCCAAACATTATTCTCCCGGTAAAATCTGAGACAATTTCCAGGTGGAGGTAATTTTAGTTTTTTCTTACTTTTTCTCTTTCTTCACAATGCATACACTATCCTCTTGCTTTCACGCTCACACTGCCATTTCGTCTCTTGCTCACTGATAACTGTCCAATTAGCGATGGCATTAATTTCCACACATACAGTCACTCAGCTGGCTGCACCCATTACGAGCGATACGTCATTACCTCGCCAAGAATGGGAGATCCTATTTGGAGCATGACATCCCTTTATTCTAAAAGACATTCGGGGAGCAGAACTGTGTGGATACTGTATGTGCACGTGAGAACGAGACAGGGGGTACGGCGAAGTCTCAGAAGCGGCCTTAAGGAGCTGACAATGAGTTAAATATACTGTATTCAATTCAGTTTATTTGTATAGCCCAATTTCACAAATTACAAATTTGTCTCGGAGTGCTTTACAATCTGTACACATAGACATCCCTGCCCCAAAACTCCCAAATAACCCTTCAGGGGGAAAAAAAGGGAAGAAACCTTCAGGAGAGCAACAGAGGAGGATCCCTCTCCAGGATGGACAGGTGCAATAGATGTAATGTGTACAGAAGGACAGATTTAGAGTTAAAATATATTCAATGAATATGACAGTGTGTATGAATAGTTCATAGTAGGCATATTCCACGATGGAGACCTCAACGATCCATCAGGCAGATGGAGGTAGAGGTAGAGTATATGTATACTGTAGTGTGTTCTATTCAGAAGCATGCAAAATGGAGATGACATTCAGACATCTGTAATTCTATAACAGTTTTTGAGGTATTTAACGTTGACTTCAGTGTCGTAAATACCCAGTTACGATAGATGCAGCCTCGCATACACTTGTATTGAGTTGGGATCATGTGTTGTCCTGTATTATAATAATAATTATTATTATTGTTATTATTTGTACGTGTCACAGGTTATAAAAGGTGACGAGGGGGAGGTGACGCAAGTTTTTTTTTTTTTGGAGCGCGCTGTCTTGTGAGCGGACTCAGAACGGCAGCAATCCGGCGACTGTTTCTATTTTGGATTTATACCAACGGGCGGGATCACTAATACGAAGACTGCGCAGGAACACTGTGAACTGGGCCCAGCACCTACCGGACTAGGGTGAAGTAGCATGGGGAGTGAACGCGGCGCCACGTTTCCGCCTGGTCGGTCAGCTGTTTGCCGGATTTTGGGGGGAGGGGGGTGTGTGTGCGCGTGCAGTCATTTACTTTTGTTTTGGGGGACTGCAAAGACTTTGGGGACTGTCGGGATCCGGGGATTATACTTCGTTTTGAGTGGGTTTGTTTGTTTGTAGTGTATGTGTTCATTTTGGGGGCTTGCAGATGCATTGAATTTGATTTAATATAATAACATTTGGGTTTCCGCATATCGACTGTGTGTTTTTCTTTTACGACCATTTGAGCAGAGAGAGTTAACACCAGAATACGCAGATCCGCCCATTCCCTTTTTTGTGTGCGTATTGTACCTTTTCCCCTTGATTGAGTTGCTAAGGGCGAATTGTTACAACATAACCAAAAGAATGACAACATTTAGTTTAGATGAAATACCGATCGCGTTTTCAGCCTATATACGTTGTTTTCTAAATGTTTGAATGTGGAGTACGTGTGATCGAATACAATATTGTTGACAACACCAAAAAGCTACATAAAAAAGCTACCCTTATTCTGTAGCTGAGAGCGTGGAGTGGCACTATATGACATTGCGTAATCACTGCCGGAAAGCAGGTCGAAGTACATCCGCCCCGGATCGGGCGGCTCCAGAATCCTACATAGCGGAGTTATTTCCCCACAGACCCCCGATGGCAATGGCGGAGCCGCAAATCGCCATATTAAAAGTCATTGTAGCGGCACAATTTTTTTCAAGCTGTTATTTTAAGGTACAATTGTTACATAATGTTACTTTAAGAACAATGCCCCGTGGGCAGAAACCACAAAAGCCCTTTTAGCGAGGTGATTTTACAGCATAATTGCTGAGATACCCGGTGCACTTTCCCCTTCGCTGTGTTTCCCTGCATGTCAGGTCTGTAATAATCACATAGTTAGCAGAACAGACATGTCAATTACATGCGGACCATGTGACAATATTCACCTGTAGCCAAAAATGTGAGAAGCGCAAATTTCCTAGATTTTTTGTGTGCAAAAAACAATACCGGCAACCGTAGGGGCCCTAGACCGCCATCTAGTGGGCCGCGGAGATAGTGAAAACGCTAGTTATTTTTCATACTGAAATCTGCTCAAGAATTCAAATAAATAGAAAAGCAAATAAAAAATACATAATTTCAAATGACCAGTCACGTTTGAGTATCACTACTGCGACCACGTTACATCATCAGGTGACGCTGTTAGCGATAGCAAAAAGTTCCCTCGGAGACTGTGATGCGAAATTCTTTTTTTCAATGAAAAAGCTCCAAAGTATGTGGTAAGTAAATAGGATCCTGAGTACATGTGGTTTTCATTCATAATGACAGGCAGCGATGGGTGAGGGTTTATGTCATCTATTGGAGAATAGAGAATTCATGGGATCGTTTTAACAATCAAAAGTTAGCCAAAAAGGTTGCGAACCCCCGTCTTAAATGGAGCATATTTAAGCAGGTTTTAGTCTTAAGTCATTCAAAAGATCCCCAAAAATATGCTTCCAGTTAAGGAAACTCATTGGAGCATTACCAGCAGCTTATTTACAATGCCTCCCGAGTCATTAAAACAAGAAAAACACAATCAATGATTCAAGTAAAATCCTTTTTTCACCAGTTCTTGAAAATGTAAAATAAACTAGGGCTGTCAATCGATTAAAAAAAATAAACTAATTAATCGCACATTTTTTTTCTTCTAAATCTTCTAAATGAACGAGTAATCCCTTCAGACAGCGTGTATTTTAGACACTTGTTTAATTGTATTCTTTTTTAAATACAAAACTTCACACAGAGCTGTGTTTTCAAAGAGGCTCCTACATATAAAGTGCCAGCGAGGGATTTAATATCGTGGATGATAAATTGTTTCTTCAGTGAAACATCCAGATTAGTAAACAAAGGTGTATTTGAGACCCCATTGGTCCTGTCATCTTTAACACTGAACAACAGCAGAACCAGTGGCCTTGGTAAACTGACAAATATGTCACGTTAAACCTCTGGAGTCTGGGCTCATTTTCTCGATTTTACAAAACAATGTAAATTCACCTTTTAAAGTCTTTTGCATGTGACACATCCCAGTGTTTCCCCCACCATTCTATCAGGGTGAGGCCCCGCCCCCCTGTAATGTTCTCTATAGCGCCAGATTACAGCAGAAGTAATGTACGGTTCTTTCCTTCAAGACGTCTTTGTTCTTTTATTAAACTAAATGTCTGTTATTGATCGTCTCTACAGCAGCATGTCATTCTGTCTCGACGTGTCGGTCACTCTTCTCGGCTCTCCGTCTCGCGCGCCGCAGAGCTCCATGCCGGCGTGTCTGCGCGCGCATCGGGGCGGAGCAAAAAAAAAAGTCCCCTGCACCTTCCGCCCCGCGTCACCGACACGTCGCCCTCTGCTTCTCTGTGAATATCGAGGAGCAGACGGGAGGAAGGAGGCGGACTACCGCGGTTTGACACTCAGAAGTGCAACAACTTCAACGCACACCGGAAGTAAACAAAGTTGCGTTAATTGCGCTAAAATATTTTAGCGCGTTAATCGCGGCCAAATTAATCGCATAGATTAACGCGTTAACGCTGACAGCCCTAAAATAAACACAAATAGATGGCCTTTTTTTTTTTTTTTTGCGGTTCATTAAAGTGTGTTTAAAGATGTCTGCCTTTTGTGGATCTGGCTCGGTGTGCTTTTATGATAAAAGTCCCAGGGTTCTGCTCAAAATGACACAAACGTACGGACCATCGGGAGAGACGCGCGGTGTGGTGAGAGGCAAACAGTGCTGTGGTCTTCACTTGTGCAGAGAGAGAGAGAGAGAGAGAGACACATAGATGTACGGTGCTGGCAGTCTGTGGGTTTGGGGTCTTAATCCGACACAGGCAGAACAGCCAGGTCCTCATAAGGGCTCTTTTCATGGAACCGTGGGGGCCTGGTGCTTTCTGGGGCCTGGGGTGCAGGGACAAGCCCCCAACCCCCCAACACCGATCCAGACCCTCGTCATCCTCCTTCCAGCCCTTTGTGGTTTCTTTTCCACTATGATTTCATGTTTGCCCATCTCGTGGCTCTGAGACGGGGCGAGCAGAGACATTCCACAAAAGACCCCATGAGACGCTGCCCCCTCCGCGTCCTGCACCCACACCGCCCATACACAACTACACACACACACATACACACACACACAACCTCGCTATACTGTATAAAAGTGTCTATTGACGTGAACATACGCCGCCAACATGCACACACACCCTGACCTAAACCTCTTGTTTCCCACTCCCACCCAAAGAAAGACAAGCTTGTGCCAATTTACCAGAAACAAAGGCTTCATTCTGTTTTAACGGTGTTCGGGGGGGGCCTGGGTGTGGGAGTTTGGGGGGTATGTTTTCTGCTTACAATCTCGCGTACCTATTTGTTGACCTGCGCACAGCGTTGCACGTCTTCAGGAGGAGCGCAAAAGCCAACAAACCCAACCGCATCACAGCTCCCAGGCTGACGACGGAGCGAGCAGGCGACCAAACCATATGGGGGTCCCCTTCGTTGTTTCTCCCCCACCCCCCTCCCACACACACACACAGGCGGTGAGCCCGTCCCTGGCTGGGGGTGCTGGGGTGCTCCCCTGAGGAGCCCCAGAGCTCTGGGTGTTAGTGTTGCCACTGGGGCTTTATAGACTCCCTACTGAGAGCATCTCCTTAGAACAGACAATGGGAGGCATTTATCCCCCGGGTGACCGTGCTGACCCCCTAAACTCACTCCCCTAAATCCGCCGGGCATGGACTGGCAGCTCCTTTCAGGGAGCCTTTCACGACGCCTCACAAAGCGCCCCGGCCCATGGGCAAGCCTCCCCAGTAACGCATCACTTATACACATACAAGATAAAGAGCGCTGTGGACGTAAGCAAGTTTTTGTCCTTCTATAGAATAATTAAAAGATTCTTCATCCAAGAAAAAAAAAACGAACAATTTGGATTTAATAGTAGAGATTTAATGACAGTTTGCTTGTTGTTTCAGGGGACTGTTTTGTGTTTAAACATAGGCACGCAACTGTATTTAAGATTAATTTCATAGTCACAGTGAATTAGGGAGGCAGCAGCAGAGAGACAACAGGAAGTCTAGGAGCCAATAGCGACTGACGACGCACAGACTGACGCACACAAGAGAATCAAACTGCTCATCAGAGGAGGAATAACAAGCAAAAGAAAATCTATTTCCAGCCTCATCGTCTCTGCCTTTTCTCGTCCTCCGTGCTCTTCCCATCCCCTAACCTTGTTCTCTCTTTTCAAACACATCTCCCTCTTTTCAGCCCCACTTCCTTTCCCAGTTTGCATTGTTGTCGTTTATCCCCCCTCCCCACCCCATTCCTCCTCTCGCTTTCACTCGGCACTTTTAATTCCGCCCGCTATTTTCTCCCCTCGTCTCGGAGTAGAGGCGCCATTTCAATTGGGGGGTGTTTTGTGTGTGTGTGTGTGTTTTTGTGTACGACATTGTATCCGTCTGTGTGACTAGGTCTGTGTTTGTGCATGTGAGTGTGCATGTGTGTGTGTGTGTGTGAAATAGGGGAGGGGCAAGAAAGAGAGAGGAAGAAAGAGAGGTTAATATATGTGTGTATATTTGGGGGAGACAGCGTGAGCGAGAGTTGTCTTTTTGCATGTGTGTGTGTGTGTGTGCGGGTCTGAAAGTGTGCGTCTGTGCATGCATGTCTTTGTGCGTGAGACGAAGTAAAGGGGTTTACCCACCACTCTAGTTTATGCGTGTATCCTTTTGGGGACCCCCGCTGCAAGGAAGAGGCTTCCTTTCATTCCCTCTTTTTCTTTTTTTTTGCATTCCAATGAATCCTATACACTCTGCAAGACCCCGTTAAATGCGGAGTAAATAGGCCGAGTGGTATGAGTGAGTGATCGACGTCTCTGTTCTTCAGCCTCGCCATTCTTTTCTCCAGGCTCCTATTTATTGGCATTTTCTCAGCCTTGACAAACAGAAGATCACTATATTTGAGAATGCGGCGTGGAGAGGAAACCCCCCACCGCTCACAGGCCTGCGAACCCAGCGACTCAAATGTGAAACCAGGACGGATGTCGTAGAAAAAGTGACACAAAGGTGATTTTCAAGCAGTTAAAGGAGAATTCCACTCAAATAAAACATACCATTTTACTTTCAACATCATTTCTACGGGTTGATAGAAGACACAAAGTGAGCAACACGTCAGTGACAATCCATGCCATCTTTGGCTGGGTGTCGCTACTGAAATAACCCAGTAGCTACCAAGTGAAAAAACCTCTCCAGTTAATCCTGCGTTTGGCCCTTTTTGTTTAAAAATCTTTAAAAACAACGGCTATTCGTATGGTTTGCTCGCCCCTAGGTGGAGCAGTGAGAGCCCACACAACCGTGATCGCCTGCCTGCACACGAGAGCCAGCTGCTAGTGGCCGGCTAACGGCGCTACAACAGCGTTACTAACTGCAAAAGTACTGGCAGTGCTAATAGTATTTACATGGGAGGGGGGGGGGAGTGGACGGATGGTGGTCGTTATGCTTTTCCCAAAAACACGTACGTGGTCCCGCCACCGTGTGTCGGGCGGCAGCGTTATCGGAAATACTTTAAGGGGGACTGTATCGTAATTTGTTACGCGATACCGAGACAGACCGTGTGCCATGGATGCACTGTGACCTCGAAATGGCCTCCATTGGTTTCAATCAAACATACTGGCTCAGCACATGAGCCTCAAGGCGATTTCTCGTCCCACTGCAACAAAGAATCAAAAACTACACACCTAGACACAGAATTCTGGTTCGGCTAATAATCTGCTGTAATGTATGATGCAAGACAAAAGAGATATTCATTGGACTATAGCTATGTTTTAGGCTGTCACACGCAAATAATACTATGGATTAAGTACTTACTAAGTAATTGTATAAAACACATGTTTTCTTTTTTTCAGAGAGCAGTCATGAGTATAACATTGGAACAGTAAAGTAGAAATAGAACAGAATAATAATATTTAAATGTGATTTTTTTAGACTGTGATATGATTTGTGATATCATATTTACATAATTATTCTCATTTTCATTGAAAAACATTCAAATGATAATGGTGGAATTTTGAGAGGTAAAAAATATATTTTCTTAAGTCAGTAGAATAGGCTAGGCACGACAATATTTAATTTAAAATGCTACTTTGACACACATTTAACCTGTAGAAATGCATATTGCGACTTAAAAATTGCAGTTATATTGCAATTTTGATGACATTTTGATTAATTGTGCAGCCTTTTTCAGAGCGTTTTTTAAAATGTTGACCAAACCATGACCTTATCATTCCTTGAACTCTGACACAAAGCAGATTAAAAGTCTGGAACACCGAATTCAAATGATGCATGTACATGTTTATGCAAAGCGAGATATTTTAAACTAATTTTGACTTTTATTCTATTATTATTGGCGTTCGCGTTAACCTGGCCACAAGCAGCAGAGTATACGGTGACGAGAGCCAACTTCAATTTCTAGCCAGGAAGTTGCACAACGTGGGACGATTAGCCCTTTTCCCGTATATAAGTAAACGGGCACATCAGATCTGTTTTGAATGAGAAGAAAGTATCCTCATGTTTCCTTTGAACGTATGTTTTCTTTTCTTCTTTTTTTTCTCTCCACTGGTCTCAGAAAGGTTGTTGAGACATAACATGTGGTTGGGTCAGACCAACCGCAGAACACACGACTCTAAACAATACACCACCATGAGAACAAGCCACATGGGCCCTTGTAAACAGACGAACGTGATACACAATGACGACTTGTTGACTTCATCAAAAGTTAACACACTTTACACACAACTTTCTAGCGGTAAATAAACACACTTCCCTGCCAAACTCTTCACTTTGCTTTTTTCAAAAATCCCTTGAAGAAAGCAATGATGAAGGTTTAGTTTGTGTAATTTGTAGATTCTCAGACAGGAAGAACATGTTGGTGGCTCTTGGAGGACAAACACAAAGTTGTATTTGGCCTTTCTAACACACTGAAGAACAAAGAAAACAAAAAACAGTGAGTTAGTTAAGTTGTTTCACTGCTTAAAAAAACCCAACTGATAACAGAGAAAGTCAAGGAGAGCTGCTTTTTAAACTTTATCCCAACTTCAACAACATTTAACCTGAAAGGTTATTGCCATTTAGTGAGTTACTTTTGAGGTTAGCCTTCATAACAAACAGAGCTAAAGATTGGTCTGGATTGTCAAAGGCCATACCAGGGTTCAGGTCCACCAGTGTGTGTGCTTTGCCCTGACCCAGGAGTGTCTGTTCATTGTTAGTCCGTATGCAACGCTGTGTGTGTGTTTGTAAGCAGCGTCCTAATCTGACCTGGAGGGTAATATGTACACAAGGGTCAAGCATGCCTGGAGTGGAGAATTTGTGGAGCAGGTCTCGGTGGGTGCGGCGGGATAGAAGGCAGGTGGGATGTCAAGGGGTTGAACTAGAACAGGTTGGTAAGAGTGCAGGCATGCATGTGCCACAGTCGGTAGTGTATTGCAAGTGTGTGAAGTTGAAGGGGGGTCGGTCGGTTCCGACTGAGCGTGTGTGTGGCTGTGCATTGCTGCACGGCAGAAGGTCAGGGTTAAAGAGACACGGTTGAATTAACCCTGTGAAATTAAGCTTTCACCCTTAAGGCCTAATCCAGATTTTCGAAAAATGAAAGCACATGAACTCCAATGCACAAATGTCTCATATGGCGACAGAGAGTATCGATGTGTACCATTTCACCAGCTGGTTTGAGGCAGGCGGCAACCTCCGGGTTCTCGAGAGTGCAGTCAATGCGGAAGTGTCCGAAAATTGCAATATGTCTAATGGCCAGCAGGGGGCGACACCGTCGGTAGCAAAAATAAGTGAGATTGCGATAAATACCTCCCTTTCTTATGTACAGTATATGGCTTTTAAACATGCCCTTTTTTTAAGCGGACAAGTTAGAGTAATGTTTTTTTCTGAAAAATAAACCTTATGGGAACAGGGAATAGTTCAGCTCTTGCAGCAACAGGAAATGAAATATCTCCATCATGTGAATCAGGGGCGACAGTGATTTCCCCCCCCCCCCCCCCTCTACGGGGGTTGATGCAGCAGGCCTCACACAATGGCCTGAGCTGTAGCACATATATCATCAAGTCCCCTTTAACGGTGGCCTGCCCAGTGGAGTCCTAGTGGAGCCCCTGAGTGGAATTCCTGCGCTTACGATTATTTTCCACATTTTCTTCTCAAGTGCACCACGCCTCTCTCCCCAGAATCCCCAAGACACCCGACATATTCTCACAAAACCTCGTTCTGTCACCATTCATGTCATCGACATTTCACACAAACCAGAAGCACCGGGGATTTGGGCTCGAATTAGTTATGAACCATTAGCTTTCTCTGCAAAACAAAACCTCGGAGTCTCAGGACGTGAGCCGGCAACAGAGAGGGAGAACAGTGGGAGTTGGTGGAGGCCGCATTCCTTCGTTTTGGTTTCAGTGTCGGCCGATAAATGTCCGGTAAATTAATCTCACCCAGGAACAGGGCCATCCCTTCATCCTTTTGTGTTTTCGAGATGCACATTAGAATCCGGCTCATTGGATACTTTCACAACTGCGAAGCTGGAAAAGGCCACGAAGCCGACTGTACTGAACCTTATCAATAGCAACTGTTTGCACGAGCAACACGCACTTAGATCGCATAAAGGCATCACACAACAACCCTCAACATTGAATAGTCTGTGATTTTCACCCAGACTCCCTGAAGTGCAGAGTCTTCTTTTCTCTCTTTCCCCCCTTGGGAAGATAAGAATGTAGGTGAAGGAGGAGGGGAGTTCTCTTTCCTCTCCTTAAAATCATATTTTCAGAGAATTACAGTCAGTCCGTCATACACACACACACACACACACACACACACACGATGAAGGTTAGGTACTTTTTTTAGACACACTAATAACAGACTAACACTCCACACTCTGATCTTCAAAGCAACTGAAGAGGAGAGGAGAATGAGGTCACTGAGAAGCCCATTGAGCGAGCTTTTGGCACATTTGAACCCACTTAGCCTGTAAAAGAACACTTTAATATTTACAAATTGCAGTACAACTGCATGCAGCACCAGGCCAAAGCCAATGCACTCCTGCAAACATAAAATCTGAGTGAGGGGAGTAAATTTACAGGCAAAGAATGCAATAAATAAAAACAGCTTTTACTGTGTCATTTTAGGGGCTCGTAAGAAGGAAATGTTTCCTTTCTTCATCTTCAAGTGTGAACTTAACAGAATTATAAACTTTGCAACTGCGTTGGATGCTTTATTGCTTTATCTTAAAGTGATTCGCTGACTAATTTTTCTCCCGGACAGACCCGGAAAAAGTCCCAACAGTAAAGTTGAAACTGCTTTGAGAGATGTTGGCGGTTAACCTTTGCTGCTGTCAGATCAGTCAGGTTTTTTATTATTTATCTTTTACAAGAAGGCGTAATTTGGCGAACTGAGAACTGACTGAGTGCCTTCTGTAGCCATGTGTATTATATATGAAGTAGACTGAGAGAAAAACATTCCCATGTGGTCACCAAACTCTGTTTCCAGCTACGGGAAGCGGTAGCACTCATTTAGCCTACACCGCCCCAGATTATGTTTAAAACTGGCGTTATGAAGCTGTCTTCAATGACAGTCTCATATTTCATATTCTCTTGCAGATGATATAAATGCAACTGGAGCATCTCAAGAATTTTTGCACGGCCGTATTTCCTTCAGGAAACAATGTCCTGAGCTCAGCTGCCGCTCTGGCTCCTGGGGCCAGAAGGGGCTCAATCTGTTTTAGGAGGATGGACAGTAGATAACGTAACACATCCCACAATCGTTGACCCCTGTCTGAGATGAGTACACCAGACAGATGATTTTTTTTTGTTTTAAATGGCAGCTGAATCGAAGAAACGTCTGGACGCAGTCTGACTCCATAATAGTCGACAAAATTGCACCTATCAAAAAAGCTCTCAAACATGCAGAGTCATTCTGCATCTGTGCTTTGGTTATCGGTGGGCGAGGTTGCTTTGCTGTATATGTTGCTTGTTGTTTCTTTAAAAAAAAAGAACATAAAACACTGCTAATGTGGAAACAAGGTTTGGGGGAAATCTCTCACCGCACCTCGCAGTTTGCTGTTCTCTCTCTCTCTGACTCATTGTTCGGATCAAACAATGTGGCTGGTATACACGCGCACACACACACACACACACACTCGCACGCACACAGGCTATAAGTCGACATTAAATGAACTAATGAGTCGGGCCATTCTGGCACTCGTCCTGATATTCGGATCTAATGAGCTGAGTGTCCACTGAAACCATCTTGTCTGTTTCTAGAACCCGCCCTCATTGCAACCGGACCAAAACCCACAATCTCTCTCTCTCTCTCTCTCTCTCTCTATCTCTCTCTCTCTCATAACAACCAATACATAAACCGCAGCTCCATTTCCCCGGCCACATTCATCGAGGAAACAAGTGTGTTTAATGAAGATCTATTTTGCTGATTACAGATTACTGCGGTAAACAACACCCGGTGCCTCCGAAAAAGGAAAAGAAACGCTGCGAGTCATAAAAGGTGATGAGAGGCGAACAATAACAACCGGTGCCCAAAAACATTGGGGGATCTTATTGTAATCCTGGAGGGAGCTGCGCTAATGTAACAAACTGCTCCACTCCTTTGAGGCAACTCTCCCAAAACTCCTCCCAAAAGCAACTTTTGGCTTCATTTTTAAGGCACTTCAGGTAAAATAGTTAATGTGAATGATTGGAGGGCCAGGCGGGAGCACGGAGCCACACTGTTGCAGCTGTAGGCGGGGCCCGCCGCTTGTAAAGGAGGAGAACAGCAAAACCACAGACACAGTCTGAAAAGAACCTCTCGAGTACCAGCATCAATTACCACCATTACTGCACATTACCCGGGCCCTCGCTCTCTTCCTGTGTGTGTCTCCTTGCACTCATACGAGCCGGGCCGCACCACTGCACCTCAGGCTACCCAGGAGTGTGTGTGTGTGTGTACACAAAAGTGTCAGGGGAGAACTACTGCACACACATGACCATTTGTGTGTGTGTGTGTGTCGCCGGGTAATATATCATCCCAGCTTGAATAGACCCCCAAGCCAGAAGTTAATGAAGTGAAATGAGACTTATTAGCCCAAAACCCTTAAAGTCACTGACAGGCGAACGTGGGGAAATGAAGTCAGCCTGAAATTATTAATGATAACGGAGAAGTAGGTGCACAATGGGAGTGTGAACATAGGCGCAGTGCACACAATGTACATTGGTCACGCCTAAGGAAAAATAGCCATTTAAAAAGACACAAGCTTGAGCATTATTTTCCGTTTTTTTCTTTCTATAGAGGCCAAGCGAGGACCCGTGACTCTTTTCCCCACGGTGGATTAACACAAGAGTTGCCACTATCATATGATCCACGTGGTGCACATTTCTCAATGGCTTTTATTCTCTAGAGCAGCCGGGTTCAGCTAAGCCAGGTAATGAGCAGACCAATTGGACAGGAATGACCAGCTATCAGGCTGATTACTGCCACTCCTCATCAGGTAATGGCGACTCAAGGGGCGGGGTGAGGGGGCGGGGTAGGGGGGGGGTGACTGGCTGTGTCTGACGCGCAGCACGTGATTGAGAGCGCAGCCGCTGGAGCTGGGCGGGGGGGGCTGCAGTGCCAAGGGCTGTTCTGGGGTCAGCCAGCGAACACGGACGCGCTTCTCATCACTGTCAGAGGTTTTGGATGAACCTCTCCCATTCGGAGTGTGTAGGCCTCTTGACCAAAGCCGCCCCGGACTGCTGACAGCCGGGCCCATCGAGACGGCGGGAGGGATGTTTGTGTATTTTGTGCGCTTGTCAAAGAGAGAGAGACGGCGACCGCGCGGGTTCAGCGCAGAGTTTTCTATACCACTGCCTCGCTCGCCCCTTTGAATGGTAAAAGCTACGGGCGGCAAACAGATCAAGATAAATTAAAAAGATCGGGTTTCACCGCGAACCCCGGGCCTGACCCCCTGGCCTCAAGACGCTTTGAAGCCTGATACATCTGGTCGCCTTTGACTGAGGACTCACGGGGAGACAGAGGTGTTCAGGTTGGACTAAGCAAACCCCTCAGCCTTCTCTGCCCTCTCTTTAACCTGCGTTGACCCCACTGCTCTTTGCTCATCAAGACTGGGCCACTTGTTTTGTCTCAGGCCAGAGACCCGAGGGCCCCAGGGTACCAGACTATGCTCCGGGTTGCGGTCGTGGTTTGGATCGTGAAGTCAAGGCCGGCTGGACGGGAAATTGAACCCGACAGACACTGATGTGATGGTTGGACCCGTTCTAAAGCCAAACCAAAAAACAGTGTTGATTCACCATGAGCTGGATCAGCTTAATGGAGAACAAGTGAGGTGAGGTAGATGTTGGTGAGACTTGGCTTCATCATGACACCATGTGTGATGCGATATCTCTCGCCCTTCCACTCAGAACATTCGACAGTCTACTTTTAAATACTTATAGAATTTTATTCTGGCCTGGTTAATCCAGGAGGAGGACTCAGGTTTTTCGGTGTCATATTTCCTGGCTTCTCATTCACAGCTCCGTCACACAATAACCGCGCCTTACCTTTCCCATTACTAAATGATTCAGCCGCACTCACAAATAACTCACTTACTGGCAGCAATTGGACTGAGAGCTGACACAGATTTACATCGACCTTTCCATCTCCATCCCCCCCCCCCCCCATTTCTTCAGGAAGTAGCATGGGGAATGTGAACAAGCTTCAATGTGATGTTAGCTCAGCCACAGCCGAGCAGGAGGTGAGAAGTGAAGAGCTGCCGGGAGGAAGCTATTGTCTGGACGGTAACCTACGTGCGAAATGTGGTCTGTGTGCTGGCCCGCGGCCTGAAAAAGTGGCCTTTGATCATATCTCGTCATCTACTGACTTCGAAAGGGGATTTCTGGGACATTTACCAGTGGTCAAAAGCTGGTATGAATCCATTCATGTGTGTAAAGCCTGATCTGTCATCTGTCACGGAGAACGGCGCGACGCAAAGATCAGTCGAAATGAATATAACAACACACACACTCTCTGAAAGTCATTCGTAGAGGTGCACTCATTCGGAAACACGGATTTAAGTAATTGTGTTACGGATGAAGAGAGAGCGAGAGAGGGAGAGAGAGTCTCACATTCAGGCCACTTTCTCACCTTTGCACATCTGGCTACTGCTTGAAAGTTGGCACGATTGTCGGTTTTGGTTACAAAAGTTGTTATTTTTGGGGAGGGGGAGCTTCCCCCTGCTCTGTTTTGATTCCGGCAATTATGATTGGTCGGAAATTTCATGAAATGTTCTGCTGAATCAACATCGACAATTCGACGTAGAGCGAGCACTAACCACTATCGGCAAATTCCAGCGAGTTTGCCGAGTCAGCAGCTCTGCTGGCGAACCAAAGCAGATGACACAAGTTTGGCTTCGTACAATCGGAGCTCGGCGCTCAGACGGCCCCCTTATCTCACAAGGCAGAGACGAGCAGCAGGAGGATGCTTTTAATGTCCGGCTGTGGGTTGTGTGGGCTCACTTTTATGGCTCTGCTGTCTCCGTCTCCCTCTCTCAATATTGGCTACTGTAGCCTGCAGGCGGGGGGGGGGGGGGGGGGGGCACATAGTGTAGATGTCTGGCCGGGAGTGGCAGGATGTGTTTTTGGGGAGAGAGTGTGAAATGGCACCGTTGCTTAAAGCAGATGAAATCGGAAGCATGTGATAATTTGGTTAATAAAAGGTTATTTCCATTCAGCATAAATTGTTTCATTTAGTGACAAATTACTCAAATAAATCAGATGCCTTTACTTTAGTGCTGCAACAGTAGATTCATGAATTAGACGATTAATTAGAATTTTGATAATGGATTGATCAATAAAGTTTTATTAAGAAATTACGTATTGCTTTTCTCTTTTTTATATCACTGTAAAGCAAATACTTATATATATAAATATATATATATATTATTTATTTTTATTTTTTATTAATTTTATTTTATTATTATTATTTTTGTTGTTATATATATATATATATATATTTTGGGGGGGTATATATATATCCTACTATTTAAAAGAATTACTGAAGACGTCATTCTTGGATCAGGGATTTCATAGATTAATTTATACAAAGTTTTCTGATTGATGATCAATTGAAATAATTATTAGCTGCAGCCCTACACGGTACACAAGGATAGGTATACATTAAAATATCAAATTTGAAAATGTAACACTATTCAAAAATCTCAAATAATCCTAATTTTAGTCACGTCGTTCTTTGCTTGTGTGTGGGGGCAAATTAAGGAAGTGTGTGTGTGTGTATGTGGGGGGGGGGGGGGGGGGGGTAGTGTCTGATGCTTAAATGTAAAATTGCTCTTGCAGACATGGGACCAGAGCATAGATTGTTTAGTCCTGTGCGAGCAGAGGAGGCGAGCGATGCTCGGGTCTCTGCAGACCTCATGGGACCCGGGAGGCTGGAGATAAGCCACCCGGCATCAGCACCCCTCATTCTGTCTCTGCCTGCTCATGTCAAACCACTGGGGTCCCCTGTACTGATAACCCCTGGCAGGAAGCTTTTATGTGGCCTGTCTGAGACGTTTTACCATACCACACACACACATCCACACACACGCACGCACACAAAGACACGTACATGCAGTTCTTCCTGCACAACACACTGGCTCAGTGCATGAATCCTCACAGACAGACCGCACCGATGGAGTGAGGAGAGTCACTAGGTGGTTGAAACGGTAGCTAAAGAGGGAGCGTGGCCCGAGACCGCGGGTCAGAGTGCTCCCGAGGTCATTCAAGGCGAAATTGACTGTGGCAGAGACAGCGAGAGGGAGGAAAGGAGGGAGGGAGGAAGGGAGCAGGAGTCTGGGAGAATGAGAATGAGCGAGGGAGACGGGGAGACAACCTCCGGAGCCATTGATACCGCCCCCCAGGTCTCTTTGATCTATCACAGCCAGCTTCCTGAGGTAAACACGGGCTAATTGTCTGGATCAGGTTGAGATGCTTATCTGCGTTCGCCTGTCTGTTCCCTCGACAACGCTTCGATACGTTTCTTCGGCGACGCGAGGGCAGGTCGAGCTTGTCAGTCCCAATCAGATTCCTGGAGGTACTAATGGTTGCAACCAACATTTAAGTGCTTCAATCCGCCGTCCGCCAGCAGTCCAGGCCAGGTTTGACCCCAACCTGCATATCTCTTGACCTTGTAATCCAGCGAGCGCCTCACAATTAATGCTTAGCTGATAAAGAACAAGTTCGAAAAACCCATTTAATTGTGCTCTTAACTTATCTTTTAATTGCCTGCTTGCTTTGCTCATATGAAAGTAGCTGGTTTTGTTCCTAAAGTTTTTGATTTCAGTTGAGAATCAACCTCCATCCTTTATTGTGTTGTTGCTATTTTGTGAATAGGGTCACATTTGCCGAATGTTGTTTTTTAATAATTTATTTATTTTGCAATTTAGACAGCGAGAAGAAGGGCAAGAACATCAAGAAAGAGACAGAACAATAAGGCAGAAGGAGGAATACATTCATTTTCAGAGCTTTGAAGTTGAACTTTTGGACAGAGGGTAGTGACAGAGAGGCAGGGATGACAATATCCCTTCTTTTGAACTCCCTCGCATAAATATTGGCGCTGATGTTGTAATGGGGTTTTCGTCATGACCCTTCTACAACACAGACCTTCCAGAAATCCCTTCATGTGGATTCTACTTCCCCTCCCCTGCACCCTGAACCCACAGAGATCAGACACTGGGGGTCTCCGGAGGGAGATAGCTCATCCAGTGATGACGCTCCTCATTGCAAGCATGATTGGGTTTAGTGATGCCTGTGGGGCTGAGGCCAGATAGTAAAGATATATCAATATAGCATGGCTTCTGGGGCTACTGGAAACACATCATTGCCTTGATCTCGGAAGAGCTGGTTCCATGCAGATGGTCGCTGAAGGTTGCCGAAACATATTTACTTTGGCAGCTGAATAAAGATGTATATCTTTTATTAAAGACATGTTAACTGCACATTTTAGAGCCTTCTCCTCACTCATTCATTGTTTTTAATAACCTTCAGCATCTGAATGGCCTTCATAGAGTCCATTCACTTTTGAATACAGCAAAGGCAACGGCCCCGCAATGAGGGAGGGGATGTTCTGTGAAATTAAGAGCAAAAAAAGAGAAAAAAGAAGAAAAGCCAATGCCATTTACCCAGCTGAGAGTGGGATTTGTTTGTGTTTTGATGTGGTGCGTCCAAATCTGATTGATCTCAAATCAAATCAAGCTGGATACGTAAAAGCTTGTTCTATATAGAGACTTTTCTAATTTAGTTTTATTACAATCTCCCATAAAATCCAATTTACAACGTAATCATACGCTCAGCAGCCTTTAACAGAGGCAGTAAAGGGAGTTTCATTATCTATGGCTTTCTTTCTCTTTCAAATCTATTTCTCTCAGTTGGAAGACAGAAAGAGCGCAGGCAGTGACGTAACACGCCTGTCTGTCTGCACACGCGTGTGTTCATGTGTACAACGGGTTCATATGAGCATGCAGTCTGGGCATGTTGTTCATTTGTATGCATGCATGCATGTGTGTGTGTGTGTGTGTGTGTGTGAAACAGAGATACACGGATCAGTCCTCTATCAAGTCGCGCCATCGTTCTCACCTCGGGCGCAGGACTCCACTCTGTCACTCAGGGTGACACGTGGAGAGGCGGCCCCCTGGCCGCGGCGTACAGAAGGGATCAGCGGCCTGTCACTGTCTGTCACTCCGGCTTTGTCCGCTGTCATGCCCCCACGCTGGCAGGCTGAGGGAAAGGGGGCGGGGGAGGGGCCAATGACAGACTGACAGGTGACAGGTGACAGGTGAAGCCGGCCTGACAGCCGGTGCCACAGACGCTCAAGCCTTGATACATGTGTGTGTGTGTGTGTGTGTGTGTGTGTGTGTGTAGGTGTGTGTGTGTGTGTGGGCCTGCATACAAACACATACAGCGGCTTTGTTCAACACCAAAGGGATGGGATGACAAGGTCCGTTTGGGATCGAAATAACACGATGAGGCCCGGGGTGAGGCTTCAGGGGCATCAATCCGAATGTCAAGGTACAAAGTAGAAAGACGGTGGACATCTTAATCGTGTTGAATGCATCGTGGCTCTGCTCTGCCAGGTCTTCTCTCTTCTAGAAGCCCATAGTAGTAATGCTCTTCACCTCCACCAGTCACAGCTTCCCCCCTCCGTTTACTTTCCTTTGAGTAGCGTTTTCATGGGACTATGTGGCTACTTTAAAGGGCGAATGGAAAGAGACTATATCTACTCTGCTACCCAGAGTTAGATGAGGAGATTGATACCATCGCTCGTGTCTGTGTGTAGAACATGAAGCTGGAGAGAAGAAAATGTTAGCTTAGCTTGGCATAAAGACTTGAAGTAAAGGGTGGGGGGGGCGCGGAAACAACTCGCCTTCCTTCATCCAAAGGTAAAAACCAGCATCGCTCCAGCTCAATAATCAGGTTCTCACGCACGTGAGCGGATGTGGAGTCCTGACCAGGAGATCGTTGGATCTTTTGGACCACGCGTATTTTCCTCCGTCCATCATCGTCCGCAGAAAATCTGCCGCATTAAAACCCTCGCGTAGGTCCGATTGTGCGACGGCACTTCCGAATCATGCGCCACCATCACTGTGAGGTTTCTCGACCACCAACTCCTCGCACCATATTCACATTTGGCACACGCGCGCGAGAACGGTGTCAATCTTCTCCTCCAACACTCGGCGGAGACTCCAAGGAGCTCGTTTTCCCCCCATGTCGAACTAAACCTTTAAAACAAATCCACTTGTTGCTCAGTAAGAGTGGCTGAATCGTAAACCGTGACTGTGATGGAACTGTACACTGCAAGGTTACCATAATATTTACTCAGACACGGGCCATAGAGTGCAGATCAAGTTACTTAGAGCAACCATTCAAACTTCGCTGCAGCCGTATGCACACACTCATACTGATGCATCAACTGTATGTAAAAGCACCAGCGCACTCAAAAGAGTTCAGCATGCAGGCGTATTTACAGATAGACACACACACAGAGACACACACACACACAGCATCTTTTGATCACAGTCTACCCTGCGAGATCTAAGCAATGCCCGAAAGTGCGCCTATACCTTTGATGCCGGAATACACTTTGGCTTGAGTTCAAATTTTTTTTATGTGAGGGCAGGCCAACACAAAACCACCGCAAAGAGCAGAGCTGGATGTCTGGTTTCGTTTTGGCGTATGTATTTGAGCAGCTTCTGTCGAGATAAATCTTTTGTTCTCTTTAAAAAAAAAATGTTTGCTCTCGACGAGCGATGGTGTTGAATAATTCCCGAGGAAAATACAATGAGACATCAGGTTATTTATTTAGGTGTAACCGAATTACCGGAGACATACTGTATGTGCCCGGCCAAATATTGGATTAGATTTACAGCTCTCTTTGTCACTCGATGGACTTTTAATGGCCATTATTGCTGCTGGACGAGCTCCCAAATCGAGCATTAGACCTTCAGTGTGGCTTGAATCTAACCCGGTGCCAGAGGTTGCACCCAAATCATTCCATCTGACCTGAATCTCCCATTCCATTTCCCAGCATTCCCTGCGGGGACAGTAGTTGTCCCTCAACACTTGAACTCTGACCCCAGCCCCCCATCAGGAGCAGAGCCAATAACAGTGAGGGAGGTTTTATCGGCACCCAATTGTCTCGCATCTCAGATGGGGACGTGCAGTCATAACGATGCCCTGCGAGGTTTTGCTCTGAAATGTGATTTAGTTCTTATTACCTGCAGTCCTTTTGTGTGGGCCAGCGTTCTGCATCCCTGAAAATAAAATAAAGGAATTTCTTTTTATTATGTGCAGCAGATGGTCATAACATTGTTTTCTTGATACTGCACTATAGGGTTCAGAGGGTCCTCCGTTTTGGGGTCTGCAGCATCACAACTGATCAAATGGAGGTCAAGCCGGGTCAGTGTGTCACAGACCAGTGTAATAATGTATAATTTAGTGTGCCATCACTCAGTGTGTTCCTGCCTGCGCCCGAGGAATATGACTTATTGGGGTTTCCAATGCGAGGTTCTCGTCTTGGTTCAGTAGTTTTAATTTTATAAATCACAAGTAAATATTGTGAATGATGTTGTGTCGGTAATCAAAAGCTAAATAAATGTATTCCCTGTATTACTTTTAATTTAATGACTTTTTTTGAGGTATTTGTAAAGCAAAACAAACTTAAAATGTCAGAATAAATATAGGGCAGCCATGCTGTATACAGCAAACCCAAACTAACTGAAATATACCACAGACAACGCGTACACAAGCGTCGTTGCTGCAGGGCTTTGAGAGAGAGGCAGAGGGGCACAAAGAAGAGCTCTGTTGGCTTGGTAAATAACAAGATGTGTTTAAATACATGCAGCACCATGAGAGCTTGTGTCAATGTATGACAAAGAGAGAGAGAGAGAGAGAGGCAGACAGTGGGCGTATGCACACAGAGTACATAGCCTGATCACTATTGTAAAATATTGATTTCATCATTAGGCAGCCCTAAAACTTCAGAATGCACGAGTTTATTCACGTATTTTTATGTCGCGAAATGTGAAACTCTATTTAGCTTGTGTTAACTACAGACCTCATTCGAGACGTCTAAAAACCCAAACGGGGGGAAAGGAAATGCAAAATACGGCGACTCATTTCCAGGTTTTTCCTGCAGCACACTGGATGTCTTGGTGCAACTGTGTCAAGAACAAACTCCACGATCATCGACGGCCGGTTAAAAACCGACATGCAGCTTTAAATGTATGCAATGCTGGTGATATCGACCAAGAGAAGGGTCACATTGTACCATTAGAGGGTACATTATCCCAAGAGTTAGAGATACTTACACACCATAATGCCTAAAAGCCCCATCTAAGTTCAGTTTGTTTGAAGAAAAGTTACTAAAAAGCCATCTCAAATGAATCCAATGGGAATGAACGTCGCGGTACCAGTCTCCATTTACATCAACGTGAATTTCATTAACAGAAACTTATCCGGGGCTGGAGGAGGAGAGCAAAGACGAGTCTCACGCGGCGCTGGCTCAGCGGAGATTGACAGACTGAATACCTTCATACGCCGATCCACAGTTTGGGACCTCGTGCTCCACATAAATATCTGCCAACCAGAAGTAATCCTCTCCAAAGTCTGGCTTCCTAAAAAATAAATTTGGGACAAATGGAGAAATGGAAAACTGACGCGAGCACATGCAGACGCACGACCGCAGGAGGCACGTCGTGCACATCGAGCGAGTACACGCACAAACAACACGCATGCTCACTGACGCACACACTCGCATCCCACCTGTTTCAAAGATGGATGAGTCGTTTTAGTATAGCTGGCCGCTGTAAAGAGGGAATAAAGGCCAGGTACAAAAGAACGGATGAAGTTTAAAAGAAGCGCGACGGGAGGCAAAAGAGGGATGTGTTTCCACCGTCCACAGATACCACGGCAGGCCTGTGGGACCGGTGTGGATACGGGAGGAGCTGCACTTGAAAGCCCAGCAAGGAGTTTAAGATGTTCAGAGGGCGTTATTGCCCCCCCCCCCCTCCCTCCCCTCCTTCCCTCCTCTGCTTCCCAGAGTCTTTTCAAGCTTGCAGGCCCGAAAGACTCTTTCTTCTCCGCTCATCCCTTCGAGTCTTAACATGCATTCTGGGTACAAGAGGAAAAGAGAGACCGCAGACTGTAAAGAGAGGAAGAGGACGGGAGGAATGGAGGGTAGGAACACAGGTGAAGGGCTCCAGTCAAAAGAAAGTCAGAATGAAGATGATAAGAACTTGAAGATAGTGAGATAAACATTCCCTTGCATCTTATTCGTCGGCATCAGAGTCGTCTCGTACAGAATGAATACACAAGAAGATTCCTTTGTTGGGACTCTATTTTGCCAAAAGTACGTGGACACCCGAATAAAGTCCAAAAACCACGAGCATCAAGACAACAGCGTCCAATCTTTGGGGAAGAACATCCCCAAGATTGAAGGTTTAAGAAACCATGCTTTCGGAAAGAACAAACTTGAAAAAGAAGCTTACAACTGTATACATATCTAAATGTACAAACAATGTATTGTTCTGAAAGGGGTTGTTACATTGAAAATATCCATATACAGTATATATTATGATTCTTTCATCCTTAAAGGCATCCTCCTGTGAACCCATTCAAATGTATTAGCTGCTTTTGAAATGTGAGTGTATCTCAAAAAGTGATGTGATATTCATCTCCACCAGTCCCGATCCCGATACCAATGAAGTTCAGGTGTGCAGTGGAAAGGAAGACACTGGAGTGTTGTTTTAGGTTCGTACGGAGGAGTTATTGCTGCCATCTTTCTGCCGTATAACAATGATTTGCATGACAGGCCTGTAACGGTAGATGAGGTCACCGGAAGGGGGTTTAAAGCAACAGTGCTTATGGTTAAAGATAATAAATATTGCTATGACAAGATGAGAGGAGAAATGACAGATGGTAAGAGTTTTTTTTGTTCTGCTTTTCAAAGCCATGTGTGTCTTCTATCGAAAACACAACGAAGAAAAACATTCTTCTTCCAAAAGGGTGACTGAAGCAGTGAAATGTGGCTCAGAGAGGAAAATGAAAGAAAAACTTTCTCTCTTTCTCTCAAAGGGCTCTTTCATAACCATTAACGGTGTGGTGACACAAGCGGATATTCAGATTGATTTACCATCGTCTGGGGATCACTCGGCCGGCGCAGAAGTCTCCCATACCAAAGATTCATTTGTGTCCCTAATGAAAGGCTTCCTGCCCAAACGTTTCTTCAAAATCCAACTATTTTATACGTCACTTTGATTGTCTTAATGGCTTTATTTATGAGGCCATTGCCGAAGCCCATTGGTAGTTCTTTAGCCACAGAATGGGCAGAGAAGGAATCTAAAATCCCCAGATCCGACCCTGATCCTAGAAATAAAATCCAGCAGTGCCCCCGACATCAATGAGGAAGTTAAGGAATGAGATTAAAGACAAATTGTCTGGAAATTCTTGGAAAAACCCCCCCTACAGAAGAAGAGTGCCTTAGGCGACAGAAAAAAGACAAATGCTAAGTAGAGATACCACTTATACGTCAGGACTATGTGTTACGCAATTACTGGCCACTAATATCGTTATTGACGCTGACGTATTCGCCCCGTGGAGTAGCCTGAGAGGTAACATCAAAGAAGTCATCAGCGTCAATCCTGACCAGGCCCGGAGTGGAGGAGGCATCAAAGCCGCAGAGCGATGGTGTGTCAAAAATATGTCCTCCACACCGGCCTGATTAACACGTCACGGGAAGATAGGTGGGCCTCTAGGACCAGCCCGCAGAAGGTGATTAGACCTCACAGTCCCCACTCTCCCAGAGCAGAGGGCTGTGTTGGGTAGCCGAAGTCTCCGTTGGCTAAACGGGTCATTTAGCTCTCCTTTGCGAAATGAATGTAGACACAGTGTGACAGTGAAGCATGAGGTTATGGTTTCTAATCATAGCCGGAGAGGAAGCCGACGGACACGGGCCGAGTGGTGCGGAGACTGGGGGTCGTTTTACAGGGAATCAGGGGTTCCCCAGTTCCTGTTCACCTTTGACCCTGTGGGGACCGTGTCCTGTACTTCCCCCACGGTGATTCATTTCCTTCCTTCCACTCCCACGACCGCCGTATGTATACAAAATACATGCCTGTTGCTATGGAGACAGCTGCGGAGCTCGATGGCATGGGGAGGAGGAATTTTGGACCAGTGGCTGCATTGGGGTCCAGAGGAGGCCTCTGAGGATGTGTCATTAACCCTCAGGGCAAGAGCAGCGCGGAGTGAGGCCGATACTTACCGCTAAGAGTCAAGTTAATCGAGGGAATCGACATCTTTATGGATCGGAGGGGGGTGGAGGGTAATCATTCGCATCTCGGCCAATAGTAACAGAGTATGGCTCCGAGGTGCAACTAAACGTAGCACCACCACTAAGGCATGAACGGAAACAGTCAAGGGGGTTGAACCTGCATTAAAAAGAGATCTTTTGTCAGTGGTGCTCATCAGTGCTGATCGTGGATGTAATTAAAGTGAAACATTTAAGCATGTTTAAGCAGTTGGACTATCAGAGCTGTAAATGTGAGACTTGAGGCTTTGGCTTATATCAGATTAGAGTCATACGAAGTAAGGATTTAAGACTCGACTTGAACCCAAAAACTAAGACTGCCTCCCTTAATCAATTAGTCAAGTGATTGGTTTGGATCTTAGTCCACGAAACTTTCTTTGATCAATACGTTTTTTTTGTAATGCTTTTTTATGCTGAATGACAAGCACATTTCTGGTTAACACACATTTTGAAGCGGAGCTTCTGTCGCATGTTTCATGGGGAAACTCTGTCAACTAATTAAATCAACTAATCAAGGGACAAAATCGAATGAGTGTTAGCTAACGAAGTACTTCCTTCGTCGAGGACAAAAAAACCTACATACAGTATATATGTCAGGTTTAGTGTTCTTTAATAAAATAAAATCCTCTGTCACATTCTTGAGTTGTTGATGGTCCATTCTTTCTGAAACCTCCACGTGAGGCTGTGCTCCAAATAATGAGTCATCCATTAACGGAGCTTCCATTCAGGCTACAATCAGGACCAGAGAATGCCAAGGCTGTGTGGTGGGAGTTGCGTTGAGGAAGGGCGGCCTGGTCTAAGCCCCCCAGAGTTACAAAAAGCGGCCAAATTAATCCCCTCACCCTCCTTTCTAGACATGCATTATCCTCCGCTGTCAAAAACTTGGCTGTGGTGAAGATTTACAGCAGCCTCGTGCTATCGCTCGCATGGCTTTCCTTCCTAATTGTCTGCGTGGCCAAGACCTTGACCAGGGCTTTTCTCATTTGAGGAGTCTGAGATCTACAGATTGATTGCCAACACTGGCTAATAATAACATAAACTCTTCACCCCTGGTTTACGGAGGAAAGACAAACATGCACTCCCGATGGCGGATTTGCAGGAAAATCCAAAGTAATTAAATGATATTCCACTGAGTTAGGGTCTTTGTCGAAGAACAGATGCCAAGCGGAAGTTAAGCAACCTGGGATTAAATAGGAATTTGCTGATAATTTGTTGCCAAAGCTACACAAAGACATTCCTGAAGTGGAGATAGTCAGAAGGATATGTTTACATGCTCATTATTAACTGATAATCTGTTTTCAGTCTGAGGAACAGATATGAGATATCAATATTTGCAGACTGATCTCTGGGTGTGTATAACGTCTGATTCGGTAAAACAATATGCCCTTAGTTGAATCAGGTGTTTCGATGTTTTCCCTACTGGTGCTAATGTTGTTGTTGATGCTTCTTCAGCAGCACATAGATCACATCCCAGCTTCGACGCCAATTCAGTTAGTGGGAAGCAGCAGCGGATATGAACCAAGGTCATGAACCGGAGGACATCAGCCCCTCTGATAACGTCCGGCTGTTGTGCATCCTTGGCCGAGTCCCGCTTCACCGCCGCAGCCGCAATAAAGCGCGATGACCTACGCTAACGTCGTCATGGTTGAAACACTATGTCCATAACAAAGAGCATTTATAACCAAAGAATGGAGGGAGCCAGAAAAGCAATCAAAGAAGAAGCTCAGGACCCTATTTCTTTTTTCTTCATAAAGACGGTCATGTGTCATGAGAGCCATTTGGTAGAAAGACTGCAGACAATGGCATTGCTTCTTGGAAGAGATTTTATTTTCTTCCTTTTTTTATTCGAAATGGTTCAGTGAAATTTCATTTTGGCTCTGAAATAATGGAAAGTGGGCGAGAGAGGGAATTGCAGAGAGAGGGAGGGGAGGGAGATTGTCTTCTCCAGTGGTGATTTCAGTTTCAAGCTCACCTCTCATGAGCAGATAAGGTGCTCTGTGTGGTTTAATCTGTGCAGGATTGAGAGCGTAGTAATGTATTAGCTACGTACATGAAACACATCATGAAAAGCAGCGAACAAATTTAAGACATTTTTGACAGTTTTCATGGTTTGGTTAAAACAATCTATTATCTTTCAGAATTTCTGTGACTTTTATTTATGATGATATGATTATAGCACATTGTAAATAGTCAAATAAACTAATAATATCGGCGAAGCAGACTTATAAAAAACTTTTATTCAACCCAAACTTTGCTGTCAGACATTTGTGAGCTCAGGTGTCGTAAGCTAGGGGCTTAAAAAAGAAGACGAATAAGAAGAAGAAGAAAAACCACCCATTTTTTAACAATGAGAGAGCGGCAATGCTCTCAATGGCTGATTTGATGCCATTAAGTAATGTTTCCCAGTAAAGAAAAGTGCTACCCTCAGGCACAGCGCTCTGCTGCAATTTGGCTGATTAGATGAACTCGGCTGGTATTTATGGGGGCGATTGTGTTTGATCTGTTGGCTTCAATACATGAGGACGGTGGGGAGAAGGGGGGGGGGGGGTAGCAGTGGACAGAGGGCGGATGAAGGGACTGAAGTCCATGTCTGCTAGACTAATACATGGAACCCTTTAAGAGAGGGAGAACAAAGTAGAAGAAGAGGTTGCTGGAGATGGAATAAAAATACTTCTAGAAAAAAAGAGGGAGGAGTGGTGATGGTGAGAGAATGAAAATAATCAAGAAACAAAAGTGAGATGGGGAAAAAAAGGTGACAGAGCGAGCGAGAAAAGAGGGTGAGGAGAGCACAGGCTTCCTTCTCATTACAAGTCAGCGAGGCACAGGGCAGCTGAGGCTCCTGTTGCTGCTGTGCCATATGTGTCTGATTGCACGTCGTTACAGACCCCGTCATCATCATCATCATCATCATTTACTGCTTCTCAAAGTCCGTTTACCTTTCACTATTTTCTTGGATCCCAGTCCTTGTCCCTCCTTGACCCCGCTTTAAATGTCTGTCTCAACTCCTCAATTTATTCCTTTTTCTGTCTCATTTCTATTCTGTTATCGTAGGGCGGGATCCAGGATGTCGATATGATATTCTTATTCAATACCCATCTTTGCATATTTTCCATCCCTCCTTTCCTGCGGATGGGGCATAGTTCTGATTTTTGCTGTTCGCTCAGACCGCTATACCTCTGGTGGTCTCGTCAGTGTGTCAGCCCTGCGCGACCACCTCTCTGCTTCAGACCAGATCCAAGTAAAACCACAGCCTTTTTTTTAATCACAGACACTTACTGGGCTCTGCACCCATAAGCCCGTAAACATATTTTTCTTCCACCTTCACAGCATCTAAAGGCATTAAAGCAACATGCAGATAAAAAGCCAGGCATTTTATCACCAACATGCTTCTAATACAGCCCCCTTTAGCCATTTATGGTGTATAAATAAGTTGCACAGCACTATTAATTCAACAACAGAAGCCTCTGCTGCAGGGTAATAGGTTAAGGGGAGGGGGCTGTTAAAACAGTGCCACCAACAGAGAGGACCAAAGACACAAAGGGAGCCCACACAGGCTGCAGGTTGCCTCTCCGTCTGCCCCAAGGACAGAGGAGCCCGTCACCGAGTGTTCACATGCATTCCAGACTGGGATGCATTGATTTCACTGTTGGAGCCACTAAAAACCCCATGTGGGAATCAACATGTGGGCAATGCAGGCAGCCTTACCACAGAGCCAGGCAGTACAATATGGAACATTGGATCACCTCGATAGTTCACTGCAGTGAGATTATATTCTAATTCCTTGAGTCAGCAGTCGTAAAGTGCCAGTGTTGGTCAAGTTACTCATTAACTAGTGGTGTAACGGACCACCGTACTGATCTCCTTATGGCGGTTCGGCTTTAACGTTAACCATCACAGTGTGGAATTAAGTTTTACCAATGATTGTTATCCGCTAATATTCAGATAAATATGCAATGAAGACGTGAGCATTTATGCTTTTCTAGTCGTCGATCCCTGATAATGTTGCATCACCACAGCTTTAAATTGACAATACAAATAAAGTTTATATGTCACCTTGTTACTTTTAGTTAGAATTTGTTTTGCTCGGCTAAACAACAGAGATACCACTAACAGAGGTCGCATTGAGTTACATTATGATGTGTTCAAGCTCTATTCAGGTACAGTGGGTATAAAGATACATTACAATGTCACCATGATCTGTTCAAGTCTAATCTTTAGACGATTTAAAATGTAGTTTTGTTGTGAAACATAAACACAGTTGTTTAAGTTTGGGATTTTCACAACAATATCAAATAGATATTAAAGCTAATATTGTAGCTAAGACTTCACATCACTGGTTTCTATGGTTACACTGGTTATTAGCAACTGCAATGTAATTACTGAATTTCTAAATGTAATCTCTTTCTCATTTCATCCAGCAACAACCCTATACCTACTGTCTTTCCCCCTCATTTTCTCTCTCTGACTCATGCACACACACACACACACACACACACAGCAGGGAAACCAAATCTGCAGCTCGGCTCATATGGTTTGCAGGTTTGTCAGATTGTTAAGAGACATTACACTTATTTCATCTCCACATCTGAAGCTTGGTTAGCGGTGAGTGCTCATCTCCAAAATAGCCTCCAGCAGGGCCCCGGAGAGGAAGGATACCGGCCGGCCACAACTAATCATCGTGTGATGAATCATTTGAGCCGGAGCCCTTAGCTGTGGCTAAAGGATCACTGATTGCAGCTCTTGTCATTTAGGCACCCTGAATCTTCTTGATTTATTTGGACTGGGAGCCCAGGCTGTGCTTTCTGATCTGCTGTACTCCCGTCTTTCCAAAGTCCACATGTGCAACTGAAGATGGGGCTCGGCGGTACGAAGCAGATCAACAATGTGCAAGAATAGAGAAACGATATACATGAAATGCGACGATGAGCTTTTTTAAAAAGCGTTTTGGAGTCATCATCAGCAAAAATCTGTCCTTCAGCAAACCTTTGAAGGAGGAACACAAGCAAAAGAGTAAAGCGTGAATCAAACAGGAAGTGGGACGTTTCAGAACGTCTTCTTAATTATGTTCTTCACATCTACAGTCGACTTAATTATCAGTGTAACGCAGGGGTGTCAAGGGCCAGATGGGTTCAACGTTTATTGAAAACGTATTGAAGTACCTGAGTGCATATATTGAACCTGGAACTAACAAGGCCTATAGAGTATTGCCTCCAAAACAACATTAATTATGAAATAAAAATTATAAATAAAACATAAATAAATATAAATAAAAATAATAAAATCAGTTTCATTAATTGCTTATGCATTTTCGACAGGCAAACAACAGCTATAAATAATTTACTTCAAAGAAAATTATTCAAACAATACAATATAAAAGGGATACATCAAAAACAATAAGGCAGATACAAAAACCGGCAATCAACACAAAACAACAAACCTTTCATGGGGTTATTTACAATAATATTTAAGTTAAGTGAACATGAGACAGCGTGTAGATTCATAGGCCGTCTTTAAATCGGACTACAACTCTACATACAGTAATAGCTTTATATTTCATAGTTTTTACTTTACATCCTCTGGTAGATGAGCATCCATAGCTCTACCAAGACGATGGCAGGAAAACAAACAGAATCCGTGAAATTTGCAGTTTATTTTTTCTCCGTTAATGATTCCCGGCCATTAAATCCTAAATGAGGTAATGTAGCGAGATAAGGCAAATAGCAGCTGGAGACGGGGCTGACGCAAAGCCAATGGAACGAGACGCTCTGGCAACCGACCGGCCTTTGCTGCCGTACCTCCAGTCCGCACCAGCCAGGAGACGGCGGCGCTGACAGAACCGAGACCGACGAGCCACTAAGTGGTAAGGTGATGCTGGGCCGCCGGCTGAAATGGAAACTGTGTGCAGGGTAAACATTTACACAGGCTTGATGAGACCTCCAGCATCCGGCGAACCGCCTGAGCCATATATTCCAATCACATGCTCCACGCCTGCATGCTCCCCCCCCAATGTTGTGCGCTGACACCCACTCTGGCTCCACCTACCCCATTTATCTATCTGCAAATTGAGCAAAGCGCTTCAGTTGCAGCCTTGGCCAGACTTCGGCTGAGACAGACAAACTCAAATCTCCACTCTGCCGATCGCCCGAGGGAGAAATATGAGTGTTTGGAAGAATATTTTCCCGATCCTACAAATGAGCGCCTGTGTACTTGAGAGAAGGTGCGATTGTGATAATTGTTTAATTACATGAAGGAGAGAAGCTGGAGGCTAACTGACAGCCACTGACAGACAGCTGTTGTAATGGCGGGTGGTAGAATTTGAAGCAACATGTAGGGCTCTTTATTTCCCACCCTGAAGCTTTTCGAAAAAGATTAATTGGATAGATTTGCCTCTCATAATCTAGGTCACATGTGTCAGTGTGTTTTGAGGTGTGGGTTAACTCTTCGTGATGAGAGAAGGGTAAGAAAGCGAGAGGAGGAAAATTAGCCTTTTCTGATTGGGAGGCGTTCCGAGGAGTTTGTTCCCGCCTCTCGAACCTGGATTGAAAGATTGTTCAGGCTCTAATCAAAATACATTTATTTTACATGCATGTCTTTATTTCCTCAGAATAAAAAGGATGCAACCTGATGCGAAGGTTGTGCCTCATTTGTTGCTCTTCAACACACAACGCGGGCTCCGCCCTTCATGCTGAATTCCCAGCTTTGAGCTCCCAAATACAGAGAACAAACCACAGTAGTAGATTTATTCAGGGACACAGGACATTGACAGCCACGTAACATCTTCCCTCCCTGAAGTAAGACTGCCAAACACATAAACTTTATGTTGAAACCAAAAATAAACTCAGTGCCATCAAAATGAATTATTATCGTGGACAGATTAGCCGGTTCGTAAAGTCTTGGGAGTTCAAAATATCACAGGATTCTTTTTCAGCTTTGAAATCTCCAACTCTGTGATGAAAATGAATCTGATCTGCAAATCTCAAGTGTTTTTTTTTTTAGGACGCAGGCCGGAGTAACTCATGAAAACAGACATTAGGTTGTATTTCAGTATTTCTATTGGCTGAAGCAAAAAAAAAAGGCTCCTGTTGAAAATATACCGCACATGAGTGGAAAGGGTGCATGGGAGACGCCTTTGTTCTGCACAATGAGCTCTCTCAGAATTACTCACTATCTGATGACTGGATACTGGCTCAGGCGTTTGTTGGCAGGAAGGCGTGTAAATGGAAGCATGTTTAAAGAAAGCGGGGGGTTCTGGAGGAGCTAATCTATCACGGAGCTACAGTGTAGAATCTCTTAAGGATCACACAGCTGAGGTGTCGTAGCAGAGCCACGTGAGGGCTCGCCATCAAATGCAAAGCTTCAGTGGATGAGTGTATCAGAAGGATGGAGTTAAATAGACTTGTGCTGGAGCGTACACGTGTGTATGCATGTTCAAGTGCATGCGTGGGTGTGCAAAGGGTCTGTGGGACTTATAAATATCATTCTGGAATATAGAGATGTAAACATGCCGAGTGTCATTTCCCAATAGAAAAGTTCAACCAAGTCTTAAAAAGAAAAGGAAAAAAGTGCCTTAAGACCGTGCAATCCATTTCTTTAGAGAAAAACAATTGAATATTCTGCTTCAGCCAATCTGACCTCTCACATTTGTGTGTTTGCTGTTACTCAAGCTCGCTGCTCGAGACAGGTCTGTGATGAGGAGGCTTTGGTATAAGAAAAAGAAAGGTATTGAACCTGGACATCAGCAGATTAAAACGTTGATTGGAGGGCAATCGGATACGTGGCTTCCTCTAATCAGCCAGAGGCTCCACACTCCCTCGGGCGAACAGGATGCAGAAAGTCCTTGAAATCACTCCCTGAAAAAGAAGCAAGAAAGAGGGAGAGAGACGGAAAATGGGTGGGGGTTGGTGAGACAGCCAGGGGCATCTAAATAAACACAAACCAGATGCAGATCATGCAGAACACGTGTGAACATGAAACAGGAGTGTGTGGATAAGTGCTTTTAGTAATATGTTTACTGCGCATGGGGCTGACATGTCTGATGATGTGGGCCGGGAGTGCTGCGCGTGAGTGCTGTTGTTCTTTTATCTCTGGGAGAGACCAATTTGACTTTCAGGCACTGGGGGTGAGGACGTTTTGTTTGGTCCTGTTTCGGGGTTAGGAGTCGGTTTCACGGTTACGGGTAGAGTTACGTTGAGGATCAGGTTAGGGTGGTTAGAACTCTTCTCCTGTCTGTGGTCGCTCAGCAGAAGCCCTTTCATTCTTCAAAAATCGCTTGAAAAGCTCTTCCAAGAGATGCTTCTCTCTCTCTCTTTCTCTCGAGCACTGTTAATCAAAAGAAAAATGTGAAAAGCAATTAATAAGAGCATTGTAAACAGCTGAAATTAAGTCAAAGTATGTGAACACCTCTGTATGGCTGTGGTTACGCTTGGCTTTTCAATACAACTGTTGTCATCCGCTCGTGCCACAAGCTCTCAAGTCTGGAGGCTCCGAGATCGGATCTCGCTCTGATTGGGATCCGATCAGTAGGACCACATGCCAAGTGGGCCTGGCTTGCATTGAGTTCAGGTCTCAGTGAGGTGTGGACAGCATGTGGGCCCAATCCAGACGATTTATCGGACAAAATCGAAATTGCATGAGAGGAGGGACGCCATGGCGCCAGAGTCGTGTGAAGAGACCGCGAATGAAAACCCAACATTTGTGATGCGCAGCATCAAAACAACTCCATTTAGATAAACTAATGCGAAGAATTCATGGGAAAACGTATATATGTATGTAAACAGCTATTCCCCCAATAGAACACGTCTAACAAACACTTCTAGGAGGAGAATGAGCAGCATGAAAAACAGGCGACTTTGATTCAACCGATCACTTTCCGATCAGTGTGAAGACCCCCGGCGAATTCCTAACTGGAGCGTGTCCCCATGGCCTAAGTCTCTGCAGTATACGTTTACTTTCTGTAGGATCACCTCAGCCTTGAGAGACTGTAATGCTTTCCAGAGTCTTTCTAAATCTCAAGTCCCCCGTGGCACAAAGGAGCAGGCGGTTTATTCTAATGTGATGTTTTTAAGCCTAAACCCGTCGGCCTCTTTGATATGTGATAGAAAAAAAATTATGTTTGCTGAGTGATCTACTGCAGCATCAGAAGCCACAAGGGCGACTGCTCCTCACTGCTGCTGCTGCCTCAGTCCTTGTTGTGGTCCCTGACCCCCGACCAGAGAAGATCTGAGCCCGGCTGACACAGACAGACGGGCGAAGGCCGATGATGTCTCTCATTTCGGTCTCTTCTTTCCTCGAATCGTTTCTGTCCTCGGAGACTACAGCCGACGGCTAACGATGATGTCACTGGCACCGAGCAAAAGGCAAATCTCCCGACGAGCGCCGCGACGACAGAAGCGGACATGGCACTTTGACCGTATTAGGGCGTGGCCTGTATGCTTTCTACCAACCGGCAGGCCATGCAAACTGCCCGGGGCCGAGAGGCCCACGGCGACGGCTCTCAAAAGTGTTCTGACTAGTTGGAAGGATGACACACGCAAGGAAAAGAATGGCGTAGCCAAAGTAGCATGAAATAAACTGGCCTCGAGGAGAGACGGAGACCAGAGAGCAATTTGTTTCCCCTTCTGCGAATTACAGACCGGAGCCAGCCACTGTCTCTAAATGGGAACCAGCTCGGTTCTGCCCAGACACCACTATTTGGGCACAGTAAGTGATTTGAGTGGAGACAAGAACCGGCCAAAACCCCACGTCTCCTCTGGGCTCCGGAGCCCGCCTGAAAAATTCTTGGGTGTTCCTTTCTAAAACAATCTCTGAAAAGACTTCCATAAGTGTTCAGTGGAAATATCCAATACGGTGTCGGACCTCTTCGGCGTCTGCTTTGTTTTATCAGCATCGTGTTTGTGTGAGCGGCCACGTGTCGTCCCCCAAGGCAGTTCAGCACAAGAGTGTGTGTGTGTGTGTGTGTTTGTGTGTGTGTATGCGCAAAAGCTCCTCAAGTTTCCTTTATTTCTTTTTCCGTCTAATATGTTGATTAAAAACAACTGAGGAACTTTCTCTTGGCCCTCGTCGATTCCCATTGAGTTGCACAGATAAACAGTTCCCGTCTCTGGACGATTACACTTCCAACGCTACAACTTCAGGCCGCTGCAACAAACTCAAACTCAACGCTGAAAGAGTCTTGTCGAGTTCAATCGAGCCCACAGATTCCTCAAGACACGAACGTGCCGGACCTCGGGATACGGCCTCGTACGGGTGCTCCGAGTCAGATTCACCGAACACTCCGGGATGCGCAAACTTGATGAAATGAAGGCCACGTGAATCAATCTCCTTTCAGATTTCTTATATCACTTATGACAATAAATCGGTCTTACCCAGTACTTGTTTGTGGTATTGGTGATGGCACTGGGCAAATTGGGACCCCCCACCCACTACCCCCATCTTGTGGTATGGCCCTCAGGCCTTTTTCCACTTTTATAATGTAAACCTGATTCAGTTGATTTGACCCCGAAACAAAACATTATCATTTTAATGTCGCAGAGTCGACTTTTCCCCTGTGATTGTCTTGAAGCCATTTCCATGAAAGTTGAATTTCCTGGAATGGCAAATATGATGATTCCCCGCATCTTTTCTTCTGAGGTTATAAAAACCTCACTGCATGAAAGCAACACGAATGTTGCTCCCCATGACATTATTATACGTTAGACGCTGCTTTCTATCATTTCCCACACGCATGACTAAACGTGTTCGCCGTGGCTATTGGCACATGGGTATTAGATGAGTCACCGGCTGGACGGACCCACTCCGGTTCTGCTGAGTGAGCACATCATGCGGCGCATGGATTACACACTAAATAAAGCATGTGCGCACACGTCCAAACGCACGTAATGAAGTTGTGCACTGTCTGGTCACCGATGTTGACAAGCACAAGCCGCAGCATGAAATCAAAAGTATTAAAATGGGTCCGTTGAGTCTGTTCTTTCAACTCTTTGGGTGTTTTATTTTCTGCATGTGGGTGCGAGAGCGTTGGTTTCGTCCCAATGGCGGCCGGTAGGTTTGCTTTTCCACTCACATCTTGCGCCGCTTAGCTCATCTTGTCCTCTTGTCCTCTGGAAAGAGATGCCTATTCAAATGGGTTGATCACCAGAGGGGTCCACTTTGAAGAAGCGCACAGAGACCAAGCGAAAAGGGGGTACAGTAGAGAGACGGTCGGAGGGGAGTGGATGTGAGGGGATGAGGGAGGACTACAATAGCAAGCTGTTGGCACGACAACGTGGCTTGAGATTCCTGGCATTGCCTGGATGTCTTCAGGGGGCCGTCTTTGCGTGCCCGCCATACTAAGGTGGGCCAAGACCCCTCAGAATTCAGCCCATATGCTCCCCCCTCTCCCTACCCAGCAACACTCTGTGCCTCAGCCAAAGCACACAATCTGTCCCGATTATCGCCCCCCCCCCCTTTACCCGCTTACCCTCTCATCTTTGGTATTGGCCTCATCTCGAGAATGCATGTGTCTGGTTGTCTCCGCTTTAAAGTAACCCAGCTGCACCACAAACCGAAAAGACCCCTGCCGCCTCTTCCCCCGTTCTCCCATGATCTTTAACAAACTACGCCGAACTGGTGTCCAGCAGCTCTAATGTCACATCAACAAAGTCACCTTGTGACGCCGCATAAAAAAAAAGATTTACAAGAAGAGATCATTTCATCACAGTGGAGTCGCAGCACTTTTCTTTCCACATCCTTGCTTTTCAAAAGCAGGTTTCCATGTGGTGCCACATCCATCCTACAGCAGGGGTGTGACACCACCACGCACGGCCGTGCTGTTCCATGCCAGGCCGAAGCTGGGGGCCGGGCAGCAGTTAGTTATGGTTTCTCGTCGCTATATTGGACAGTCTTGGATTGTTGTTGGGTTGAGTGCAGCTGCGGACGACCCAGTCCACAGCGTGCCGCTGATGGCTGTTTATCTAGTCAGAGTGCCCCGCTAATGGCCTGCCACATGTATCCGGGACGAGCCAGACTCGCACTGCGGTGGCCACGTGTCTCTGAAAAAACTGATGCATCATATTCGGCCGAATGCCACTCGTATATGAACTTGCACACGCACTTTGGCAGCAAGTAATGATTGTTTAATCGTAAATGAAACAGTCATTAATAATTTCAGCTATCATTTTGCTTATAGAAAATGTCACAGAATAATGAGAAAGAAAAAGCCTCAACAGAACAAACAATCCAGAATGTAAAGATATCTAATTTTTAATGATGGAAACAGACAAAAGCAGCAGCACCGTAGTGGAGCCGGAACGAGCAAATCTTTGGCACTTTGGCTCAGGAAATGACTTCAGAACGGTCAAAAGGGCCGATCACAGTGACAACGTACTCATTCAAACAAACATAAGCCGTTGCACTCGGGGAACCACAGTATACAAATAGTATTTTCCGTATTTCCTCATAAATGGGTTTATTGATCCCATTTCATAGCAATACCGAAGGCAAATCGCCACATAAGAAACTCTGGTGACATGTTTACCCATAATTAAATGCAACCGCAGTACAAACAGGCAAGGCAAATACAAAATACAAAAGAAAAGTATGACAAATGCCCCCTGTCCGACAAACCTAATACCAGTGCTCTGTTCCTCGGGTTATTGTTTACCTCCGCCGAACATGGCAACACGAGACGTGTTTGTCTTGCTTTGGAGCTGATGATGATGATGGTGGCATAATAGACTCCAAGGACAACAAACAGCCTCACCAAAGTGAGTTGAAAAGGGGCTAATGAGTAACTGCAGGTCAAACATTGGGGAAATATGGGCCTTGGTCCTGACTGCTGCCTTGTGCCGCGCCATGTCGAAATACTTGCTTTGCTTTATCGTGCTTTCATTAGACCCCGAGTGGTCATTAATCACGGCCCCCATGTTAGACAAGGCTCAGAGAAACAGAGGGTGAGACTTAACGACGGCTTATGGCGAGAGGAACTCCTCAGGCCGCGGTTACACTTGTCTTTTCTGTGCGATCACGCCAGGACGCATTAAACGTTAAGTCCGTACGCTCCCGGCATCGGGATCGGATCTTGCTCGCATTGGGGATCCGATCAGCCAGACCACATGTCGAAGTGGCCTGGCTCGCGTTGGGTTTGGATCTTAGTGAGGCGAGGACAGCGTGTGGGCGCAGCCCGGGTGATTTATCAAACGTAATGTAGGTGTCCATCATCTTTCCCGAGCGAGAGAGTGAGTACGTAAGAAAATCCAGATTTTTTTCGCCTAAAAAATGAACAAATAAAAAATATTGCGAAGAATTTATAGGAAATGAAATAACTCACTAATATACAGCAGAGAGGAAGAGTAGGCATCAGAAACAAAAGGGGTCTTTTATTGTGAAGGATTCAGAGGAAATTAAATGTGTCCATCCACTGTTTTACAGACGATCACAAAATATGGATCACGTCCTTTTGTGGGCCCGGAGGTGAGCGTCGCTCTGGTTCCCCCTGACAAAATGCCAATGGGACTTTTTACCCACAGGAATCTGTATTATTCTAGAAAATAAGTGCTCGCTGGAAAACAAATGCTTACAATTCTTATGCGTGGAGATCATCTTGCCGAACAAATGCTTAACTCATATCCAATCAGACGGTTCGCATCTGACACAGCTGAGCTCTGATCTGGCGCATTTAATCACAGAAGTCCCAGTCATAGATGAATACACAGCAAAAAGACACAGGAAAATGCCTCGCCACAGTCTCTTTGCAAGCGCTTTCTATCTGCGACAGACATCTCACCACCATATCTGATGGGAACGGTTCCGGTTTTATCCTCCTGGGGAAATTCCTCCGACTCGTTCAACAAAACTCAAACGATGCAACAAATTCGGCTCGTTCGATGAGACATAATCAGTCGAGACGCAAGACAACATTGAGAAAGAAATGGCGAGACTTCAGAGAGGCGGAAGGCAAAGCTCATTTTAAAAACTCCGAGATGACTTCAGCATAAGCTTTTTCTTTTTGGGGGAAAGAAATATAAAATGAGCTCATCGGTGCGTCGCCGTAAGACGTCTGCGCTCACGCTGACACACCACGCTATTTAAATTTCAAACGTGGTTCAGGCTGACGTCAGCGGCGGCCCGACGCTCTACGTACGCCAGACTTGATGAAGTCGTTTTCTTTTTTTTCAAATACCACAATCTCGTGCAACGCATTATTTTATGTTAAATTGTCAATTAAACTTTTTATGCTTCGACGGTAAAGAAAGCCACAAATCTTCAGCTCCGTCTTCGATTCATCCGGCCTGGTTTGCGAGATACATAAAGACTTGCGGTGCACAGCATCCATTCATCCTTACAGCCATCTGGCTGTTCCAAAGTCGGGGGCCCTCGGCTTCGGGGCTTTTTGGGCCTATCTTTTAAACACTTTCATCACTTCTGAAGAGCCATTTTTACACACTGGCGGCATGAGATGTTGTCTCGCTGCTTCATTTTAATAGTATTTAATTGATTAGTTTCTTCATATAAATTGGTTTTATTGTTTCATCTATTATACGGTTGTATCAGGGTTTAGTTTGTGTTGTCTTGTTGTGCCACACTGTTGCCCTCATTTGTTTGTCAGAGCACTTTGTGAATTCAGTAAAATATACAGTATAAATAAATAAGTTATTATTTTAGTTTTAACAGTCTGCGGTAATATGTCATATCTGCTGATTTGATGACCTCTTTTGAGGTGCTATGTTTAGGTCACTGTGTGTGTGTGTGTCTGTGTCTGTGTGTGTGTGTGTGTGTTGCGTGTGCATGGGAGTGCCCCAGTGAAATGGAACAGAACCAGTTAAAGACTCCAGAGACAAAAGTGTGGGAGAGGAACCAAAAAGGAAAAAAAAGAGTAAATCCCGAGGTTGGCTGAGGAGTCACACCACATCTATTCAGAGTGGAATCTGCTTCAAAGCTGATACCTCACAGCTCATTTACCTCTACGCTCATTTTTCATTCAAGGAATCCGTGACAGGCGGTGAGGAACATGCACGATACACACTCATAGACGGACACCCTTTGGAATAAAAAGGATTCTAAATGTACTCTGAAGAGTTTTCATCTTACAGTTTACAAACATGTAATAGTTGCCAGCTGTCCAATACCACTTTACAATTTGAAGTGATTCTGTATAGATTTGACCGACCATAACATTAGTTATGAAAAATGTGCAGGAAAACCATGTGAGAAACGTGGGGGCTTTCTACTGTTCAGTGTTAGTGGAAATACTTGGGAAAAAATTCTCGAAAATGAAAACACATTTGCAACTTTGGATGGTAGAATCGTTGAAAATAAGAGAAAGGTTTGTTCATAACTATTGGCACTGTAGCCAACGGGAGAAGTTCCACCCGAAAGCCCGTATCCACGCTTTATATTGTGCAGCCGTTAAACGTCAGACTGGGGAATAAAATCCAGGCATTTGAGAGCAGAGCTGATAAAAAAAACTAAATGTTCCATGTGACTCTTTTTTTTCCATTTCTTTTCAGGAAAATAAAATCTTTATCACACTTTAACCCTCCTGTTACCTTTAGGGTCAATTTGACCCCATTCAATGTTTAATGTCGGTGTTCTTTGGGGTCAATTTATAAGAAACAATAAATATAAGAAATATCAACTTTTTTATATATTTAAAGGGCTATTTAGGTAGTCAACAAACAAACATAAAGTACCTCACACTTAAACTTGGGAAACAATATTAATTCTAATAATTTTCTGGAGGTTTTAATTGCTGGGGTCAAATTGACCCCGAGGGTAAAATATGTGAGTACATGTAAAGATAACAGGAGGGTTAAATAGAAAGACATGCACAACATTGTACCTCGGGGAGCTTCCGTCTCTGCTCAACCTGCACAAGATGAAAGATGAACAAAATCTGTCTACTGTTAGCATGACTGAAAATATAGAAGGTTTCCTCCATCTGGACGTTTCACCGATTATATCGGATCAAGTTTTCATTCAAGGATCTGCTAAATAAATAGGTTTTCCAGGGCAAAAAGTACTATTTTCTATTATTTTCTGGCACTGTCATTTGTGGTGAAACCCCATTCTCCAAACAGGTTAACCCAAAATCCATGAATTTGTCTGCAAATACCATTTGCCTGAGCTCCAGCGCAGGGCCATATAGCACATTAGTGAAAAGTCTCCAAAGGGACGGATCAAAAAGAAACACTAAAACATAACGGCTCATGTTAAATGCAAGGTGCATTAAAATATCCCCCTCAACCCATCGTCCATCCATGGTTAATGTTACTTAGCTTATGCGTCACACTTTTAGTGCATATTGTGTGTGTGTGTGTGTGTGTGTGTTTGTGTGTGCTTTCATAGGTGAGTGTGTGTGCCTGAGGAGGAGAAACGGCTCCTTCAATGCCGTGACATTTCTTCCTTAAAAAAATCATGGGTCGTAAAATACCGGCACCATTAAAACCTCTTAATGCAACTCAGGAGATGATCTAAACGGCATCACATCCAGGCCACCCGGCACAAATACCGCCGTTAACCACGGAAATGGAAGAAAAGACGGATCAAACTGCCATCGGCTTTCAGAGCATGCAGCGCCTTTGATACGGGCCAGTCGACTGTAGCGCCGACTGAAAGATCCCATTTTGCTCTGAGGAGGAAATAATGCAAACCAGTCACAGGGGGGGTGGGGGGGGGGAGTTCACGTGGAGCCACAGCAGAGAGAGAGCGCTGTCCATGCGTCAGTGTGATGAAGACGTGGAGATGTGGCGACGCCTTCGGTCCGTCATTTCACTGGACGTGTTGCCCTGTGTTTACAGTGTGTGTGTGTGTGTGTGTGTGTGTGTGTGTGCCAGGAAAACAAGCTATCATTTGATCATGACGGCATGTTTCTTTTTCTGTTGTTCCCTTATAACTGAATCAGTATAATTTTTTTGTTTTTTATTGTTATAGTAATATGATAATATATGATATCAACAGATTATAATTTTCACTGGAGCCACTGCATTTAATTGATACATTTTCTTATTTATTTGTCATCAATGGCGACCGGCCATGTCTCCCCGTGACACAAGCGCCTGAAGAGTCCCTCCCATCTGCCAGTAAAGGGTTTGCAGCTGTAAAAAATTGCTCAAGTATCCTTTTAATAGTTTACACCATAATGTTAAATATGTATTACTTACAGCTTTGTGTGTTTTCTTTTTTCTTTTCATATTTTGACAGTTTACAGACTTTTGAAACCCAGCCTCTTGTTTTTTGTCTCTCTCTTTCCGCCAAGTTATACATTTAGCAACGACTGTTAATGAGAGCATTCATTACTACCTATAATGCTTTGGGGGATGTAAACAGAAAGCATAATATCGCCATGGATTCAGTGAGAAATGCTGCGGCCCACAACGATAATTTTCGTGGATATTGTCCGAGAGCCACACTGAATCAAAGAATGTGTGTGAGGACGTGTGGGGTACTCTGAATAGGAGTTTAGTCTTTGGCAAGAGGCTGAATAATCATAAGAGGGTAAATATTCTATACATGATCAATTATTTGTTACTTAAAAATTGAAAAAGTTTCAAGTCTCAAGTTCTTGAAATACTTGCAAAATATGAATTTTCGCTCATTCGAGTCCTTCTAGGGAAGAACTCAACTGAACACCTGAAATGTACCACTCTAACGTAGTGGTGCCTGCTGCCAGAGAGATGACGAGGCTGATGATGATGATGATGATGATGTGTTAGTTGGATCAGTCGTGAGGGCGAGCGATGATCCCTGTGAACCGTAATGGCCTCTTTTTCCCCCTCTGGACCCACTGAACAAGAGCCTAATGATCTCTGAGACCAGATGAGACACATCACACTCAAGCCTCCTGTGTCTGATCTCTCACACACACACACACACACACACACACACATCAGCCAATACACACACACACACATCAGCAAACACACAAGCAAAACAGACAGTAGGGTATTAAACAAATCACTTGAATCGCCTAATTAACTCAAACACCTGGAAAACACATTTTCAAATGTTTGATTTTGTTTTGCTGTTATAAATCAATTTTATGAGATAGGATTTAGAGTTTTCTTGCTGTAAGATAAAAGGCTTGCAATATTTCAGTTGATTTTGTAATGATCCAGAATGCATGACATTTTTTTTTTTTTTTGCATTAATTAGACACATATGTGCATGAGAACACAAAGCTCATATAATAAAGGGAAGTGAGTACTTGTGATTCTTGTTTTTTGCACCTGGGTTATGGACAGTTTCCGTTACATAACTCACATCTGACGGCCGCTGGTCCCACTTTTTATTTTTTATTTTTATTTTTTATGGTTTTATAATAGTAGGACAGTGCATTGATAAAAAAAAATTTGCAGTATGTGTGCAGAGTTTATTAGCTTTTCATCTGTAGTCCCGTGAAATAATCAGCATCATTGGTCTGCAGTGCCGGTGAGACGGAGAACAGATTCTTTGAGTTTTTTAGGGCTCCAGTAAGTAGACGAGTGCCCCCGACTCCAGACATCCAGCGTCTGTCCCCTCATCCGCTATCCGCTCCTCAGGATGTCACTCCATCCATCATCCCACCGCACGCCGCTTTCTTCCCTGACAATCAGGCTTTCATGCTCATCCTCTGATGACTAAGCCAGACACTGGAACAGACCGAAGCTCCTCGGTTGGCGTTCCGTGGCAGGAGATTCGAGGAGCGATAGGCTTTTTCCTGTAAGCAACTGCCAATACAATACGTAAAACAATATGTACAGAGAGCCCTGTGAAGTCGTTATCGGGTTTAATCTGGAGGGAATATAAAATTACGATGAATGAGCTTGAGTGATACAATAGCCTGAGGAAGCCCCTTTGATGAAGCACGCAGGTTTATGACTCAACATGGATGGAAGATGGATTGATTTCGATCTGAGAAAAGCTAGACAATGCAATGAAGAAAAAAAGTGTAATTCTATAAAGGAAGGTCTTCGGGGTTCTCAGGGGTGAACCCGCATGGCCTGAACGGCTCGAGGCTTTCATCTTCTCATCACATGCTCCACTGAAACTAAGTATTTGACAAATGAACGCAGAATAAGAAAGTTATTGTTCGTGCAAAGGCAATTGAAAAATGTGAGTCTACAATTTGTTCGAGGAGGCGTGAACTCAAAAGACCAAAAGAAAACGACAAATAGTCATATCTTACATGGAATTGTGGCATGAAAACGACATAATGTGTTTGCAAATAAAGACTGTTGTGTGGTGACCCACATACAGACGGTGAGAGACATTCACCCAAAGAGCTGCTGTTAAGAAGAGTGGCGGTTTATTTAGTCTAGGGCTTTTCCGGATGGGGGGGGTTGTTGTCACGCTCTGCTATCTTGCAAGTCATCTATTCTGTATGTGGAGAGAGTACCCACTAACTGCACTCGACTGCAACCTACAGTTGTCTCTCAGAGGCACTGTTCTTGTCTATCTGATGAGGACCATCTCCAACCAGAAATAAAAATAATCAAATAGGTGACTGAGTTGCTTTTTTCATTTGTAGACGATTCTAAAAAAGGGCAAAGAAAACAAGTGCACATTCATTTTTAAAGAAGTTTGAGCCATTTGATTCCTTTAAGTTCAGCTCTCAACTTTAAGAGCAACTTATTCATCATCACGATGGTGGCTAATCAATTTTCTGCTGGTCGACTAATCATTTAATTTGCCAACTGTTTCAGCTCTCAACATTTCGTTTGTGCTAAAAATCTGCAGAAAAGTGATCCTTCATCATTATCATCATCATCACTGCTGCTGCCTGATGGCTCAGTCGGACTTCAGCCTCTGCTTTGCTTTGTTGCTCTGTCTGTGGTTACATGCGTACCATACGGCTCGATGCAAAGTCATTCATAATGTCCCATTATGGATACAGACTGGGAGGTTATTGTAGTGCTCCCGAAAGAGCAGAGAAGAAAACCAAAAACCCTTCGTGCCATACATCGTCAGGAACGATGACATCAGTCAATGGGCCGAGTGCAGAAGATATACGGGCGAGAACAATGTCAAATGATGTGATCAATAGAAGGTATAAAGATGAAAATCAGACGTGCTCCTGGAATAAGTATAGCACTGGAGCACACTGGTCCACAGCAGATCCAAAAAAAAGCAACCAAAGTCGTGCAAATCCTTCTTTGGATGGTTCATTTTCAATATATGTCATGAGAAGTTATTGTACAAGCGTAAGTAAGGAGATCCCTTCATGAAATACCTGCTGTGGTTCCAGAGCTTTCACTCAGTAAACGGAGACGGTAGCTGGATCTGCCTACCTGCCATATTTAAGAGCCCATCCAAAAGCCCTCTGAAGATGTGTTCCTCAGAAAAGGACTCAAACGTTGCGGAGCCAGCGAGCCTCCCGCAGACAAACCCAAACGAGAAGAAGATGTACAGCTACCCACGGAGCTCGGCTGAAGTTTCTCATGAGGGAAGCGACTAAAGATTATTTCTCTCAACACCGACGGAGAGATTAGAGAAGAGAGGTCTGGTTTTGAAAGTCAGGGGCTCATCTCAGCATCACCTCCTGGTGACAGCCTTTGGAAGAAATATCTGTGTTGGATCACAGGTGGGGGGGGGGGGGGGGGGGCAAGCTCTGACACTTCCTATCAAGAGGCGTAGTGGATTCATTCTGTTGGAAAACGTTTCAGAAAAGGTGCACATGATGAGTTTATTACATTCAGATGACAAGCATACCGCAATGTGCTGAATGCAAGGAGAAAGAAACAAAACATTCAAGGAGTGCCGATTGGGTAAACAGCTCCACGGCATCGCCTCAGGAATTCCTTTTGCGTCATAAGAGATGTTTATTCCCTGTCTTATTTACCTCTGGTTATTCATCGGAGCTCCGTGGGGGGGGAGGGGTGTGTGTGTGTGTGTGTGTGCAGGGAGTTGGGTAGAAGGTGAAAAACAAGAGTAGAAATGGCCGAGGGAAATAATTACAAGCTTTGACTTTAGACTTAGAGGGTAAAAAAGGGAAATCCACAGTAGAATTCCTCGACTGGAAACTTTGCTAAAGGGGCTTTTCTGTAATTAAGGATCGTACAGGAGAGGACACGGCTCTAAGACCGGTTCCTATCCCTTCTTATACTACACTATGAATAATAATAATAATAATATTTTAAAAAATAAACAACCCAAGCTACACTATAAAACAATATTTTTGGAACAGAACCCCGAAATTTGGTAACTAAAGGCTCCCTAAAATTTTTGTTTTGAATCAGAACTATATGTTAAATTATACTTAGGGTAAGGGAAAGCCTATCATAGGAAAAAATAACTGCCACCCTACGTTATGTATTCATATATTCTTCATTTAAAGATTTGCGCTGGGTAATAAAACAATCTCAAACATTTTAACAACCCAGATGATTTGTTTCATTGATAGTAATTGATCAGTTTGGTCCAATAACATTTGGAAAGTGTAAAAAAGCTGCACGACTGAATTATTATTTCCAATTACAAGTTACCAATGTGCAAACTGGAAGTTGGCCGGCTCTGCGTCTTGCTGCCATCCACTGATCTCTTTTACAGTTATTTTTCAAAATCAAATACTCTGCAGATATTCCATTAGTTCCATCAGTTCCATTAGTTCCATTAGTTCCTTTCCTTTTTAATCCAGTTCCCACCACAGTATGTGGTGCACATGCTCAAAAGCAGCATGAAGCAGAAGAGAAGTCTCCACTGTAACCAACCCTCGTGACCCGATATGAAAATAGATTATTCAATGTTACAAACCATAATTAACCTTTTTTAGTGTTCTTTCCTGAGGATAAAACTGTACATTGAACAATATTATTACCAAATACATATAGTGATGTATTATCGATAAACATGAAAATGCATATTGTGAGACAATCATTGGCCACAAATTTCCAAATTTCTTTCCAAATAACATTTTGTGTCGACGGACTGAAACTCAAATCTCCGGCCGACGGGCGGAGACGAGCGAGCCAGCGGGATGACGGATTCACAGAGCGAGCTTGTGGCAGGTGGAAACAGTGGAAAGCACTTAGCCTCCGTCGTCATAGCGATGTGCTGCTGCAGAAGCTGTTGACGTCCCGGCTCAAACTAAATAACAGCAGCAGAGCAGACTTCCAGACGCAGCCTTTCACCATCTTGGAGCCACAATACATACGGCATCGAGGATCAAATACGAACGGCCATTTCTCATCATTCACTCAGACACGCTCTCTCTTTCTTTGCCCAAACAATGTTTCATCCTTCCCACTTTTATTTTCTTTACTTCTCAGAATACCCCGAGTCCCACCGCTCTTTCCTCTGCACCGTTATCCTCTTTCTCTTCGCTTCCTCTCGTCTGGCACGGAGACAAAAGTATCTGGCTCTCATTCCAAATGTCCCAACAAAAAAAAGGGGATAACTGCTTTGTGAAGGTGATGTTAAACCCGTGACAACTCCTAATATGATGATTTATCGCAGCCCAACGTGTGCAAATGAGCGTACGTGCATGTGCTGTCGGCCTGGCTCGGAGGCCGTGTCAGCTCTACTTACCGGATCCTTCTGCGGATGAAAAAAGGATCCCATACCTTATCGATTACAGCGCTTTTGATGGCGCGCATGTGCATGGAGAATCCGATCCAAAACAACCGGAGACAAACTTCGCAATAACCCCAAAAATCGTAATAGATACATTTATTCTTGCTCTGTGCAACAACGCTGTCCAATGTTGGGATCTCCGTTCATTCTCTCCATCATTCTGTTGTAGATTATGAGTAGACGAAAATAGAAGATAGAAAATAGCAAAGGGAATTTTGACTTTTGCTACTGTAAATCTATTGGGTATCTACGGCGTTAACATGTTTATTAGGGCTGTGAAACGATTACAATTTTTAATCGGATTAATCACAGGTTTCTGTGGATTAATCATGATTAATCACATATTTCCGATATTCTCGGTATATTTTGTGAGAACATAGAGATTTATGACAAAAGACGGATATATACATTTATACATTCTTCTATACAATGGTGCTGCAACTCAGCAGTTATTTAGCAGTTTTCTTCCATATGGAACATTAATACATCTTCATCCTAAACAGAATGTTTAACCCTCCTGTTACCTTTCGGGTCAATTTGACCCCATTCAATGTTTAATGTCAGTGTTCTTTGGGGTCAATTTGACCCCAGGCTGTTTTTCACTGTGTCAAACATATAAGAAATATCAACTTTTTTATTTATTTAAAGGGCTATTTAGGTAGTCAACAAACAAACATAAAGTACCTCACACTTAAACTTGGGAAGCAATATTAATTCTAATAATTTTCTGGAGGTTTTAATTGCTGGGGTCAAATTGACCCGAGGGTAAAATATGTTAGTAAATGTAAAGGTAACAGGAGGGTTAAACAGAACATTTTTCTCTTGTTTGTCAACCATGAACTCCACCATGATACAATCTAAAGGCCTCTAGTCTTCCTCTAGCAGCTGCTGAGGCAAACTGACTGTGTGGGTTTTCTTCATGAACTGGGCCGTGATGAAAGGGACGGCGGGGACACCGCTGCAAAGCTGAAACCTCACCGGCCCGGACAGGTGGACAGATTGACAAGTGACTTTTTTTTTGCTCGGTCCCAATGCGCGCGCACGGAGCTCCGTGGCGCGCGAGACGGAGATCGGTAAGTGTTAACGCAACGCGAAGAGACAGATACGATCAACAACAGACGTTTAGTTTAATAAAAGAACAAATACGTGCTATAGAGAACATGTCAGGGGGCGGGCCAATCTTTTTAATGTCATGCGATCTGCCGACACTACGCGGCGATCGACTGGCAGGTCGCGATCGACGTGTTGAGACCCTGATCTACAGGAAGTAAAAGTCGTAACAAGGTTTCCGGAGGTGAACCTGCGGAAGGATCATTACCGATGAACAGACCGTCTGCATGAGAGCGGACATAGTTCAGGTTGAAGAGGTGTATTGGAAGCTCATTTTGCAAGTGACTTTTTTTTCGTCCCGATGTGCGCGCACACGCCGGCATCCGAGCTCTGGGGTGCGCGAGACGGAGATCGGAGTCGTGTTAACGTGACACGTAGAGACAGAATGACATGCTGCTGGAGAGACGACCAACAACAGACGGATTGGAAGCTCATTCTGCGCATGCGTTAAATGCGTAAAAAAAAATAACGAAGTTAAACCTGTAATTGAATTAACTGAGTTAACGCGTTATTTTTCACAGCACTAATGTTTATACATATATTTTTCTGGTTATCATTCTATTGAAAAAAAAAATCGACTGAAATGACTTGAGGCAGTGTGGTGAGGTCACAGCTTCTGGCACACAGACATTAAATAATCATATTATAAATATAGAGTAAATAACAATAATCATTTTATATATTTAAAAACAATTTTTTGGAATAAAAAAGCTTATTTAATTACTTTATTTCCTGCAGTTTGTAGAAGTGCATCCTCCTGATATATCTCAGAACTTTTTTTTCCACGGCCCAGACCCCGACTCCTCCGGTCCAGCTGGCCCTCTGACTTCCTGTTCAAATCAGGTCCAGGAGCCACCGGCTCCTGCGTGGGCTTATCGGAGCTGATAGGAGCCACTGCCTCCTTCCCGGGGAACTCTGGCGCTGTCCGGCTTCCGAGGGCTCCGGAGGATGAGAGAGGCATGCCTCTCATGCTTATCTCCCCCTTCACCCTACAACACAGAGCCACAGCCAAGGCCAGCCAGGTGGGCATCCCTGTGAGGCTTGTCAGTGGCATGCCAACCACACACACACACACTCTTGCCCTGTTTCCTTCCATCACTATCTCCGAAATGAAGCCGGATATTAGTGATATGTGGGAGGCTGCTGATGACCCGTGGCACCAAACCTTCCTCCTACACCAATTTCTCAGAAAAACACACATTCACTCACTCACCTCTATGTGTGTATGTTTCCTTTTTTAGTTTCTAAGATGCCGTGGAGGGAATTTAATAGATGCCGCAAAAAGCACTGAAGACAAACGGACTTTCAAACTTTGCTTTTCGAGGTTTACATGTGGGAGTGATCTGTTGAGAGGAGCAACGGGGTGTTACGGAAAGACACACAGACGCTATTTTAAACCCTTTGAGCACTATCAACTAAATCATCTCCCTCAACTACTGTACAGATATCTGAAGTCCCGTTTCCAAGCGTGTGAATCCTGTATTTGCGGTAAGTCTTTGCAAAGTGATTCTAATTTAGAGCTCTGTCCAAGCTCACTTATTAAAACATGTGAATGTACGTTCAGTTGAAGCCTGAAAATCACAACGGCGTGTTTCAGAGCAGTCAGCAAACCTCACTCGGAGAACTGAAACTTCTCCCGAGCTTCTTTCTGCTCGCGGGCTCCTCCTCCAAACGTACTTGTTTCCATGGAAATTCCCCTGAAAGCTATGGCGCTAATCAGATAATGTGCTGAACATTGGATTTTAGAGCATGTGAATGTTTACACACGTGGTTACACTGATTGGCCCCCTGGAGTGGGTATTTGTGATGAGGAATGAGAGAGGTTCATTAGCGATCGCGGTTGTTCGTCTTCGGGGCAGGAGATGTTTTGCTGTCGACTCAGCGGATCACCTGAGGTGACTATAGGGGAGCAGGCTCATGAAATATGAAAAATTTGTTTTGGGTTTGCCTGAAGAGATAGAAGGAGACGAGAGCTTTTGTATCAAAGACAGATTCTGTTTTTTTTTTACAGATAGGAAAGACTCCACTCCAACAAAGACATAAAGAACCCAGCTGCACTTCACCAAAACCACGAAACTTAAGGAAATCGATGTCGTAAATAAATTAACAAAATTATAAAGAAAAAAATTGGATTCTCCCAATGATGTCTGGAAAAAATATAACCCACATTTTTTATTCAGAATGTTTTATTTAGATGCAAAGAGCATGTCTATGTGTCCTGCTGGGTGAAAAGACCCATCAACGCCTCACAGAGCAAACAGCTGTTTAATGATCCATCAACAAATCAACAATGGTGTCTCCATGTGTAAATTATATATATATATATATATATATATATATATATATATATATATATATTTCTAACCTTGTCAATGTCTTGACTATATTTTCTATTCAATTTTCAATTCATTTGATAAATAAAAGTGAGTTTTCATGGAAGACACGAAATTGTCTGGATGACCTCAAACTTTTGAACGGTAGTGTATATATATATATATATATATATATATATATATATGCATTTTAGTATTTTGTGTTCTCTATCTGAATCATGAATTGAGCTGTCACTTGAAAGATTATTGATTAATCTGCAGAGTAATTGCTCGAATAATTTTACTGATTCATCAAATAAATGAAAACACAACCAATGCACATAATGTTAATAATTCAGTTTGCAGAACGACAAGCAGGAAGTTACTACACTCAAAAAGCCGGAACCAGCTAATTTATACATTTAGCCAGACATGATTGATCAATTATCAAAATAGTTTGATGATGGAAAAGAAAAACAGCCATCATTGAAAAAAAAATCATATTTGAATATAAGACAAAGAGAGAGCTTCCCATGTGGCTGGTGAGCCCGCTCTCATGGAGACACTGGTTTCATCTGGTTCCCACCAGTAGGAGGAGCATCGCTCATGCAGTTCCATCGCGTATACCGATTAACAAACAATCCGTCTCTTCCTCGTGAGCCCGCAGGCCGGAGCACATGAAGTTGCACATGTGCGCTCGCGCGGCGGCGACGATGACATAACTCCTCGTGCCGATGTGCAGCTGCACTCTCGCCATGTGCCACGAAACATGAAATGAAGCCCGGCGGAAAGCGTTGCCGCTGCCGTTTCACCCCGTGTTTACTTTAGATCACATTTCCACTCGGCGGCTGAACACAAAAACACAAAAACCTGAGAAACAGCTCGGGAGACATCACCGACCGAAATGAAGCTGCCTGCTGGTTTGCATACTTCAAGAGGTCGGCGATGCCGTGCCACGCGAACGTGAGCTACAAATACGAATCGAATTGATTTGGTTTGAATATACATATTGGAAAGTATGAACATCTAAGCTGGGAATAACACGTGAAAGCAATAAAAAGAAACTTATTTCCAGTGTCAACTTCAAACCTTGAACACATTACGCCCGCTGCCAAGTTTATCGGCGCTCCTTCGGGTATCGCGGTCGTCCCTAATCGAGAGTGAGTTTCAAACAAAAGCGTGTTTGTGGCTGCTTGTCCTCGGCTCTTCGTGACCATTCAGACTTTGTTCTGTTGTTTACCTCGAGCGCTGCCAGGCTCCCGACATTCGTTGGACCAATGGTCATTTTTTTGTGGTTCGTGTTTGTGTGCCACGGCGTAATAAAAACAACAACAAAAATAAAAATAAACTTAAGATTCTTCGGTGGCATTCGATGCCTTTTCTCTTTTTATGACATGCCCGCAGAGTGGCGACGCAGGGAAACCGTGGATGGAAAAAACGACATTATTGTAGTGGCTAAGATCCGAGGGCCGGATACGAGAGGATTTAATCACATCACAATCATTCTCCGCATTTTCTACGCTTTGCATTCTTTCTTTTTTTATACCTTCTCTCTAAAAATGACATTTTCTTATCTATCTATCGCACGGCACCGACCAAAGAAAAGCTCCCAGAAAACCTCTCGGGCCCTCGTCGGCTTGTTGAGATAGCTGCCCCCCCCCCCCCCCCCCCCCCTGCACCTGCCCGAGCATTTCATCGGCCGTCAGTCAGGGAGGCGGGTCCAAAGGGGCGTCGGAATGATAGAGTGGGGAGTGGGCGGTGCTTTGGGGAGGTTTGGGGGGCGGGCACACTGTGATACCTCAGGGAGTTTGATTGACAGGTGCAGACAGGGATCGTGGCAACAAGTGGACTGCAGTTACTTCAGCTGCACTATGGGGGGGAGGGGGGGGGAGCAACCTCAGCTGTGACGAATCGGTGGGCCCTCAGAGTTCAAAGGCGCCAACTCATAAAGGGGAATGAGGAGGGTGTGTGTGTGTGTGTGTGTTGAGACAGAGGTGTTTTGAATTGAAGAATGCGTGTAAGGCCGATAGTGATCTATAAGGAAAGTCTGAGTGTCTCTTAAAGAAGGTTTTCATGCAGACGTAACACGGAAACAGCTTGTCTGCATTTAGATCGAGGCCAAATCCCAAAAAATAAAAAAACACCAAACAAAACAATGTGCTTTTGCTTCAGAGTTGCACTGATGATTTTGCTTGCGCTGTAGATTGGATTAGGGCCGCGACTAACAATTATTCTCAAATATTGATCTGATGATTTTTCTATTACGTGAGTATTCCTCCAGTGTTCTGAGGAGACGTAACTAGCATCAAAGTGGGGTTTTCGACTCCATGAAAACTTTAAGATTGAAACTTTAAAGCTCTGAACAGCCGACGGCGCATTGTAAATAATCTTGAACTGAGTTAACCCGTCAAGCAGCGTGCTCCAAGAAGACCTTTTTTCTTTGTAAAAATCCACTCAGTTGTTCAGATCCTCTATATATTCAGCCGTCCTCCATTTGCAAAGTAGATTTGTTTGTATTAAAGATGTGATGCTTTCTTGTGCGGAGAATAAATCAAAACGATTTAATGAAAGTAAATCTCACATTTCTCATCAGACATGCTCACTTGCCTCCGATATGATCAAAGAATAGCATACCAGCTCCTGCCCTCTGAGTATCCCGTCGCACCGTTCTCTCGACACAGTAGTCGCTTGAAAAGAAATGCGGGTTTAGAATGATCTGTTCAGACAGTAACATTTGGATTAGGGTTTTCCCCATTGTTTGGCTTGGCCGGAGAGCCTCGATCCTGTTACAAAAACCGCACATACCTCTCTCTGTGCGGCGGGACGGAGAGAACCAGCCGTGTGTTTGTGTGTGTGTGTGTGTGTGTGTGTGTGTGGAGGGGTGGGAGGGCAAAGCCCCCCAGAAGAGCGTCACCTGAGCAGGGAGAGGTGGGCACCCCTGAGGTCTCTCCCGTTCCAGCTAAAACACCGACTATTTAAGATGGAATAATAAAAACGCCTAACTCTGTTAGGTATAAGGGCAAGTATTCTCATAACATTCCCAGTCGCAGGCATGGGGGAATTCAGTCATCGGATTGATTATCGGGGCCGAGCTCGCATCGCGGCGTTCTGACTCTCCACCTCGCCGGCAGCGAGGCGAGATTGCCTTTCCTACGCCTGCCAAATAATATCGGCTAGGCGCTGCGAAATGGCAAGAATGTTTCAAAATGATTTGACATAAGGGCCGGATTGTTTCATTTCAATCTCTCTCTCTCTCTCTCTGTCACACACACACGGACCCAGTCCTCTGAGACTGGCAGTAAAAATGGCTGGCAGTTGTTTCTTTTTTTTCCATTGGTTTGGAGAGTTGTGTGGCGTGTAATTGGCAACTCTGGCCTCCGGATCTCTGAGCAGATAATAACTGTCTGTCTGAGAGGGGTGTCTCGGACCAAATGTGCTAAATTCATTACCTGGGACGATTATTCAATTACTCCACTCTATTAGGACATCAATTATTTGCCATAGCACTGCACCGGAGCCAAGATAAAGATGAGCACCTGGCTCACAGGGAGAATGGGACTTTCATAAAGGCACATTAGGGTGTAACCGATTCATAAGGTGTGATAGGTAAAAAGGTGGAAAGAAAATGTTCACAGTAAAGTAATTGTGCAATGGCTAAAGAAGCAACACAGAAATGAGTGACAACACATAGGAGTCAACGTTTCGGACAAAAAATAATTGCAGTGCAATGTGTGATTGCAGTAAAAAAATAAAGTAACTTGTCTGCATGAGGATGAACAAAAATAATCATAACTTTAAAATATACATATTCAAAAGTAAGTTTAAAAAAAATACATTGGATTTGTAAGACTATATTATTGAATACTTTTACTTATTTGCAGTTAAAGGCAGAAAATCATATCTTGGAAAAGATTGCTTTCTTCCATGAATCCACTGACGTTATGACTCTTATATCCACGTCCTCTTATCCACCTTGTGCCCATGATTACCACTCGTGAGGGATTTCAAATGGAAACCATTTGAAACAAAGACCTAAAATACTCCTCTACTGTCTTTTCTCGCTGCTGTACCCAGGTGGCATTTTTCACGAGCTGGCATGGATATGAAAAAACTAGCTAATGGAAGCGAGGGGCGGCCTACTGGGTGAAGCCGTCTCGCTGACACGGAGCCCCAGCGGACTGCTGGAGGGAAGGCTACGGCGGGTGTTTGTGTGTTTGTGTGTGTGGGGGGGGGTGGGTGGTAGGGGGCAGATGGTCGCGATGGTGAAGGAGCTACACAAATTTCATGGCGTATTTTCTGCAGATGTGTCTGTGGTGACTCATGCGAGGGTGCAGTTCGGCCAGTGACAGGGTGTGATGGATAGAGCCCGAGTCCCACTGTGACAAAAATAAATACTTTGTCTGCTCTTCACGCTCACTTGTTGGCCATGGCAGAGATATATATATATATATATGTTTTTTCATCATGAAAACACTGTAATCTAATCTTTGAATGTTCTGTCATCAAAAAATGACGACAAACGAGAGACTAATGAGCATCATAGGATGAGACTGTGTTGAGTATGAGTTGACCATAACAATGCGGGTACAGCTGCCTGGGGAATCGTCTCAATCTCCCTCAGCTGGCGGCTTCATGGACAAACCAAATTGCCTAATCAGTGCATTGATCACGTTTTAAACTAGGCCTAAATTAGATCCAGGCCACTCACTAACTAATCCATAAATGCTGATGTAAACCATGGAAGTTTGATGGATGGACGGGACTCTTTGTTACATGCGGTCATGTTTTTCCTCTGAACCTACGAAGCAGCCATGGAGACTTTTCCCAAACAAAGCGATGCGTTTTCCATCGTGGGGTTTCTCATAATATAAAGTTGGCTCTGCTTTCGAAGTTAGAAGCGATCAGGTGTGGGGGGGAGGGGGGGGAGGGGCGGTGGAATAAAAAGAGAAGAAAAGAAAAATGTACACATGAATGATTTCCCCATTCACCTGAACGGCGCTTTGCAATTTCTCCCCCCAAAGATGGGAATTTCCCTCAGGATGAGCCAATAACATGCTTGTGATGAATGATCGATGTGATTCGATGGCTGATCAAAATGAAGCAGATGTTGTGAAACTGAAACATTCGTCTTGTGTCGAGCTTCATGAGGCTTGCTCGGAAAAAAGTGAGAATGAAGGGGGAAAAAAAACAGTTTTAAAGGTGATGATGAAATTACTCCATATCACATGAAGGTAATTGCTCCCCAGAACGGTATGAATACTTTTTTTCCAGACTCCAACCCCGCTGATTTGATTAATGTTCTCAGCATGAGGCTTTTGACATGTCTGCGGGGAGTCGCTCATGCAGTGCATTCTCTGATTAACTCGACGACACGTGTCTGTGGTTCCATGCAACATTTACATCTGATTGTATGCAATCATGCAATATGCAGAACCAGAGTTCATACATGCAAAAGGCTGTTTGGATGATTCTTATATTAAGAGAAGACACTATCTACTGGCTGCCTTAGCTCTCGTGCCACCTGTAGAACCCTCACGTCGTCCTCCCTGCTGAAAAAACAAAGTCTGGGATTCCCCACATTCCCAGCGCCGCCTCTCTACTTCCGATCAAGATTCCCTCGGGCAAAAATCGGAGGATCCTTCTGTGCGTTAGTGCGTTTGCTTCAAGATCACATCTCCACAGGTAGGATCTCCAGGACCACATTCAGACAGACACAAACTTCACGCAACTGTTTGATACCTGTCGAAGGTGGGAAGAAAGCAGGCGGCAACCTACGCTTCTGAATTGGAAATCCAATGCTGAAGCGCCATGAATGTCCAAAAACAGTCTATGACTAGTTGTATTACCTCAGTAAACCTTGTAAACACGATGTTGTGGTCTCAGTCGCTAGTTTCAATGCAGCAGGATGTTCAATGAGTAAATAATGGTCCCTATGAGAGTCAAATACAAAATAAAGCAGGGTATGTTTTAGAGCGGGGCTACATGGTGATTGACAGGTTGCGTTGTCCGGTCTGGCAGTTGTGCGTGTGTACAACTTAAGCCCTTTAACAGCGTGTTTTAGTTGATGAAAGTTCACATTTTGGTTGTATTTAACTCCATGCACCCTCTCGAATCAAACAAGATGGTGACGGCCAAAACACAGATATCAGACCTTTAAATATCAGACCTTTAAACCCGCCGTGGACAAACCAACGGGTGACATCATGGCGACGATATCTGCTTCTTATATAGATTCTATAAGAGGAAGACACTATAAAAACTCAGCATACCCCACATTCCCAGATTCAAAACTAGCTTAAATAACATCGGCCATACATGGGTGAATGATTATATACCGTTGGCGGAGATGGGACCACCATCCCCCGGACACCCAGCTGTTTGATCTCTATCACTGAGGACGGGTACATAGACATGTTGTGGTCGTTGTTTTAATGCCGTGCCGCAGCGCCTCACCTGACTGATTCCACCATCTCCTCGAGGAGCTCAGATCACTAGGAAGTCTCCCCGCTCCTTAAATCAGACACGTCCTCGTTCTTTATCGAACTAACATATTACGACAGCAAGATTAGATTTACAAATAAAGCTCGTCGTAAAAAGTATTTTCCTTCACGAAGCTGATGTTTTTACTCTTTCATTCTCAGTCTCAGATTGAACAGCAGCCGCTGGTGAACTCTCCCACACACGCATGTCGGATAAAACAACATCTTTGACAAATGACAGGTTGAACTTTCATTCGGTGCACAGTGAACCAAAAGAGCTCGACAGCGTATCGTTTCATTCGTTGGACGAGACACTATGCTGTCAGCGAGCAAGCATCCTGCGGGGTAATAATCCTCCACCTCAACGAAAACCCATCTGCCCTCATCGACCAAGACCCACTAAGGCCCGTGCAATCTGTTGCCTGCCAGTCAGAGGACTGGTCAGTAATCTCCATCAGCCTACCGGTCCAGAAACAGCCCTCAGCTTCTCTCAGCACGGCTTCTCTGTGATGATAAAACTGAATAGTCCATCATAAACTGCACCCCCCACCCATAAACCCACACGCCTCCTCCCTTCGGGGAGGGCGGGGGGTGGGGGGGCTAATCAGCCCGACCAGGGGATCTGAGGTAAGAGTCTGGGGCTGGAGGGGTGAGGAGACACGCGTCGACTGGTGAGAGGTAGCAGCCAGACAGGAGACAGAGACCCGCCGTAATCACCAGGAGAAGGAGATGACGACTGTACTGAGGATTATGTGACGCGTGGAGAGAGGAGGAAAAGAGAAGGGGAGGAGGGGGGCAATACGACAAATTTCTCCGCTGACCCGAGTTGACAGATAAGAGAATGAGTGACCGCGTAGGATGAGAAATGTGCGGAAAAGGTAGAGCATTACAAGAAAAGAGGATATGATGCCAATCAGCAAGCCAGAGGGCCGGCGCTTGGAAGCCGAATTTCCTGCAGTGTTTATCTTAATGCTCGGATTCGGGGTTCAGGGGTCTGGGGAGGGTTAAGGACAGCCTGGGTGGATTAGAGAGCTACAAAAAAAGAAGAAGAAAAATAACCTGTCGCTGTTTTACGTAAATCACCAAACAAAAAGTAACCTCAGATTATATTGGATCAAACTGTGTGTCTCCACCCTCAAACAAGCACATCCATTGCCACCGATGCAGCAGAGGAATATTGATTCATATTAACGGGTTTGCTTCTTAAATTCAGGAGCCGTCGGTCCAGATTTTGGAGCACGCGGGTGAAACGCGAGGGAGGGATGGGATTAACATTTGTCCCTCTGCTTGTCCATCTGTACTTCCATCTCGGCTCCGACGTGTGCTGGCAGGTTGAGACTCCAACCTGTCCACCCTCCCCGAGATATGCAGCGTTGGAATGAAATAGCTCGGTAGTAGCATATATACCCGGTCCAATTTCACAGAGTTGTTATATTGCACAAGAGATGACAAATGATCTGGGTTTGGGAGTGTTGGTTGGTTGGTTGGTTGGGAGAAATTGGGCAATTGGAAAGACGATTCCTCAGGGAGCAAGAGGAAGCACGTTCAGTGTAATTTGGTCCGGTAAGCCTGTGGGTGCCTGCAGGCCGGGCCAGATGGCCGTCCACCTCTCAGTACTTCCAGCTTGTGACAGGAAGTCTGCCCCGTGGGCCAGGATATGATCAGTGTCAGCACCCGGGCTTCACAACCCGATCATCGGACCGGCTCGCTTTACCACCGGTGCTTCTCCCTCTGTTTATTCCCACAGGGACTTTTTCGGTTGGAAAAAACTAAATCTGTTAACGAGGGAGAGTGTGAGAGGGCCCGAGAAACGACTGTGGTGCCTTCGAAGATTCAGTTTGAAGAAAACTCTTCCACTCCACCGTCGACTGCACAGGACAGTGTTACTGGGAAGATGGGGAGATGGCACGCTCTGGCCTTTGGCGCTGGCTTGAAATGGAGTCAATTAAAAGTCCAGATCGGTGTTGAAGCCACCTGATTCCGTGTCTGTGTGTGTGTGTGTGTGTGTGTGTGGGGGGGGGGGTCCTGGACCATGTTCCTTCCTGACTGTAATACATTACAGATGTTGTATTTGTTGTGCGTCTCACTGCTGGAACCACAGCTCTGTGTCGCTGGAGGTGACTGCGCTCGGGTTCATTTGTTGCGAGTGTGTTTTCCTTCTCGTTCTGGCGCCACGCGCACACGAAGCGCACGTTGGAAGCATTTTCCCGGTGATTGGCTCACATCCGTGGAACGTCTGCCCCATTACGCTCTCAAACTAATACAAAAACAAATCAAGAAATACGGAAGAAACACACCCAAAAACATTCTGATTACACTTTGCTTTGTTCATATGCTACACATTTAAATCAGTTATTTCATTTTCATAATTTAAGATTAATCTGTGTGTATTCTTCCTAAAGGGAGCTGATTGATTTTAAACAGATGTTTTACTCGTGCTGCAGTTTAAATCCATGTCCGTCCAAAATGTCATCACTTGACTGTATACAATTGTCATAAGTAGCATATGTATTCTTGGGTTTTGGCAAAACTAAAGATGTTTTGTGAGACCACAGTGACCTTTGACCTCCAAAATCAAATCAGTTTCAAGTGAAAGTTGGTAGAAAATTCCCTCCAGGATTCCTGAGAATGGGACGGACGGACTGAAGGTACAAAAATGCCCAAAGAATTATGTTTATTGATATATTTTCAAATCTTAGTTCTTTTAAATACTCACAATATGTGCAACACATTGTTTCTATTTAAATGTATAAATACATTAATAATGTATATCAGTGCATGTAACCATATAATATGTGTACGTCCCTATGTTGGCCGACGTCGCACATAATATACCTCACGATCCATCATTCTAAGACAATATTTTGGGCAGCAGCTTCTGATTTATATTCCTAATTTTGTATTTATTTATGGAAATCCTGGACAGCACACAAAGGCACGAATAATTGTAAGACTTAACACTTCTCTTATTAATAAACCATGCCCTGCCTCCACTAACCAGTAACGTACTGTATAATCAGGCTTCCTCTGACTAACAGGAACTGGAAACATAATAATGGGAAATGCTTTAACTGGCCCTTAAATCAAGAGGATTAAGGAGCCATATGTGAGCTTCTCTAATCTCATTTGGGAGCGCCCTCGGCTCGCTCTGCTGGTGTGTTTTACATGAGCTGCATCCAATGCTGTGCGCCACCAGGATGGACTAAAGGTTGGCTTAGCTCGTAAGAAGCCCGTTGTGTCAAAGCGGTTCAGATGAGGAACTGGTCCCGTGGATAGCAGCCTCTCACACCCGCCCTTCCTGTTGGGCTTACATCACCTGTCCCCAGCGTCACACGCGAGAGAAGCGTCTACATATTCATCATGTACACACACACATTAATAGACTACGGATTTTCTGCCTAAATTAACCATCTTGAAAGGTTTGCCCGAGCAGAAGTAATAGCATGCTCCGTATGAATATTTCAGTGAGCATCGCTTCCCCAATGCAAGTTGTGAAGTATCAAAACTTAGCGAGCGGCTAACGGTTTGTGTCGACGGCTCTGAATGCAGACGATGCGTTAAAGTTAAAGACATGTGCATGAATTTCAGATGAACATGCGTGCGTCGTTGTTTCTTCTGTGGTACTGATGGAAAATAATTAAAATTGTACATAAATGTATAGGATTAAACCCTGGAATCTGTAATGCAAACGAGTTCAGGTGTGTACATCAACACGCACTCATACATCTAAAAATGAAGAACAGTCATCTCTATTCGCACCAAGTTGTGAAATGAGCTGGAAAATCAGAACCACGTGAAAAATACGACAAATATTCTGGTGTGTTTCTTTCTTTGGGCAGGAAGATTACCAGATGATTCCCAAAGGCCGTTACGGCACACTGGTCTGTGTATGGAAAACGGTCACAGTGTAGCCAATTCCCATTGCCATAAGACAAGTCTTTGTGTAACTCTCCCTCACACAGACGGCTGTTAAAGTGCCACATAAAAAGTCACCCTCCCACTGGATGAAGGGCTGAAAATACAGTACAGAAAGACTTAAAAGTGCCACTGTCTGCAGACCGGGCCACATTTTGGGAACGTTATCCCCCTTTTTCTACTTTCATCTTTCTGGAACATGAGAGATTAGAATTCCAGCGTAGTTCACTTTAAACTGTGATGATGCCCGGACAGCACAACACCATTTGATACAGATAAAAAATAGAGCAGATGCAGCCACCGTAGATCAAAACTACTGATTACTGCAACAACAGAACATTCAGGTAATGTCACAATAATCCAGATATCCACACAATCCCACAAATCGCTTTCTTAATGTATTTTTTTAACTGTGAAGACAAAAGAATCAAGATCTAAGCTAAGCAGGGCTGAGAATAGGGCCATGAGGAAAAGCATTTTACCAAAGAGAATATACGGCGTTGTCTGGATGACATTAAGGATGTTACGTTTGTTTGGACAGAACAGGAAACACGGATTTAAAGAATGCAAAGAAACACAAAGGACGTACAGTGAACGATTGGACTGTGACCAAAACGTCTGGGACCCAGAGAGCGAGGATTTGGGGGCTCGTCAGGTGGTTTCTCCATTATGAGAGCTGGAAGGCGGGAAAGGTGAAAAGGCAAAAATCATAGCATGACTTGCAAATGGGTTGGTGTCCCATCGGGGTGAAAGACACAATGTGGGAGATAGTCCAGTGAAAGACGATTGTTTCCACATTCAAATGCAAACACAAACACAAAGTCACATGATTTGGTATTTTCATCAGCTGCGAACACCAAAAAGCAAGTATTGCTTTCACCTTTGTGTCTGTGTGTGTCTGTGTGTGTGTGTGTGTCCTGAAGACACCAACTGGAACAGGAACTACCACGGAGGACTTTTTGAGTGCTTTGCCAGGTGTTCGGAAGTCTGTGGAAAGATGTTGTCACAACGATAGCAACTGGACAAAAAGCGTTCACGCTACTTTACCGCCGCGTCGTCGAGCTCACAATGAAGGCGGAGTCTAAGAGGGGCTTTGTCGGAGCACGAGGGACGGAAGTAGGAGGGCAGAAAGTGATGGAAGGGGCCATTGTGAAGGCCCTGGTCCAATTTGCTTGGGAAGGTTCCTGACCCAGATGTGTGAAGGGGCCGCCATGATAAGAGCAGGTTGACTCCTCTATATGCTAAGGAAGGTTGCTTCTGTGCTTCCTTTCTTATCTCCTTTAGCATAGGGCCACTGCTCCTTTATAAAAGGAAAGGAGATAATGCAGTCCAACACTTCCTCACAGAAGCAACATTTACAGCGACACACCATCTGGACGTTAATAATATCCACCACCTGTGTTTACTTGCACAATATGCAATTTAATAATGGACAGGAATCCTTATCTGAACTGCAGAGAATCGAGTTTGTCTCTGTACTCTATTTTACAGCCGGATATTCTGAGCACTCTGACCTTGTTTTTTCTTTGAGGCCAAGTGGTTAGGAAAAGACATAGGACGACATTGTTGTGGCTATTAGAGCGCAGCCTGTGCGAAACAAAACGATTCACATCTGTAGTTGAGATACTAATGTGTTTGAAGATGAGTGTGGTCCAAGTAAGGGCGCCGGAAGTGGGTAAAGGGCTTTTAACCCGGCCTGGTCTGGCTCGCAGCTGGTGTGATGTCATCACAAGATGGTCTCTATGTTTATAGTTCCCACCAACAATACATGCAACGCTACATGGCATGATGGAGGCATTTCATGAAGGATTAACTGTGTAGTGTGTAGTGTGCTAGTCTTTGATTCGAGATGTTTACTCAATCCATAGACGACGGTCAAAGATATAGGAAGGCAAGAGATGTAGAGGGCAGGAGAGGAATACAACATTTCTAAGATGTGTTTGATAATTTGAATGTGGTTCGAAAGGGAAATATCTAATTTTTTTTACACAGACTCTCATCTCCACATCTTTGGTTAATCTTCCAGCTACTTGTAGAATGTACGGAGCAGCTTATACAAGGTTTGAAGTGACAGGTACAATATATGCAAAGGTCAGATAATGGCATTGAAAGGTGCATTTGACTTCTTTGTCGTTTAAAAAAATTAAAATTTGCCTGCCCAAAATAAATTTAAGAAGATGGTTTCTTTCTCCCTTTCATTGTGAAAGAAACGTCGTGACTATGATCACCTCTATTACTAAATCCGTTCCCACTACCCCCCACATCCCGGACCACCGTCCATTATTCTGCATACCAATAAAGAGTGGGTCACTGCTGGCCACTGGCCATTCAGGACACGCTGACCCCGTCCACCCCCTCCTTTTGGACAACGGAGGCTGACCACAGGCTATTGTGGACCCATTGTAATGGTCTCCTGAGAGGGACCAGATTTGTGGGGCCACCCCTCGGTGATTGATGCTGGCCTGACCCCAACCACAGCCCTGCCCAAAGAGTCTAGTGGACCTGCAGCTGCAATTAGCTCGAATTTATCCCTTTAAATGTCCTCATCTGCCACAAAAGGTATACACGCCATAGAATATAGATTCAACAAGGGGCTCCTCTCGCTTGCCTTTTCTTCTTTTATATCCCAGAGAACTTTTTCAGCTGAACTTTATATACAAGATGAAATATCCGAACCTCTAATCCCCCCCAACACCCGATCTAAAGACGTCCTTGAGGAAGCGCTCCTATCCCTTCCTATCTGCTTCTGTTCCTGTCCCGGAGAGAACTGTCACCACTCCTCCCCTCGGCCACGAATGCCTCCACTCGCTGTGTTTAAAGGGGTGATAACACACCTCTCCCGGTGCCTGTCGTCGGGGCAGCTCCGCAGGGTGCGGCGCGGCTCCATACATGGCTGTGAAGTGACGGCGAGAAGCCCCGGGACTGTCAACCAGCTTGTAGTTTACCTCTCCCCCATTTCCCTCCTCATCCTCCCTCCATCTCTCTCTCACACCCTGTCACACGTCCTGGCACCTTCATCAGGGGACACATTAAAAAAAATAAACACCAGCTCTTCCTCCCAGCCCAGAACTGTTTCTCGGCAACGAGGGGAAAGTTATCTCACGGAAACCAATGAGGATGTGCTGGATTTCTGTATATCTGAGCCATGCAAGTGTCGGAGAGGGAGAGAACAGGTTCTATAAAAAGACTGCAGGAAACTTCGCTGAATAAAAGTGAATGTGCTGGGAAACGAGTACGTCTTTTGCAGGAAGCAAAAAGCAGAGCGTCCCATAACAAGATGAATCCATTAAAAGTTCTTAACCCTTGTGCTGCCTTCGGGTCAATTTGACCCGATTCAATGTTTAACCCTCCTGTTACCTTTATTTTACATAATATTTGACCCTTGGTCAATAAATATACCTATAAAATCTCCAGAAAATTATTAGAATTAATATTGTTTTCCAAGTTTAATTGTTGACTCCCGAAACAACCGACATTACATTGAATCGGGGTCAAATTGACCGAAGGCGACAGGGAGGAGGGTTAATTGAATCGGGTCAAAAAAAAAGGCAAAACAGACAAGGGTTAAACTGAGGTGAAATTAAAACAACTTGTTACCACTATAGTGGCACAGAGTGTTACAGTTAACCCCAGCTTGTGTAGATAAGATGAATATTCTAGTTGCGAGCATATAGCAAGTGCAGCCAGCCCAGGAGGGCCCGTTCTATCGTAAACATTATTTATTATTCAGTAATGAGAAGATACTTAAATTAGAAAGTGTCTATAACTTTCATATTGCCAAACTTGATAAGCATTTGCTTAATTACATCACTGGCTTTACGGTGACCGCGCGCCCGTCAGCCGCGCAGGGCGCTAATGCACGCCGACAGCCGGGGTCTGAGATTAAAATAAGGGAGCGCTGCAGAAGAGCAGACGCCTGCGAGCCGGTGTAAACAATGCCGATTCAAAAAATATTCAGCAAAAACGTGTTTTTTTTTGGGGGGGGTGGATGTTAAAAATGCATTCAACATGTATTCCAGGCCTCCAGGACACACCGAGTGTGTTGTGGTGAGAAACGGTGAAAGGAAACACAACCGTGTGTTTACACTCTAAACTCCTCGGGGTACCTTTTAAATTAAAAACATATGTTTGGGGGATTGTTACTAAGGCTGTGGCTGTTTTGTTTTGTGCCATCAGATGGATCAGATGGTTGCTGTTGCTCCTTATGTTCTCCCAAAAGGATTGCGCTAGAGATCCCTCGGGTTCGTCCTGCATAACATCCATCAGGGATCACGGAGGACCTCGGCTTTGACACGATGGCTTGAACCACTGACACGTGGAGCGTGGACTATGTGCTCTCGCTTGACCTTGTATTGGCTAAAGGTCCGAGACACGCCACTCAGGCATCTCTCCCAGGGCCAGACGGCATCATCGACGTCACGGGGATCACACGTGGCAATTTAGCGACAGCAATTTAAAAAATTGGTCTCCGGCCCGTGAGCGCCGTAGACGGGTTAGACGTGCTTGTTTTTTGTCACTTAAACACCCTGGATGAGAGAGTAAAGTGTCGGGCTCTCATCTATCTCCTCCAAACCTCGCCTTGAAGATGATTTTCATGACAATGCTCTTATTTTGGAGAAAATTCATCAACATTTATGATGGATTTAACGCCATGGCCGGATCTGAAGAAGTAGAGTGCACATGCTCAACGATCAACTCATCGCTTTTCTGGCTTTGTGCTCTAGATTTTTGCTTTCTATGCAAATGCATTTGTGTATTGATTAGATATTTATCTTCCAAGCTGTTGGGGGTCCCGGCCGGGGTCTACAGGGGCATGAAGAACGTGGGCCCCATGAGGCAGAAGAGAGGGCCCCCATCCCTCAGGTCACAGATTGAATCTCTGTTATCTGAACATGCCACACACATACACACACACACACACACACACACATGCGTGTTCATCGCCAGGTTACTGGTTCACACCGATCGGCATATGCACCACAGTCTGTATGCGTCCAAGACTGACCTATGGAGATGCAAATGACCGAGGAGAGAAAAATAAGCTCACAAAAAAAGTGTAAATGCAAAGAAATATGCAAATGAGTGCAACAACACACACACACACACACACACAAACAAACACACGGAGGGGGCATCATCTGACCTTTCGTGCCACGCCACAAGAGACGAGGCCCCCGTGGTCCTGTGGCACGACCTCAGCACCTTATGGGGATTCCTTCGCTGAGTAAAAACAATCAAGCCCCCCCCTCACCCCTCCACTCCCCACCCCCGCAAATCCAATCTCATATTTACCCCGAAATCAAGACAACAAAGGGATAAGTGAGAGGGAGCGGCATACGAAGAGGGGCACGTGCATCCACGAGGGTCTCCGCTCAGTGTGACATCCTTTCTAATGATCGGCGTGGCAGATGGCGACAGATAGACGCACAAACGAGCCCCGCGCGTGTGCCGCTGTCGCCCGCTGCACCGGCGCTCTGTTGCTTAGCTTCTGGATTTATCCGCAAGGTAACACCCCATTAGGCCTGCACAATAGGACTTGGACAATACTGCCCTATCATATATCATATCATATCATATCCGACTGTCGAGTCTATACTTAAAAACTTCTCCTCCATCGAGGCATTGAAGGAGAAAAGCTACACTCTATGGGACAACATCGACTCAGATTTAGAGAAAGCTCACCACATCCACTACAGCTGAAACAATTATCTGATTCATGGATTAGTGTATAATCATATTAAATCAATAAAATGTTTGATCGTTGACGAATCCTTCAAGTCACTAATCAAAGAAAAATAGCAAATGTTTTGCCGGCTCTACGTAGATCTGTTTCCTGTTTCTCATCATCGTAAATTGACCATCTTTGGGATTTGAGTAGTTTTTCATTTAAATGGTAATTTTCTGAAATGTTCAAGAAAAACATGTTTATTAATTATACAAATAATTGTCAAATTGTAAGTCCTAAAAATGACGATTAACGAATATCAAATCCCATTTCTTCTAAATCTCCACATAATGCGTTGCCTATGCGATCTCTCAGGAGGCTAGTTGATGTTAAGTGTCGGGGGTTAAAGGTCAAGAGTCGGACATGTTTGAACCGAGCCCACAACTCGAGGTGTTTGTTCTCAGTGTTGACTCAAGAGGAACACATCGACGCGCTTGCACTCTAAAAAACAAAAAGACAGCGAACACACAGAGCAAGGGTCTGATCTGTCTTGTGGAACGGGATTCATTTATTTATATTCTGCTTTCCCAGGAGAATCCCTGCAGCACATCCAGTGAGGAGAGCGAGAGAGTTGGAGCACACGTGGGGCGGATGGGAGGAAGACAAAACGATCAGTTGTCAACTCTTAAATGAATCGTCAACTACTTTGATATAAATAATAAAAAATAGTAAAAAAGCTCTGATTCAGCTTCTTACATTCATGTTCTGGTGGCCTTACTCTTCTGACATTCAAGGACGTCATTTTGGGCTGTGGGGAAACACTGATTGGCCATTTTTAACTGTTTGCTAAATAATGATAAGCGAACGGATCAATCGACGGTCGAACAATCTTTGTTAGTTGTGGTCCTACTGTGAATGGGGAGGGAGAGAAAGACGGGACGAGGAGCCAGACCCTGCGTCTGCTGGCGTCCCGATGCCACCAAGGAACAGCAGACGGGGCCCCAGGAGCAAGGGGGGTAAAGCCTGCCAAAAAGCCCTTATCCCCCCCCCCACACACACACACACGCACACACACACACACTCGCTCTCTCTCACGCTGAGTGGCAGCTCCGTCTGGGTCAACAGTGCACCCTTTGACATTCCAGCAGTGAGAGAGATATGGGGGTGTCGGCTCACCTGGTCTCGGCTGTGTGGCATAGCGGAGGACAGTAGGGGAGCAGCGCGGCTGTCTGCAATATTTGTTTAGCTGCTCGTGGTATCCGTGACGTCTTAATTTACCCTCCTGTTTGCAGAGCTCGCGAGTCGGTTCAGGGCCAACACCGGGGCCGTTAAAGACTTGTTTTTTCTTCGGCTCCTCTTTGCTCTTTTCAATCAACGACAGCATCTCCATACACTCACATTTATAAATCTGGAGGGAGACATGTGTTCCTTGAAGAAAGACTAATCTTGAAGTTCTTAAGGCCAGAAACCATGTGCTGATGATCTCAAGGTCTGTCGTGTGTCACTCTGGCACATGGTCACATGGTGTCCTTCATCTTCTTCTTCGCTTAACCCTCCTGTTACCTTTCGGGTCAATTTGACCCAATTCAATGTTTAATGTCGGTGTTCTTTGGGGTCAATTTGACCCCAGGCTGTTTTTCACTGTTTCAAACATATAAGAAATATCAACTTTTTTATATATTTAAAGGGATATTTAGGTAGTCAACAAACAAACAAACATAAAGTACCTCACACTTAAACTTGGGAAACAATATTAATTCTAATAATTTTCTTGAGGTTTTAATTGCTGGGATCAAATTGACCCCGAGGGTAAAATATGTTAGTAAATGTAAAGGTAACAGGAGGGTTAAACAAATGGTGGACATCCAAACGATGTGACGTAAAGCAGCCTGCAGGGGACGGGAAAAAGGATTTTTAATACTTATGTATTTGGTGAGGACAACAATATAACAGAAAGGGCTCTTAAAACCATGTCGTCATTATTTTAAATCCACATGAATGTGTGCAGTACTTTAAGCATTCATGTATGCAACTATACTTGTATCATGTGTGGTTGTGCACATCTGCAGAAGTGAATGTGCCATGTTCACTGGATCTGCTTTAATATGCTAAATCCTCCGGTTGCACAATAAACTAGAATGGGCACTCGGTAGAGCGCATACCTTCGCATATCACAAGATTGGGCATTGAATTATGAACATTTTGGCATTAGTTGCATGCCAATTTGATAGAAATTGACCGTGCTATGGTAAAAAGAAGATTTTGACCTTTTCATGACCTTGGCCTTGACCTTTAACCCGATCGATCCCAAAATCTAATCAAATGGTCCCCGGATAATAACCAATCATCCCACCAAATTTCATGCGATTCGGTTTAATACTTGTTGTGTTATGCGAGTAACACGTATACAAATAAATAAATACACGGCGATCAAAACCTTCCGCATTTTCAATGCGAAGGTAAATATTGTCCACGAGTCACCTTCATGTTGCGTCGCTGGAGGTGTTTTGCATTCTGAAGTACAGACACTTAACCCCTCCCTCCCCAGCACTGATCCACTGTTAAATTCAAACTGAGCCGGGGTGCAGACAGCTGGATGGCTGTCTTCCTCTTTACAGCACAGGGTTTTTGTATTAGACGTTTCTCTCTGCCAGTCCCCCCCCCCCTCCCCCTGAATTTACACGCAGCAGCACTCCTAAGTTCCTCATCTTGTCACAGGGAGCTTAAAGTCGAACATATACCGACACCGACATCTCCCAGAAGCCAGAGTGTAAACCAAACACTGTGCCCTTTAGATCTCCCCGCACCCCACCCCCACCCCCTGCTGACCTTACTTGCTTTTGCATGTATCGATCTCTTTATTTATTTACATCAAGCTTGATTCCTCCTCTCGTCTCCTCCGTTCACTCTCCTCTCATCTGCTCCCCGGTCCAGGCACCCAGGGATCTCTCTTCCCCGGTTTAATAATTCATGAATGTTCGGGCTGCTGCCGTAATCCTGACTGACACTAAAAGTCTGTCTCGATTTAGCGTCATGAAATTTTCATCCTTAAATGCACAGCCGAGCCCGAGTCCTTCTCCTCCAACTCGCCGTCTCTCTTTCAAAGGGGGCACTCTTGGCTTTTACCGAGTGCCTCTCTTTCCCGGCAAAGATGGCACGGCTCGCCTCTTTCTCTCACGCAACGTGCGCGCTTGTGCGTAAACATACACTGGCATGCACAGCGACAGGTAACACACACTGACACACGTACACACACACACACAAACACACACATGCAGAAGCTTCATTAGAGAGCCAGACAGAAAGAGAGAGAGAGAGAGAGAGAGAGAGAGAGAGAGAGAGAGAGAGAGAGAGAGAGAGAGAGAGAGAGAGAGAGAGAGAGAGAACTCTGACATTCCACTTTGCTCCATCTTGATGGGGATATTTACTGCGTCACATCTGGAGCCATGTGTCGGTCCCTGCAGCAGCTGAGGAGAGGCGTGACCCCCCCCCTCCCCCCCACACACACACACACATACACACACACCCCCAGTACAAAGTGACTTACAGAACCGCGAGTGGCTATTTCAGTGTGGACGCTCCCACTGGACGTCTACATCCCGACTGAGTACCGCCGTCACGTGAGCCAAAGAGAAGCGACACTGACAAACAACCCAAACTGTTCTGTACACCCCCCCCTCCCTCCCCCCGCAGCAATGTTGAACCCTATATATCGAATGACTTTTTGAAGGAATTTCTGTAACATCATACCGAGTCTTTACAATCTGCAACGACAAGAAGCTAGTTCTAGTTTACGGCCGGGCTCGACTTGCAAAAAATACCTCAAATGTATTTATACCGACTTTATTAATAGATAGAATGTTAATATTGGGCGATTCTGCCAGACTAAAGGGAAGATAATTTAATTTTTTTTGCATGCTTGTTTGCTTTTGAATCCCACGTACTTCCTCATTTCCCGCCAAAACAAAATCCATTCTACAAGATTACATTTGAACACATCAAGATAACGTAATAATTTACCTTCAATACTCAATGTTGCTGAATAGAGCTTGAACGCATCGCAACGTAACTCAATGCAACGTCCGAGTTTGCAGGACTGTGCTTCCCCCTGGTCGCTAACAGCTAACGTCTTTTAGCTCTCCTCTTGCAGACTCCAACGCAGGTTTGTTGTCCACATTGTGGAAGTATCGGGGCCATTTTGCCCGACTCCTGCCGCCCTGGAGAAAGACGACACGTTTTCAGAATAATGGCATCGACTTGGTCCAGAAATGTAATTACTCTGGTCGCGTTATCATTAGGAATCGGACAGACGGGACAAACTAAAGCACCACAGGTTGGTTCAATGTAAAAAAAACTGAATAATTACCGACTTCTTGATTAACTTTGCAAAATAAATAGATTTTGGGATTGTATATCTCGGGTGGTAGCATGGATAGTCTCTTCCAGGCTTCATTCATGATGAATGTTAGTTAACCTCAGAGTACTTTGTTCCTGTAAGCACACTGTGCACAACACTTGAATCGAGCTCTTGTTTCACATTATAAATAATTGGAGTTATATAACTGTGCGGCTTTAATGAAAGCCGCTGCAATCAAAGAAACTGAATAACTGAAATCAAAGAAACTGAATAACTGAAATACCCTTTTAAGACACCATTATAGAAACGTCCATCAAACACAATGTGAGCAATATGTTTTGACATGCTATTATCCAATCACTGAAGAGCTTGTGCACGCGCCTACAAAGACATTTCGGGAGAAGACGAGACAGCTTGTTGAACAATAGAGTTGGGGGGGGGGGGGACATCCGCCACACGCAGACTGCCTCAAACCGGCCATTTCTACGAGGCATGAGACTGTAACTCCACAACGCGGTCGTTAGAATCTGAGACAGAGCTCATGGACTGTACGCCGAGGGCTGTTTTTATACTCCCCAGTAGAAACAACTCTTCCCTTTTTTTCCCCCATTAAAAATGCACTTGATGGTTTTCGAGAGTAATCAGTTGATAAGACGCCCGGAGCTTGGCCTCGCGGTATCAGCTAATTCCCTCTAAGAGAAAGAAAGAAAGAGCGGGAGTTGATAAACTTTCAATGCTCATCGACGGCCAGTTAAGTGCCCACCGTTGCCGCGGTATTAAGAGCCCTCTTATCGGGGGGGAGAGGAAGGCCTTTTAATTGACTGCCGGGCTCATTTCTCTCTGTAAAAACTTGCCAGTATCAAAAAACGGACCAGCGGGGAAGATGCACCGATAACCCTCCGATGCCAGTAATGTTTCTAATTACCACCCACCTCTGCTTCTATTACCCCCCCCCTCCCCAACCCCCGCCCCTCACGACAAGAGGGATAACTCAACCTGAAGAAAGAGGTAACCCCAGTGTGGAAAAGCACTTCTTCCACTAATGGACAGAATGTGGTAGCAAGGAGGAAAAAGGGTTTGCAGACTCCCCCCTCCTCCCCCCACCCCCCATTTCATATTCCCTCTTTTTTTGCACTTTATTTAATGTTCTCTTTTTTTCTTGTACTCTCGGCTTGTCATACCATCTACTTCACTCTGGAAGAAAAAATAAATAAAATCAGGAGGCACCTCCGCCACATCTTCTCACCACGTGCGCCCTTGTAAACTCTGTGCACTCTCTCGCAGCTGTAACATATGCATGGCGAGCATGTCTTTTGGGATTATCCTTTTTCTTTTCCTTTTTGAAAACAGGGACACATTTAATGCAGGTTACAAAACCAACCTTCGACACCTATAAAGACACACACAGAAAAGATGGCCGCACTTCTCCCCTTCACCTTTTGAGCCACGCCGGAGGACGGTCGGGTGGAAGCCGTGATATCGGCGGTGTGGCCGCTTGCTTTATGGAGCTTATTCAAAAGGACATGGAGCATCATTCAGCAGCATTGAGGTTAGCATGCTGTGCTTTCCAAGTTTGCTGTTGGACTAGCACCGTTTTTACATCTCTTTTATCCCATATCTCTCTCTCTATTCTTTATATACATTTCTCCATCTGGTGTACATTCTATGCTTTTTCTGTGATCTTAAAGCAGCGCATTAAAATGGTATCGTGCTGCTAAAAATGGGACGAGCTCGGCTACATTTGTGCCATGCGACCTGCTTTCCGTTGGTTTATTGACGCGCTGCAGTGGGAAAACCTCCCAAATCTTTTCCCAATAAAGGAATAAATCAGATTATTGGGTCTTCTTTTTGAAAGTCCATTAGGCAATTAACATGTTCATGACAAGAAATAAAATCCCTTTGTGTGTGTATTTCGGGGGGCAAAAACATCTGCTGCCTACCTCATCACCATTAATGAGGCCGGTGTGTCGAATAACAAAGAAGATGCACTCTGGCTAACCTTCCTATACTTCCTGTACTGATACATCTGGAGCATAACTCTACCAGTCTGATTTTAACTGACTGCTTCCTTTACACTTCATTATTCTTGTCGGTTCCTCTTGCATTCCCTCAGCTGTCGCGATGACATGATTCAATTCTCTGTGATGCAGAGACTTTCAAAAAACATAATAATCAAATGCATAACCCCCTTTTGATGTTTTCTTCTTTTTTTTGTGTGTTTGCGTGTGTTTGAACAAGTGTGAGGAAGTCGTTGCCCTGAAGACACATTTTAACCAGGCTTCAAAAACCGGAGACGACGGATTTAGTCTGGTGAACTATCCGTGACTCATCTTTTGATCAGAACGGTAACTAATGACAGAGAAGAAGAAAGAATTGTCTTTTATCCGTGCGGTTCACATGCAGCCTACACACTGCCTCCAGTGTCTATGCAATTATAATGTCAGGGGGAGGAGCGGAAAGATGGAGGATGGGATAGAAAGAGGGGGGAGAGACTAAATAAAATATACCGTGTAATAAAGTGATCACGTGTTTCATATCACTTGTTGGTGGCGAGTTACATACTGTATGTGTCTGCTGGAGCGAGAGAAGAAAAAAAAGACCATTAGTATTCAATACCGGCGCGTTGGACAAGACGCTAAAGACATGTCGACAGGTATGGCTGGAAGAACGACTTGAGCTAATGTGTTCATTCCATTCCTCATGGCGCCTTGATGGCATGCAGCCAAATTGTCGTGTGTGTAGCTATGTGTGTGTGTGTGTGTGTGTTTGTGTGTGTTGCGGACACAATGGCAAACACACGACAGACATACAAACCCACACACACACACTCCGGGTCTCTGGCCCCCATTTGAGGGAGCCGATGCTCAGTGGGCAATCTCAGCAGACAGATGTCGGCGCCTTATTAAAGAAGATGCCCGCCGGCCCCCGGAGGGCCAGGGAGAAGGCTATGAATAAATTGATGACACTAATGTACTGACCTTAAAACTGTAAGTGACGTTCAAACGCGGCAGCGATGCAGGCAGTTGATGCGATGTTCATTAAGGGGAGGCGGGGAACAGGCGCAGGAGAACTTCCCTCTGCCTGGCGCTTCGTCTCCATTCTTCTCTCGTTGGCCATCTCACCGCCTGCCGCCGCGTCAGAGCTCCGTCCACGCGTCTCCGAGAAGGGAAAACCTGAAACGGGGCCCAGTTTCCATCGGCAGGACCGGGGAGGCACAGTGGCGAAGGACTTGCCGCCACATCCATCACCGGCAAGCCACCTCAAACGTGTAGGAACGGCGGTGCCGCTCTCATCAGAGAGCCGGGTTATGGCTGCGAGTGGGAAGGCAGGAAGTGGCAAGGCAATGGTTTCCAGACTGAAGCGTTACCATCACCTAAACAAAAGATGAAATGCGTCTCTGTTCTCCTCGAGGCGGAGGCCGCGGTGACGGCAGCACGGCCGCATGTGGAGACGATGGCGTGCACCACATCTGCCCAACTCGTGCCCACTCGCACACGTGGTTACGCACACGTTAACCTCTTTAAAATGCAACCACAGTCAGCTTCGTCACACAAGTCGAGCTCAGAGGATTCCCGCACATCCCTGTGTTTAACTTTCGAAATCGGCTTTTTTAACGCTTCTCATTTGCTTTGACGTTCGATAAACTCATCGGTCCCGATGACAGAATGATAACCGTGAGACATCAACCCCACTGAAGCTGAACTGATGAGAATCCCCCCCCCCCTACCACCACCACCACCACCACACTCCAACTCACAGTCGGCATCCTTTCCTGTCACACGTTATCGTGCCAACAGCTGGGCTCGGACCCCCTGCTGACAAACAGTGAGCTATAGCCTCATTTGCTAGCGAATTATAAAGAGCCTCTTTTCCAGCGTCTCGTGCAGGGACCTAATGTTAATAATCGCACATTATACATTAGGCATTGCACATTAGATGAGACGATGATACTCATCCATAGACTTGCACGAGGCTAGTCTGGCAACGGGTGAGAGGGAGGTCCTCCCTACTTTTATTCCTCATCAGATAGGAAATTGAAGCCATCCGTCTGCAGAAGGCTTCCTGCAGGGACACGCCCATTGTCCCAGATGATAGCGCGGGTTGCCAGATCCTCCCGCCATGTGCATTATTGATGGCCATCAGTCGGCGTGCGTCCGACCGCATTAAGTGTCTCGGCAGGGGGGTTGGTGCAGTAATCAAAATACACACAGCGCTCTGGCGTAGTCCATCATCAAGTGTGCATCGGCACATCGCAACTGGCACTCACAGGCGATGTGTTCATGCACACAAACACACGCACCAACACATTCACACTGCACATAGGGTGGCAGGATTTTAGTTTTTTTCATGGCAGGCTAATTTTGTATTTACCTCGCTCGTTTTACAAGCTACATAAAGGTATTTTTCTGGTAAAATGTTTCGCACGCTTCAAGAAAATGTCATCACAATTCCCCCTTCAAAGTAAAATGTGAATGGTCTATACATGTATGCAATATATTCAAGACCATGTGACAAGATTGCATGATTAATAGAATTAAGAGAAGGCATTGTATTTGTGCTGCGATAAACTGGAGGCACAGTTTTTACAGTACACAACTACAATGACACATCATACATTTGAGAAGTTCATTGTATTTAATGGGATTTTTGATAGTTTTTTTTCTATTTTGTTCATTTAGTTCCCACCTAAACCCACATTACACATTAGAAACAAATGCTTGTGTTTGCTATGTGTCACAGATGCATTGTACAACCACATATAGATGCAGAGAGCGGCACCACTTAAGTGTACACAACTTGTGTCCAGCATATATATATATATATGTATATATATATATATATCTATATACTGTATATATATATGTATATACATATACATATATGTATATATATGTATATGTATAAATATATATATGTATATATATGTATATACATATATATGTATATATGTATGTATATACATATATATGTATATGTATATTAGGGCTGTCAATCGATTAAAAAAAATTAACTAATTAATCGCACAGTTTGAAATTGCGATTAATTAATCGCGATTAATCGCGATTAATTGCGATTAATCGCAATTAAAAGTTAAAAGTTAAAAGTTCATTCTTTTTAAAGACAAAACTTCACACAGAGCTGTGTTTTCAAAGAGGCTCCTACATATACAGTGCCAGGGAGGTATTTAATATCGTGGATGATAAATTGTTTCTTCAGTGAAACATCAGATTAGTAAAAAAAAAAAAATATATTGAGACCCCATTGGTCCTGTCATCTTTAACATTGAACACAGCAGAACCAGTGGCCTTGGTAACTGACTGACATTCAAATATGTCACGTTAACCCTCTGGAGGCTGGGCTCATTTTATACATTTTGACCCGAATCAATATTACACCCTCCTGCCGCCTTCGGGTTAATTTGACCCCATTCAATGTTTAATGTCGGTGTTCTTTCGGTAGTCAACAAACAAACATAAAGTGCCTCACACTTAAACTTGGAAAACAATATTAATTCTAATAACTTTCTGGAGGTTTTAATTGCTGGCGTCAAATTGAACCCAAAGGGTAAAATATGTTCGTAAATATAAAGGTAACAGGAGGGTGAAACATTGAATGGGGTCAAAATGACCCAAAGGCGGGGGGAGGGTTAAATATTTAATCGGGTCAAAATGACCCGAAGGCAACCAAAGTGTTTCTCTTCTTTTTCAACACAAAACTTCACACAGAGCTGTGTTTTCAAAGAGGCTCCTACATATAAAGTGCCAGCGAGGTATTTAATATCGTGGATGATAAATTGTTTCTTCAGTGAAACATCAGATGAGTAAAAAAAAAGTATATTGAGACCCCATTGGTCCTGTCATCTTTAACACTGAACAGCAGCAGAACCAGTGGCCTTGGTAACTGACTGACATTCACATATGTCACGTTAACCCTCTGGAGGCTGGGGGCATTTAATACATTTTACAAAATAAATTAAATTCACCGTTTAAAGTTTTTTGCATGTGACACACCCCCACGTGTTATACATCAAACATTCCAGAACAATCTCAGCTCTGAAATGAGCTTCATTGTCCTCGCGCCGTGTCCTCTGGTTCTCTGACTGACAGGCTGCTAAATGAGCCTAACCTGTGAGGTGGGAGGTCCTTTGTGATTTACTGAGTGTTCATTGGTTGTTTTTTTCCCCCGAAATGTTGACAGACAAACGGATTGACCAATCACGGTGAAGGTTTCGTGTGACGAGTTCTCTCCGCGCCGCGTGTCCCGACACGTCGCCCTCCGTTCCTCTGTGTATCAGAGGGGGAGACGGGAGGAAGAAGGAGGAGGAAACCCGACTGATTCATCCACGAGTTTAAACTGATTTCTGCTCCTTATTTTCGCGGAGAAATGATTGTTTTAAAAACGGAAACAGTGTCAAACCGTACTGCTGCGGTAAAAAAAAAAAAAAAAAATTTGCGTTAATTGCGTTAAAATATTTTAGTGCGTTAACGCGGCCAAATTAATCGCATAGATTAACGCGTTAACGCTGACAGCCCTAATATATATATATACAGTATATATATACACTACTGTTCAAAAGTTTGGGGTCACTTAGAAATGTCTTTATTTTTCAAAGAAAAGCACTGTTTTTTCAATAAAGATAACATTAATCAAAAATACACACTATACATTGTTAATGTGGTAAATGACTATTCTAGGTGGAAACGTCTGGTTTCTAATGAAATATCTCCATAGGTGTATAGAGGCCCATTTCCATCAACTATCACTCCAGTGTTCTAATGGTACATTGTGTTTGCTAATCGCCTTAGAAGACTAATATCTGATTAGAAAACCCTTGTGCAATTATGTTAGCACAGCTGAAAACAGTTATGCTGGTGATATAAGCTATACAACTGGCCTTCCTTTGAGCTTGAAGTTTGAGGAACAATATTAATACTTCAAATATTAATCATTATTTCTAACCTTGTCAATGTCTTGACTATATTTTCTATTAAATTTTCAATTCATTTGATAAATAAAAGTGAGTTTTCATGGAAGACACGAAATTGTCTGGATGACCCCAAACTTTTGAACGGTAGTGTATATATATATATATATATATATGTATATACAGTATATATAGAACACAAACATTACTTATGGGCTAGGGCAGCACACTTGGTAGCAGCTATAAAAAGGCTTTAAAAAGGCAAATGAATCACCCATCAGAACAGCGATGCTTTCTTCCAGAGCGGGTGGTGGACGTGGACTGCACAGCGACGCTAAACACAACCAGATCCAAATCACCCAAACCAGACGCCGTAAAAGAAAGAAAAGGCAGCTCTTGCAGGTGTATCGACACCATGCCAAACATCTGTCCACCATGCCGTTGTTTTATTTATTCCCTTTAATCAGTGGAGCCCAACTGCCTCCTACTCTGCCTTTTACATTTCCTCCCCCCTCCCCCCATGTGGCCGCCATAGGACAGACAGGTGTGTGAGCCAGCTTGCTGCTTCCTGCGTCTGTTGGTAATAGAGACACATCTACAGAGCCAGAGGGGGCTTTGTGTGACCAGAGGGGAGGGCTTACACTTGTGTAGCACGCACGCTATTGCCGTCAGATGTCGTGTCACGAGATGGCGCAGGCATCAAGCGGACACCGTGAATCTGCATTCATAAATGAGCCCATACGAGAGGGGATAAACAGGTCGCCTGTCTGTTCTGCTGGGCTTCAAAACGCCCATCAATCTTATGATCTTCAATAATTATCTTCAAAATGAATGAGTCATTTCATGTCGTACATACAACATGACACCGGAGTTTTCCTGTGAGCACGTATCCAGATTCACCTCGTCTTTCTACGATGAAACGCCAAAAAGAAGGAAGAAGAAAAAAGTGAGGACGAGCCAAAACCTGAGGTCGGCTTGGATTGAGGCGACGGAGGTGAGGTGTAGCTGACTGCTCTGAGGGAGGCTCACCTGATAGGGCAGCTGTGCAGGGCCCCAACTGCAACACCACCTTTGTTTAACCGGTCATTACCCCCGTGTAAACCAGCACGGGCTTCTCCTCAGGTGCCTCGGCTAATCTCCTTTTATACCTGCGGTGATAAGACAGACTCCCCCTTGATCCCCGTGTTTCCTCTCTCGCCGTAACATCTGTGGGGCTGAGCCTGCATGTCGCAACATGTCTGACATCTGTCAGACGGAGGGAACAGTGGAGGCGGAGGAGGGAAGCATGATCCGATGAAGCCCGAGACGTAGACGCTATATTTGGTATGTAGCAGACCTTTACAATCTACCTCACACCAGTTTAGACGGCTTTATGATCTAAATATGAAATTTCCACCAACAACAACAACAACAACAATTCTATAATGGCATGAGGTCACTTTTTGATCTCTTCTGAGACAACCCTGCCTTTTTCGATCCTCCTCTAATTTTTTTTAAAGCTGTTTTCTATTTCTTGCTTAATGTCATTTATTCTTATGCAAATGTGTGTGACTCAATCTAACAGTTACTATAAAAAGGACAATGTTGATTTAGTTTGAATTAAAATAAAAGCACCAGAGAGGTACTGTAACACACACATTACAGGAATGTGCAACAACATCAGAACCGGTTTTCTGTTTGAGATATCAGTTGTGAATTTATGGGATATTCCCATTAAAAGTGTCCCCATTACGCTGGATAATCGTTACCAACAGTTTTCATAGGGACTATATTTTTTGTGAGAAAGTAGCTCCAATAAAAGTGCAGGGTCACAAGTTGACCCCCAGGTGGAACAACATGGTAACTGTAGTTGTTCTAACTTTAATGACGAGCGGCTTGGTTGGAAACATAGACGTACCGGTTGGAAAGCTCACCAGTGATCGGGTCGGTTGGTGAAAACAGGAACGCAAACCAGCAGGTCTGAGATCAGTGTTCTTCACTCTCCGTAATCTGAACAAGCTAACGTAAACTTGCAACCTTAGTTAGTTAGCCCAACTGTCAGTAGGCCTAGAAACGACAGACATTCTCAAACTTGGGAGGAAAAAAAACCATTTGAAAAATGGGCCTCTTTGTATTTCCTGTTGCAAAAGTGATAATTTGGTAGCTGACAGGAAGTAAACTTCGACCAAAGCTCGAGCAACAGAATGGAAATAATAAAAGGCCAGTACGACTCTATTGCTATCAGTCTGTCGCTTAAAAAAAACGTCACCCGGCCGAATTACTTTGGTAAGGAAGTAACCAGAACTCCAGGACCTAATCCCAATCCAACAGAAACATGTAGATCATGAAATCAGAAGGCATCTTGCACAGCTGTGACGCCATCACATTGACCCAATGTGTCCACAGACAGACACACATGGTGTAATACTCAAACTCGGTGGTCGTCGGTGTTCACTGTAGCGTCCTGTGAGACGACATCTTGCTGTGATGTCTCACACACAGGCTCACGAGGTGAACACATATACCAGCGCTGCATCTGCTAAATATCTGCAATATCATATGCCACGAGAAGTATGAAAGATACATTTGTTGTTTTTATACCAGATATAGTCATATTTTTTATAATTCTTCACAATTTGGGTGAAGTGAGATTGCGTGTGAAGACACCCCTCAGCGGCACCGTGATAGAGCTCTAAGAAGCAGAGCAGCGTAGACGGCTAAATGTTTCATGCCCCCCTACCGTGTTTCCTACCGTTGTGACAAGGCTGTTTGGATATTGCTTTGCAGCAGCTTGAAGCTAATACGATCAAACGCACCACACAGCAACCCGCTCGGGAGATGGCGTCGAGGGGATGGTCGGGCTGGGGGGGGGGAGGTGGTGAAGAAGAGTCAACAGCAGGGTCGCGTCTCTTGTGCTGCCAGGTGTCTGTTGCCATCCCAAAAGCCCAAAGCAGCAGCCGACTGTACTCATAACAGCCCGGGAGGCACCGGCGTTGACAATAAGACATCATCTGAAAACGCTACAATTACCCCCCCCTGTCAGTCCGCTGAGCTCCTCTGTTAATTACACAAACCAAGACTCACTTGGCTGCCGGCCCGGGAATCTATCATTCCCCGATATCTGCGTCCGTCTGATCCACGGACAGGTTAATCGGGTTAGTCACGACGAGTTAATGCAGGTGGCTCAGGGTTTCAGGGGACGAGCTGGGCCCTCGCCGAGGGCGCGCTCTCCACTTCCACGTGCCAAGCTCTTTTTCTTTCCATCAGTATTTTGTGTCGTCATTCACACCACATCCTGTTTGTCTTCCTCTCCTCCGGTGTGTCTGTCAGTGCTCCAGCTGAGCAATTATCCCGCTCCGGACTTGTGGAGGTCCTCGATGGTTTCTGACGAGAGGCGAGCCACCACCTGCGCGTGGACCGGGGGGGGGGGGGGGATGCTGATAGCTCTGTTTGCACTGGATCATATTGTGCTGTCGTTTCGGACCTCTGTTTACTTTGTGCGATACATTTTCCATTGAGGTTAAGTTTGCTCTGTGGAGGCGCAGAGCCACCGGCGTACCCCTCCCCCGCAGCGGCATCGGGCAATGCTTCCAACCGGTGGGGTCTCGGCCACATCTGTGTCCTTGCTTGGACGTCTGCATTCTGTGTTGCGAGAGCCTTGAGTCTCCCCGTGGAAACACAGTTGGCGTGTTGGCACACGTAAACAATGTCCATCCAAATTCATCCCCTGGACGCTTCAAGCAACACATTATTTCGGCTCTGAATATAGTTCTGCTTCGTGGCGGTATCATACCACTCTTATATTTTACCGCATATTAATGTTTTTAATTCCATCAGGATGTCTGTGACTGACAGGAAGGAAATGGTTTGCCCACCTTTTTATTTGCCACTAATTCCCAGCATGCCTGCTGTGGGGATGTCTGCTTTGTTCCCCTCATTACGGCCCACCTCTTCCTCCGGGGTTGGAAAGCATGAACAGGACTATTCGGTGAGTGCAGCCGATGGGGAGTTTAATTGGATTATAAAGTGTTGTATTCCATACAAGTTTGCCTCGGAAAACTGAATTTGGACTCGCACACGCAGTATGTTGTTGCGTATTGGTTGCATGAGAGACATATTTTAATGTATTACTACCTCTGCCTTATTTGAAAACGCCCCGTATTGAGTTGCAGCAGCAGGGGACTTCTGTTGGTTTTGTTTGTTCAACCTTAAAAAGGAACACACAGGATGTGTCAGTCAGATATATAGCGTCTATACCCAGGAGAACAAAAGGAGAAAACAATGCTGCAGAGCTAATAATATCTTAAGAAATATAGGCTAGGTGATGAACACACTGTAAAAAAAACAACATTGCATGTCTGCGCAGAAGTAAAAAAATTAAAATGTTCTGACAATATTCTCCTGTAATAATAAACACCCTGCAAAAAGCTTTCTTATGTTGTGAGAAAACTGACTTGCAAACTGTGGTTCACTGGTTTAGTGGCAAAAAACATTCTTATAAATAAAAGACTAATAAATGGTATTTTTAAAACCACTATCAGCAAACAAGACAAATAAGAGAACAAATTATTACTTTTTGTTCTCTATATTTTCCAGTCACGAGCAACAACTTCATTTTAGTTCAATGTGAGTGTCAATACAAATGTGTTGCACCATGTTGTGATCTGTAACTCTGTGGGATTTGTATCTGTTGGGATACATACCGGGATTTGATTTGTCAAAATCCCAATGGCCATAAACTTCACCCGCAATTTGCTGCGGATGTCAACATCCCCGTTCGCGGACATGTTTGTAAATACAAGCCCTCCAATACTGTGAATGGGAGCCCTGTTAATACACAGAGAGGTGTTTCAGAGGCTTGTAAATAAACAGCCCTGGAGGTGCATCTCATTATGAGCCAGGAGGAAACATAGGCAGCTTTTACAGGGAGAGGGGGTGCGGGTAATGGGAGGGGGGCATTTCCGATAAGCAGGCAGACCCACCACCACCAGCACCAAACCTCCCACACAGCTACGGGTCACCTGAAACCACACAGACCCCCCACTTCCATAACCACGGTGCCAGGCGGAGCAGGAAGCAGAAAAACTCAAAATTAGACATATTTTTTGCAACCACAATACAGAAAGCCAGCTGAACAACACACACTCACACACACACACAGACACACAAGCACACAGTCGGCCTACATTGGTGAATCAGTCGCACCACATGTATTGACCATGATAGTCAAATCTTGTTTTTGCACGCTCTAAAAGAAGTGGAAAAATATTGAACCGCCAAAAGTTCGGAAACATACTGTTCTCAAAAAAGTTTGAGGAAAGTTACTCAAATACAAACAGTAACTAAACTGATTCTGTTCTCACTTCTGCAGGTGTCTAGTTATGTAGATGTTTTGGTTTAGTTGACCCAGGTCTTAAGATAGCGGTCTCCTCCCCAAGCGAGAAACAGGTGAGGGGATGTTTGATTGTTGTGATCACAGCGCTGAGCTCCAGAAACAGGAAGTCCCCAATTTGTATTCTTGCATATTCACATAACTTTATCGATTCTATTTTGTGATCATTACTTTCACTGAGGTTATACTGTATATTGTGGTATTCATATGTGTACGCATATCTTATATATTTGTTGTAGTTATTATATACACATATTCATACACATAAATATACACACGTATACAGGACTGTCTCAGAAAATTAGAATATTGTGATGAAGTTCTTTATTTCTCTAAATGCAAAAAAAAAAAAAAAATCATCATCATTTCTGATTTCATAAAAAATCAACAAATATTGCAAGCCTTTATTCTTTTTAATATTGTTGATTATGGCAAGAAAACTCAAATATCCTATCTCTAAATATTAGAATATCATGAAAAGTATACTAGTAGAGTATAAACAAAATCACTTTTGTCTAATTAAAAACAAAACACACCTGCAAGGGTTTCCTGAGCTTGACAAACAAATGTTATGAGATAGGATTTTAGAGTTTCTTAAGCTGTAGCCATATCAGCAATATTAAAAGAATAAAAAACTTGCAATATTTCATTGATTTAATTTAATCAATATAATGCATGACATTTTTTTTTTTTTTTTAATATTAAATTAAATACTCTATCACAATCAAAATTCAATCCTATATCTATACATACACACAAACACTTTTTTACACAAACTTCTTTTTATCCTCTCTGTTTATTTATTGTATTGCAACATCTTGTATTGTGTATTGTACTTTGCTCTTTTAACTGTTGAAAAGTTTTGGCCCCTGTTTTTGCCAAATAGTTTAAATTGACTACTGTACTGCACTTTGTGACACTTTGTCTGTGATAAGTGCAATATAAATAAACTTTACTCACATATTTACTTTCCTGACATACACATCTGTGTCAGTGATTACTCTAAATGATCCATAGACATACATTTAACGGTTTAAATATGGGTTATTTCTTTCATTTAAAATGTAAAGTAATGAAACTCAGACTTCTCTCTGGAAATGAATGTTGCTGTTTGTTGTCAAAGTGTTGGTCAACAGTAGATGCAAGAAAGACAATGGACACACTTGAGTTGTAGATTTTCATACCTTAAGCAATGACGACCTTTAAAGCTAGTATTTATTTATTTATTTGTATATGGTCACATTTAAGGGTGTGATGTTCCACAAAAATAAGAAGACTTCAGAAAAGAATCAAGGAAATAAAAGTCAGACACAAGAGGATTTGGTAAAATATATACTTTTTTATTTATTTCTTCATACAAAGAAATATTTTGAATGTTCAGTATTTAATCATCTAGAAACATCTGTTCCATTTTGCTTTTGCATTGTGTAAAATTAATTCCTTTGATGTACATACCACAACATACTTGATTTACACGTCGTTTCATTTTTGTACATACAGATCTGCGAGTCTAAATACATATTATATGTGGGTAAGACAAACATTTGTAACATTTTTTGATCTCAAAACTGGTTGAATAAAACTCAACCATAACCGATGCAGCAACACGGGGTGAACCCATGAGTGCAAGTAGGTTTTTTTTCTTTTTTTTCTCCATATAATCCCCTCAATTACATGAACTTGACCAGAATTCAAATGCAGTTCTCCATCAATTACAGGGAAATGTCAGAAGTTCCCTCCAGAGTGTGACAGCTCGCTAAGAGAGGTCATTATGAATGCTTTTTTTCCTTTTAATAATCAAACATTGCACGAAGAAGAGAAGGGGGGATGAAGGCTTTCTCTACAAGATTTCTCACTCGGAGTGGCTCGGGCGGAGTGAAAGTAAAGGATGGCACGACAGCGAGCCTCCATCTCCCCCGCTACCAAACATTGGGGGTTGAGGCTGAACCAGGCAGCTGGTTTCAACTGGAAAATAAGAGAAATAGCTGAATTGGGTTCAATCCGTCTTGATGACAGGAGCAGGCTAAACTGTGTTGTACTGAATAGTTAAAGAGGCACGGCAAAAGAAAGCGAGACAATCAAATATATCTTTTGAACTAAAAGCTGAGCTGAACAATCTGACCTTTGACTTTGACTTGAGGGTCTTTTAGTGTGAGGACAGGCGGTGTACATTCAGTCTGGGCCCTGCTTCAACACATGGAGCCCTCCTCTGGATGCGAATAATCCCTTCTAATGATCAGTGCATTTTCATAATGACCACCATATTGAGCATGCATAGCACAGCGTACCATAGCACGGCGTGGTGTAGCGCGGCCACCTCCCTGCGCCACTCGCTGCAAAGAGTCGGGGCAGCACACGAAAGAATGATAACTACGTGTTTTCTCCGTCTTGCATATCAAGAATTCAAGTAGAAAGACAAAAACAAAGAGGCGATGCGGGGTGTTTGGTGGGGGGGGTGGGGGGCAGCCATAGCAACTCAAGCTGTGAGAAACGTGAAATCAACCCGAAGGTTGGGGGGGCGGGGGGTGGGGTTTTTGGCAACAAGTTGAGATTGTGAGAGGTGTGAGGGTGAGTGAAGAAGGCATAAAGTATATAGGCCATGGACGATGGCACATGAGTATTTCTTACAACACTAGAGAGGTTAGACACTGAACCCCCCACCCCCACCCCGCCCGAGGCAATTCTTCACAAAAACCTTTCCTCTTCCTTTGATCTCTTTAGTCTGGGATCTGAGACGGGGCCTGGTGGACTTCTGTTTGAAGAAGCGCGGTTTCAGCGAGGCGAAGCCAAGTTGTTGTCATCTTTACGCTCCATTCCTTGACAGATAAGCCGCCGATGCCTCACGCAAAGATTTTTTTTCTTTCTTTTTTTGTTCTCTCAACACAAGGCACGCACCCTTCCCATGACCCTCGGCGCTCCGGCTCGGCTCTACAAATCAAATGCCTCTCAAGGAAATTTGATTGAGACTTTGTGTGACCTTTGAGCCGAGCGGATAGGGCGAGAGCCTGGCTCCCAGCCAACACGACGTCTAATGGGGGGGAGTTAGAGCGCGCGGGCCGGATCGATCTGCCAGTTACCTTTACCCGATTAGCATAATGTTAACATGGGCCCTTATGTGGTCCGGGATCGGATTCACCGTTTGATGGATGGGTCATTCATTAGAAGCGGCAGCAGGAGCACTGAGAATGAAAGGGCAGCTGTATACTTTAAGCATGAGTGACACAATGAGGATCAATTAGGCCTATTGATCTAACTGTTATTGAGTGGAAAGGGAGATGAGATATGCATCTAAGGCCGATGCCAGTGCAGGAAAATTGGATTGCGGAAAGCGTAACTGGAAGGTCTGTTGAAGAAGAATCACACTCGCAATGAGGGGGTTTGAAAAGGGGCGGCGCTATGACGCGTGTCTAAATGAGGATGCACGGTGATCGGCGTTCTCTGTGAGCACTCTGTACCCGTGATATGGTGCTTTCACATATTCCACCCCTAATTTCTACTTCAGTCATCGCTGATTATCCGCATTACGAAGCACCGATGAAAACGTTGCGTTTACGGGACCACGAGGGAGGCGAGAGAATTCAAGATTAGAATGACTAATGTTAAAAACAACATGTGGGCCAGATGTTATGTACAAATATGGTTAGGCAGCTTAGTGAATTAATTGCTTAGAAATAAAAATAAATTATTATAAAATAGATTTCTGTACATTTTACATATATATAGCAATATCTCAGCGTCTTGCCATTGAATTACAGAAGGAAAAATAATAACTTGTCGACAAATTGACAAAAGAAATTGTCTTTCATGATTTTCACATCAATCCCAACCAAAGTTATGCCCCGTCATCTGGTAGAACTTCATGTTGAAGGGCCGGTAGAAGTCCCGTAGCCTCTGCACCACCTCGGGGTCAATGTTGGGGTGGGTCCGACCTTTGGTTTTGCCCAGGCAGTGGGGCTTGCTGCTGCCCTCGGCCTTCTTGAGGCACGGGAAACCCTTGGTCTGGTTGAAGTAAAAGTGTTTGTCTGTGATGATCCTCTTGAGCCCCAGGAAGTCCTGCACGCGGCCCAGCTCTCCGGCCGGGTCGCTGATCAGCCGCTCGCCGCTCACGAACAGGATCTTCTCCATGGGGAAGTACTGCAGCCAGTTGTCCAGGTGCTTGGCGTAGATGCCGATCTGGATGGCGCTCCACGAGGTGTCGATGAGCCCCGTAGTCCTGTTTTTGAAGGTGAGGCTCTCGAAAGAGGGAATGTCGGGCTTCTTGGACAGCGTCTGCGTGTAGTCCGAGATGGCCCTGGTGACGGGGTCCCTCACGACCACGATCAGCTTGGTGTCCCGGGACATGGCGGCGATCCTGGCCGGAGCCTCTCTGGTCACAAAGTAGCTGGGGGTTTTCTCCATGGTGATCTGGCCCTCCAGAGTCTTGGGCATCAGCTCCCTGAGAGGAGAAAAAGACAGGAAAAAGGAAGGTTAGGAAAAGGGGTAAGGTCAGAACAACGTCTTGCATGATGGAATCAAGTTGACGGGGTGTAATGTGCTCTGTAATCAATGACTCACTGAGCCTTATTATAGGGCTTGAAAAGATACAGTATTAGTGCTTGAAGCTGTCCAACATCAACATGTTCACTCACTCATAAAATATCTCACTTCTGACAGAAAACAGAGAACTCTTGTTTACGACAGAATCAAAGACGGGGAAACTTTTACAGGAATTCCCAAACATGAGCGGCCGTGAATTTATCCATATTAGGGATTAGGAGCTGGGTTTTCCCACCTCTGCTCAGACTCCTCAATTATCTCTCTTCCTTTTCGCATTCAAACCTGCCATTTTATTTATTTCACTATAATTAGCCTTTCAATGCAATCTTTTTTTCTTCCTCTATAAATTAGCGCGTTAATTCCATTATGGGATGCATCTTCCCTGAGCTCGTCTTTCCTCAACCTCACTGCTGGATGTAATGTTCCAAAGTGGTCCAAATTCCCCCTCCCCACCATTGGAGCATAAAAAGAAAAACACTCTCAATCTGCCTTGCTGACTCAGGCATATCCACGCCACGGTGCCCCGCCCCCATCCGACTCGCAAATATATATATATATATATATTTTTATATTCAAACGATGAGGTTCTTTCAAAAAGGGATTCCGTCACCGGAGTGGGTTTGGTTTTGGGTGGGGGGGCTTGCTGAAGGGCTTCACACAGATATGTTACATGCAGACATATAATCAAGTGGCACTCGAGAGCCACTGGTTTGGAGGGGAGCGCGAGTGGCTCGGCTCGCTCAGCATTAGGTTTCACAATCGGTGGCCGACCGCAGCGTCTCAATTATGGCGGAGGCGATAAGAGCGGTTTGACTGGCATCAGGACGTGGATTGCCTTTCCAACTTTTGCCCCCCCCCGGCACCAGGAAGAAAATGCACGTGTGATGCGTACGCCGGATCAAATGTGTTTCTGTCGCTGGCTGTAAGGGAGGGGTTTGCATGGAAGACCCAAAAGAAATACGGAAAACAAAGAAAAGAAAAAATGAAGGACGAGATGACCCAGGACTCTTATCAGGGTGAGCACGCTCTCTCAGATAAGAGTCCTGTTAACCTGTTGTTGGAGTGAAGGCCCTGCTACGCCATTGTCTGCTAGTGTGGTGGAGCCCGTTGTAATCCCACAGAGCGCAGACAAAAGGTAGAAGATGTCGAAACTACAACGTCGGACACATCCTATGAATATATGGTGGTGGACTTCAGGAGGAAGGCGACAGCTCCTACACCTCTGAGTGTCCTGGGAGTGGACGTGGACATGGTGGAGGAGTACAAGTACCTGGGCGTCTCCATCAGCCGCAGAGCTGAACTGGAAGGCCAACATCAACGCTGTGTACAAGAAGGGGATGAGTCGTCTCTTTTTCCTGAAAGCTGATCCCTTCAAGTGTGCAGCAAGATGCTGGAGTTATTCTACCAGTCGGTTGTCGCCAGTGTGCTGCACTTTGCCATTGTCTGCTGGGGGTGACACCAGCCGTCTTAACAAACTGGTTAGGAAGGCTGGCTCCATCATCGGCTGCCAGCTGGAGCACCTGGAACAGGTGGTTTGAAGAAACTGGTGTCCATATTGGACAACCCGACCACCCTCTCACACACCTCCTAGGAGGACAGAGGAGTACTTTCTCCTCCTCACTCCTCCGCTGCGCTGCCACAGGAGAAGACAGGAGAACATTCTGCCCGCGGCTATGAGGCTCTACAACAGTTCACCTCTTGCCAGATCATTCTTATATTTTGTGTTTTGTTTTTTTATTCTTGTGTGTTGCTGCTACTGACTCGACAAATTTCCCCTTGGGGATTAATAAAGTATATATCTATCTATCTATCTATCTATCATCTATCTATCCTGCACACTCGGGAGTCTGTCGATTCTTCCCCAGAGCTTCGGCCGCTCGGCAGAAAATACTCTCTAAAAGCCGGGAATGTAGTTCGCGTCCATCCGGCTTCATGGCTGATTCATGGAACATCGGCTCTCCGTCGATGCACATATTTGCGTGCAAGAAAGAGGGAGCGGTGAGGGAGGAGGTGCACAGGGCGACGTCAGGCAACCCTTACAAAAGCGCTCAGGGAAATGCTGTTGGCAGATTTGTGTAATTCTAATGCAGTTCCAGTGATCTAATTATGATAATATCTTCTTGATTGCTGACACATCAGAGGGGAGGATGGAGTGGATGGGGGGGGGGGGTCCCAAAGGCTCAGTCAATGCCAGAATGAGATCGTAAATAAACAAGCCGGGAATCTAACCTCAGAGCGGCTTTTTTAGTTTTATTACTAAATACAGTCAAGTGTCTTGTGTGCGTTCGACAAATTGTGTGATGACATGCAGAGATAACACCATTGGGTCAAAGGCAGGGGGGGGGGGGGGATTCACAATATTGCACTTTGATTTATCCATTTCATTTGGCATCTTTCACACAGACTCATTAATAGCCTTTTTGAAATCTAACACACACACACACACACCATCTTCCTGGATGGTATCCGCAAACACACTTTATGAGCACACACACTGAATTATCTGCCACGACCTGAATGTTCTGCGAGGAATGCAAACCAAACACGCTCGACTTAAACTGCGCGCCTTTCCGTCATTCTCTCCGCACGCACAATGGCGACACTGCCTACGAGCTTTTTGTCATTCCCCGCGCAACAAAAAAAGGGTCCAGAGCCGACACAGAGGAGGCAAATGGCTTCCCATCTAATCCGATTTCAACATGACAATACGGCGTGGGGACAGGGAGGAGGCCTGAGTCACAACGTGCATAGTGATAGATTATGCTGATCCAAAGCTCCGGGATTTTGTTTTTTACCAAAATTAAGTGTTGGGGGTTGGAGGAGCATAACACAAGGCGACGGTTGGACAGCGAGGGAGGAAGAAAGTGGCGAAGAAACCCTTAAAAAGCGGCAAAAAAAAGACCCCCCTCCCCCCCTCCACTTCAGAATACAAAAATCTACACCTCTGACTTAACCCACTCCCTTCAGAAAAAAAAGGCAGGCTGAAAGAAAAGAGAAGCGAGGAGGGTATTTTTAGTGGGACAAGTAGCTCTTGGAGAAACAATGCCTATTATGCTCCTTTTTGATTTATGAGGTGCTGCTTTTAAAGATTCCGTCAGCAAACAGGCAATTCTGTGACACCGGGCTCCTCTCTTTTCCTGCTCTCTTTGAAAGTGAGCCATTGTCCCCGAGCGGAGGGGTGAGCGGGGCAGCGGTCAGGGCAGCGGGGTGGGGATGGGGGCAGGGCGGAGAGGGGGCGGACAGGGGAGGAGGAGGAGGGAGGTGGAATGGGGGGGGGGGGTGCTTATCAAGGGGCTGAGTGGAGTCCTTCTCAACCTCGAGTGAGAGAAGCCTTTTGGAGGGCTCTTAAGTGGAGCGTGTGCCAAAATTGCCTCGCAAAAGATCGGCCTGTCCCCCTTTGATGCCTCCGATACAACAAGGTACAAGCTGTAAAGGACGAAAAATGTTTCCCTTGTCTCGATTGTGCCTCCAATTTTTTTTTCTTTTTACAGATTTATATATATATATATATATTAGAGATATTTATATAATATACAGTGTATATATACAGGACTGTCTCAGAAAATTAGAATATTGTGATAAAGTTCTTTATTTTCTGTAATGCAATTAAAAAAACAAAAATGTCATGCATTCTGGATTCATTACAAATCAACTGAAATATTGCAAGCCTTTTATTCTTTTAATATTGCTGATTATGGCTTACAGCTTAAGAAAACTCTAAAATCCTATCTCATAAAATTTTAATATTTCCTCAGACCAAGTAAAAAAGATTTATAACAGATGAGTGTATGTCAAGGCTCGGGGAACCCTTGCAGGGGTTTCGAGTTAATTAGACAATTCAAGTGATTTGTTTAATACCCTACTAGTATACTTTTTCATGATATTCTAATATTTAGAGATAGGATATTTGAGTTTTCTTGCCATAATCAGCAATATTAAAAGAATAAAAGGCTTGCAATATTTCAGTTGATTTGTAATGAATCCAGAATGCATGACATTTTTGTTTTTTTAATTGCATTACAGAAAATAAAGAACTTCATCACAATATTCTAATTTTCTGAGACAGTCCTGTATATATAGATTCATATATATGTATATATATAAATCAATATAAGTATATATATAGATAGATTTATATATATATACTGAATATATATTTATATAAATATTTATATATATAAATATAAAAATATATCTGTCGCCTCTTCTTTTTCGTCCTCTCACCCCTCTGCACCGTCGCCCATTGTGAATATTTCAAAGTTGAAAGACATGCCAAAAACCGCGATAAGACACAAAGCAGAAGCCCTTGTCACATGACGGCATCAAACGGGGGCCGGCCGAGTGGCCCTTTGGCCTTTGTTTTTAAAGAGCCCTCATCCCGCCGGAGATAAACGGCAGGCATGGAGGAGGGTTATTTCTGTCTGGTGCTTCTGCCGCCCTCCTGTCATGTTTGATCCGATGATAACGGGCTGCCGCTGAGCTCTCGCAGCATCCCTGACTAAATGACCGCTTTGCTCACGAGAAGAGAAAAAGGAAGAGGATAAAAGCCGTTTGGCGCGTGCCCGTCGATTTTCTGTTCGATACAAATGTTTTTTTCACTCGTCTCACGTGTCTGGAGAGTTCACAGCATTTGCATCTCAAATTAGAGTTTGTATATTTGAATACAGACAAATCAGAGGTCACTTTGTATCCACCAGCGAGGGGAGGGCGTGGCTCTCCTCTTATGGGCATGTCCAGTTGACGATGTCTTGTTTCTAGGGCTTGAAGACCCCGGAAAGCCTCTCGTGGGAGGTGACGCCACCAAAAACAACAGCGTGATCCAAGTCGCGGCTGAATTAACTCAAATAACCAAACAAATCAGCCGCTTTCGGGCAATCAGGCGGACTTCAGTCCACTTCAAATCCAGAGTTTCCTTTCCTTTAAAACACAGTCTCCACTCTTCACCCTGACAATCCGGCCCCGAGGTCCGATAGCAAAGTGACACTTCGCAAGCGGGAAGACGGAGAGCGAGGAAATGAGGGAAGAGGTACTGAAAGGCTCCCTTTCTTCACCGAGGGCCTCTTACCCGAGCCCTTCACATGCCGCTGTGGACGTACGGGCAAGGAAACACAAAGACACATCTTTATTCCTCGTTTGGACGATAACGATCTCGAGCAGCACTTGATCGGCCACAGTCGAAAACGTGTTATATATTTGATCCTTTCGGCACCGGAGAGAATAGAAGAAGAAGAAAAACGGCACTTTGAGCGCAAATTCAAAACAAAAAAAACTTTCTGAAGATGAGGAAGGCGTGGAAAGAGGAAAATGATCAAACACGTTGGACAGGATGATAGATGACACATGCAGATATGCTTGCATGAATTCACAGATGAGTCACCGGTAAATAAAAAAGCAGTGTTGGTTCCCGTTTGAAGCTCTCGGCTCGCAGCAGGAGAAGCCGACATGCGATGAAATGGAACTGAGGAGATCAAGATGTTTATGTAACGCACCAGCCAACGCAAGAACACACACACACACACACGCTATGGGCACTACAAAGGGAGGCTGGCTCACTGAATATTCTCAAAGTAGCATTTAAGCACATACAGAAGCCAGGCATCATGAAATACACTCCACTGTGCCTGCAGTCTGGCATTATATCTAACCACAGAGCGTGGCTTTGGCTGCAAATTAAAAAGAATAGAGAAGATGGTTTACGGCCGCGATGCAGAGAGCGGGAGAAGAGCTGCCGGCTGCAGTGGCTTCGTCGGCTCTCTTTTTCAAGCCCCTCGGAGCTCGGAGTCCAGGTGTTAGCGCGGTGGCCACTTAGAGCTTTTCGACAGTTCATTTCCCGGCTGAGCAGAGCCAGAGATCTCTGCTCGTCTCGCTGAGACGTCGCAGGAGCGCACGCTGAAGAGGGTCCGCGAGGATCCACGTCCCTTAGGTCTCGTAGGCCACTCGTCCTTCCACGTGCGTCTCCCCACACCTGCTTGTAACCCGATACCCGCACGATGAAGCCGGAGGGGATGCTGCGCCCTCGTCTTCCTGATCGCAGTCATCTGTCAGATGAACAGGCTTCACCGGATAATGGTGCCAAACTCGGGAAGGTGGCTGAGTGGAAGCCCCTCCGACTCATCCGCCTGCTAAAAGGATTAATAATGCAGGACGGGCCTGGTATCACACACACACACACGCACTCAGACCTGGAATGGTGCAGGTTTAAAGGAGTGAGATGGATGTCTCCTCCAGATATCTGGGGCCAGCGTCCTCTGAAAGTCGACTATTCCTTCTTGTGGTGCCGTTGTTATATTTTATTAAGATACCGTTGGAGGTAGGTGAGCAAATTACACAAATAATTTGGTTTGAAAAAATGTATTACTGCTATACAAAATTATAATTATATATGTATGTATATGTATATATATACATATACATATATAGAGATAGATATATTTTTAAATAATTAACTGAAGTAATAAGAAATTAGAATTGATTTGTGGCACAGCATTTTAAAGTCAAAAGTCTTCAGTCACGCGTCACCGGAGTTAAAGTCCAAGTTTATTTTTATTTTGGTCAGGTCCAGTGTAAAGTCATCAAATTGGTCATGTGACTCGATACTTTCATCCCACTGATGCTTCACACAATGTGGGAAGAGGGACCTCCTTGAAGTAGAGTATCCGATTCCAAAAAGATGAATAAATAAATCAAAAGCAAAGCCCGACAGCCATAACGCAAGCTGAATACGGATGTAACATTCACACGGCGGAGTTAAAGATTAGAACATTTCTCCAAACGAGAGAAAGAAGGGAGTCCGGGACAACGGGATCGAAGGTCAAAGCGCCATGCAGCGGCTACCATTTTAATCTTTCCCAGAACAGACTGGTCCGAAGCCTTCCTCCTGTTTCTAGCTCCGTGACACTTTGACACCCAAACTCCGCTCCGGCGTCCGGATCGGGTTGATAAATGCGGCTCCCAGACCCCTCAACTCCATCAAGGAGCCAGAGCGGCCTGGGAATCCACTGACCCTCCGAGTAAACACGGCAGTTAACCCGACCGACGCAGACCCGTCCATCCATCATTTCTCTCTGGAATCGGAGAGTTATGCTTCGCCGGAGGAGAGCTTAATCGGAATGTCTCTTACAGTGTGTGTGTGTGTGTGTGTGTGTGTGGGAGAGCGAGAGTGAATGACAGACTGTGTGAGTAAACGAGGGAGAGAAGGGGGAGTCGGGCCGTGCGGTCACAGACCATCCAGACCGGTTTTGGAGTCAACATCAGACACGAGTGAAGTAGAATAAATAAATAGCGAACAAACCACCACACATAATGTCATGGACTACATGGAGTCAGACACCCCAACAGCACATTACCCCCCAGCCACAGCTCCAGATACCCCAGTCATGTGACGTCCTAAAAGGCATCGGGCTCTCGTGTGGTCTCCTTTTGATGGGCAGCGTCGCGGAGGCATGACAGGCTCACATTATTCACTTCGCCGAGTGATTATCTTTCCCCCCGCTTGGAAACAAAAATCTGTCTTGGAGTGTATTTGTTGCTATTTGGCACGCTCGGAAAACAACACCGCCACGGAGGGGAGTCGTTAGGGCCCCGGGAAACCCACACGGGCCTGTGGCCGTGGACGGCTGCGAGGAATAACCGAGTGTTAATAACCCCGCGGCGAGGCAAAGGAGTCCACCGCCATGTGGTAGAAATAAAACGAGACGAGCCGGTGAAAGGAAATGCCTCCTCCCTCCGATTCCTCTCGTGAATGTGCAACAGCGTGCCGTCTTCAAGCTTTCAACAGATGTTGCCCCCCCCCCCCCTTCCACCTCCCAAAAAAAAGCTGTTTTTTCAGTCTTCAGAGAGGTGAAAGATCCCTTCGTTGGCGGCGGCGGCGCTCAACACGACGTCTCGCAGGCGAGTCGCCGCACGGGCCCTCCGGGTCCGCGGAAGACCCCCCCCCCCCTCGCACCGCTCGCCGACGTGACCCGGAATTAGTTTAGCGCTTGTAATCCTCAGTAATCGGTGTGTTTGCTCTGGTGTGTTTGCCGAAGGTGTTAGCCCGGAGCCGGACACACACACACACACACACTGCAGCCCTCCATCAGGGTCGGGGCGCGACGGGCTGATAGCTCGCACGGCGAATACACCGATGAACCGTGACAGGAGGAAAAATAAATATAAAAAACAACTATAACAACAGGGAGAAGCAACAATGGAGGGCTGCAAGTGGAGTGTTGAGTTGTGTGCGTGTGTGTGTGTGTGTGTGTGTGTGTGCAGGCAGAATCAGCCATTCTGACTGACACTTGACATGCACCAAGAGGCACAGGACTCCTTGATCTAGCTACAGTAAAGATGAATAAAAGATGAAACAGACTCGAGTAGAACATAGGCTACATGCCGCCACCCCCACTCCTCCCTCGATGCACACACACACACACACACACACACACACACACAGAGAGAGAGAGAGAGCTGCTTTGCATCCGGTTTGAATTGCCTGTCATCCGTAACTGCCTGCAGACCTTTTTGAAGACAGGTGAACTACAAAGTGTGTGTGTGAGAGAGAGAGAGAGAGCGAGAGAGAGGGGATTTCCTCTCTGCTGCATGTCACTCAGTTCAGCTCCCTGCGTGTTTGGACGCTTATTATTATTGCTGCTGTTCTTTCGCTCCCTCACACCGCAGCCGCCGTCGCAGGTTAATGGTTTACAAATTCCTGCCGAGCCAAACGTGTGATGAGCAGCGATAGCACCCAGTGGCGACAATTAACCTGCTCCTCTCAGAGAGGGAAGGAGCTCCTCAGGCTACCCGACGGCTTTCTTTGGATTTGAGCCTATAGATGTTGTCTCCTGTAATATATCCGAGCCCCGCGAAGACGAGATAATCACCGCCGAGAACGCCAAGACTGTTTTTTTAACCCTTTCTGCCACGAGGTGCGGCAAAAAGCAGACATCGGTGCTAGTTTCAGTGTTTCATCGTCCTCCGGTGACTCATGTGTTCACCCCTCGGTGAGGCAGCGTTTGTTTCCAACAGCGAGAAAAAAGTGTTTTCTTCTTTTCCCCTTCATATTCACTTTAGCCAAGTTTTTCGGAAAAGTGCCCTAAATTTCTCAATTTAAAAATTCTCAGGATTACATTTTTTATTTATTTAATTCAAATATGCAGAGCTCAAAATCAAAAGGCGATATGTGCCAGATTTCGTTCCATCTGGGTAAGCACACACACACACACACACACACACACACACACACACACACACACACACACACACACACACACACACACACACACACACACACACACACACACACACACACACACACACACACACACACACACACACACACACACACACACACAGTGTGCTCAGCGAGGCCTCATCCCCCGGGTTAAGAGAGCCACAGAGGTTCTAAAGGAGGGGAAATAATCCACGCGGACACCCCGCGTTTTCCCGGACACACAACTTAACCTTTTGCCACACATTTCATGTCGCAAACTGTTTTTTTGTCCAACAGATACAGAGCGCGTTTTTTCAAGATTCTGATCAGTTAAACAACCGGGGAGAGAAAAACGTCTCGTCGCGGTGGGAAATAATTGGAATCGGGTTGAGTTTGTCCAGGTTGTCTTGGAGTTGGAGCCGAAGTGTTCTTACAGCTCTGGGAGTTCGTCTCAATGGGGAGAAAGTGACTGGTGTCGAGCAGCCGCGGTGCAGGGAGACAACTCGGGGCTTCTAATGAGGCGCTGCTCTTTTACTGGCGGGCTAATGGAAACCTCGGGAGACCTTGGCTTCCTCTCTCTCTCTCTCTCTCTCTGTGTGTCCTCTCTTCCCAGAGGCAGGCTCACTCTAATGGCTACCTCTGGGACTTAACACCTGGGACGAGTGAAGCTTTACAGGTTTACTGTCATCACGTTCTCCTCTTCCTCCTCCACCTCCTACACTACTTTTTCCATTTCTTCGGGAAAGCGGTGAGGAGTTCCCGGACTAACTTAACCTTTGACAGCGGATGATTATTTAAAAAAAAAAAAAATACAAAAAAAACTATTAAGAGGGTTTCTCCGAGCCTCCGGGGGAACTTTTCTTAACGTGCTAAAGAGGGTTTATTTAGAAGCAATAAATGACCATTAACTCCGGAGGGAGGACGGCTGCTTGTGTTCGGACTTGGGCAACAACATCCACATGATCAGCTCGTTAAAACGGGCCGAATGCAGCCGAGGGAGGCTTGTGCGCTTCCTTGTCTTCCTCCAATACGACTTCATATGTTGTTTTCTTGTCGTCTGCTTAGATATTGCAAAGCCCCTCTGTGGCAGCTGTCACAGGAGGCTTCCCGCACGCAGTCTTCCTCTTCTTCTTCTTCTTCTCTTTTGTGAGAGTGGGTCTTGTGTTTTTCGCCGAGCGTGTGAATTCAGGAGTGTGTGAATGTTTGACATGCAAGTTTCCTCAGAGGCTCTGTGCCTTTTATCCTCCTCTGTGGCGGCCATATTGTCTTGTGTGGGGGAGGCGGGCTGCCACAGGGCAGCGCTGCCACGCCCCTCTCCACAGGTCTCCCCTTTCACAATTAACCGCTTGTAATTTCGGGGATGAAAGCGGACCCCTTTTTCTCCATTTCACTCTCTCTTCTCGGGCTGGTGGTGGTGGGGGGGGGGGAGAGGCCTCCGTCTCTCCGCGCTGACCAAAAGCCTCTCTGAAGAGACGGCCACTCGTGGTCAGCGAGCCCTGGCCAAGGTCGCGCGAACCGAGCATGACATGTGTGGGGGGGGGGGGGGGGCTGCTTTTTAACAAATAATCTTCTCCTCTGGGAACACACGGTGGAAGTTTAGCCAACACAGAGGCACAGTTTGAAACTGCTTGGTTTTTTAAAAAAAAAAATTTTTATATTGGCCGCCTCGGCCGGAGGATTTGAGGCGAGAGGATGTGAACCTGCTGTCAGCTGCACGGTTGGCCGGCCGGCCGCTGCGTCCCCGAGGAGCCGCGGAGTTCCGGGAATCAGAAAACAGTCGGAGCGCCAAACAATCACATCATCCGAGAGTCCATCTTTGTCTTCCCTCTCGAACTGTAACCGTGTCAGAGCCTCCCAGCGTCTCACCGATCCTCTCAAAACGCAGAGTTTTAAAAACCAAACGACCTCGTTGACGTGACTCTTTAAGAACCGAGCCGTCGCGGTTTTTGTTTTCTGCGGCCGATCAAATCCCCAGCGGGGCTTCGTGGGTTCCAGCAGCGTCTCGGCCGCTCCGCAGATGGTCAACACACAGACCCTGTCGGCAAGCAGACGCGGGTCTGACCCCAGTCAAAGGCCTTTAACCCATCTCCGCGCATTATCTCCAATCAGGCCCGACCGATCAATACGGGCCGTCCCCGAGGAGAGCGAGGCCACGCTGACGTCCGAGCGCTCCCCATTCCTTTTGTCAGCGGACTATTACTCGCCGCGCCGCAGCTGAGCTCGTCAAAACACTTTAGACGTATCGGCTTTCACCATAACATCCCTGTGTGTGCAAACATCAGCGCTTGTGTGAGCGCTGACGATTTGATGCCCTCCACTGGGGCTCCAAAGAACCAGGTGGCCTCTTTGGGTCCATTGAGAGGAAGGAAGGAAGGAAGCGGGGCGAGGTCACTGGCAACAGAGGGCGGACGGGTCACCTACATGGAAATAGGAGCACCCCTGTGGTGAGCAGATAAAAGGGGCGAGCACCCATCCAGAACTGGCCTCGACATGGCCAGGAGCAGCAGCCTGACTCCGGCGCGACAACCACCAATAGGGGGGGGGGGGGGGGTTGAGGGGCCTTTAGATAGCAGCTTTCAAACAGCGCCGACATCCGCAAGTATCCGCAAGACTGATAGCGGAACATGAGTTTTTTTCTTTTTTTTTTTTAAGGGAGCCTCCTTTTCAACAATGCCCCACTTGTTCTTTTGGTGTGTTTTTTTCCAGCGAGGCACCATAAGTAGCTTTTTACTGAGGCGGCCTTGTCGGTCTGTTTACCTCCACAGCGTTTTATCACTGACGAGATTCAAAGGTTGGCCAGCGAGAGACATCCTGCTCGGGGACGGCGCCCGCTTTCTATCCCGCCGGTCCCTCGACTGTTGGCCTGACCTTTGATCTCAAACCACATCACACGGGGAATGAATATTGCGCGTGCTCGAAAAGATATTTACTGCATTCTTATGACCGAGAAACTCGCAAACATTTAAGCTTTTAAAAATATATTTTTTTAAAAGACACTTTTTCCGATACATTCCAGAAACACGAGCGTGCAGAAGCTTCGCCACAATCCTCGTACCACCCATGTGGCCGTGTGACGAGACGCTATCTCTGCTCAATTCTAAAGCCACTCGGTGTGGGAGGAGCCACAGCGTCAACAGTGCCGGGGCCCCGACAGCGAGCTAAGACCGGAGCCCGCGACACGACAGCAAAACCACAGCACAGTAATTATATATCAAAGCCCCTTCAGATCCAATAGGGCTAAATGGAATATGAAGAGAGCGACGTGCATCACAGAGTGACAGCGCCGTCAACAAGAGTCAAGAGTAAATAATACAAGAACAGAACCTCTCCTTTGAGAGAACTACAGTTCTTTACGGTCTGTGTCGATGTTTATGAAAAAGGGGCGGGACCCTTTAGTGTACACACACACACATATGTAATAAGTCTGACATATGACATGACACTGATAACTAAAAGGTGATTGTGCAACTTCCCATTGAATAAATACAAATAAATATATCTTGCATTTCTTCTGTTTTTTTGTAGATTGTATATCTTAATTAAAAGTGTGTCCACACAAATTGTTTTCTTTATTTACTCATTTTATTGTTAACTAAATGCTAAAGTTAGCTAAAAAACCCGATTTGGATCTGTTTTCCCATGACAGGTAGACACAACAACAAACACACGACAATAAATACACTACACAGAGCCACACTATACACAGCAGTCCTTCTGTGCGACATAATACAGAGAACACGCAGGATAAATCCAATAAATAGTCTTTTAATCGACTTTTGTGCTCACTTTAGCCGAAGCTTAAGGCCGGTGTTAAACACTGCTGACCTCCAGCTCTATTATCTATCTGCGTATGGATTATCAATCTGTTCAGGAATCAACATTAATGTACACGTTTAAGATAAGTACTTAAAAAAAGATATACTTATTAGTTACCACCAGTCGACTCGACTTTCACCAAAACCTCTAAACAGGTGCAAACAGAAAACAACGAACTGTTCACACTTAGTCACGCTGGCCTGTTGAGCTCCGACCCTCTTTCTGTGTGTGAGTGTGTGTGTGTGTGTGTGTTCCTTGGGGCCAGTTCATGCATGACCTCACTGTGAAAATGTGTACCTCCTGATACAGGGACCCCTCGGTCCAAAGTATGAATTGTGTGTTTGTCTTTGGCACAAATAAAAACTGTCAAAGTTGATCAGAAATCAACAATATGACTCGTTACAGCCACCTGCATTCATTTTGACCCCCCCCCCCCTCCCACACACACACACACACACCACACACACACTGTCTTCTCTGGTCCCTCTGTCGTTGGATTGACTGTGGAATTCCAGCTAAAAATGTGCATCCATTTGTGTGTGTGTGTGTGTGTGTGTGTGTGTGTGTGTGTGTGTGTGTGCTTGGAGGGGGTGAAAACTAGATACACCAGTGGACAGCAGAGAGATTGTGCAAATAAAGGAGAGGTGGATTGCTCAACACACACACACACACACACACCATAAAAGACCGTCACCATGATCCGATCATATTCCCACAGAATATATTTCAATGCCACACAATTTTGCCTCTGTGTGAAACATTCCGGTGCCCCCCCCTCTTGTATCTGGTCCTAATGGGAAACTTTGGAGGCTCAGCAGCAGTGAAGGATTTCCTTCCTCACTCGATGAAATAGAATCAGCAAACTGTTTTGTTTTGTTGTTGTTGTTGTCTTTGCTTACACCAGTTATCAAACAATGTTTGCTTCTTTTCTTTACTGCAGTCAAAGCGTGTCAAGACGGACTCCCCGATGGTAGAACCCTGAGAGCACCGAGACGCCAACACGCCGATTGACTTCACGGCGTAAACGCCACCGTCGGTATCCTGTTGCAGCACGCCTCACACACACACACACACACACACATTATCTCAAGTGTCCTCAAATGTGTTGCTTTCGATGCCGAATTTAAAAAAGTGCGTCAGGCTGAACATGTTGGGTTATTTGTGCTCAGGACAATATGCTTCCATTCCCCCCTGACAGAGAAACCTCCAGTCACGGCTTCAGAAAGGAATTGTATTTCATGGCCTCCACCAGCAGACACCTCTCCACCAGAGACGTTGTGAAATACCGCGACTGAGAGTTGAATAACCTCCTCGCTCAAAACCCAAAAGTACATCTGTCTCTATCAAAGGGAGCGCAGGAAACGGTGTCTTCAGTCTGAATGCTGCATTGATGGGGGGTGGGGGGGGGGCTTCAAGGTCTTGCATATTTAACGTGTGGCAAAAAAAGAGCAAATCCCTTCAGTCAAGATCGAGAAACCTAAAAGTTTGTATTTATGTATTTGTGTATCAATCTGTCAGGAGCTTCAACTTCAGATGCAAACACAGGAGGAAAAGACTTTTAGATATTGTGGAGGAAATAATAAGCATATTTTAAGGGGGGAGTCCAATAGTCCTGCGTCATAACTTTAGCTTGTTTATTTGTGTGTAAATAATAATAATAATAATTAATTTTTTTAAACGTCCAGTCTGACGCATTTGCATTACATTAGATACAGAAAAACAAACCGGTGGATTAGAGAAGGCTCGAGTAGCTGGTACCATGAACACTGCGTGACGTAAACGCAGAGGGAGACGTTAGTGTGTGGACCTGTGAGAAGTTAAGCGGGTTTCACTGAGTGGGATCCTCGCTTTGTCTTGCAGATCCTTTTTTGTTCCCCTCGCAACGTGAACCGTTTGACATAAGAATGACCGGCCCGGTTAACCCGCTCTGTGAGCACTGTCGGTGAAATATTCTACATGACACTACAAAACACTTTCATAGATTAGTTTTTTCTCTTTAGTTCTCAGAAATCTAAAAAAATTACAAAAAGTTTGAAGGATTTCTCTGGATCTCTTCTCACTGGATTTGTGCCATCCACGTTACGCACTTCATGTCACTCACGCGTTGCAGTAAAACATAATAAACAATATCCGTGAGATTTTATCACGAAAGAGCTGACGGAAGGAAACTAAAAACACATCGTTCACCTTGAATAAAAACAGATTTGCACTTCAGTGGCACTTGAATTGCACTTATGTTATTACTCATGGTATTTTTGTAGTTTGGCTTTCTTGAAGACTTGTTACTTTCTTGATTGTTGTTGCTCTGAGTTTGTATTCTCATGGTTGAATGTAAGTCCCTTTGGATAAAAGCGGAGTATAATGTAACGACTTTCCTATCCGCCAAATCCATCTCCAAATTAATCAAATTTCATTTCTAAAAATAAAAATAAAAATCAACAACACGAATAGCAAGTATACTTTCACAGTATACTTTCCCATTCTAGCTCAACAGAGGAGCCCGGAGACACGTCAGCGCGGAGTTGCAGTGTTGCGCAGTGTCCAACAGAGATCACTGCGCATCGCAGAAAACAGGCCAGCCTCACTGATCTCCGAGCAGCCTCGTAATGTGACACCAATCAATGCTAACATAAATAAATAATGACAATAACAACAGACGAGATCAAAACAAGTATGCGATCATAACGTAAAATTAACTAATGCAATTAATAAGGTCTAATAACAGTAATACGCCTGGGGTGGGCAAGAAGCAGAGTCACAACCCAATGTTGTCACAGTGTAATTTGAATAGCTGAACTTTGGAATCAACTCTAAATTTGCTGGATGATTATTATTATAATGAATATATATAAATGTTTAAATCTGTCATTCTTTTATGGAGGTCCTACCAAACCAATTTGGAGTTAATTAGCGTATTGAGTCGCTTCTTGGTGATTGTTGGAGATGAATAAAGAAAACCTTTATATGTATCTTTAGAAACACGATACATTTATATAAAACGCACATATTATTATTTTTATATTGGCGGATTGATCTATAACCAACACTGTTTTCCAGCACCGCACTACCGATTTCCCTTTTAAATCTTTTAAAATTATTTTTATGGAGCAATTGAATCGTCTAGAAATGACCCCCGCTCTTCTCATTTGGTGTTTTTTCATCCACTCAGTCCCCCCAACACCGCGCAGTCCTCGTACCTGTACCACTCCAGTCCGTTCTCGTAGTTGCGGTCGAAGAAGTGCGGCTCCGCTCCCACGGCTCTGATGTCTGGGTGCACCCGGAGGAACTCCAGCAGAGCCCGGGTCCCTCCTTTCTTCACCCCGATGATGATCGCCTGCGGCAGCTTCTTGCTCCCGGAGCCGTTGGAGAAGCTGGACATGGCGCTGGGCTCCGCGGCTCTCTGCTGCTCGCCGCCGCGCATCTCGTCCCAGTCGTTATCGAGCAGGTCTCGGGACGCCGCGGTCCTGATGGACGGCTCCTCGTAGTCGCTCTCAATATCCTCCCACGGCTGCGGTTGGGCCAGCAGTCGGGACACCAGGTCCGTCCTGCCGCTCTCTGTCCTCCAGCCCACCGCCGCGCCGGTCTCCTTGCCCCGGTAACGGTCCACCACCAGACTGGGCATGGCGGAGCAGTAGCCCACGCAGGAGTACAGCATGTAGACCCAGATGAAAAACATGATGCTGAGCAGTATTAGTTTCTTCTTCACGGGGCTGGACCAGAGGGCATACAGGCTGTGACACACCGGGCTATATTCCATAAGCCTTTCGATTGAAAATCATATCCCAGCGGCGCATATTGCCTCACTCACTCCTGGTGGCACCTCGACAATCCTCGCAAAATTACGCACATGCTCGCCTCAAACTACAACAACAAAAAAGAATAAATAAAACACACACGAACACACAAAATACTACTCTAGATATAATCGGAGATAGGGATAAATCCAGCAGTGAAAAGGCATTGAGGAATTTGAAATCATAGTTTTTGGCTACAATGTGTGGGATCGGTGAGCTGCGACAGGCGCACCGCGCTGCTGCTCCGGGCTCATCTCAGGTTGGATTACAAAAAAGATGCAGCGGGCGCAGGAGACTTTATAGAGAGGCGCGCGGCGGAGCGACGGCGGCGGCAGCCAATGGGTGCGCGGCAGATGAGACAGGTGGGCCGTCCGCCGATGGGAGCGGGCCAATCAGAGGGAGGCGCGGGCGGTGCCGGCGGTGGGAGCCTCGGCTGTGGAGACCGAGCGTGTGTGCGGGGCTCTGCGGAGAGTTCGGAAAACTTTCTTATTGGGGGGAAAAGACGCCAATTAACGGGTGTTTCTCCCGTGAGCGGAATTATTGTTCACAATGACTTTCACACGACTTTTTAAATGTTTTTTTCCTTCCCTCAGCAGGTTGATTCTGACTTTGTTTGAACTCTTTTGTTTAAGCTTTTTTATTATTTATGAAATAAATAAACTGCCAAATCAATCTCATCCGGAGCTTCGACACTAATGGAAAGAGTTAAGAGAAAATATACGAGCAGACCTATAATTATCCATTTAAATCTTAAAACACACTTTATTAAATGATTTTACTTCTGATTTGACTTTATACGTCTGACTTCTGAAAGAAGTAATGGCGACGTCACGTGTTGTCAGTTCACGCTCTTATGATCATATTCATGCAATTTAAACAGAGAACTTTCACAGCTCGTTACAACATTGTCATGTTTTAGTGATACAATTAATTATATAATTAATGTTAATCTGAACAATTAGGCCTGGAAAAATAATAGCAATAATGATACGATAAGTTATGCAACTTAATGCCGAGGGAAACTGCAATGATAATTAAGAATGTGCACATATAATTTAATAACATTTATGACAGATTAACTATGAACTAGAACTACTTACAATAAAATTTTTTCTTTGCTTAACATGAGTCTTAATTGAATCTGTTCTTTACATTATAGTAACTTTCTTTACGTCTCCAGACGGTTTTCACGCCACTTTGAACAACTCACGGCTAAAACACTTGAGACTGAATTATAAAGCTGTAATCACATATTCGACCGCGAATATATACTCCTTTTGACAGTATTACTGTTATTGAAACGAAAGGCTTTGTTGTTTTAGTATTGCTTCATTTGTGACATGAATTCCGCATAATAAACTTGAGAAGTCTATTCAATAAGCTGCACATTATAGCTACAAGGCTATTTCATTACGACCTTTTATTTCTTCTCCAACATATTCAGTGTATTTTTTACTTGAGAAGATATGACCTTCATCACAGCGAAGAGAGTCTGCAGAGTTCTCATAAAACTGAACCAACTGAATCAAAAGCCCTTGTCATGAGGGTTTTCATCCTGGATATAATTCAGTCGTGTTCCAAACACGAAGCTGCACATAGTTAACATGTAATAAATCGGCTATCCGGGAGCATTGAGAATATGCAGTTAATGTAGGGAGATAGAAGAAGAGAAACGTGAAGCGACTATTTTTCATCCGCGACAGGAGATGAGTCAAAACAGATCCACGTAATTCAAACCAAGGGAGCTGCAGCTGCGTTACGAAACGGACCCACTGGCGGCTGTTTAGGTTTTAAATCGAACGAAATAGAGAAACATCTACTTATATATTTACGTTTTTGTTATCGTATATTAATTAAAGGCTTTTATTTTGTAGTTGTGGTATTCTCGCCTAAATAACGACTTGCCTTATTAAATGGATGACGGGATCGAACGAGTTAAAAAATAAGCTTGTTTCTTCTTTTTTAAAATAGAGGACTGGTCTGTAAATGTGTCCGCCTGCGTTGGCCAATAGGAAGACCTGTTGCGTGTTTGTGTGAGTTTATTATTCTGAAAAGTTTTTATTTGTTCCTCCCCCACTCGATGTTAGTGTTTTATTTCTTTAATATTCTCACAGGGACTTTTACATTAGTGGTCGCACAGTTTTAGTTGCTTCAAGGTTTTCCTGCAACGACCTTTGAAGAGAGGCCAGAGGTCACCCGTCTTCCTGACGGGTTTCATAGCGCCCTCGGTGGTTCTCCCACACAGCGTGGATATTAAAGCTGATGGCGGTTTGTGGAGCTTCTCTCCCCTTTACAGATATATTTATATATATTTTTGCTCCTCAGTATTTTTGTTGTTGTTGACTGGCAAGAAAGCTCAGACCCACTTGGAATACCGACAGCAGCAGCTGGAAGGAGAGCAGCCTCCATGTTTTTAATGTTTATAAAAAGAGAAAGAAGGGAGAGATGAAATATTGCTGATTTATGAAATAATACTTTATTTGAAATGTTTCTTCAAATTTTTATAATTAAATATGATACATCAAAAGTCTATGACTAAATCCCCTGCAGACATTTTAATATATTATATGCTTTGAATGATAATTAGAGGTCTGATGTTTAGATCAGAACAAAAACACATCACACATTACAATTCTTTAAATTACATTGACTTCTTGACTGAATATGCAAATATTTCCCTTTGCAAAAATAAGTTTAGACACAAGCCGTCTCCCCTGCAGTCCATTCTGAATGCTCTGGGCGAGGTTTCAAGTTGCACATCGAAACCATGAATAGCTCGCACACGGTGGCCGTGATGACCGGACGGCGTCCACGCCGGGAACTCTGGGATTTGAGGCGAGAGCAGAGAAGCTTTCATCTGAATCAGCGCCTACATCCCTCTGCTCAAGGAATCAGTTACAAAAAGAAGACCTTTTTGAGGGCTACAAAAAAAAAACGTGAAGATAAACGTGCATAAGAGCGTTTCGTGTAAATAGTGGATGGTTTTTACCTTTCACCAGAAGAGCAGGGACACCTCTCTCGTTTCATCTGAGGAGGAGAAGCTCTGCAGGTTGTGGCTTCATAAATCAAGCACCTGTTGAAAGCTCAGCCATCGGCCTAAAGTTGAATACTGAAGAGAATTGATACGCTCAACCATCAGCAGCAGGAGCGACCACCAAAAGCAAATAACTCCGGAAAAGTTAATAATAATAATAATGCGGAGTTGTTCTCGTGGCCGACGGGACAAGACAGCCCCAGCACTCCACCCCGAGGAGCGACGTTGTAAACCACGACCGGCCATCACACTGAGCCCTGGAGGGTGACATTCAATCTCCATACAGGTTGGTGTGTGTGTGTGTGTGTGTGTGTGTGTGTGTGTGTGTGTGTGTGTTCCCCTCACTCCATTTCTCTCTCAAGTGTAACAGCTGGCTCGATCGCTCCCATTTCACCCCTCTGATATGGAACTGTGTATCCGGTCAGACGCTTTACGAGGATGTCGAGCCCGTTTCAGGTCTCCCGGCCTTGGCTAAATCCCACAGTTCCTCCTCCCCCTTTCTTTATGGAGGGAGGATGGCAGCGAGAAGGGGAAGGCGACGCTCGTTCCTCGGAGCGCGCTGATGGAATTGTAACCAAATACCAAAAGTAGGGGCAAAGGGGCGGAAGGGGGAGCACATGTTGACTGACAGGTGCGGAGGTGGGCCGCTAAATGGAGCTCATTGGAGTGACGGTGATCTGTGCTTAAAGCGAGGATATCCACGAAGGCCACAACTGAAACTTGAATCCATATAAGACGCGGACGCGAGGCCAGCGCCACCCAACGAGGCTCCGTATGCGGCCTCCTCGACGCGTCGGGGAGATTCAGAACTTCTAAAAGAGAGAAACGGGAAATAATTTGACTCAAAAGACACAATCACGGAGCGTTGACTTTATTGTGAGAGAACACGCGGCCCCGTGTTATGAAAACAGGGGGTTAGCGGCTCCCTTTGCTTTGGTGCCGGCGGGTCCGTGCTGAAGTTAACCGCCACCAGAAGGAAAGAAGAACATTTGCGGAGCGGCGGAAACACCACGAAGCTAAACTACCCGTCGAGCAACGAGTCCCAGGTTAACGTCAAACGAGCTGCCGCTTCAAACGGTTTACAGTCGTCCGTTTTTTTTATACACAGACTGAAAATCTCACATTCGTCTTGTGATCACACGATGTCTTCACGGCCGTTACACATCCTCTTCTTCTCTTTTGCATTTGGTACAATGCAATGACGAGGATCCCCGTGTGGATCCATAGGAGCGATTTACACTGTACAAGATATATCAGTCATGTACAACATGGAGGGGGACCTGGCGGGGGCCCGATATAAATAAAATACAGAATATATATATATACAGCGCACACGTCGAAATGATTACGACCCGATGTAATGATTCAGTGTGCTTTCTGTGAATCAGTTATTTTGATCCAAATCATTTCCAGCTCATTTCCTGATCGGCGGTGAGCGCCGCTGGCTTCAATCAAACCGATAAAATAAAGTGTCCGTCATCCCGAAGCCCTCCGAGCGGCGAGGAGAGACGCTGAGGGAGCATCTCCGTGAAAAGTAAACTCTCAAGAGGTCCTCGAGAAAAAAAAGAGAGAGAAAAAGAAAAGTGTTCAAGCATCTTTGAAACTCGTCAGCTTTGCAGCGCGAGGGCCGCGGCCGCAGTGGGCGGAGCCTCCTGCTCCCCCCGGGGCTTCTTGCAGGTGAGCGCCAGCAGCAGCAGCATGGGCAGGTGCCACAGGCTGCAGAAGAACAGCTTGCGGGCGCTGCCGCGGTCGCCCTGCCGGTGGAAGCGGAAGGCCAGGTAGCTGATGTACAGGTTGATGGGCAGGGAGACGACGGGGAAGGTCCAGGTGGTGACGTCCAGCACGGGCGCCAGCGTGGACAGGCCGATCAGGCCCAGGCTGTGGCGCAGGGCCACCCGCTTGCACATGCCCGGGTGGGTGACGGACATCATGCGGTAGCCGCCGCGCGAGTAATCCTCCCTCAAGTTCCAGCTGAGGGCGTTGAAGTGAGGGAACTGCCAGCTGTACAGGAAGCCACCCATCAGCAGAGCACCTGGCGGGGGAGGGGAAGGAGGGAGGAGAGAGAACGGGGGCGGGGGGGGGAATTATGCAGGACTCTAATGTGCTGAGCGTGCAACATATGAGGCTGAAAGTGATGAAATGAAAGTTGTATGTCGTGAATCTCATAAAAAAAAGCTTTTTTTAAGCGTATAATGGCAATAAAAGTACTTCTATAACGTAAACACATTTAGATCTCATTACTTTACATTCTAAAATATTGAATAGATGGAAATGTGTTGTGGCCTTTACAAACACTGGTTATCATATGATACGAGTGTATTCATTCACACACATCTTATATTTCTGTCCCAATTTTGTAGTTCACGACTATAAATCATAGTTTTTGCTGACATCAGTATCAATTAATCCCATTTTAGGTTCCCACAGCCCAAAAGGTATGTTTTCAATTTGCTCGTTTTCCCCGATTAACAGTCCAAAACCTAAAGATTTACCATTTTCATTGATATAAAAAGCAGAGAAACGTCTAAAGATGTCCCCATTTGAGGCGGTGGATCAAGTGAATGTTCGGCCTCCATGTTTGATGAACCTCTTCTCGTGTTCCCCGAGCCGCGCGGGGCTGGCGAGTCGTACCTGGCTCCAGACAACCGGTGGCAGCCGTCCAGCCCATGACGGGAGGTATGGCGCCCACCACGGCCCCCACCCAGGTGTTGGTGATGCTGTGCCTCTTGAGCGGAGTGTAGCAACAGGTGTACAGGAAGATGTTGAGGGCGCCCAGGAAGCCCGTCAAGGGGTTCACCGCCGCCGTGAGCAGAGCGATTCCGGGAATTCCACAGGCCAGAGCAAAGGACACGGCATGGAGGGGACTGGAGGAGACAGAGGAAGAGCAAATGAGAAGGACGACATCGACAAGAGGGCAGGGATAAACATTTGCTTCAGATGTCGTTTTGTTTTCTTTGATTAAAGGAAAGTTAGAAAACAGATTTAGGCTCAGACAAAAGCCCATAACTGCCATGGGAACTGTGGGAGAACGGTTTGCACACACACACACACACACACACACACACACACACACACACACACACACACACACACACACACACACACACACACACACACACACACACACACACACACACACACACACACACACACACACACACACACACACACACACACACACACACACACACACACACACACACGAGGCTTAGAGGAAGCTCATCTGATAAGAGTTTGTCGGGGATAAAAGTCGCCCTGCAAGAGGACGAGCATGTGCACACGCCAGAGATCAAAACAAGCGGAAGAAAAAAAAAACACTGCGGCTCAGGCTTTTAGCCGGATGAAGAAGTCCTCTTCCTCCTCCTCGCCCCCTTTTAATGAAAGCAGAGATGTCGAGGTCTGGTTGAAATTCACCAGTAAATGCTCTATAAATTAAAGAGAAGGTTAAGATTATAATCTTGACCAAAAGCAGCCCCTTTTCTTCTTTTTCTTCTTCATAAAAAAAAAAAAGAGCAAACAGGGCTTTTATTTTGGCGGCGTGGCCGAGCAGGGAGATTGGGCCATTAATGTGATTAGTGGTTGTAGTGTCTGTTTTATGTGGGCTGAGGTGGGGCCGTGCAGGCTGGCTGTGGGCTGACCCAGTGGGGGTCTGGGGAGGGAGTGAGTCACGTGGCTCGGGGTGGAGGATGGGGGGGGGGGGGGGTACCGTCTTCCGCTTACAGTCGTGACGCAGAAGACGGTCACCGCGTCAGGAGGGCGATGTTAACAGAGAGCCGAAGATGTGGCCCACCGGTCAGACCGCCACGCGGGCCGAGGAGCCAAACGTAAAGCATTAGGAATTCACCCCCGACGTTCAAGGATCAAGACGATTCTACTTCAATCGTGGTTGAACACGGAGGCTTCAGGGACTGCTGGAAAACTGAGAGCAGACTACTGACTCGCACACATACAGACTATTCCCACAAGCGTACACCGTTAATGTATCGACAGCCAGGATGGAGCAAATATCAAATGGGGAAACGAATAGAAATGACTAATCCTGTAAAATAACTAAGAAACCCATCATAATGCTGCACATTTGTGCAGAAGAAAAGGCAAAGAGGGCAAGTGAAAGTGCTACATGTGGCTGAGCTGGTAAAGTATGCAGAGAGAGCAAAGTGGGAAGCGACATTAATAAGAATGAGGCAAACTTTCGCTGAGATGTGGCTTTGCACTAAGAGCGAGATTAACTGAATCATTAAACGACTGGCAGCCCCCTGAATGGCTTCCAAAACATGTCCAGCCACAAAAAAAGGAGGAAAAAAACACACAATTTCTCAGGCTACATGATTTTGGCAGGACAGATTCCTGAGAAAAAGAAGCATTTAGTAACAGAAAACAGAGTAAAACCAGTAAAGTTCATTCTTGACTTTGGAAATATCCATTTGACAAAGTTATCCCAAAAGAGCAAACGTCAGCAAACTGAAAGCTCTTCAGCGTCACCAACACGTGCGAGGGGGGGGGGGGGGGGGAGAGGGACTGTCATCCACATTTTTAAAGAAGAACAATAGAAGGTGGGAAAGATGATACACCATTGAAGTCCAGACAAAAGATGACAAGCTATTTCCGAGCCGCGCATCTTGCCGTGTAGACGGACTTCCGCAGCAACACAGATGTAGAGGGTGAGGGGAGGAAAGGACACACACACACACGTCATTCGGCATGTGCAAAGCCTCGTCCTGAATACAACACGGGGAAATGTGTAAGATCTGGCCTTCTGATGCCTTGTTTGACAGGACGGTCTAGCCTCCCATCTGCCCGCTGTCTCGCCCGGAGGTGTGTGTGTGTGTGTGTGTGTGTGTGTGTGTGTGAGCGAGAGAAACAAAGAGCCGGAGATGTTGCGTTTGTTTCCGTGCGTCTCGGACACAGGCGGACACACACCTCCTCCCCTGTAAGCCGGCGCGGGCTAAAAGCCAGAGAGACGAGGCCGTGTTTGGATAGCGAGAGGACATCTTTAATCACCAGCTCATCGGCACGAGACTTTTAAACAGCACGTCAACGGAGAATTCCTGAAAACTGGGATGCGATCGCTGCGGGTCAAGGTCCAGCTGTGGCACTAACACACCGGTTCAGCCCTAAAGGGCCCATTTAGCTGCTATATATATATATATATATATATACACTACCGTTCAAAAGTTTGGGGTCACTTAGAAAAGTCTTTATTTTTCAAAGAAAAGCAGTTTTTTCAATAAAGATAACATTAATCAAAAATACACACTATACATTGTTAATGTGGTAAATGACTATTCTAGGTGGAAACGTCTGGTTTCTAATGAAATATCTCCAGAGGTGTATAGAGGCCCATTTCCATCAACTATCACTCCAGTGTTCTAATGGTACATTGTGTTTGCTAATCGCCTTAGAAGACTAATATCTGATTAGAAAACCCTTGTGCAATTATGTTAGCACAGCTGAAAACAGTTATGCTGGTGATATAAGCTATACAACTGGCCTTCCTTTGAGCTTGAAGTTTGAAGAACAAAATTAATACTTCAAATATTAATCATTATTTCTAACCTTGTCAATGTCTTGACTATATTTTCTATTCAATTTTCAATTCATTTGATAAATAAAAGTGAGTTTTCATGGAAGACACGAAATTGTCTGGATGACCCAAACTTTTGAACGGTCGTGTATATATATATATATATATATATATACCTCAGTAGGCAGCCGAGGCTTTAAGCTTCCACTGGTTAGCTGCATGTGGATCGGAGCGGTTCATCCTCTTATGTCAACAGGTTGTTTGCTTTGGGTCCAAGTGAATCAAAAGGAAAGGGGAGACGGAGCTCTTTTCCTGTCAGAGTCAAATGCAAAGGAGGCAGTTTCCTGGCACTGACAAAGGGGGAATTGGACATGTGGTTTGATTTGTGTTATTATATTTTGCTTCATGCATCAGTGGAAATCCGTGGCTGCCGCTTAAGGGTGGCAGCCTCCCAAAGGGGGGGGGGGGGGGGGGCAGGTAGGGACAGGTTTATTATCCAGTCAGATGAGGCGGACTAGGAGGAGCGTGGCGATGCCGAGGTTATCCGACATCTAAATCAGTGGAGGTAGCAAAGAAAGGGTGGTCATGAAACTACGCCCCCCCCCCCAAGCGTTCATTCCACCTGACAGGTGTACAGGCTGGTATGCATTCCTGTCATTGGCAGCAGCTGCTCCACACACTCCGCACGGCGATAGCTTGATAACGAAATACGGAGCAGTCGGGTTAAAATCAACATGGATGTTTGCTCAGTGCTATCGTTTTTATTTAAAGCACCACGCCTTATAGGATGGCTTGCAAATACCAATTGCTTTGACAGGTCACTGTTTGAACGAAGGAAGTAAATGTCCCCCCGTCAAGCCGAAACCAGGATAGAAGATCCGCGATCTAGTCGCCCGTCGCAGACGGTGACATCAGCCCTGCATGAAGTGCACACACAGCAGCTTAAGGGGCTCCGGAGCGGTCATGTCGGGCTGCTGCGTGCCGACGAGCTGGACACGTCTTTCAGACAGAAGACCACGAGGACAACGGCGTGTCGAAGAAGCACAACGACTGAACACGCTACCTGATTTGTCCTCTGACCAGTGGGCGGTTCTTTGTGCGGTTCATGTTGGAGTCGAAGGGCACCTCGAAGTACTGCGGAGACAGAAGCACAAGTGGGTCAATGCAGGAGACACACACACACACACACACACACACACACACTGAACGACTTCAGACAGCAGGGAAAGCTCATCACTTCGGTCGTCTGATTCTGAAGCGTTGCCTAAAGCCCACTTGAAGTGGGCTTTCTCCTATGTGTGGTTCTCGAGCGCCTCCTACACGGCGGCTCAAACACAAACTACGGATCACTCGTTCGCAGCAACGTCGAGGTGCAGAAGGTCGGGCTGAGGAACAATAGTGCGGACAAACACTGATTTACGGCGCAATCATTCTGCGGAACAAAACCCGCGTGTGAATGGAAAGAAAAGGCCACTGGGACGCATATCTCCCCGATGACGGTCGCGTCTGAACCAAAAATGCTCCGCCTGTACTTTGGAGAGCGAGCGGACTGGAGGTGGAAGGTGGAGGCAGCGAGCTGTTGGGTGTTCTGGGATACAACTATGTGAAAAACTACTTATACTCCTGTTTTATGATCCGCTCTGGAGGAGTATGCTTCAAAGTGCTCCCATGAGATTGGCAATGTGTGACTAAAATGCAAACACATGGGGTGCTTAAACGCAGGAACTGGCTAATCTGTGTGTGTGCAAGTGTGTGTGTGTGTGTATGTATAGATGTGTGCATTTTGCTTGCCTGCATAAGAGCCTTTGACTAATGAAGAAAACAGATAAAGCACTTAGACTACGAAATATCGAGAACCATCTCTTGTTATTTATGGCTCAAATAAAAATATCTAATAAACGGATAATCCCCTTTTCTTTTCTAAAATCCAGGTTTACAGATTTACTGCACCATATTTTGAAAAAAATAAAATAATTAAAAAACCTCCTGGTGGAAATAATTGCATTTCATTTGGTATAGATGTTCCTTTGGAGGAGCATTGGGGGGGCGGGCTGCACCATTAGACACATCTCACAAAACGTCTCTCAATACTCGGACTGGAGGTTTGAATACAGATCAGCAACAGGAAGTTTAACACATGCTCGATAGAACATTCTGGGGACTCCTGTCCAATAATCCCAGAGCAGCGAACGCTTAGTCACAGAGCAGACACTATTTTGTAAAAATTAGCAGGAAGAGAAACATCCGTTGATGCTTACAACATTTAGAAAAGTAGGTACGTGCTTCTCCTTGTTTGGCCCCGGTTCCTGCTGGAGCTGCAAGGGCCCCGAAAGCCCTCCAAGCACCCAGAGACATTAGAGCGGGCGGTGGAACAAGCTCCCGCCATACGCAGCAAGAACTAAACATCCCGCTTCCCCTTTTCCATCTTTTGGTTCAGTTGAGGTGGAGCACTAGGCGAGCCGGGTCTGACCGGACCGGGCTGAGCTAATGGACAGCTGTGGGACCCCAAGGCCCGGGCTGAGGTGTTAATTCTATTTCCTGGGTCAGGAGGTCAGGGGCCGCATGACAGGGAGACATGCACTTTGTGGCTGAACCGGGCCCCCGGGCCGAGCTCCCTGCAGCACGGCACACAGACAACAACAAAAAGTTCCACTTAGTTTCCAATAACTTGTAAAAAAAGAAAAAATAAGTTACATTTAAATGACCCCCGAAACTGTGCATAGCAGCGCTCTGTGCCCCCCAGCAGGCACTTAATAGGCACCTGTACAGTAGAAATGAGGAGAAACGAGGGTCTTTCCAAAGTGGGAGAAGTATCACCCGATCTACACAACCTGTCGTGTGTGTGTGTGTGTGTGTGTGTGTGTGTTGTCCCGTCCCGGTCGGTCCGGCCCTGCTCTCCTTCCTCCCGCTCTGCCGTTGCGGTCGGCCTCATCTGGTTCTCATCAGTCACCCTCTCAGCCCATGTCATTATTTCCGCCCCGGCGCTGCCATGTGTTACGGTGAGTGAGGGCATTAAAATAATTGGGGCGTTTGCACGTGTGCCGCTACAGGTAGGTCCGCAGTTTAAAAATGGCCACGTCTTCACCTGCGCCGAGTGGAGTTCATTAGCCGGCACGGCTCTGGGTGACCAGCTCAGAGTCAAGTGGGCACATTCACAGAGCCATTACTACGTGATAATAAGCATTTAAGCAACGGTTAGAAAAATTAGGCCTAATCCAAAAAAACACTCACTCTGTTAACCCACATTATTGTAAAAGGTGAACAGAATAGTGTTAATAATGGTGAGTGTTTGTTACTATTTAGAGGGCATTACAATGTATTGATTACAGTCTGTAGAGGTCATAGAAATGTGTGAATAAACACACAAAAATACAACAACTTATCCTTTATAGAGTGATTTTTCTCTCCTTTCTTCAACTCATTACATTTAATTACTTATATAATACTTTGTACCGTCAGTGGGGGTCGTTGCGGCAAGACGGCTTTGACATGATTTCTTATCTTTGGCATGGACTATATATCAAAGTTGAAATTCAGACGATGTGATGACATGTGCACAATGCCTCGGGCAGCCAGACATTTTTATTTATATTTTTTAGCTCGATGACACGTCGTGAAATGTCCGATTGAGACTTGACGTCTGCCGCGTCGTCGCGATTCCCTCCCCGACGATGCCGAGCAGCACGACGGGTCGTTCTTTTAGTCTGTGGTGTATTTCACCGACGGAGCAGCAGCTGTGGGACTGGACCGGAAGTCACGGGGAGTCTGGCTGCTGCTATCAATTATGAACCCAAACACATACGCACACACAAAAGCCATAACTGTTGGGACAATTATCTGCCAGATGAGGACGGAAAACAGGAGAGACCAAAGTGAGGCGCGAAGGAGAGAGGGTGGGGGCGGGGGGGGCGGTTGCCAGATCCCCCGTGCCATCAAAGACCGAGCGTCATCCACCGCCAACCACCGGGGCTCAGCTGATAACAGGCTGCAGGCAGTCACTTCCTACAGGCAGTCACTTCCTGCTCTTCTGCGGAAGCTACAGAGGACTTTGTGTCGTGATGTAATTTATGGAATATCAGCAGGAGAGTTTAAAGACCCAGTGGATGAAAAATAAATGTTCTCAGTTTTACTCGTGTGTCCCTGTGTACATTTTTCTCTTGACATATGATAAATATATGTAAACAGCGCTGCAGTTTTGACGTTTGTGGGATGTCCACAAGTATAAAGCAGAACTAGTGGTTCATTCTTCCGCGGTGGAAGGAGGAAATGATAACCGCAAAGCAACAGAGGTAAGCCACGCCCCCTCTCAGGCGCGAATGAACCACAAATACTCAGGCGAGTAAAGTGTTGTCAGTTCTGTTTTTTTTAGAAGGGTTGGAAAATATATATATTTTTTAATCCGATTCATCGATTAATTGAAAAAAGAATCAACCGATTATTAAAATAATCTTTAGTTGCAGCCCTACAGCAGAGTCTTCATTCACTCAACAGGTGGAAGAGGAGAGCGAGGAAGAGGAGCCAACCGCATCGCACCGAACCGGCACACGTCGTGTTTCACAGCGAGGGCCGCGGAGTTCAGACGAAGTGTGTGCAATGTTTGCTTTCCCTCGGTGGATGTCGTGAAGTCGGCCCGCCGACGGTAAAAAGGTGAACGAGAAAAACGTTACACTCTGATTTCTGCACCAGCCCCTCCTGGTCCTCCCCATGGGAACGGGGTCGTCTTATCAGCCCACACTTCCTGTCATTCAAGGACAAGAAAAGGAAGTGCAGTGAAGGTCAGAGAGCAGCGATACAGTGACTACACAGAGTACACGTGCGCACACACACAGCTGTGTGGCTTTGGCTCACAGGAACATCAGCTGACCCAAACGGCACGGCACGTGTCTCTCTCTCTCTCTCTCTCTCTCTCTCTCTCTCTCTCTCTCTCTCTCTCTCTCTCTCTCTCTCTCTCTCTCTCTCTCTCTCTCTCTCTCTCTCTCTCTCTCTCTCTCTCTCTCTCTCTCTCTCTCTCTCTCTCTCTCTCTCTCTCTCTCTCTCTCTCTCTCTCTCTCTCTCTCTCTCTCTCTCTCTCTCTCTCTCTCTCTCTGCCCAGGTGCACGGGCGAAACCCAACAATCAGACCAAGTCATCACTTGTCAGAATGTCACCTGTTTGCACACTGGAGTTGAATGGCGGACTCAAACACCAACAGGGGAGGGGGGAACACGCGAGCCAAGTCCGCTTGAAACGGCACAAGAGCTCACCAAGCCCCCCTTGGACGGCGACTGTGAAGCGTCTCTGATCAACCACTTGACAAACAAGCAGCCACAGATTTACATCGATTAAGCTTTCCTCAGAAGTCAATTCAGCGGCTTCATTTGACAACGTTTTGAAGTCAAATGAGAGAACAAAACAGACTTGGCATGCAAGCCGACTTGTCACAACATAGAAAGCTGGAATAGCAGATTAAGGTTATTTCAAGGTGTGTTTCGTTTTTAAACGGTAGATGTGTGACCGTGGTTCTGTCACAGAAAGGCTCAGAGCCATGCCGCTTCCCTGAAGACCCCGCTGAACGCCTCCAAAGCACCTAGGAAACACTTTTTTAAAAATAATAAAGTCAGAGAACACAGAAGACACAAGGGTGAAAGGGGCGAATAAGAGAAGATGACGCAGGAAGAAGAATTTAAAAAGGCAGGGCAGAAGATGGAAGTTAACGCGGGGAAAAAAAGGGGAGGCCGAGCGCTGACGCAGAGCAAACACGGTGCGCTGTGGTCAGGGACGGGTGGGCGGCGCTTTATCGACGGTATAAATGCCACAGCAGCAGCGATGTGGTGCCACGACGCAGATCAAGCTATTCGGGACGGATTGTTATCGTCACATTACATGAAGTGCGTCACGCCTCAACTCGCATGTAACCAATGCACTTAAGAAATCAGTAATGTACAGAGCCATTGCATACTGGAATGTGCTCCCCTCATATGTGACTAACAAGAAATAAATGTGATTTCAAAAGGAAACTTAAGGCAGCAATAATCAGAAAGGAAATTATCGTAGATTAAGTTATTAGTTTAGGTATTTAAGGTATTTAGGTATTAGTATTTTACTTTCAATGTAAATGTTGTTTTCTAAGTCTAAGTGTTTTTGTGATAATTGATCATGCTGTAATGCATTTTATGTATTTGTATTGTAATGTTTTTTGCCTGGACCCCAGGAAGAATAGTCTCCACTACGGTGTAGACTAATGGGGATCCTTAATAAACTAAACCAAACCCGTGCAACGAATGGTGTCGACGCCCCTTTTAAGTTCAAACCCCAAAGAGATGGTGAGATCATGATGCAGGATGCGCTGAATGTCACAGGCTCCAGTGCTGCGCCCCCAGCTGACTAATCCACTAATGGCTGCACAGTGATTCATGCGCGGCTACAGAATCAGTAGATATTTAGCCTCAGGAGCTCCTAAGAAGCCAAGTCCAAACTACCGGTACTCGTAAATACAACAACTGCTCCTAGACACCCGGGTCTCCCTTCGCTCTGCACAACTCGGTCTGGCCGAAGAGCGGATCAAGTCTCCCCTTCAGCGGAGTGCTGAACCCTCACCTCCTCCAGATGGAGCCGCCTCCCCTTTTGCGGGATGGCCTGAGTGTGGGACGGCGAAGCGCTAAACTGTCCTCGTGTTAATTGGCCAATTAATGGCAAGCGGCACCACGTCGCCTTTGCCCCGCGCAGAACGGGGCCGGATCTGTGAAAAAAAAGCTTTTTGCAAGAGTGGAGGCGTGCGGTCCTCTCACGCTATTAATAAAAGAAGAGGGTTATTCTTGCACGCTGATTTCCTTCAACTCATCTGATCAAAGGAAGCTTTGACAGCTGCTGCTTTGCCTCCCCAAAAGAAAACAAAGACACTTTGTTTTTTTTATATCTTAAAAAAAAGAAAAGATATCAATGTTGTCTATACCCGTGTGGCGTATTCGACCACCTCGGCCGTGGAGCCTGGGTGGAATATGTTTTTCCGTGTTTGGAAAGCGACGCCTTGGGTGTCGGATCGTATCACCGTTTTCATCACCAAGGCTGCGGCGCGACCGGGCCACAGTGCCTCCTAGTGCGAGGGAGGGCTCGGGTTACGAGGCAAACCTCCGGGGGGACGGTGGTGAGCGTGGCAGCAGATCTTCAGGATCAAGAGACCCTGTCTCGCTCTGTATCACACTCACACACACACACACAGATAGATTTTTCATTACAGGGAATGTTTGTTTAAAAATCACAGTAAGAGCAACTACCACTTATGACCTCAGGTCTTAATTCATAAATGTGCCACTCGAGTCAAAAACATGCGTCACACCACAAGAATGCTCCCCATGATAGCATCTTTGGAGCCCAAATTCTTTCGTGAAATAGGCTAGAATTTCAAATGTTAATCATCATTTGCATCGAGTGTTGTCATTCGCCTCCGACTAGACACCGGGCCGTGCCGGCCGGCCGGTGCATTCTCCCTCTACTGTAAACATAGCGCCTGTGCAAACGAGACGGATTCCTTTGTTGGAGCCAGATCTCGAGTCTGAGCCCGATAAGTTAACGTTCTCACTAATGAGGGCCTCTCACTCCAGTTCCTGATTACAGTCAACTTTGCACACACTTGACTTGCTTTCTATTCAGTCTCACATACTGTGGGAAGACGTATCAGTGAAAGGCCGATGCATAGACCGAGGCTGTGTGTGTATGCGTGTGTGGTCACTTGTTTAAAAAGGGGAAATAAACAGTGCTTTCCGCCATCGTTGGGCATTTGCAAATCACCGAGGGTGTGACTGACATGACCTGCACTTTGAAAGGCTCTCAACAGTTTGGGTGCAGTTGAGAGAATGGGACTGTTTAGATTTTTCTTTTTTCATCTGCAGCTGTGTCCGACCACAAGGAGACAGGAATGGGTGTGAATGAGTGAGTGTGTGTGTGTCGACTTTTAATATCTCTCCGATACGGCCGGTACCGAAGATCCTCCCCCTCCACACACACACACACACACCCCTTTGGATATTAGAAGCGAGAAGGTGCGGACGCATATGAAGGCCCTCAGTGTTCTCTCCAACATGACAGCAGACGTCAGCACCTCTGGCAGATTTGTATTTGTGTCAGTGACCCGGCAGCAAAGCCCCGCCCCCTTCATCTCGACGGGCTCCTTCAACGAGCCTTTCAAATCAGAATGATGAGGGACCCCTGAAGACTCTCACAGCGTTGCCTTTTAAGGATGCCAAATCAAAAATGTTGGATGAAGTTCAACTACCTATTAATAAAACAACTCAAATATATGTCAACGATTGACAGTCAGGGATACTACAAGATGCCAGTAAGAACATTTTCAAAGGGCCGTTAAGCGTGGACATGTTTATTTGGAGGGGAGGGGAGAGGGGTGTTGCCTAAAGTATGCCGTGGGTTGCAAAGGGTCCTTAAATCAAAAATATATATATTTAGAGAGTAAACATAGTTGTTGACTTTCATTTTAAATGAAAGGATTTACAATGATGTCTGCTTATGACATGGCTAAAAAGATACAACAGGTATTTCTGGTATATATATAAAATAAAAAAAACTACTGGAGGTAAACTAAAACAAACAGTTATTTCTATTTTACATCTCTGGCTTGTGCAGAGCTCCGCGGGCTCACTGGGCCCGCTCTCCCTCTCCGATGAGGTGGTTTCTGCACGTCCAACAAGCGGAGCACAAAGTGACACATTGTTCAATCAGTACCTTTGTTCTCCCTTCCTTTCTCCTTGCCAGCATATTCTGTAAACAAGACTTCTGATAACACACACACACACACACACACTCACCCCTCAGGTTGGTTCAGGGACACGGCCATGGGGAGGACGCGAATGATTGTCGTAATCTCTCCATAACAAAAAAAATGCGAGAGTAGATTATCAGGCTTCGACTCTTCCATCGCGGCGGTGAAGTGAAACTGCTAACCAACTCAATCCCGTCCTACGGACACGCAAACTCATGTTTACAACGTTTTACAATCAATCGAGCAAGAAGTAGAGGCATTTTTCTCGAAACACTTTCATACAATCTGTTTTTCTTTTCTTTCTTGCAACCAGAATGCAAGATGTAGGCGCCGCATCACTTTTTAGACCCGGAGGTTGCCGACTGATCCAAAAAGGAAAAAGACAAAAGAGAGCACATTGTTGACATCGATATTGTGCTGGGCTTTGAACTGGCCTCAATATGCAGGGGGGAGGGGGAAGACTCAGCCATTAAATAATGAAACTGTCGCAGCTCTTTGTTTAAACTACAAAGAGCTGTGGTTTCCAGCCTGTAAACTCAGTTTAAAATCAGTGTGCCAACCTCTTTTTTTTTTATAGTTTCATGTTTGTTTATATGGAGCTGCAACATCTTCTGGTACGCTCATCGAAGGGCACAGACAGTAAACTGTGGCAACAAGCAGCCGGAGTAAATAATGTACCCGCGAGTTTCAATCGTGTTTGGGGCCAATGAGAGGAGAGTGTCCTCCTCCACTGCCACAGCCCGAGAATCACACCGTGTTCAGCTCCATCATGGACAGACCGCTGGAGTCGTCCAAATACATATCGGAAAAATCTCACTTTACAGATTAATTTCGAAAAAAATTTGATTCACAGAATGTTTTCACTTGCCCTATGGATCAGAAATATGCAATAATTAAATGTTCCCGTGCCCCTATACAACTTATATATGAGTGAGCGGTGATCAAATATCAACAAAGACTAAATTGTCATAACATCGACACGGCTACATTTTTAGCTTCATCCATCATCGGACGGAAAGAGAAAATGTTATTGCTTTTCGGATTGGCCCAATCCGGCGAGTGAGTTGCTAGATTTAAAACCCTGAGGTGGCATTTCACTTGTAAACTCCAGTTAAAGGATCCATTTCCTTCTCCGCTTCACAGCGTACCGTGTAAAAGCATCCAACCTGGACTTAAAACAAAGACTTGAATATTTCAAAGTGGCACAGTGTCATAAAAAATTGCGGACTGGTGAAATTGGAGCCACTCTTTGCCGACCCGGCCCGTCTCTTAATAAGCAATTACTGCGAGAGAAGCGACCGGATAAGAAGGCCTGCAGGCGGGAGCAGCAGGACGGGACGTGGCAGCACCACCAGACAGCGGAAACCTTTAATCCCCAGGATCTGGGCAACTGAAACAAAGACTTTCAAATAAACACACACGCACACACACACATGTGTGTGTACACCCACACACACGAACGGGAGTAAGCACTCGTGTGCATGCACCCTGATGTCTATCATTCTCCAAACTGATTACAGTCGTGTGGGAGTCGAGTGAACGGGAACGCCGCGGTGGCTACCTGAATGAATGTGCGGTGACATTAACGCCATTCAGAGAGAGACACGTGTCGCCTTTCAAGGTCTTTGTTTTTGTGCGTTTATGGATGTTGCGTGCGAGGCCCGTGGGCAGGCAGACAATGCCACGGAGGAGGATGAGTGTTACATGAGCCCTCGCTGAGCGGACCCGGAATTATTATTAAAAGGTCTCTTTTATCACGTGGCAAATACGCTCACGGGGAGGAGGACAAATTAACACACAGTTTAGGGAATGTAAAAAAACAACACCGCCTTAATGACGGAAGCCCCTTTGAAGCGCCGTTCAAATCATACACTCTTACAGTTGATAGACACTTGTTTGTTTTCTTTAGTTTGAACGAAGAGCCTTAATAACAAGAGAACACCTCAACTACGACATACAAGCGCAGAGGGGTGAAGAAGTAATGTCGTGTTAAAGAGCAGCAAGGGATCGGTACAGTTGGGCATCAGGACCAGAGTCGAGCTGCACAGACACACGCACACACACACACAGACACACTTTAGTCTGTCTTGGTAATCAACAGTTAGCCGAGGACATGAAAGGACTGCCGTGTCATCATACAGCTCAAGAGCCTTTTAACTACCCTGGAGTGTCTCCTGGGACACGGAGACAGACACAAGAAAGGTCCACACCCCACTCAGCAGGATGACTGCCCCCCCCCCCCCCCAGGTGAGGCAGGCATCACAGAGAACAGGTGACACGCTGACAGAACCGGAGTAGTAATGCTGCACTGAGGCCGAGTTCCTAAAACCTTTTGTAGACGTTGTGCGGCTCCACCGACACTTCAAAAGGAGCAGAGTGGTCGGCAGAGCTTGTCGTCACCTTTTTTTTTTGATATGTATGCAGCTGCTGTTTTTATGATTACATTGTTAACTGGAGCACACAAACGCAAACAAGAGCACAGCATTCTTCATAGAGCTAGCCTCCTGAATGTAATAGAGGCTGATGCACACGGGCTCACATAAAACATACACATTTAAAAACACTGGACAGAGATGTGTTACACAAACAGGGCCCATGGACAATGGGCAGGGTTCTTACACACTTTGACCAATGGATTTCCATGACTTTTCCATGACTTTCAACCAAATTTCCATGACCAAACTGAAATCTCGGTTTATACATGAAAAAGTGAGAACATTTAGTATTTAAACAATATGAATTCCAAAGCATACAGTGTCCATTAAATGAAACAAATGAATAGGAGACAATATTTTGATTAAAAGAATAAACACTTGCTTCCCGAGCTATGGCCAACGAACTTCCCAGTTAAGGTGCGTTCACTTCAAAAAGTGCGTCGCCAGTAAGAGAGCGTATGCCGGCTTATATTTTGAGTCTTTCTTTCTAAAACATATTCATTATTTCAAACTCGGCATGAATGAACATGTGATTATCACAAATTTCCATGACTTTTCCAAAACTTTTGTTATTCAAGTTTTTTCCATGACTTTTCCAGGCCTGGAAATTACCATTTTAAAATTCCATGACTTTTCCAGGTTTCCCATGACCGTACGAACCCTGAATGGGGGGATAACCGGCTTCTCACCGCCTCGTCTCCGACACGTTCGATGCTCAGATTAGAGCCAGGTTTAATGAAACACAATTAAATGCCTTGGCAGTGCATTTGGCTTTATCTAATCAGCTGAGCTGCACCACCCGTAACACACACAGGGAAACGCACCTCTCCCCTGTGTGCATGTGCGTTTAAGGGTAGCTGACCGGAGTGACAGAAGGAGGCTGAGTATGCACTCTACTGGAGTGAGTCGGATCAGTAGATGTGTGCATGTAGGAGAACGTGTTTCCATGGACCTGAATGCTATCCATATCTCAGCAGCAGAATATATAAATTCATATCGTGTGTGTACTTTAATTCAGAAGTAAAGTAAGTGTTGAGCGAGAGTTTATAACAGAAAAGCTTTCCAAGATGTAAATGTGTTTGTGTCCTAAGACTAAACGGTCTTGGCATGCTTACAATGTTCCTGACAATAAAGCTCTGGAGATATATTCCTGCTTTTTAAAATGTGACCATTGTGAGCATAACCACCAAAGAAAAGAACGCACAGAGCTGAATATCCCCTCTAGCATTTCTCCAAGTGTTCAGGGGGGTGCCGTGTGCTCACATAATGAAGGGCTGAGGACTTGGGTGGCACTTAAGATTCAGGAAATTCAGTCTCAATGATAGTGATTCTCCAATGACTATCATTTGGGCTGAATTATCCAGGTATTTTTAAGAAGCACAGAAACTTGCAATAATAACGCTGAGGATAACACAGGAGACTTTATTCTACTTTACTTATCGTAGCTAAATGAGCTCTGGGCATGTTTCTCCAACAGATGAGGTGAAATGTACGGCACGCGTATTCAGAGCAGCCGGTTATTTAAAGCAGCGGCGCCCAGTTCGATTCCCCTGGAGGGCCAAAAGGCAAACACAGATTCTATTGTGCTGTTGAGAAGGGTTACTCTCAACTCAAACGAATGCGGTCCGTGTGCCGTCGTTTCTGCCGCTACATTCGGTTCTTTACCCTCATTCGCGACCAAATCTGACCCGGCTTTATTAATCCAGTGATGGGGGAGGGGGGGGGACTATTTGAAATCAGTCAAAGATGTGGCAAATAAAACCAAACTGCAAAATTCCCTTTTAGTGTCAATTTGCCAACATGAATACGACCAGCCAAGCTCCAAAAGGATCATCTGGGTTTATCCAAGTGCCACTAGCAAGCTTTAAGAAAACACATGGCTCCTTCAGCTCCTTCTAATGTATAGTGTGCCATTAGAGTCAAATGAGTTTTACAAACACCAAAAAAAAAAAAAAAATCCTATGGTACGGACAAATGGGCAAAAATATAAATTGAATTTGAAAACAACATTTTGAGCCCGAGACACACCCATGAGCTTAGGGAAAGCCGTGTTGCATGTCGGTAACCATTTTGTTTTCCAGCATCGATGCCCTTGCCCTAAAAGCTTTTCGCATGAATCAAATTAGCATTCAGCGTTGGCTCGCGGGCGCCGCGCTGTCAACAGGGCTGCTTTTGTTAATTATCCACGGATCTCAGCGTCACAAAGAGTGTTCCCACTCGCCTCTGGCTCAGTTACCTTCAGTTAGAGAGGGTACACTGGAGTTTATAGGGGAAAGGATGGTGAACTGTACACAGATACAGAAGCGTGAGCGCGGTGTGAACTTCATTGTTGAGCTACTGTAAGACCAGAAGACGGCGTGCTCCTTTTGTTTTCATTCTCTAGCACAAAAGAAAAAAAGATCCGAGACCAAAAGCTCGGCGATCAAATTAAAGTGCGCGGCTGTCGGCGGGCTTAGGAGCCGTTTCTGTATCTATGTTTACAATCATCCGAAGACGGCAGGCCAAACGACAATAATCTAAATGACGATCACGTTTCAGCTCGGCAGGAAAAAAGCAGGTCGTTGAATCACGTTACTCAACAGTCTGTCGCAACGCCACACACACACACACACACACACACACACACACACACACACACACACACACACACACACACACACACACACACACACACACACACACACACACACACACACACACACACACACACACACACACACACACACACACACACACACACATCTGACAACCATCAGCATCACAAGAGATCATTGCTGTGTCTTTGCTCACATCACTGTCACGTCATATTGGGTCATTTTGAAGCCGCTCAACTAAACCAAAAACATTTGCGATTATACGTCTGCAGGAGAGGCGCACGCGATCCTCTGGCCTCCTCCGTCTGCTGGGTTTCAGCGGGGCAAGTGGTTTATGAGAAGCAGAGCGGGACCCTTTTTCTTTAAAACGAGTGCATCTTCAGCCCAACCCACCGTCCCTTCCCCGCGACAAGCTTCAGCGCGGCACGAGTGCCGGAAGGAGGGCGTGTCCTCTTCGCCACGCAGAGGCGTCACGACCGACCGCGGCGCCGACGCGCCACACTGACCGTGTTGACATGCATTCGAATAACTGGCTGAGTCGGACTGAAATCGATCCGATTAACACCCCTGGATAACTCGATCCGATCCGGTTGATAATTCGACTATCGCGGCATGTAACGGTGAATTGGATTAGGAACTGGACTTTGCGTCTTTGCGCATGCTTGAGATCCCGCCGCCCTCCTCCCCCCTCCCTCCCATGTCGTGACCCGGAAGTCGAAAGAGACGATAAGTCGTCACTGCCGGGAGCCTGGCCGGCAGAAAACAATCAAACAACGCTTTGGAGAACACAAGAGCCGCCACACATCTCTGGACCGAAGAGCAGACAGAATTTATGCTTAACCTTGCTCTATGTTCGCCATCTTTCTCGAAATGTTGATGTTGTTGTTTGTTGTTGGTGGTGGTGAAGAGGTCAAGCGGAAATGGCTGTATCACCACGAGTTGTCATGAAAACAGCGCCGCCTATCGTATCGGATATGACATGCTTTCGGCCAATGATTCGAATTACTCACTGCCATGTATATTGGGATCACAGCAGATCCCCCAAAAGATAGCATCGTCCGACTAAAGCAAGATTCGAATTATACCATCATGTAAACACACCGATTGTGTTCCCCCACGGTTATAAGGAAACCATTAACATGCACACTCGACTTTTAACCTGCAGAAACTACTTCCGCAAGAACGAACAAGACGAGAGCGAACGCGAGGGCGTCGCACGTCTTCGTTGGTGAAACAACATTTGCTCAGCTTGCGTGAGGTCAGCCGTTGCCAAGTGCAGCACGAGGCGCAGAGAGGTTCATCGGTGGCGAGGCGGGCGGGCCACGGAGGTCTGAATGGTGTGTGCGTCTCACCTAGGTTGGTCACTGAAGCCCGTAATCACGGTGTTTTGTGAACGACTAAAGGCTAATCAGCGAGGTGGAGACGAGTGGCCGCACCTGCCCATCAGTCAGTCGGGTTCAGGCCCTCGGGGCGACGGCTGCTCCGCTTGTTTGCTCAAACAAGCCGCGGCGTTGAAAGCTCGGGGAGACGCGTTGCGTGCGAGTCGTAAGTGTGATCTTTGAAAAGAGAAGAAGATGTCGACATGTTGTCGACGACGCCGATGAGAGGCCACGTTCGCTCTTTGATGTCAGGACACCCTGTGTTTGTTTATCGATGCTTGAGGATAGATATATATTCTTGCATGATGCAATATATGTTGTATGTCTTGTACCCGTATGATACCGTCTAAAAAACAACAACATTTAAGACTGTCGCTAGGTTTAGCTTATATATCCATAGAAAGGGATTATTGAGGTCAAGGGTCATGATTATTTGCCTGGCGTGAAATAAAATAAAACATTTAGAACCACAGCTGGTGTTTATACACCAAGTGTTACCGCTTATCCATCAGTCAGTGGATAACAAGCGATGATGTTTCATTCCAGAATTATACGGCCACCAGTTTGAATGTAGTATATTACTGCTATCAGCCATCTCAATGTTAGCCTTATACAAGTAACACTATGGTTATTATGGTGACAACTATTAAGAGTCTACATCATTTGATAAAAAAATGAATGTTTTGAAGTGAGAAGTGATTAAAAACGGACACTTTTGCTTTGGCGGTTACAAATATGTCGAAGTATTCACTCTGTTGGGAGTCATTAGCCCGGTGGTGTCGACTGCATGAGCTGAGCTGCTATTCCGAGGATTCAACTCACTGGGAACGCTGTGGCGCTGAATACAATAAAAAATATAAAATCAACACCCGACAAGTACTTTAGACTGCTGCTGTTGCCAACGCTCTTTACCGTCGCATTGAAAATGCGGAAGGTTATGTTTTGATCGCTGTGTATTTATTTATTTGTATGCGTGTTACTCGCATAACTCAAAAAGTATTAAACCGAATCGTATGAAATTAGGTGGGATGATTGGTAATTATCCGGGGACCATTTGATTAGATTTTGCGATCGATTGGGTCAAAGGTCAAGGTCATGACAAGGTCAAAATCTTCTTGAATCGCGTGACATTTGGTGGGATGATTGGTTATTATCCGGGGACCATTTGATTAGATTTTGGGCTCGATCAGGTCAAAGGTCAAGGTCATGAAAAGGTCAAAATCTTATTTTTACCATAGCGCGGTCAATTTCTATCCAATTGGCATGCTACTAATGCCAAAATGTTCATAATTCAATGCCCAATCTTGTGATGTGCGAAGGTATGCGCTCTACCGAGTGCCCGTTCTAGTTTATAAATGAATCGCTTCGAGCTCCACGTCCAGCTACTCCAGCGAGTTCATCCGGCACCTTTAGAGGTTTAATCCCTCCACAGTGATCCAAATGTACCAAATGTATACGCACAATGCCAATAGCTACATCAAACACAGGTGGGCTTTTCAACATTTATAATCAGAACCAAGACTTCATCAGTGCCACGTTGGCTCGATACATTATCCCTGTGTAAAGCGCAGACCTGGCCAAACTCAACACATTAAAGTGATGGAAGATTGTGAATAAAAAAGTAATGCAAATTGATGCCATGTTCTTTTTAAAAGAGAGGTACATAAAGAAACAAGATAAACAATAAAGGGAACAATTGGACACCAGCGTAACATGTTAGTATCCAGGGCCGGCGAACCCTTTCCCTGGCAACAGCACGGGCTCCCTCAGGCAGTATCTCGTGGGCGTATAATAGGTGGATTTACCCTCCATGACTTTATCAGAGCAAAGCATCTGTCTCCCGTCTGAGCCTGAAAGAGATCCATTTGTACAGTTGGAAACGGATTGGCACCCCGTGGCTGAGAAAGACAAAAGCCTTTAAAGAAATTAACTACTTAACAGGGCTGCCTTGTTAAATATTCATTTCTAACCGAGAGACACCCATCGAGTCCTTTTTTCTCTGTGTGTGTGTGCGAGCCATCGAGCGGGGCAATTAAAAAGGGATTTCCATTCCTTCTCCCAGGCCGAACGAACAGCTCGGTCAAGATCACGAAAACAAAAAGCTCAAAACCAGCGGTGTCAAAGTTCAGCGGGGCCTTTTGTTTTAACTAAGCTGTTGGAAAACAAGCTCTTTGGAGCAGCATCTGCACCAGGAAATTATCTTGTTTTTTTGGTTAACTCGCCCCATTTGGCCAAACCTCTGATGCGGTTGACCGTCAGAAGAAATACATATATATAATCCTTTGACAGACAAAACACTCAATTACGGCTCGTAGCCAGCGGAGCCATTGTGACGAGCGCTGATACTTTCACAACTCAATTCTGTCTCCGGATACCGTTGAAGCTTTCATCGCATGGAAAACAAATACAGTACCGCGTCACCACCGGGGCTTGTTTTGACGGTACCCACTGCAATTCATCAACTGGATTCTGGCCGGAGAACGCTGGGGGGGGGGGGGGGGGGGTGGATTCGAAGGCAGCAGAATGAAAACAGATTGCACAAGAAGGACGGCGATGTCATCATGCGAGAGGTATTCTACAGCACCCGTTTGAAAGCAGATCTTCTGCTGCTGCTCAGCGGGGAACAGACACAGATCCAGCGGTGGATTTTCTTTGAAGGGAGCGATGGACGTTGTGGTCTGTGACGACCGTGAGGTCTTGTTACAACTAATGCTGCTCTCAGGAGGCACCGCGTTACGGGAGGTGCCTGGAACTACAATGAGAGGAGCCCAATCATGGATAATTGTTGTGGCAGCCTTGACTGCTGAGGCACGGCAATTCTGCCCCGCCGCCATCCCGGCCTGAGCTGGACGGCTCCCACCTGCTGCGCTGCTGATGGACCATTATCTACATCTGGAGTCGGCCATAAAACACGTCGGCATGCTTCACTGTCGTCTCAGCCGCAGAGGCGACTGGAGTTTAACCACAAAAAAAGTCTATAACACGATGAATCTTAATGCAAAATGTCCTAAAACAGATTATGCCTGCTGCCCAATCCACCCAACATGCTCCTTGTGCAAAACGTTTTCCAATGTAATCTATGACATATGACATCTTGTCGGCAAAAATCATCATCACGATTATTTGGGTCAATATTTAGATTGTGCTTACTTTACACGATTTCTTACTGACTTTAGAAACATTGTGCATTTATTAAACTTTTGTAAAAAATAAATAAAAATATTTATTTGTTATTCTTACTTTAAATGAAGGCTCCTTACACTGTTGAGTGACTTTTGGCTTTTACGGAGCTTTTTTATTATTTAATTATGCACAGGATAAATCTGGTGCACTGAGAGCAAACTTGATGATGAACATCGTGACAAAACATCCACAATGCACCTCTTGCCCATTCTTCATTCTTGGCTCATTTCCAGCAAACAAAACTTATGGCATCACAATCATTTGAAGGATATTAAAATCACACGCAAAAAGACGACTTTGTTTTTAGTCCATGTTGACATGTTGGGATACTTCATGACCTCAAGCAATGTGTGTACAAGAAGGGCTAAGCGTTGTTCGTGCGACGGGGATGTAAACAGACTAAAATTATTGCAGACAGCCAACATTTAAGCTTCATCATCAGTCTTTCATTTCGAATAAAATCTGCAGCACAGAGCCACAACATGAAATAAGGTCCCAGCCTTAATATTTCCTGACTGCACTGTAATACAAACATGTAACCCGAATTAACCAAGTGAGATTTAATGATTTCACTCAAACACCCGCAAAGCATATTTGCACCCCGTACGGATTCATACAGTCACACCAGGTGTACTTAAATATATTAAATATGGAATTTCCAGGGTCGACTCGGATCATTATTCATTTGGCAGCACACCAACATCTTCTCCATGTGTTGGAATAAATATGATCAAGGAGCTGCCACCGCAAACAATAAACAGAGCAGGAATAAAGATCACAAATGTGGCAACAGCCCTGCATTGTAGCAGCATGTACTTGAAGTCGTACACCGTGCCATCATTAGAATCCTTTTTGAGATGAAAGCGTGAGCTTCCACATTGTGTGTTAACATCAAAACATCAGAATGCAATCAATTTGATTTGGCTGATTAAAAGCTTCTCAATGTAGCTTAAGATATAATTTAAATCAGTCAAAAATACTCATTAAAGCCTTTTTATACAGATTCGGTTGGTTATTCGTGGTCCCATCATGGCTTTTATATAAAGGTTGTTTTTCTTTTTTTCAAAAAGTTACAAAATAATATGACTTTGGTTAAACCTTAAGAATTTATAATCTATAAAAGGTTTTCAATAAAAATAAATCCAACATCATTTCTTAATGTGCTGCTCGTTGCTCGCGTGACCTCAAGCCACGTACCCAAACACTGAGGCGCTGCCCAAGAAGTGAAGGAGGCACGCAGGAGGGTAAATAATGCATGCCTGCACAGGACGAGGGAGGAGGGCGTCGCTCCAAGCGGTGGTGGGAGTGGAGGGGCCGGGGGACTCGCTCATGCGTGCCAGCCTCAGACGGCTCACCGCAGGAAAGACACACAGACACAAAAGAAAAACTCACTGTCGTGGTCCCGAAAGCAGAGATGACACCGAGCGGCCGCAGAACGCGCCAGCTTCAATACTCGTCAAAACAAAAACACGCGAGCGGACACGCTGTGACTTTCACCGTGGCGGCCTCTGTCTAAATAGCCCGGGCGGCACTTGTTTGACAGTAAAAGGCCGTATCGGGTCTTGTTTACATTGCTGGGGACCTCCAGACTTCCCAGGGGCCTTTTGGGCTGCGGCTTGAAAAACTCTTGCCTGACCCAATTAGCTGAAGCAGGGGGCAGACCGGAGGGCGACGACGGCTGGAACACCTGCGAGGGGGCCCTCGGGTCCCGGCCAGACTTTCAGGACCAGGGTCTCGACAGATTGGACTCTTTTCAGGCGGACACCTCCACGCGGGCTTTCACGGCGGTCCACGCCGCCCGACGGAGGGGGAAGCAAAACATACCGTGCTGTTGATAATTACCAACCCGTGAGAGCCGCTTGAACCGGGAGCTCAAATAATGACATCTCTTTGCTGTTGGAGTCGACCGTCTCCTCCGATTGTGAGACAGACATGACAGCATGAGGCCTTTCGACTGTGGTGGGAAACTCTAGACGGTGAAATGCCATTGTTACGTGACTGCTAGTGCTTACACCCTTCTGTCAGTCTCCTAAATAGAGTCACATTTTTAAAAGGAAACCACAACATTTCTGCACTTCCCAATGGGACAAAGAGCAGCCTTGGCTTTTGACAGCTCCACTGAAGGTCCAATTGCCACTTCCAAGAGAAAATGGGGTTTTTTTTCTCCCCCTGGAGGCATTTCCCTCCTCTCCTCAACGTAATTCAACAGTTGTGTGGTCACATACTCGCACACTCCTCTGTCTCCCTGGATGCCGAGCATTAAAAGGGATTAGGGCCTCGCTGAATTCATAGAAAGGGATCTTCACTAGTGTCTTTCTCTGCTTTGATTTATTTGTCCAGCTTTTCTTTCATTCTTCCACATGAAAAAAAATGCTTTGATCACATATAACGACGCTAATGAAGAAGCGCCGTTTTTTCAAGATGAAAGGAAATATGGGGGAAACAACAACCTGGCAGCAGATCTGAGTGTCGGATGTTTTTCTTCGCCCATTCCCCTTTTTTCATTTCGAGGATTATAAAGAACAAATGGTTGACCAACGTGTTGAGGTTCATTACACACAGGTGAAGGCGTGTCTTTGAACCCCCCACCCCCCAAAAAAAAGAAGAGCCGACAGAATCCAGAGTCCCGCCACAGAGAGCGATTACATGTCACACACAACATCCCCTGTGCCTCTGTGTGTATTCACACGCAGGAAAATGGCCCACGACAAACAAAGTGACAACGCCTGAGATGGCATGCAGCGAGGCGCTTACTCTTCATACCAGACGAGCAGAGCGAGACACGACGCTACCAACTTCAAATAAGTTAACGTTCCTAACGATGTTTATCCGTCTGACCACCTTTTAAATGAAAAAAATGTGCCCTTGCATGTCTTTGTCTGAGACAGCTGGCCGATTGGTCCGAAACACTAAAGCTTACCTCCAATCCGTGCCAATCAAGACTATGATGACACCCAGAGAATGTCCCCAGAGAGAACGAGGGCTCGGGGGGCAGAATGATGAAGAGTCAGGCTCACATACCCGCTGCTGGCCACAAACACACAAACACAAACAGGGAGTTCTTGGCCTCAGAGTGAGCACAGATTACATGTTTGGGCCCCACACACTCACACAAGCTAAAGTAGATTCCACCAGGACTATCATAGAGAAACTTTTACCCACACAAAATCAATATTGTTTAGATGCACACAATCTTGTCATACAGCCTGCTTCATATATCTGGAGTGTCCAGTTCTACAATCAAATAATTAGGTTTTAATTGTTGACACAGTCTACTCTGATTTAATGCAAAATAAAATGTTCAAAAATCCATAGGCAGTGAATATTTTTCAAAGTTCTCCTGTCATTTTAAATGAAGGAAAAATTATTAAATTGACCTGCTTCTCTAAATGCTTGGAAAAGTTAAACCGTTCCATAATCTCCAAATGGATGGACGCCCTGACAGTAAGTATTTCCTGCAGGTTTTTAACACACACTTATCTAATTTGCAACGAGTTACATCTGCACTGAAATTCACCTTTTCCCCATCCATCACCTTCAGCGTCGGTTTGAAACCAGACCTGACTGGAGGAGGATGAGCGTAAGAGAGAGAGAGGCAGTGAAAGGCAAATAACATTGTTTTCGTGAAATCTGAAGCCATATCGTATTCTGTCCTCAGGCTGAGTTAGTGGGGAGAATGCAGTCTGACAGCAATGATGCGAGGCTGGGCCCACAGATAAAGGGACACCCAGGGTACAGACAGTGGCAGGCGGCCGCCTCTTGCATCACTCGGCGCTCGGAGCGTCTTGGAGTCTCGAGTCTCCGAGCAGCACGAGGAGAGACGGGGACATTTTTTTTAAATACCTGAAGGGAATTTACACTCCTGCTCAGCGTGAGGTGGAGGTGCACGGAGGAGTTGGAGAACGGCTCTGTTCAGAGACGATGCAATTCTAACTATCCAGACCTGACCTCACAAACTGAACGGGGTCATCAGATCCTTGAGGCGACGCACAGGGACGGGGATCACAACTGTCCCTATTTTATGAGAACGCGAGTTCCAGGATGGCCGCTGTTTGTTTGACTCGGTGAGTCACTTCATCGCCGTTGGTAAACAACGAAGTTGGAACGTCGTCGCGGGGGGAAGGAGGTCGGCCCAGAGGGCAGGAACCTGCAGTGTAATCAAAGCCGTCGCCAAATTACAGGCCAAAGACACGACTGAGCAGTTCAGCGTCGGGCTGAAGGAGAGGTCACCCGTCATACCAATGTCCTCCAGTCCCTACTTAGGCTCGGCTTTCTAAGTGTCCAGGTAAACTCTGTTTATAGCTTCCAAAAAAAAAAAAAAGCTTTCAGCTGGTAAATAATAATAGCGTTACAGTCGGCTCAATGCATCTTTGAGACGCGCAGACCAAGAGGAATGTAGAGAGGGTCCAAACCGGGATGAGCTGGTTCCTTCAGCCCGTTTTTAAGAACACAGACGTCACTAAAAGGAAAACTGTGGATGAGTGTGTGTCGACACGCATGCTCATGTTTGTATAACATATCAACAAAGAATGTGTCCCATCAGACCAACAGGCATCTTGCCAGCTCTGAGACCCACTTTGTTTACAAGAGGGAATTGGTCCTTAAAATAATAAACAGGTTAAAGAGCTGAAACATCTCGAGTACTTGATGCTTTTCTTTCAACAATTACACAAGCTATGCATTCATATATTATTGGCTTCACAGGACCTTTGTGGTGGGAGTACATGGATGGACGGTGTGTTATTGTGAGCCAACCAGGCAGTTAGCGTTGCCATGGTTTCCCCAACAAGCCATTATTGCAGGATATAAATGACGAGGAAAACAAAACTTTTCTGACAAATTTGCATCCTTTTTTAAAGTGTAAAATCCAATCGCCAGAAGAAAAAAGTCAATGTTAGGCTATGAAATGACGTCATTGCGGTCGCATGTCCCCAACGTCCCCCTCCGTGAGCTAAAGGCAGACTACTTTTTCTCAAGATGTCGTTTAGTCGTTCACATTTAGCCTTTTGTTAGCAGACGTCTTTTCTTCTCCTTTTTTTGGACACGTAAAAAGCTTCAAAAGTCACACGTGGGATTTTCAAAGTATTTTATGTTGCGAAACTAACTCTTAAGTTTGTGTCACAGACACGACTTCAAGCATCTAAACAAAAGCCCTTTAAAAAAACAAACACTGACTTTGAGTCAAGGGGACACTTCCTGGTTTTAAGTCTTCATATCTGCAGCACTCCATCACCTCTAGTCGATGGCTCATTTCACACCAGTTACCAGTTTGTTCGGTACATCTGTACAATCCTGCAACAAGCTCATGGAAGAAGTGTTGGTTAAGCACCATGGTCAAACCGCAACAGGTCATGACATTAATCACACATCATCAAGTTGAACTGTCAGAGGGTTTGTGGTGTGACTACATGCGGTGTGTGCAAAAAGAAAAAAAACTGAACACTGTCGCTGAGATACAGAGAGGGAGGACAACTGACCTGGTTGATGGAATTGGCAGCGCAAGAGGCGAGGCATGTTCCCAGGGAGGCCACGAAGAAGGTGAGGGGGTCAAAGGGCACCGGAGCCATTGCATAGCCGGCTGCTGCACTCGTAACCACCAGTGCTGGAAACGCCAAGCAAGAACAATATACCAAATTAAAAGTTAGAGTGAGACAGTTGTCTTTCTTTACGCATTTAAAGTAACAGGTGAAGAATGCAAATGCCTTGTTGCTGTAGAAGAACGATTACATATAAAACGGGAGGAGAGTCGAGTGAAGGAAGAGAGCAGTTCATTGCGCCACACAAATGACGATACACATGACATATATAATAGTATGCGACTCATCATGAGGCGATCACACTTGTGCAACCCTGCGTTGCAGAATGACACGACACAATCTTTGCATCCTTAATTGTCACGCTCCGGGCTCCCCATAGCGTCACCCATCTGACTTATTTATCAAGCCGTTAGATTGCATACTGAACGTATTACACGTCATTCTTTGCATGCATCAATTTCCATAGGATAGTTCAGAATAAAAAATGGGGGCACGTTACCTGTCAGATTGATTTTTGCAAGCTTGGCATAGATATCCGGCAGTTCAGCCACATCGACCTTCAGCAGCTTCCACTGTCGGTCGAGACGGGCATCCCGGGCCTCATCCGTCTCCTCGTGGACATGTGGGGTCTCATCTGGCGACGCAGAATCTTTCTGGGCCGCCGCATCGTCTGCATTGGGCTCCGAGGTGGATCCCCCGGGCTGTGCTTTACCGGGGACGTCCTCTGCCTGCGGGACAGTATCCGTGACCACAGGATCAATCGTTGGTATTCTCTGCGCTCGTCTTTCGACGCCGTCGTCTCTCTCGTCCACGGCGGTCAGGGCCGGGGACGGTTTCGGGGCGGCACGCTGGTGAAGCTCGCTGCTGTTCTTGGCTACATACTGAGAGGGAAACGGGTGCAGAGAATGAGTGACTGGATCATTTACTGACATGAAAATACAACTTTATGTTCACGGTATGTTAACAGGCAACATAATATGCGGCGGCTGTAGCTCAGTGGGTTAAGAGGGCCGTCCTTCAACCGCAAGGTCGTGGGTTCGATCCCCGCTCTCCCTATTAGCTGCAAGTCGAAGTGTCCTTGAGCAAGGCACTGAACCCCCAGTTGCTTTCGGGCTTCACCGCAGCCCACTGCTCCTTAATAACTAAGGATGGGTTAAATGCAGAGAACTAATTTCCCCTTGGGGATTAATAAAAGTGTATATTTAAATTTAAATATAGTTTAGGTGCCCAATAAGACCCACCTGGCGTTTCAGGAAGTTGAGGTGTTGGTACGTCAGCCAGCTTGATGGATCTCTTTTGTGCAGCTGAATAAGGCTGCGAGCAGCCTGCTTCCGTAGAGGAACATGTTGAACTAATTTCTGCTTCACGCCGACACCAATCAAACCTACAAGAATTATACGACAAATATTTATTGTTTAAACAGATGTCATTAAAATAAATACAGACGGGTTCGGATTAATTCTGTCCATCTCAAAACAATATTTGAGTCCAGCATCAGAAATACACGAGGGCAAAACTGCCCCCAATACATGTAATAGTGCCCCTGATATCACGAGGAGAAGGGCAACAAATGCTCCCATAATTGATTGAACAGCGTTTTGTTTTAGTTCTTTGTTGCGTGTGTCCTATCTGTATTACCTGTCCTAGGAAGTTACACAAACAAATACCCATAAATATAATTTTTAATTGTCTTATTGACATTTTTATGACAATTGCTCAAATACTGTAAGCCTAAATAAGTATCTATTATAACCCAAAGGTTAAATGTTATTTCACAAGTTTCAAAAACTGCCGCCAATTTGTTTTTAATTACCCCTAGGGGCAAATATTGTACCCTAAAAAAAAGTACTTTTTTTCCCCCCTATTTGGGTCACATCATCAGGAATGACCCGAGTGATGAAGACGATGTGCAGCGCGGCAATGTTGCAAACTGGAAAAAGCTGGAATGTAAATTTCCTATACAGATGTTAAAACAGACGTATTTAGAGACCACTGTACTATACTGTAGTTATAGTAAAGCAAACATGTTAAAAATTCATGTGGCATTTAATTATCTTTTTAGAATGAGTCACATGATTGTGACTAGTCATGTTCCCACCTTTCATGCTGTGTACAAATGTAAATGTGGATTGACAAGTTATCACAAAGGCTTTAATTAACGGAGCCAACACCAAGTGATGACACGTAGTGTTATTCTTGTTGTTGGTAACATTGGAACAAATGTCTCTGTTTTTTTCAACTACCAGTGACTTTTGAACTGCAATGATAATACCTGTGTCTTAGTGTTCTTATATTGCATTTTGTTTTTTGTTGCCGTATGGAACTCAAGTGTGAAGAAATAAAGCTGCATGCACTTGAGGCAAGTGATGAAAACAAGAAAAACATGACGGGAAAAACTATAACACAAACGATGTTGTATGCACAACACTTGAGCATGAGCGAAACACTTAAGATAACACCACCATGGAGGTCCTGGCCTCCCCAAAGGAGACGCATGCTAATAACAACAACAACAACAACAACAACAACAGACTGCTGTCCTGTAAACTCAGCTTGTGAGGGTCATTTAACGCAACGATATTATCAGTCGTGATACATTAGATCAATACATCTCCCTCTTCCCATGAGCTCACTCAGATTATGTGACGTCACGTTAATAACACCTTCTCAGCGTGAGGGTTGGTGACGTAACTGTTATCAAAAGCCGCGCATCAGCATTGCTCTATGCACGCGCTATTCGCGTTGCTTGATAACACGCACACGCACACGCACACACACAGTTGCAATTAAAACAGCGACGGCGTCGTCGTCATGAAACCCGGTCGCTCGTGAGTTCATGCCGGGTGACTTCCCTCTGAGGTCACCGCCAGCCCGGTGCCAAACATCTCCGCGGCTAAAGATAGCCGCCGCAGCTTCGGAGGCTGCTTGCAGCGCATATTTAAAACCAAGACACAGGTATAAAATGACTCTGCAACGCGGCGGCACGCGAAACGACAGCACGCGCGTCCCCTCGAGTTACCTGACAGTCTGCTACATGGCGTTTTGTACATGTTCGCGAGTCATAGAGCCGGCTGACGATCCGGTTTCGACCCCATTTACACACAGCGCGCCGCCATTACGACCCCGGTGGTGAAAGAGAAACACTTCCGGGTCAGAACACGTCAGCTCGTGTGTGTGTGTGTGTGTGTGTACGTTTGTGCGTATACGTAGTTTCATTAATGTTATGATAAAAAAGAAACATCAGATTAATAATATATGTATTCATCATATTATGCCCTATTGACATATTGCCACAAATAGCTGCTAAAAGTATTGCTTAGAAATTAACAACACAAAAGTTGATGGAATCATATTAAAGAAACAACACAGGTAAATAACTATTATTAACTAGGGAATTAAGTAAGAATGGGTAGTTTCACAGACCTAAAATGTTTAATTTAATAATATTCCACTTTTTCGTAAGAATCAGTGAAAATAACTCTTTTCTTTCTTCACTTTTTTGCCCCATCGTTGCATTTTTACAAATTGACTTTACAAATTAAGATTTATTTTTGGGCAGAAAAGATATGAACAGTTTGACTATAAGAGCAACATGTTTGATATGTGTTTAAGTCACAGTTCCAACGACTCAAATCATTTGAGTCGTTGGAACTAAAAAAGTAAAATCGGCAAATCTTCACCATTTGAGTCAAATGTGAAGATTTGCTGATTTTCCTTTTTTTAATTATTACATAATTTGTATGTATTTTTAAACAGGCTAGTTTTGAGTTTTGTACAATTTGTTAGACAAAACAAACAATGTGACGGTGTCGCTTTGGGCTTTGTGTAATCATGACCAATCGATAATTTAATGGAGAAAATAATCAGCGGATTAATCCATCATTAAAAATAAATGTTTTGACGCAGTCTGAAAAATGAAATTAACAAAAGTTATTAAAAATGAGCTGCACCAGCTACAACAGTTAAATCCTGCTTGTATACTAATGCATGAATAATAATATTATAATGATATAATATCATAACAATAACAGTGGAAATGTTTCTGCTTCAAGTCAATTTTCCAAATTATACTTACATACGTTTACCAATCAATTGTTCTCAGTGTGGTATTAGTACTAATAATAAAAGTAAGGCTGGATTCCATTGAGCTGTTTCAGGAGCCTGGTGCGCCATCCTGTAGGCGGCCAAAGTTAATGTTACTATTGACGCCTGCTTTTCTGCATGATGACATCTCAAGATATTTGCTGTGAAGAAGAACTATAGTGCATTTAATTTTTTCATTTTTCCATATCATTTACATTTCTTGGCCATTCCAGGGTTTCACAGGAAATTGCAGCAATGCGCCCCTCAGATTCTGATGCATCTTGTTTAATTTTCTTAATTCTGCTTTTTTTTCAACTCATGGTTATATTCCATAAAAACACATTCATTTCTTCTGACGGTGATCCTCATTTCAGTCAGCGTGACCCACTGAAACAGAGGTGAAAACCTGCGTCTTTCCCATTGCAAACAAGTCTGTGGCGATGTTATTGTAATGGTTCGGTGGTTTTAAGAGGAAGCCAATGCATTCCCAGTGGGGCTCCTTTTAATGAGCAACTCCAATCAGTTGAGCTGAATTAAAATGTGAAACAATATGTGTTTATTTGCAACAAACACCGGGATAGGAATTGTATTCTTTCACAAGTCAGGTTACCAGAAAACCTCTGTCACTGTTCAATAATTCGGGACTGAAGACGAGATTCATTTAAATTCCAAATCTCCGTCTCGTTCAACGTCTGGCCTTTTGCCTTTCGCCTTCTGCCCTTGTGTGTCCTCTGATGAGCGTCGCCGGCTGGCCTGTTATTTATGTGCGTGATCATCTCGTTGGCCCTGGCTGCCACGGCCCACCGAATGGAAACCTTCTGATTAATGCTGCTTTCACTTTGCTGCCTGGCTTTATTCAAACCAAGATAATGAAACTGTATTATTGTCTGCTTCAACGCAGTGTTTCACGTCCTCCAACAATAACATCTTAGAGACGCAGGGGGACGATTATCGCTTGCTTTAATTGTTAAGGTTATATTCTGAATATGGACAACAACCCATTCCTTAATGTTTATTTGCATCTTTTTGCAATCATTGCGTACTGTAAGTATGCGATTCAGTTTATATACATAGTCACATGACATCTTTTGCTTTATGAATGGTGATGGTGCAAATGTCCTTTACAATCACACATGTTGTCAATGGACTCAAATCCTCAGTGCAATCCTCACTGAGCGTCCACTTCTCCAGGTTCATCTCATTCATTCCACTCTGCTGCCAGCTTCTCCTGCTGAGATTAATCTTCATGCACCGTCGAGATGCAGCGGATGGTGCACGCCAACAATACGCACGAGGCCATCAGAGATCCAGCACTAGATCACTTTTATTACGAGAGATAATTGTGTTGCTGTTCTCCAAAATGTTATCCCGCACTGACCCGGTCAACCTCTGTATTTTTGGTTTTAATGTGGGTGCTGAAAAGATGGTTTATTGCTTGTTTTTACACCATATTTTATATTTCCAGCCTACTTTTATACAATTTCAATGTTCCATGTTTTTCTTTATTTGGCTTCTCTGAGGCTGCAGAAGCAGAGTCTCTGGGGGGAAGGATCTAACCTGCCAAGTCTATGGCTTTGCAGGGCACGGCGTCAAACCATAATCTTTTGTGTAGCAATCTGTACACGATTCCCACTACAGATGACTGACATCCTTAACACAATGTCAGGGCCTCACATTAACAAACAGGCTCGTTCATGAGTACGCGGTCGTCTTGCTCTGGATGGGAATGGAATAATATTTGTTTATTGCATCCGGTAGTAGTTTAGCCCCTGGCCAAGAGTGTGACTTGGACTAGCTCAGGGGAATCAATTCCAAGGTACCAGCTCTTCTTATCCCTATGCCTGGCCTTCAGCCTGGCAGTTGGAACTATTGCATTTGGACTAAATATTGTTGTGTTTCATTCTCGTATTTCTAACTTGTATCTGTAATTTAAAGGTGGAGAAATACAATGTGTTATTGAGAATTTGTGGTGATGTACCATAAGACAATCTGACACCTTTTTTATCTTGAATTTGGCGTGATAAAGTCAGGAAGCTCCATTTGTCGAGGTAATTGCAGAAAAAGACAAATTGCTTTGAAAGCCCTCTGACCATAAGGTGGACAATAAGACAGGAACTGAACAGCAGATGGACGGAAAGGAGTCGAATGGCTCAGTAACAATAGGAGGAGTTTGTGAGGTCTGTTCAACCCAAAGGGGTCTTTCAGGAGAGTCTTTACAGTTATTTAGCCTCTGGTGGTGGTCTCAGCGTGAGGGCCCTTTTATCACGCTGCTTTCACTGCATCTTGAAAAATGAAATGGCTGTAAACATGCTCTCCAGAGAGAAACAAAGAAACAAAGGAAGGCAGAGCCTGTGATGTGTGAGGGTGACGACAGATAGTTTATCAGAGCAAAAGCAGGTTGAAGTCAGCCGGGGAATACGAGACATGAAGTGGTGAAAGTTGCAGGATGGGTTTGGGATTTTATGTATTTGGAGTAGTTGAAAAATAGCCTACTTTAAATATATTTAGTCTGGGAATAGTTCTAATAAATGAGCAGTAACACATAGATATGGGTCCGTGTTTATTCTTCACAAAATAACTAATGATCGCTTAAAATCCGTTGTTATCTCGGCTAAATTGTTTCAAAATAACATACTTTCATGGAGAGCTGAGACAAATAGTTCCAAAGTGGAAAGCAGGCGTCAGCAGGATTGATGGAGGTAGGATCTGTGGCTCTCGGGTTCACTGGGAAGCTGGTGTGGCGAAAGGAAAACAGGTCTCTTTCGCAATGTCAAGGGTCCAGGAATTTACTCTGTTTTCCATTTAAAACACAGCTTCTTGGCACTTAGTGGTGAAAAGGTGACATATTGAATCAGTTGAAGGTAGCATGGGCCCCCGGTTGTGTAAGCAATGTGTACATGTGTAAGGTCATTAATAGATATTAATAAGCCGCCACGCAAACAGCCTGCTGCCCACATATGGCCCTCACAAAATGGCCAAATTATTTTTTAAGCTGGTTTTACATGTCTCCCACTGGGGAACGCACTAAGAGCCTATATAATGAGACACCCCCCTCCCAGGAAGCCCCAATAAATGGCGTAGTCAAATAACAGAGGCCTCCCAGACTTGTCATCGCCCCACTTCATCTGCTCTGATTTACAAGCGTGCTGTCCCAGAGGCTTTAGTGCCATCACTAATCCCACAGGGATGACCATCTTGAATGGCAGTGGAGTCAGACCTTCTAAAAAAAACCAGAAGGAGGCAGACAGTGCTGCATAACTCCAAGCAGAAACAGATGCAGGGACGCTCTCCGGTTTATAATTGATTTTCAGGGGCAACATCTTGTTGTCATAGTTTGTCTAACGAGCCCTTGACTGGCGCCCTGTTGCTCGTCAAACACAGGGTGTCAGATGGAGCAGCCGCCCACCCCCGCTGGGATGGCACCACGTTGGAATACTGACATCGCCCAAGGAATTTCCCTGTGTCCCTGTGTCTCTTTGCGCTCTTTTAAAATCCTCGCCGACTCCTTTGTCAAAGTATTTTGAGTCGGCGAAGCATCCAAAACCTCCAGAGGAGAACTGTCGTCTTCTCCCAGCTGCCGGCCGGAGACCTGCCCTCTTTCCACCGACAGCAGGTATCATCCGGCCCGATATGGCCGACAATGTTTATGTCTGAGATCAGGGGTGTCTTTGTGGGCCTCCAAGGCTAAGCCTCTAATTGGCCATGGCTCATCAATCACACAGAGCCACCCCTTTCACCCAAAGTCCCATCCCAACAGCTAAGAGGAATGAGACCCATGGAATGGACTCTATGGCTCCCAAAGGCCTTAAAGTAGGCTTTGGGAGGGGCGAGTGGTTTGAGAGAAAGAAAAAAAACCACAACGTATTCCAAGTTGATGTCAAGGAAAGTATGCGTCTGTCCTTTGTTTTTTCCTGACATGCTTCAACCACTTCCCCTTCACATTAAACGAGAAAAAAAACATGGGTGTGACCCAACTGTGTGATTTAGTCGAGGAGCACGGGGTGCTTTAAATAAATAAAATGCCCGAGATGCTCAGCCTGGCATCGACTCTGTGTTAACCGACTGATTGAATCTCATTACATCCGTAAAAAAAAATTAGTTCAAAGGAAAAAGACGAAACATCTGGCTTCACTTTGTTTCTCATTTGCTGTTTTCACTTGAACTTGCCCTCAAAGGGATTTATTGAGCCGGTGAGAGCAAGAGCATTTCTTTCATTCCACTTTATTATTATCTCGGTTAGGTGGCGGAGAACAAGGTGACGCTCTGCAGCGCTGCTGGGAAAGTGTGCCTGGGACCATAATCCAGAAGCATGCTCCAGACAGGGTCAGAGGGGTCAGAGCAACTCCTCAGCCATTGTAGCCATTATTTGCTTTGGCTGAACACTCAAAGTCCAAGATTTGGCCGCAGCGTCACGCCGAGCCCACACATTTGTCAAAAGGGATAAGGAAAAGTCCACAGCACATGTGTTTTATGGGGTCACGGCAAAGCCTCCACATTTCCTCACATCCAGAGACGGCATGTGCAACACTCAATGTGTTTTTTCCCTCAGCCCGGGTGTGTTCCTTATTCATTTATTCTTTCATTCCTCCGTCCCTTCATTCATCATTCGTTCACCGCAGGTTTGAGCGTTGTGGTGGTCCGCGGGAAAAGCTGGAGGTCACGGAGGTTTGATGAAGAACAAGTCAAAAACAAAACTGGGTTACCAGGCGTCCATTCGCCATATCATAAACACGAATACACACGCTAAAGACTTCCCCCAGAGCCGGTCCATGTCCAATTCTCTCCAGTAACCGAGAGTAATCAGCTGTGTCATCCTCGTCATAAATCTCCAAGTTCGGCAGTGGCTCGCAGCCCAGATGGGGATGGGCCTTGTTCGGTCGCACTTGCCTCCGCATCATAAATCCATGGCCTTCTTCGCGGCAGCGTATTCCTGCTTTCTGTGTACCTCCCAACAGAGGAGTACACGGGGGAGGCGAGAATATTGCAAGACCGCTGCCTCCTAAAGGAGTCACTTTGCAAAATGGACTGTCTCGTCTTCCCCGCTGCAATAATTGTGGGGCAATTTTTTCAGCATCACATGCAGATTCGCTGGTCGGTCTCGGGGGTCGATGAGCGAAAGAAGGGGAAAACATCACCACCCGAGGTCAGAAATGCTAACATTTTCAGACTAAAACTCTTCTAAACATGTTTTAATCGTAGGTTTGATCATGTATTACTGTAAATTTGATGTCAACTGAAGCTTTTATGAAGGAAACATGCCCCTCTGGTAAACTGAAATTGGATACAAAAACATTCAATACCATAAAATGTTATTTCTATTGAAGAGTAGTCCCCAGTCAGTCTGACATTTATTGGTAGGAGTGGGAAATAATTTCCGATTGACGTGATCATAAACCATAACCTTTTCTTGCTCCATTCTGTTCCTGGGAATCTGAGTCCAATATAAAATAAAATACAACTGGTTGTTTAACATATGAAACAAAGTCAAGCTAAACCTAATTTAAAATGTTTATTACCCACTATTTGCTCCGTAAAGATATAGAGGAGTGATGTCTACCTGAGCAGAGAATGAAGTCCCTCTCATGTGTGTGTGTTGTAATCTGACTCATTTTGACTTTGTTTCTTGTCGTTGGATCCTCCATCAAAATCTGCTTCTTTGCACTTTCTCTCTTTTAGATCCATGTACTGTAACAGGCTCTCTGTCATATAAATTGGCTTGAACCCACAGTACGCATAACCTTGTACATCCCCATCCCACACATTCTGTAATAACTATGAACCCTCCTTTATTCTCTGAGAAATGTTCTGATCTCAGTGGGAACCAGAGAGTTGTACACACCGTGTGATCGCACCAAGGCCAGAAGAAGACCTTCCTGACTGCAGGTCAGTGTGCATGGCTGGCTGCACGACAGAGTCATGGCAGCTGTGGTCTAAAGGGTATTATAAGATTCCTGGATGCAGCTCTTATCTATGGGGACGAAGCTGCTGCACACATTACCGTGACGGTGTGGGCCGCCACTGCAGCGGTGGTGGTCTACTCATCAATCCCCCCAACCCCCAGCCAGCACCACCCACATGCCCACCCGGGCTGTAGCATTGGGACAAATGATAAGATTACATTCTCCAATTACAGTAATCGTAATCCAATTCGTAATGATGATGACATTATTTAAATTAGAACCATTTTATAACCAAATGATAACTAACAACTCATTACATTTATTGGAATGAGGTTTTATTCAAACCCAATCTTCCCGTGTTACAAATAAATAAGTTAAAATGTGAATATTCCAATAGATTACATCCGGGATCGCAATTAGAATCAGCACCTCCGATATTTGTTTGAAAGATATTGCATTTGGAAAGTAAAGAGGGAAAAAAAGAATAAAGAAAGCATGAATTTGACCACGAAGCTTGTGCCGTCATGGTTTCGCTGTTGATTCCCCCTCTCTTTCTGGAAAGCGCCAGAATGACAAAGTGCACAAGAAAAGCATGGTGGCAGAAAACGAGGGAATCCTATCAGTGCATGAATTTAATTACCACTCAGACAGCTCCACATAATGAGCAAAAGGTGGATGTGTGAAAGACTTGCATAATTCATTTGTGCTTTTCTCATTTAAACCATGCCCTTAGCCTCCTCACTACTCCTGTGCTTCCTGCCCGCTGCCACATTGCTCTGATCGATGATCAATAATTTAATTTCAACTGAAAACATTTGCATGGAGGGAATTATCTGTGCCCCGTGCGCCTTTGAAAGAGAACTGGCAAAGCAATTTGGAATACAGGTGGGTGAAATCAACTTTCATGTTATGCTCTCTCTTGCCTCCTAATTGTTCTGCTCTCGTTGTAATAAATACCGGCGTGGCGCCTCAGCCTGTCTACCAGAGTCAAGACTGTGGAATACCAATTATACCAGCGCCCTTACACCAGCCCCTTGTGGGCAATAAAAGGGACACCAGTCTATTTTCTAATTAGATGGTGATGTCAAAAAACGTGACCAACAGCAACAAATGTACAGAATCAATCTGCTGTCAATTTACAACTCACACGCTTGATGGCATTGTACATTTCCGCGACCCATAGGTACGTTTATATATTGATGTTTCTGAACCAGAAAAAACGTTCACATCCGCTTTGTGTCACACCAACAGAAACCCTGGTGACACATTAACATTCTGAAATGATTGGTTGGGCTGATGCAACAGAACTCCTTGGTTAAGGTTATAAAAACATCATGTGTTAACAGCGTAGCGCAACGACGTAGCGCAACGACGTAGCGCAACGACGTAGAGCAACGACGTAGAGCAACGACGAAGCGCAACGACGAAGCGCAACAACGTAGCGCAACAACGTAGCGCAACAACGAAGCGCAACAACGTAGAGCAACAACGTAGAGCAACAACGTAGAGCAACAACAAAGCGCAACAACGAAGCGCAACAACAAAGCGCAACAACGTAGAGCAACAACGTAACGCAACAACGAAGCGCAACAACGTAGAGCAACAATGTAGAGCAACAACGTAGCGCAACAACGTAGCGCAACAACGAAGCGCAACAACGAAGCGCAACAACGAAGCGCAACAACGTAGCGCAACAACGTAGCGCAACAACATAGCGCAACAACGTAGTGCAACAACGAAGCGCAACAGCGTAGCGCAACAATGTAATGCAACAACGTAATGTAACAACATAGCGCAACAACGTAGCGCAACAACGTAGCGCAACGACGTAGCGCAACGACGTAGCGCAACGACGTAGCGCAACGACGTAGCGCAACGACGTAGCGCAACGACGAAACGCAACAACGAAGCGCAACAGCGTAGCGCAACAACGTAGCGCAACAACGTAGCGCAACGACGTAGCGCAACGACGTAGCGCAACGACGAAGCGCAACGACGAAACGCAACAACGAAGCGCAACAGCGTAGCGCAACAACGTAATGAACAACGTAGCGCAACAACGTAGCGCAACAACGTAGCGCAACAACGTAGCGCAACAACGTAGCGCAACAACGTAGTGCAACAACAAAGCGCAACAGCGTAGCGCAACAATGTAGCGCAACAACGTAGTGCAACAACGTAGCGCAACAATGTAGCGCAACAACGTAACGCAACAACGTAACGCAACAACGTAACGCAACAACGTAACGCAACAACGTAATGCAACAACGTAGCGCAACAATGTAGCGCAACAACGAAGCGCAACAACGAAGCGCAACAGCGTAGCGCAACAACGTAATGCAACAACGTAATGCAACAACGTAATGCAACAACGTAATGCAACAACGTAACGCAACAACGTAATGCAACAACATAGCACAACAACGTAGCACAACAACGTAGCGCAACAACGTAGCGCAACAACGTAGCGCAACAACGTAGCGCAACAATGAAGTGCAACAACGAAGCGCAACGGCGTAGCGCAACGACGTAGCGCAACGACGTAGCGCAATGACGTAGAGCAACGACGTAGAGCAACGACGTAGAGCAACGACGTAGCGCAACGACGTAGCGCAACGACGTAGCGCAACGACGTAGCGCAACGACGTAGCGCAACGACGTAGCGCAACGACGTAGCGCAACGACGTAGCGCAACGACGTAGCGCAATGACGTAGCGCAACGACGTAGAGCAACGACGTAGAGCAACGACAAAGCGCAACGACGAAGTGCAACAACGTAGCGCAACAACGTAGCGCAACAACGAAGCGCAACAACGTAGAGCAACAAGGGTTATACCAGGGTTTGCTCCCTGGTATAACCCTCAGACCCGCAAACTGAAGCAAACGTCACGAAAGCTTGAACGCATATGGCGTTCAACTAATCTCGAAGAATCCCGCTTAGTTTGGCGAGATAGTCTTAAAACATATAAGAAGGCCCTCCGTAATGCCAGAGCAGCCTATTACACATCAATAATAGAAAAAAATAAAAACAACCCCAGGTTTCTCTTCAGCACTGTAGCCAGGCTGACAGAGAGTCACAGCTCTGTGGAGCCGAGCATTCCTATAAACCTTAGTGGTAATGACTTTATGAACTTCTTTAATGAAAAGATTTTAACTATTAGGGACAAGATTAATAATCTCTTGCCCATAACCAGTGCCAATCTGTCCTCAAGTGGAATGGCCTTGGAAACCGCTGTATGCCCTGGTGTATATTTGAGGATTTTCTCCTATCAACCGTGACCAATTATTTTCAACGGTTTCTACTTCAACACGCCTACCTGTCTCTTGGACCCCATCCCGACGAGGCTGCTTAAAGACGTTTTGCCTTTAATTGGCGGCTCTCTATTAGATATTATCAATGTGTCTCTGCTAACAGGCCACGTACCACACTCCTTCAAGGTGGCTGTTATTAAACCTCTCCTGAAGAAGCCCACTCTGGATCCAGAGGTGTTGGCTAACTACAGACAGATCTCTAACCTCCGTTTCCTCTCCAAGATCCTTGAGAAAGTGGTCGCAAATCAGTTGTGCGACTTTCTACATCATAATAGTTTATTTGAGAAATTTCAATCAGGATTTAGAAAACACCACAGCACCGAGACGGCACTGGTGAAAATTACAAATGACCTCTTAATGGCAGCAGATAAAGGACTCCTCTCTGTCCTGGTCTTGTTAGACCTTAGTGCTGCATTCGACACCATTGACCATGACATCCTGTTACAGAGACTGGAGCAGTCGATTGGCATTTCAGGCACGGCACTAATTTGGTTTAAATCCTATTTATCAGATCGATCTCAGTTTGTATTTGTAAACGATGACGCCTCGATAACCACCAACGTTAATCACGGAGTTCCACAAGGTTCTGTGCTTGGACCAATTTTATTTACCTTATACATGCTTCCTTTGGGCAATATTATCAGGAAACACTCCATAAACTTTCATTGTTATGCAGATGACACTCAACTATATTTATCGATAAAACCAGAGGAGAGCAACCAACTCTGTAAAATTCAAGCATGTCTTAAAGACATAAAACATGGATGACCTGCAACTTCTTGATGTTAAACTCAGACAAAACCGAAGTAATTTTAATCGGCCCTGAGCACCTCAGAGATCAATTATCTGGTGATGTGGATTCTGTAGACGGCATTGCCCTGGCATCCAACACCACTGTAAAGAATCTTGGCGTTATCTTTGATCAGGACTTGTCCTTTAACTCCCACGTAAAGCAAATCTCAAGGACTGCATTCTTTCATCTACGTAATATTTCATAATCAGGCACATCTTGTCTCAAAAAGATGCAGAAAAATTGGTTCACGCGTTCGTTACTTCGAGACTGGATTACTGCAACTCCTTATTAGCAGGCTGCTCTAATAAATCTCTTAGGTCCCTCCAGTTGATCCAGAATGCTGCAGCTCGTGTTCTCACTAAAACTAAGAAAAGAGATCACATCACTCCTGCACTAGCTGCTCTGCACTGGCTCCCAGTAAAATCAAGAATCACTTTTAAAATTCTTCTTAACCTACAAAGCCTTGATTGGTGATGCTCCATCATATCTTAAGGAGCTTGTCGTACCATATTGCCCCACTAGAGAGCTACGCTCACTAAATGCGGACTACTTGTAGTTCCTAGAGTCTTAAAAAGTAGAATGGGTGCCAGAGCCTTTAGTTATCAAGCTCCTCTTTTATGGAACCAGCTTCCAATTTCAGTCCGGGAGGCAGACACAGTCACCTCGCTTAAGAGTAGACTTAAGACCTTCCTCTTTGACAGAGCTTATAGTTAGGGCTGAATCAGGTTTGCCCTGGTCCAGCCCCTTGATATGCTGCTATAGGCTTATAGCTGTCGGGGGACGTTTTAGGATGCACTGAGTACCTATCTCCTCTTTTTTCTCTCCTTAAGGATGGATTGTCATCTTTCAATCACACGTTACTAACTCTGCTTTCTTCCCGGAAGTCCTTTTGACTTTACGTCTCATGGGGTCATCGGACCCTATGAGACGGCATAGATCCTATCTGCCTGATGGATCGTCTGGGTCGTGGAATTCCTGCTCATGACTACGCCACTGTCCTGTTGAGACTCCGCCCACTCCTCCTCCCCACCGCCATCTGCCTGATGGATCGTGGAGGTCTCCATCGTGGAATATGCCTACTATGAACTATTCATACACTCTGTCATATTCATTGAATGTATTTTAACTCTAAATCTGTCCTTCTGTACACATTACATCTATTGCATCTGTCCATCCTAGGAGAGGGATCCTCCTCTGTTGCTCTCCTCCAGGTTTCTTCCCTTTTTTTCCCCCTGAAGGGTTATTTGGGAGTTTTTCCTGGTCCGATGTGAGGTTTTGGGGCAGGGATGTCTATGTGTACAGATTGTAAAGCACTCCGAGACAAATTTGTAATTTGTGAAATTGGGCTATACAAATAAACTGAATTGAATTGAATTGAACAACGTAGAGCAACAACAAAGCGCAACAACGAAGCGCAACAACGTAGAGCAACAACGTAGCGCAACAACGTAGCGCAACAACATAGCGCAACAACGTAGTGCAACAACGAAGCGCAACAGCGTAGCGCAACAACGTAATGCAACAACGTAGCGCAACAACGTAGCGCAACAACGTAGCGCAACAACGAAGCGCAACAGCGTAGCGCAACAACGTAATGCAACAACGTAATGCAACAACGTAACGCAACAACGTAACGCAACAACGTAATGCAACAATGTAACGCAACAACGTAATGCAACAACGTAGCGCAACAACGTAGCGCAACAACGTAACGCAACAACGTAACGCAACAACGTAATGCAACAACGTAACGCAACAACGTAATGCAACAACGTAGCGCAACAACGTAGCGCAACAACGTAGCGCAACAACGTAGCGCAACAACGTAGCGCAACAACGAAGTGCAACAACGAAGCGCAACAGCGTAGCGCAACAACGTAACGCAACAACGTAATGCAACAACGTAACACAACAACGTAACACAACAACGTAACGCAACAACGTAACGCAACAATGTAATGCAACAACGTAGCGCAACAACGAAGTGCAACAACGTAACGCAACAACGTAATGCAACAACGTAGCGCAACAACGTAACGCAACAATGTAATGCAACAACGTAATGCAACAACGTAACGCAACAACGTAGCGCAACAACGAAGTGCAACAACGTAATGCAACAACGTAACGCAACAACTTAGCACAACAACGTAGCACAACAACGAAGCGCAACAGCGTAGCGCAACAACGTAACGCAACAACGTAATGCAACAACGTAACACAACAACGTAACACAACAACGTAACGCAACAACGTAATGCAACAATGTAACGCAACAACGTAGCGCAACAACGAAGTGCAACAACATAACGCAACAACGTAATGCAACAATGTAACACAACAACGTAATGCAACAACGTAGCGCAACAACGTAACGCAACAACGTAATGCAACAACGTAACGCAACAACGTAGCACAACAACGAAGTGCAACAACGTAATGCAACAACGTAATGCAACAACGTAGCGCAACAACGTAGCTAAGTTACATTTGGTTTGGACATAAACAGCGGCCTCCTGGGTGAAAGTCCTGTGTTAGTTTGTACTGTCTGTCTGCCCCCCCTCCCCCTCCCACCCTCTACTTCCTTCCTTGTTACACTCATTATTATACCACATTGCTTTCTTGATCTGCTCCACGTTCCGGTATTCATGATTTGCATAAACGTATCATTCCAATATTTATTTCTAGGCGACTGGGATACGATTTTAATAAATAAAGCAGATTTTGTTGTAGTAGATCAAACAAGGGTGCCAGTGAACACCTAAATTACAGCTACAAAATGAATTCACAAAGACCCAGCGACGATTTTCATCTGTTGCTCAGTGAGGCTTTAAGGTCAATGATCTGTATTCTAAAATCCCAAATGGCTCTCTGCAACATAACTGGGAAGCAATTTCCAGTAAACAAACTCACGTAATCTTAGTGTTTACAGGATGAGCATTTGCTTATCTGTCCTGGTTTACTAACATCAGCAATTGCATTTACCAGCAGTACATCATCTCAGCTCAGCCGACCCAAAAAGAGACATACTGTCATATAACTATTCTAAAAAACAAGCGAACATTGCAACGTACACCGACAGAAGCTCAGATCGACTTATGGAAATAGAAACAGAAGCTGTGCAGTGGTGCATCTCCCTGAAGGTCTTTCAGAAGACCTCTGAGTGAATGCCATCTCATTTACAGAGCCTTAAAGCTTTCACTAGGCAGAATTCCTGAGTTTTTACAATAAACCACCAATTGCTTGACATTATGGGGTGCATGTCTCCACACTAAACATTTTACACATGCTTTTCTAAGCGGTTTGTGTGAATGTTTGTGCATCTAATGCGCGCACATACACTAGAGGAGGGAGTTTGTGGGATGACAGGACTGATTGTTTGAAACTTGACCCAGGAGCCAGTTGGATTCATAAAGGGCTCTTTCATGTCCCCTTCCCATCCGGTGTCTGACTTAAATCGTCCTGCTTGAATCAAGTGCTTCCTTATGTCAAATATTTACTTGGCTACTTAAGAATATTAAACAGGTCTTTCTGTCAAGGGGGAGAAAAACACTGCCGATGTGTTGCATTTCTGTCAGTCAAACTGCCAGCGGCTTTCAACACAAAATAGACACTTTGTCATCTTGTTTTTCTCATTCCTCCACAAATCTCCCCCAGCTGACCAGTCAGAGACTACGACCCGAGAGAAATCCACACAAAATTGCTGAGTATGTGTCTACGCTGTATCAGCCTCGGCATAGCGAATACCTCTGATTTATTTTGTTCTTCCTTTCTCAGACTTGATTCTGTTTCTTTTTCAGAACATTTGCGCCAGGTGGAATAGTCATTAGGCATTCGAGGCAGCGCTGTTACTTGGGGGCGGGAAGAAGACGAGAGGAATAGATGGACCCTCAGGAATCCCGGGATACTTTATTGGACTTGAGAGCTGTTGTGACGGTGTCCTGCGCCGCAATAATACATTTAACCGTCAGCATTCCCGCACAAAAAAGAGAAAAAACAACACTCACAAATGGATGCTGTGTCAAAGTTGTGAATGGAGTGAGGAAAGGAAAAGGATATCGACAATTCCAGATGGGGAGAGAAGGAGACGGGTTTTGTTCTGCTTTTCCAAAGTTCACTATGTTTGACATGAACACATTATACTGCATTGTGCCTGTTTGTGTGTCTGTAAATGTGCGTCCCACCTTCAGTGAGATATAAATCGACAGTGTGCGTGCAGCTGTGTGTGTTATAGTCTGTTGTCCAGATTCAGGTGTGTGCGCTCTTTGAAGGGCCTATAAATACTGTGGGACTAATTTGATTTAAACTAAAATGGAAACCATGTTTTGACCTCGCAATGAAAAGCAGCTGCTAGATGTGGTAGCCAGGTTGAGATGGCATCTTTTCCCTGTGCATGTGTGTGTGTGTGTGTGTGTGTGTGTATTACCACAGTGGCACATTGTCTCCAGCTGGATACTTTTTAACACAATGTTTGATAGTCTAAGGCCTTTGTTACTTTCTTTACTGCCGGTTGGAACGTACTTTCCAGAACACCAGCTTGCTGCTGCCATCTTTATGGAGACAAACGGTGCTGTGACTTTTGATGGATTTCACTTTTGCATGAAATTGGGTTTTTGAATTTGGTTTTATTAAAACTTGAGAAAGAACAAAGTTGAACATTTGTCTCAATCTTTGCAGGCTTCTCTCTCAGCCCAGTTGGCATTGTATGTTTCTGCAAACCACAGACATGTTGAATGTCTACGCTTTTGCGTTCGGTCAAAGCAACGCGCAACACACGTGATGCAGGACATAAAGCGGCCGCTGCATGGTTTGAAAATGAGTTTAACAGGCGAGAAAGTTGGCCAGAACAAACTAACCCAGGAGACCGCTGTTCATGTCCCTTTGAAACCAGAAATATACGTTGATTTGACTCTTGTTTCGACACGTTACCGAAGAACGTCAACACAAACGATGATCTTCTTTTTGAAACATAACCAAATATTTCCGCTGCCTATACCTAAACCTAGCCATCACATTTACCAAGTGCCATTCTGTGTTTCTGCAAGAGCGACATAAGGATGACATGAAACGCATTCATATAAAGTATTTTGTTCCAGAAACCTCGACATCCCATTGCAGAAACATACAACAGCTTCCCCTCTGGGACCTGTAGCAAACACACTGCTACAATCTTCCCAGAAACAGCCCAACACCATAATAGCATGAGAATGGCAACAAATACGCCAAATCAAATTGCTTCTGTGGCTGGTACTACCTGCATTGAGTCACTTAATTATAATCTAAAGCCAGATTTTGTTCTCCAAAATCAAATTTGCTGATAAAACTCTGAATCTGCCATGGCCATTTCACGAAGCAAATTAGATTTGTCCACGTCCAGATGAAGACGGACGCACAGTGTGTATGCACTCCCTCCTGCAACACAACCAGCAGCCTGCCGTGTGGGAAATGTTACCCTCAGGACCTTCACTGGCCTGTGTACGACCCCTCTGGGACTGACGGAGGAAACCACAGGGCGGTCGCTCATATTTTTTCTTAAGATGTGTTTTGACGTTTGCTGCTAAGTGTGAGGAATGTCAGTTAGACACATGAAGGATTTTATTCCCTTGTGACAAGTGTTTCTACTCTCACCCAGCTTTTCAGCAGCAGATGTAAGGAAACACCTTGATTTGTTTTCCCCATGGGTCGTGTTTTTCTTTGGAGGGAAGGCAGACGGCAATGCTTTCATCGACTTCTATTATCACTTCCACGTGTATACTTACTAACATCTTTTGTTGTCGCTTTGAGTTAAATACAAAGTCCGGTGATGCAACACATTCTCACGCCAATGTGTGAATTAACGCAGCTTGGTCCTTGCCACGGAGCTTCAACGCTCTACCAACCCCTCAAGGTCAGTTTATGGCATGTCAATATATGCTGGTTACATCCTGTCTCTTCTCAATAAACTTTCCTCTTGACAGGAAGTGAAGATGACAACAGCAAAACCACTCAGTTCAGTTTTGTAGCAAAAGATCGTAGTTGACTGACTGCGAGACACGTGACACGTTACCCACTAAGTGACTTACGAGTCACGTGGCTGTAGCGACTCCCGTGATAAACAATACTTACGAATCATGTGTTTAACAATACTTACGACTCACGTGTTTAATAATACTCGCGAATCACGTGATTAACAATACTCACGACTCACGTGATTAACAATACTTACGACTCACGTGATTAACAATACTCGCGAATCACGTGATTAACAATACTTACGAATCACGTGTTTAACAATACTTACGACTCACGGGATTAACAATACTCACGAATCACGTGATTAACAATACTCACAAATCACATGATTAACAATACTTACGACTCACGTGACTGCCGATTGACTTACGACCCACGTGACAAGCAACTCATGTGAATCAACTAATTAGGAGCATTGACCCAGCTGCGTTATATGATGCGTTGAGAGTGAGGACGGGTTGGAATACGATGTCCATACACTGCTTTTGTTGTTGTTTTTGTAACATTCCCTGAAATAAATCGGTTCACATAGCTGGATTCTTCCCAGAGGTTTTCCATAAACAAAGTGTTTACTTGAAGCTTTTCTAGCCCTCAAGGAGGGAAAATAAATCCTGAGGTCACAACTCTTAGCAGGAAGAGATGTGGTATATGACAGAAAAAGAGCGAAACAAAACAGCCGGGATCGCATTATACCCTTTTTTGGACATTTTGTACAAACCAGCAGTGTGTTGAGGAACGCTAATGGAGGGAGAAAACGTCAACGTTCAAGTCACAGCACCTGAATGGGTATCTTTGGAGCAGCTGAGTCTTTAATTAGGAAGCGCACTCTTTGACTGCAGCTGGAATTCCAGCCAGTTCCGTGCTCACTCCCATCATTAGGTGTTGGAGGAGTCTCTGCCAGTGGTTTGGATCCCGTTCAAATGGAGAACTGGAGAGGTTTAAACAAGGAAACAAGGGTTTGGGGAGACAGTTCTGTTAAAGTCAGGAATGAGGGTGTGTTACCACCGCCACTGAACCTTCCTCCTACACTCAAAGTGTTATTGCCTTTAGGGAGGAAACCTACTTGAACATATAATAATATTTAGAAGACCAGAATGGCTTTTTGAAACTTGTGCCTGCTGATGTCTGAGCCGATTCTAATAGCATTAATATAATCATTATATTATGATGATTATGTATCATGTGGTTTCTTAAATGTGTACAGTGTGTAGGATTTGGCGACATTGACGAGTGAGGTTGCCGATTGCAACTCAAATAAACATTGTCCATTCTGGGCTATTGTAGAAACACGTTGGCCAGCTCTGTGAAGAAGACCCTCGCTGTATGTAGATACAAACGAAGGAAACGAAAACACAACATACAGGCGATTATACACGAAAACAAACTCATTCGTATTGTATTCTATTTCTGCCAATAGATCTCCATGAATGCGACACACTGTTTCTTTAAAGCTGCACTAAATGTGCACTGCATGGCAGCTGAATTATATACTGTATATACGATTATGTTAAAATAAATGTCTGTTTAAAGTGTTCAGAGTTTGTTTCGTATTGAACGGTCCTGACGTTTTTTCTCGATGGAAAAGTTGTATTCACTCTTCTCCCGACTTGCACTGGCAAATGTTTGATTGACAGATAGTTCATCCAATCACCTGCTTGTCCTTTTCCAGTTGTCCCTGACGGCTCCTCAGGTGGATCTCTGATAAACACACTGTACGCTCCATGCCTATATCACAAGACTGCAGACAGACGAAGTTGGCAGCTTTAGCTGACAAACACACCGGAGCATTAATGTTCTGCTGCCTGTGAAATGAGCATCTTTAAATCACCACGTTATTGTGCTTGTCAGTCACATTACACCCACTGTACAAGCAGAGGTATACAGCTTAAAAAAGAAGAAAGAAAAAAAGAAAAGCGCACATCTGCGTTCGAGCTGATAGTGTTAGATATCGATGAGGCTCTAAAGACATCGCATGCTAAACACTCGGCACATCCTCGTGCTAGAGAGTCTCAACCACAATCCGGTTATCCCATCAAGCTCATTCATAGCTCAGCCACTTTTCTCATGTTTAATTCAGATCTAGAAAAGCTGTTGACACATGCCTTTTGCCAACTGCTCATTGCTTTTATTCCACTTTTATCGCCACTTTGAGAGGGAATGAAGTGTTGCTGTAAGTGTGATCGTTACGAAACAACTCTGTCAGCAGTGGGAATTCCTCTCCTCCTTGCCCTTTCTGCCGGCTTGTTGGAATAATGTGTTTCTTCGATATAATTGTTTTAGCGTGAGAGTAAAAGTGCGTGTATGGGTTTCTATGAGCGCAGACCATTTGTGTAAAATGACCTTTCCTCTCGTGATGCTATCCGCTGCAAATATCCTGTGGAAGACGGAAAGTTGAGCAAAAATCCTCCTGAAATTAAATGTGGCTCCTTTAACAAAAAAAAAAGGAGCATTTTAAGATTAAACTGGTAGCGTTAGCATTTGTCTTCCCGTGTGTAGCTGCCGCCGTGGAGACACAACTAATGCATAGATATTGTTCTGCGCGGGTGGGCCGAAGACCTCGGGGTAATCTCTGTCACGCAGCTGCCACCAGCGGCGGATAAACTAGCGTCGGTTAAACGACCGGTTGAACCCCAGTACGGGGGATTTATCTGTGACACAGGTGTCATATTTAATACCCTCATATATCAATAATCGTCTGGAAAAGAAAAGGAAGGAGCCACATGTGCAGGAAGGGCTCAGGAAGATGCCGAAAGATAATCTTGTGTACATTTAAAAGCCATTTACCAGCAGACGGTTGGCTCTCGTTAAGACCGACATTACTCTGCACCGCATGGAGCTCCTCGTGAGGTCAATGAGACTGTTAATGTCTGTTTGACCTTTCACCTCACAGGCACAGAGCGAAGATTACAAATAATGGAAATTATAACGAGGAACAGATCCGCCTTAAATATGCTACTTTTCCATATCCCTATACCGTGTTCATTGAAATGAAACACCACGCTATCTGACAGGCGTAGACTCGAGTCAGTGACACAGATATGGGGGTAAAGAAATATGAAAGCGTGGAATTGAAAACCAATAGGACTGTAAATCTTCCGTAGCTATTCATCAGTTTTGACCTCAAAAAGTTTGCTTGAGTCGGCATGGCATACCTGAGGCAGGCGGGAAACAGCCTCCTCCCTGTCGCCTTCTTCTTCTGATACCACTTGAGTGTGACATGGAACAGTGGTATCTTCCTGAAATGTGCACTGTGTTCATATTCCATAGGAAAACATGATGGGGGCGGACGCCACTTTGCTATCAATCAGAGGCTAATTACACTTTCGATCCCCTTCCCAGCCCTCCTCCTTCCTCTTTTACAAGCCACACATCCGTCTCTGCTCTCATGGGCAGTTATATACACACACACACACACACACAGCGTTGAACACACTGTCTTTTTCCTCGTATCCGTCTTCTGAGCTGAGGCCGCCCCACCTCCCCAGCCACGCAGCAGTCAGACTTCTGGCTGCCGTTTCTCTCACTAATTTAAAGCTACTGTATACGGATTCTTTCGAAGTCCCCGGGCTAATTTCCCTCCTCTCACTCTCCCCAATCAATCAATCACGCTTAATTGCTCAATTACTCCAGTGTAAAGCTAAGGAAGGAGAGGAGGAGAGGACATTTTGTTAGCTTGGATTGCTTAGTCTCCTTTGGTAAACAGAGCCGGCCTGGAGTGATAAAGTGTGTCCTCCTAGAGGACGCCAGGGGATGAGATTCACTAATTAATCCAAACATGAGGCGAGCGCGGGCTTTCCAGATGCATCAGACTCTCTCTCGCTGTAGAACAGAGCTGCTGTATAATGGACTCGCGATACAGCGCACTTCTGGAGGACCACGTTTTTATCGTCAAGATGACGAGGAAGTAGAAATGTTCATGTTTGGAAGGTGCAGCGTGTAGAACCTGGACGTCTAATCTAACTTTACAGTCATCAGTTATGAAGAGAAATAAAGCCAACTACTAACTAAGATAATGCAACATTCAACCAAACTGTCAAGAGTATGCTCCAGAACTAATTCCCTCGGTATATCATGTGTTTTTTAAATATATTATATATTTATATATTCTGACAAACTGTTGACTCTATAACTAAGGGTCGTCTGAATATACATGTTTTTGTATTGTAAGTAACAGATATGAATTGTCAGCAAAACTGCGATAAATTATAATGATCCTCAACGATGGTCTTTCAAGCAGACACCGACTGTAATATCCCCAAAAACTGCATATAACCTTTAATCCTAAACGACAAAAGAACAAAGCTGTCTCTGTCTTTTTGTTCTTCAACTCATACAAACGGTTCCCAGGGAGACAAATATGTTGAGTCTTCAACTCGTCGTGCTGCACTTGAAATGTCATGTTTATTCACTCAAACTGTCATCGACAAACAAAATGTTGTCGCGGAGGAGACGGCGCCGAGGGACAGCTGGGCCTCTTTCCCCCGGGCGCAGACGTTATTGCGGGCGTCGGCCCGTCGTTTTCGGGGCCGACTCCTCCCCCGGTTTGATGAGCCCGTTAGCTCACGGCTGTGCATGGCTGCCCTCGCTGTGCCGAGCTGGCACCGAGACTGTGAGACTAATGAGACGCTCGCACCGGCTTTTTATTAATGGCCGCGGTCCCCCTCGCTCAGAGAAGGGACACTTCCGAGATAAGCATCGTGGCAACGAGGTCATCGGACTCATCAGGGGCACTGGGCGCCGTGTGCTTGTCTGTCCCGTTAAGAGTGCCGTGACGTCCTGTATTGACGTGCATTGCGCACCACTCCGCTTTTTTAATCCCCAATCTGCAAACAACATTCGCCCATTTGTCATATTTTCATTAAAATAAGAAAACACAAGCTTTTCCCAACAGAGCTCCCACAATGAGCACATCTAAAGGAATGGGCTTGTCCTTGTCTGTTGCTCTCATCCACACAGACCCGTGTTAATCCGTTGGGTGATGTGATTTATCTCCGCTCTGTCCTTCACTCAACAGTAACAGAGAGACCCATTGGACCGAGGGTTGGATCTTAGCTCCTTTTTCCACAGAACGCCCTTTTACTCTTCGTCCCTCGGTTCAGCGTGGGTTCTCCAGTGGGAAGCAAAGCGAAGCCAAAGAGAAGCGGATTCGAGAGGGGCGATGACGGAAGAGAGACGCGATGAGGCGTCAGAGGGATTGAACATGTCAAGAGCTCGGGGGGGGGGAAATACTTTTTTGATAAACCCTGAAACCTGTGTCTATTCAATACGAGACCCAGTCAAAAAATTAAAAAAATAAATGGACATTCAGGAACAAATTAAGTGGCTTGGACGGCGTCCAGCAGTCTTCCTGCACTCTGCGATTGCAGCGCCCGCTAATTGATTTTCAGCGAGGCTTGACGTCGAGAAAACATTACGCAACAGGATTGCGGGCCAACGAGAGGCCCGGGGGCGCTTGTGGTTCTAGGTGGGGCGACCTCCAATTAAAGCTCCTCACGGCAGAGTGGAGCTTCTGGCTGGCGTTGTTAAGTACATTCCGCCTTTTACTTTCTTTTTCCAGTTCCACGTGCCGCTGCAGACGGCTCGGTGGTTTGCGAGTATCAGAACAAAGTGACAGGTGGTTTATCGGCTTCCCCTCGAAAAACGTTGCCCCTTTTTTTCTTTCTGTAAGCGTCTTCAACAACCGCGCTTAATTTTTCCAGAGTACAACCTGCCAGGCAGAGTAGCGTTCGCCACTGTTACTTTCGAGCCATAAACATGTGAGGAGAAAGAGAGGCAAGGAAAGGAGGGAAGTGGAATAGAGAAGGGGATGAGCGACGAGGTGTCTTTAGTCTGGCTGCTATTGTCATCATCTGTTCAGTGGTCATTACCGCCCTGGGAGTCTGCTGTCTGGACCAAACCACTGATGGAGGAGGCCAAACGGAGCAGCTGCAGACAGAACTCATCCCACCTCTGCAAGCTGTCACTTAGCAGCGGGAGGAGGAAGAGGAGGATGACAAAAAAAATTGAGGGGAAAGAAGAGGGAAGGTAGAAAAGAGAAAACGGCATCAAGAAAACAATTTCCCTCAGATTCTCCAAACTCGACACACCTACAGAAGCTGTCGGCAGTAACGGGAGGAGGAGGAAGAGAGTCAAAACGGAGCAGCGGGGGAAGGAGAAAGCATCGGAGGAGAGGTGGGAAGGAGAAGGAGGAATCACGAGCGCAACAATTACATTAGGGGAGGCCTCCATTGTGTTTGAAGTCATCACACCTACACAAGCTTTGAGTCATCAGCTATAGAGGAAGAGCTAAATGGTGGGAGAGGGAGAGGAGAGAGGAGTGTTTCTGTGTTTAGTTCAGGATCCCTGGCTTCTCGAGAGACTTGATCGCCATGAATCTCTCGTCTGCTGATGATACCACGAGGGCAAAGTGAAAGAAGCCGAAGGTTCAACGCACTCTTGTGAAATAGGACGAAACCAAAACCCCGCGATCAGCATCTTCCCCCCGTCGTCCCGTCTGAACCATAGACTCATTGTAAATAAGAAGTGGGCGTAGTCACTGTGACCCCCCCCCCCGTTGGTTTGTGGACTGATGTGTTGAAGCCTTAAGTGTTGCACATTTTCCGTCGCCATCTTGTTTTTTTTGTAACCACAAGTAACACGAGGGGGTGGAGCTAAGTCCAACCACACACGGATTAAGAACATTTTTGAGAATCAAATCTAACTGTCGTGAAGTGAAAACACACTGTGAAAGGGTGAGAGTTGTAAGCACACCCAGCTGTGTCGCCTATTTTACTTAGACCGTATTCTACTATCGCACATTATATCGAAGACGACTAAAAACTATCGATTAAGACCAAAAAACTGATGTTTACAACATTTACTGAGGGAATCAAGTGAGGAATCAGAAGGATCATTTTCTCATAGACTTCGATACGATCAGACTTCTTTTTGCCACCAGAGGAGTCGCCCCCTGTTGGTCATTAGAGAGAATGCAAGTTACAGTCACTTGAGCGTTGACCTTAACTATTCTGACTCGGAGGTCGCCGCCTGGTCTGCAGCCGGTTGGCGAAGTGAAGCTTAAAATGTCTCTGTTCATGGTCTTTATGAGCATAATGAACATGTCACAAGGCTTTGGGGTCGGTCTGTCAGGGGCAAAGTACTAAGAGGAAGTAACAAAGGTTAAAAAAGAGAGAGGACGTCATTTACATGACATTCTGGTCAAGTTATGAGCTCAAAGAATGTTAATTTGACGGTATTGCCAAGCAGCATGTGAACAGCCATGTTAGAGGGACAAGATGGGTCAAATATCAGCTTTACAAATCTTCTGGTGTCAATTCTTTCTGCTGGCAGGAGTCGTGGCAGCAAGCAGGGTTTCAGTCGCCTCATCTGCTTTCTCTTCTCTTATGAGTGAATCTATGGAGTTGTTCAAAGTGCAGCCCCTACCCTTTAGGCGCCACGCCAACTCAACAAGTCCAGCACTTTAATGTATCTCCAAGACATACAGTTCTGAGTCGTTTCCTCAATACAAGCTGGAAGGAAATCTAAGAATGGCTTATATTCTACAACAAAACGGAGTGCTGATGTTGGCAGTGTTCCATTATGGGGGTACTCTGTCTCTCTTTTCCTCCCTCTCTGTCTGCTGTTTCCCTTTCTCTACCAATTTTGTTCAGTGCCTAATATGTTCACTGTCTGCTGGGTTTGGGTTTCACTGTAAAAGGATCCTTTTTGGAACCTTGTTCTTCCAGTCCGAGCAGTCAGAGGTGAGCAGCCTCTTGCATTCCCTCAATGGTGGAGGACAATCTCCCTTTTGGAGTTAAATGTATATTGTTTAGTTTAAAAGGTACCCGTTGTGTTGTCTCGAATATTTAGGGGAAGGTTTTTGAAAAGAATGGATTGCGTCTGCAATTTGGACAAAAAGGAAAAAAAATTGTTTTTTCAGCAATTTGTCTTTTTTGTGTGCATATGATTGCAATTATGAATCTGTCAAAGTATAAAATGAGAGAACAATGGCAGAGAGAAAAAGAAAAAGAACATTTCAGAGCGAGAGCTACGGGCCTCGCCGACCAGCTGCAGAAGAATTCCTCCTTCAAAAGTTCAGGCAAGGGATTTCACTGTGACAGAGAGAAACGCTATTTGGGATGTAATACCCCAGTCCGTCAGTGGCGATGGTGTTTTCAGCGTACACCTGTAGACTGTAAAAGAAGGAAGAAGACCATAAGCTCAAAGTGCTTTTCCAAGGTGAGGAACATGAGGGACAATTGTGAGAGGTAAATTACATCTCATTAAAAGATGGCGTAATTTAAAGCGGAGGAACGTCTCGGCTAACAGCCTTTATGGATGTGCTGTAGTCACCACCGAGTCTCTGAACACACTCATACTAGCACTGGGCTACTCACACTGATCTTTGTGAACCGGACAGACTTTGCATGAGGCTCATTTACATAAAACTGGTCCAATTTTGTGTCATATTTCCAAAACCTGTCAGTGAATCTTTGAGGCAATTGACATATTTCATTAACCACGACACTGTTAAAGCTGCGTGGGCTGGACATCTTGTTTCCCCGGTCAACCCAGCTGTCTCCAAGAAATGATGTCGCAATATGTTCACATTTTACCAATTTGCCAAAAATATTTCATTGGTGTTAAAAAATCTAGCACTTGCTTCACTTCACAATTATGTTTCCTCACAAAACAAATGATGACGTCCAGGTGACGGGGTTTGCACCGTGTTATCGTCTTTGTTCCCTTATGACAATAATTGCGTGTTTTTATAATGTTTTTGGCATGACTTAAATGATGGATGTCCAGCAAAGGGATCCAACAAAAAAAAAGAATACTTCTTATAACCCAGTCAGAGGATATTTTGAATGCTTTCTGAAAAAACACATTCAGCTGAGCTGTCACACTTGAGAACCCTGGAGTGGCTAAAACACCGCCATGGACAATTCCACTTCAATTTCTGGAGAGCAATGCATCATTTCATGGTGTCGTCTGGAGCAACCACCATTGTTTATTTTCACTTTCACTCTGGATTTGTTTTGTATTTCCTGGTAAATTAAAGTATTTGCGAGGCGGTGATGCAAAGCGATGCCGTTTCTCAGCTGACGCAGCAAGCTGAGATAAACTAGAAAAGGCTCTTAGGCCTCATCTACTACGTCTTCATAAACAACAAGGAATACTTACTGTATGAATCATCACAGAGGTACATTTATACATCGAGACGAACCTCAGAACTATATCTAAGTTATTGTAGTTTCTTGTGTAGAAACCACCACTCATCTGGTACGACAAGCTGTTCCAAACTAAATGCTAAAAATACAGCAGATTTGGAGCCCATATGGTTTCCTGCTGCCCTTGTATCCCACCAAAATCAGAGCATCATTTCCTGTACCCACTCACGAGACGGCATCAGCTGGCGTGTTGCGTAAAGCCGACACAGATGAGCACAGCGTTGGTACGACGCCGCGGTCCTCGGACACAACGGAGTGGCATCGAGCCTAATAGAGACATCGCAGAGGCCTATTAGCACAGATGGTTGTCATATGTATGCAAATAAGGAGCAAAGTGAATCACGTAGCCCCATCAGCACCACCTCACACGGCTACACCAAAATCCCCCCTCAGCATCCACACACACACACACACACACTCTTATGGACACACTTCCTATCCTCCAAATCCCTTTGGAGAAGGACAAGTATGTCCAATCTAGCTGTATATTAATAAGAGTACAGACGTTAACGTTGCCATTAATCATCGTTGGTTCTTTTTCAGGAGCAGACGTGAGAAGGAGGGACCGGCCGGAGAAGGATGTCAGATACGAGCAAGCTGACGGGGACACGGGGGGGCAGGTCGGTTGTTCTTTGTCTTTGGCGAGGGCGTGTTGAGGGCGTGCCCACCGGGGTGAGGTGTTAAGTGTGGCTTTTTTTCGTGGTCAAGGAGCGTCGCGCCTGAGGGACTTGGCGCGTTGCCCGTTTCCCTCTGTGTGTGTTTTTGGGCACGCAAGAGTGAGACGACTGAAAGAGCTCCATCGATGCCTCCCACCGCTTCAATGGCCCCTTTTCTACGGCCGCCAGTCAATATTTCTCCGAGGCAAGGCACCACGAGGGCGACTGCGACGCCAGCAGCTCTGTGAGGCTGTAGTACTGAGGCACAGCTGTGCTTGGAGCTCAATGCTCACGTCAGCATGCTAACACACGCACAATGAGAACACCCTGAAGGTAGGAGGTTATCGTGGAATTACAAAAGCCTTGATGAAGAGTCCGGGGATCACCAAAGTGAGAGGGATTCATCTGCAGAGGACCATGATTATATGTAGTAAATGTCATCACAATCCATGAAATAGTTGTCAAGACGTTCCACTAAAAGCCAAAAGGGTCAACCTGCTGAGCATGCTCGAGGAAGACTGAGGGGATCACCAACGTCTTCCTCTGGGGACCATGAATATAACAACATCTACTCGTGACAGGTATCTCTCGGTACAGGCCTGAATGGTTCACTAACTGCCCGACAGGCTGCCGTCCTCCCCAGAGGCTTCGGGCCCATGGCTGAGAACACTCGTGGTGTAGAAGTGAGTTGTTGAGGTTTGCATGTTGCAGTGCAATAAAAAGGTCGGAGGGGGTGTGTGTGTGTGTGTGGGGGGGGCGGATGTCATTTTTTCCTTCCCTCCTGTCTGTGGAGAATTAGTAATGACTGGGCATATTCCCATCGGACCACTGTTTTGATAACACCATTTTGTAGGTATTCCTGATGGAATGCCAATGCAGCATTGCCAGCAGATGCCTTAGCATAATATTTAGACTGTGGTTTTCCCATATTCCACTCTAGTAAGTAGTATTTGAGTTGACATTTTGCGGCATATTTTTTATTTTGAACAGCCTCGAGTTATTCTTTTTTTTCTTTCAATTTCTACACATTGCATTCCTTCCGTTGTTGACGCTGCTGTGGGCGTGACTTTGCAGTAAGACTTTGAACAGAGAGAACTTTCCCAGTAGGGAATAATTACAGTATTTTGTGCGTTCGGTATTTTTCAAGAGGCCCTGTTTGCTGTCCAGCATGACTGTCAAAAAAAAGTGATATCACAGGAATATATTTTCTGAGAATAAATCATTGAAGAACAAAAACAGCTCTTTCTTTGAAACAAACCCTCTCCCATGTCAGCATCAGCACGAGGAAATAATTGGACAAAAATAGAAAAAGTATAATAAAAAGAAAAAAAGAAGAAACATATTCTATTCCCTCTGCTATCTGGTTATTTTAACTTATCAAACAATGGCGATGTGGATGTGTTTGTTTTACACACCAACATGATGTCCAGTGGTGCTTATCACCATGAATTAATCCAGTAAATTTGACAGTCCCATAGGTTTAGCAGCTTCACACTCACGGTAATCCCGTGTTATACCAGCAAAGAACTCGTTCTCTTAAACCTCCACAGGCACAACCCAAGCAAGGATTAAAGAACGAGGGGGAGTTAAACACTGTTAATACACGGCTTAGAGTTTGTAAAGTTGTGTATGCGTTGCTAGCCCCCCCACCGAGGTGCCGAGTGTAATACGGGGTAGCTAACGGCACAGTCCATTTCAAACCAGCTTTATGACATTGTAACGCCCCGCATCCCAGACGGCATTCGTCGTTTAGTTTGCCATTTTCTCACTCAGGACCGTCTCCCGAGGGTCCTCTTCATTCCCTTTCACAAAACACACTTCGACACTGAATTCCCTTTCCGGAGAATCGTTGAGCATATGGCCCTGTGGAGATTATGTCAGCCAGATCGGAATCTACTTTTAAATCTTTTTCTAATACACTCTTCTTTTGGACTTGCTTACATCCAACCCTTTTCTGCTTTTGCCTGCACACACACACACACACACACACAGACACACAAACATACACATTTTAGACGATGATACAGGAGCTGGAGGGCGGGGGGAGGGGCAACTGTGCAACTGTGAGTGGTTTTGGATGAACACTATAGTGAGAGCAGCACTTGTGGGACGATCTCTGGGAAAACCTTACACAACCCTTTGTCCACCACCTCAAGCCCCTTGGAGACCCCGTACAGACCTCCTGGCACTGGGCAGGTAGAGAGGGCAGCGTGGGGGACATGAGCAGTCGCCACATGTTCTCATCATGAGGACCGCAGTGCTTTGAGTTATTTACTGCCGTTCATTCACACTCACTTCTTACGGGTTGTTACTGAATTAAAACCTCGTTGCTCTTCTGTTTCCAGAGCTGGCTAGTCCAGCGTCAGTGGTGGATTGTTATTTATGAGGCCATTCTGGGAGAACGTCAGTCCTATCTTTTAAAAGCTCATTTGACAGAGTTAATTTTGCAGTCATTGCTTCAATGTCACAAGGCGTGTACTCGCTTGTCTGTCCCCAATGCTCAGACAGTCAGCGGGAATAACACCTTCATATTTTCTGCTCCAGCCACTTGGAATTCTTCACAGAAAGAGAGTTTATGAGGAAACCCGGTACCACTTGGGCCAAATTGGAGACTATTATACATTTTATGGTAAATGACTCCATCTGTAAATTGGGTCTGTTATTAGTTCTTGTCCTTTTTAGTACTGCTTTGGCCTGTTTACCTCATTTTGCTTTGGTTTAAACTTTTAATATTGCCGTAATGGACACCTACGTGGTTAAAGATGCAAGATCAGAGTTTTTTTTTACTGTCCCTCAACGACCCTTAATATGTTGGGCGGCCAAATGGAGCTAACAATGCTAACTACAGCGAAAGTGCTGACAGAGCTAACAGTGTTCCCCCTGGGGGAGGGGGGAGGGGGGGTGGGGGAGACACTGTCTGTTAGCCACAGCTGCTAACAGCAGCCTCAATAATACATTCTTTGCATTTATTTGATCCCATTTTCAGAAGTGTCAGGCTCAAAGTGCCATCCAGTAGACCGGCGAGTTCCTCAAAGGCAGCACACTCAAAGAAATGACTCATTGGATGAACTCAATGAAATTGTTGGCAGGTTTTCCATCCAATAATTATATGCCACTCCAACTTAAATTTAGCACATCAGTGCAATAAAATGTAATTAAGTTAGTCCAACTCATTTGTATCAAATACATCTAAAATAAAATGACGATATTCATTAAATTAAATTAATTTGTGTTTGTCCAACTCAAAATATAAACTAACTAACGAACAAAATATGCAAACTCCACACAGAAGGAACGCCCCGACTGGGAATTGAACCCACGGATCTCTGGCTGTGAGGCGACAGTGCTAGCCACTACACCACCGTACAGCCCTGAAAGTGTCTTCACCTTGTAAACAACTGATTTTCAGCTGGCGCATGCGCAAAGGGTAGTCCTCAATGAAACACATTTATTTTGAGTTGATATGCACACCATCTAACCTAAATAAATCTAATAAATGAAAGTATTCATACATTTTGTGTTACACCCATTAAATATAAATATCTATTTTTGTAATTGATTTATTTTAATGTATCAAACAATATTTAAATGTGTCACCTCGAAGAAGGGCTTGAATCGCTTTTGTGAGTGTAACCTAAATAAATCTAATAAATGAAAGTATTCCTACATTTTGTGTTACACCCATTCAATATAAATATCTTCGTTTTATAATTGATTTATTTAAATGTATCAAACAATATTTAAATGTGTCACCTCTAAGAAGGGCTTGAATCGTTTTTTTGAGTGCAGGAAAGGGATGTGTGTGGATAAAATAAAGCTCAAAACAATACTTACAAGAGAAACGGTTGTTATCACAATCCGCACCAGTGATGCAACCTTCAGAAATCTTCAGTGCAAACTAGAAGCCCCCCCCCCCCCCCCCCTCCACTGCAAAAAAAGATCTTTGTATGTGCTCGCACAGCTGCAATGGAGTTTAATCACAGAGTGTATAACGTCTCGAAGAAGTCGAGCCTTCATCGCTAATGGGGACACACACAGGTGTGATTCCTCTCCACCAAAAGTTTACTGTGGAAATATTCCGGAGGCCACAGCTGAGAAAACACATCCGACGTGAGACATTGGGTGACTTACGGCCGTTTGACAGCAATGGATTCACAAAGCATACAGAATATCCTTTGACCAAGTTTTCAAAAGTGTAGATTTTCTTTTTTTTGTTTGACGGCCCCTTTGATGGACATCCATCATTTAACAAAAAAAAGAAAAAAAAGTGACCTTATTATGACTCCACATTCATATCGGTCTCCTTCAGCCACAGAGACAAAGCAGCACATTGTTGAGATACCTGTGCAATCACGAGAGTCTTTGGTGCCTCTTGCCTTTTGACCCCGCATGTATTATCCACTCCACTCCCTCTCTTTCTCATCCACAGTGTGGCCTGAGGAGCACTGTCAGCCCGGGCTCATGGCAAAGACACTGCTGCAGAAGCATGACATAATGGCCGCGTAAAACTGACCTTGGCAGGGGACTCATTTCTCAACACGCGAGCGAGACACATCATTTAGCATTTGAGGTCATTTACAGCAGGACTACAAAAAGCATGATGCATGACAGACCATATGTGCTCATTCGATTTCTCGCTAATTGCCCATTTCTAATTCCTCCCCGCCGCCGCCGCCGTTCGGCCCCCCAACAAAACAAAGCGACGCCACAGATACGGCGCACGAACTCCGTCCGTGGACTTTCCGAGGCCGCGTCCTGTACAGCGCCGCGGCAGCTGTTTGGCAAAGGGAGTGGGAGTCGGAGTGTGATTAGTCTCATACTTCTTCCTGTAACGCCTCCAACTTTACAGCAGGAGTTGCGCAGAGTTAATAAAGGAGCTGGGAGCCTTCATGTCGAGCGGCTCTGTGGATGAACGACGTCTCGCCGCTGCATAATGGTGCCTTTGTGAGGCAGCGGCGGTAATATGCAACTCCATCGGTCTGACGTGTATGCTGGGGCCAAATTAACTTTGTCATCCAGTCCTTGCAAGGTGCCTGCTACATTTATCACTTAGCGGCACCGAGCGGGCGAGCCAGAAAAATACTGTTTGCACGTGGGCGTTTGGCTGTGAGTGTCTTAACATGGCTTTGATTGTGTTTTCCTTCCCCAGAAAGAGCGCTATACCAAAGTAATGAGCAGAATCACATTTGTTTATTCAGCTAATCTAAAAACCACACAGAGAATCCCCCTGATGCTTCCCCCTGTCTGCTGAGCTTTCCAATCAGACCTCGCTGCAAACAGTTTACGAATGTGTTTAGCAAGTGTCTCACTTTGCCAGAAGATGTTTAACAACGAGCCGGAGGACGACTTCATCGGAGCGGGAGACTGAATCCTGGCTACGACACAGCATCTGGCTTCCTCGCACATATATTTTAGTGAAAGGCTAAATAAGCCTTAGATTTTTCATTTCTTTTTTATGTTTGCGCTCACATCATAAATCATTCCGATCACGGCGCGCCACAGCGACCGCAGCCAGTTATTGATAAGTCATTAACACACATTTTCTACAGTAAAGTCGACAGGCCGTCGTAACCTGTTGTCTTTGTAATGAAAAACGACAATCCGGCACATCCCTTTGATTGATTAGCGTATGCAATTACTGTCTGGGCCATAGAGCTGCATGAAAAACAGCTCTGCAGCCGCTGCCGTCAGCTGCTGTGACATTTTAATCTACTGGCAGATTAATGGGTCTCCGGTAGAGTGGAGAATATTCCACTATTGACTTTTTTCTGATGAATCAAATGCCTTCGTTTTAGTGACAGGTTTCCCCGTTTATCTAGTCCGCTCTGCTGGGTTGTGTGTGTGTTTGTGTTTGTGTGTGAGAGAGAGCGATGTTTATAATAGGAAGAGGAAGAGAGACGGTAGCTACAGTGGGAATGAATGATTGTATGACTGAGTTTGTGAGTGTGTGTGTGTGTGTGTTTCCACACAAGCGTATGTGTGTGTTGGCATTCCTCACACTGATAGGACTCCCACAGCGGCGTCTCTGCTCTGTAAACAGGCTCATCCGATGCCTCCTGCCTTATTTCTATTAAATTGGACCTGTTCACAGAGTCTTTAATGTTGTCAGACGTGCCCATGGAGAAAAAGGTCAAAAATAGAAACAACAACAAAAGAATAAAGAAGTGTTCCTCGGGCTCGCTGATTTACTACTCGTCTTTAATTGGGTTGTGAAATCAAATCCAGGATTGTTTCAGGAATGCCAAAATACTATTTCTCGGCTTGTTTACAGGAGGAGCCGGCAGTCAAGGACACGGAGCGATAGTGAGTGAGAGAAAGTGAGATAGGGAGGGAGGGAGGGAGGAGGCAAAGTGATAGTAGGAAAGCAGGGGACGATAAAGGACTTGTTAAAAGAGAGTAAGAATGGAAACAGACGGAGAAGGAGGGAGAACAGGAAGTTGAACTAAGTTTGGCCCGTCGTTTATAGGCCCGGCCCGGGCTGCTTCGCTCTGATTAAATCCGCCTGTGATTTATTTCAAGCGATCTGCTTCACCATGAAACATCAGAGGAGGAGTGAGACAGAGAAAGGGATGGGGTTGGGAGGGGAGGTGGGAGGGCCCACACACACACACACACACACACACAAAACCCTGTACCAACTGGACAAACCCAGCTGCGGGAAAACGTACACATGTAGCAAAACAGTCCGCAAAAGCCGATGTTGAACTGGGAGTTAACCGGCTTAAACAGAAGAGGGTTGACAACCCCAAAAGCTCGCCGGCCCTTTAATACATCCACAAACACAAACAGTGCATATTTTCCTCTCGCGCAGCGAAAATAAACGCTGGCGGCGAGGCCGAGGCTTTCCAGGAGGCGCTCGCTCCGGCTCGCGGCTGGACGGCTGGCGATGGAAGCCGAAAGGGATTTGAGGAATTCGGCGGCGACGAGGGGCTAATTTGCACGTGATTAAGAAAACACACAGTGTCGAGTCTACGAGCGACACGAGATATTCAGAGGGGAGAGGGAAATTAATGGGAGGATGGGGGCGGGGAGGGGGGGGAGCAGACATGGAGGCAACAATCCTTCACCATAAAGGACTCGAAGCGAAGGACCTTCGAGCCGCCACTGCTCGCGTTCATTGTGGCTGATTAGCGCGCGACGGAGACACTCACGAGTCTCAGGAATTTATGTCTGGTTTCTGTTGCCATCAAGACATAGATTGAGGTAAATATTTGTCTCCATCTAATCCTCCGATCATAAAAATGTCATTAGAAAAGAACCCATTATTGAGAATCAATAGAGAAGCCGCTGCATTCATGTGGAACGTCGTATCGCTGCAGTGCGAGCACACAGACGCTTTTTATTTCTCTAATGCTGCGGCTGAACTCCTGAACCCTCATTATCCACGACCACTCCATCCAAAATATCACCCTTCTCTCTGATCATTTACATATGCATCAGACTGTTATTATTTCTCTCAAGATTATGAGACCCCTGCCTCACATCCGTCCCAAAGAGCACTTAGGAGGAATTAGGTATAAAGCGTTGCAGGAATAAAATGCCTTCTATGAAGTGATAGCCATTTGATTTTTGGGTATCACGGTTGCATATTACTATGTTTCTTCTCTCTTCTCCATTGCTTTTTTTGTGTCCGTCCCCATTTCTCTGTCGCGTCTTACCCGTTTCCCCTCGTTATCAATCAAGTCATTGCCTCCAGTGACTTGTCGGGTTTTAATGCCCCCTCTCCGACGTATGCAGGCCCTGAGAGATGAGAGGAGGAGGAGACAGGATGACTGATTGAGATGGAGACAAAGAAAGAGACAGAGGCAAATCGCAAGAAAAATGACCACAACAAGGGAGACAAAGAAAGCACATCTCTCTGTGGAGGAGAGACTCCGCTGAGTTGGATTCTACTGAAAGTCTAAGTTACGATATCTCCTCATCGCCCTTTGTTATCAGATGGACGGTAAAAGAAATACTGTTATCTACTGTACACCCCAAATCCTTCCACGATTCAACATGCGAGCAGAATAGCAGGACACACGCTAAATAAAGCAGGAAAGGAGAACAACATCCCTTTGCTTGAAAAGTAAAAGTAGGCCAGCCATGAGTTCTAATGTCTTCACACTTATAGTGTGTGTAGGAGGGGGGGGGGGCATCCACCAGAGGCAGCCTGAGCTGACACTGAGGCTCACTGATGTGCTACAAAATAGTTTACATCAGAAACATGGTGTTTCATTTAGCAAGATAAGCTCGGTTCAGAGGTCTTTGCGTGGGGCTCAGCCTCCCTTGGCTGTCAGTACAAAGCCAAGCTCAGAGGAGGAGGAGGGGAAGGGAAAAAAAGGGTAAGACAGCCCAGCCCCTAATTAGCATTGCAAATCCCGTATGCACTGGCGGATTGAGTTTTGAAATGAAATTGGTCCTTTAGATCTTCTTTTTTTAAATGTATTATCTCTACTCGTGTGACCGGTTAAGCAGGGGTGGCTTGAAATGGTGAACAGAGAGGATGGAGTGGTTTTATATTAGAATCCGTGTCCTTCCCAGTCCGACCATGAGACCCCGGAGTGAGCAGTTCACCCATGCACTTGCTGCGCAGACACATATGCGCACCCGCCCCCGAGCTTTAGCCAACATACGCCGAAACACTGGGCTGTCAGGAGATGGAGGTTTCATCAGTTTCCTGTCCATCACAGCTCGGCGTTCCCATGGGGCTCCGAACCAAAGGTCTGAAACTGTCGCCGCTTGAAGGACACAAAGACGAGGCGGTGTGTAGGGAACAGTCCGTTGAAACAATCAAAGCAAAATATAGAATAAATACATGTTTCCAAAAACATATTTTTAAATGCTCTACTGCTCATATCGCCAAAAAGGCCAAACCTCAAAAATGATTTTCAAGCTGACCGAAGCATAATCTCAATTACGCTACGACACAAATGATAATTCCATTATGCAGACTGTCAAACAATTTAATTTCACAGTCAAAACTGTTCTCTTTTTGCCAAGAAGACACTAACCTCAAACACCATGGCTGAAATCCTAGCAGTGGCTGTGGTGAGTTTTTAGGTTCCTCAAGGGCCGAGGGGTTAGGATGAAACCATGTAACAAGCCAGAATGTGGCTGTACATTAATAAAGAAACTGGCCAACTCAATGTTCTCCCCCTTACTTCTAATCCTTAATAGTGTAGGGTTCCGTCTGAGGAACAAGTCTCACTTTGTAATAAAATAAAAGCCTAAATCCCGGTGGTTTTGAAAGATCACGTTGTTGCCCTCTCATAAAAGCTTGAATGTAATTAGACTAGTGCGTGTCCTCACCTCGACAGATCAAAGGTTAGCAAAGCGGGTACTCATTTAGCATGACAGGGATTAGGTGACTCACTACACTGGTTTGGCACAGAATACGTGTTTGGATCAAAGTTATGTCCTAATATGTGACTTGTAATTAGGTTCTTGAGAGACGAGAGGAGAGAAAAATGAAAGTAAAAGAAGAAGAAAGGTGAGATTGAAGAAAAGGAAAATATATTAGGGTAGGAGAGGAGAAAAAAGGAAAGGAAAGGAGAGAAAAGAAGAGATGATAAGATAAGAGGGTTGGGGAGGAAAGGAGAGGAGAGGAGAGGAGAAGCGTTGGGGTTGACATTGATAAGTTCGAGCTGTGTGTGACACAAGGCAGCCTGAGTGGAAAGCCTTCAGGTTTGTTTAGGGAGAACTGACATCTCTAGAAGTTGCCATTTTGCAGCATTTGGAGATGTTCCATCTGTCTGCAACACGGCACACTCATGCAAGTAATAAAGATTGATTTAAGTGTAATATAAACTGTTATATCCTGAGGGCACAATGTAAACATAAGCTAAAAAGAAAATATATCCATAGTGTACATAGTAAAGCTCAACCATAACAAATGAATGTGCACTAAAACCCATGCATTGCCTTCCATCCCCCAACATGCTAGGTTTACCATGGAGTGCTGGTAGAGGTTATATATAACTAATAAACCAATTAAATGTTGGAAGTGTGTGTTTTATATACTTGTAATGGGTTTGTGTGATTTATTTAACCAAACACTGTGTATGAGAATGACGAGCATGTGAATTATATTATGTTTTACAATTCATCACAACCTTGCTCTTAGTTTCATTATTTATATTGGTAACAACATCACAAAGATCATTGCTGTGATCTGAGAACACGGCAACATGGCCGAAAAGAAGTCTGTCAAATATGTCTAAACTGTGTTTCTTGAGCAAGGAGATGTGTTGACTGGGTGGTGAAGTTATGACTAATAGAGAATAAGACCCAAGTTGAAATGAACTGGAAATATCTTTTAAATTGGAAAATGTATACGTTCCACAACATAATTAAGTGATTTGTACCACTCCTTAAAGGGACAGTGGGTCAGATTTAGTGACATCTAGAGTTGCGGATTTGCAGCCATCTAATTCCCCCGCCGCTCACTCTTCTCGTTCCAAGACTGTGGTAGAGCCGTGCGCCTCACTCGGAGGCCATCCATACCACAATAACACTACTTTGGGTGCAAGTCAGACAGCGGCTGGCGCTACCACGTTGTTGCACTCTGCGGCTCACATTTTACAACTATGTTGGCCTTCAAGTATTGTAAATATGCAAAGAAGGCTCTAGCTAGAACCAGTGTTTCGTTTGTCTGTCCTCGGTTACCGTAGCAACATGGCTGAACCACGATAGGCCAACACATATTTTAAAAAAACACTTCTGAATATCATTTGACCATTTCTGCTGATAGATTCACCAAAGTGCTCCCAACTAGCCCTTTAAACAAGACCACGTCTGGCAGCTCTGAGACGGTGGACCTGAATGTTAACATCAGAATGCTAACATCAGAATGCTAACATCAGAATGTTAACAGGCTCACTGTGAAAACTTTAGCAGGTTGATGGTTAGCAGGTGAAATGTTTCCATGTTCATCCTAGTTTAGCATGTTAGCATTTATACAGCACGAAACACAAGGTATTGGCTCAAAGTCAGGGAGTAACCAAAAAATATTCAAATTCAAACTCTGGCATTTGTTCGAGAAATCAAATGTGAACGCCAAAGAGGAGGTACTCATCGGTAACTTGACATCTATGAAGACACGCCGCTATAGCACAGCGAAAAAAAAGACTAATTCAACCAAAATAAATATCCCACTTTGGACCTCGAAGTCCATTAAACATCACAAAACGATCTCACACTTATTATACGTGAGGCAGCAGAGTGCGTGCGGCTGTCTCTGTCGCTACTTGAGTGGATGTTTTGTCAGGACAAGTTATAATCAAAGCTAAAAGCATCTCCTAAGTGGCACGATTTCAAACGGCAGAATTGAATCAGGGTGGCTTCACATGTCAAAATGATGTGCGCGACAAAACAACGTCTTCATCAGCAGCGCAGCTAACAATACAAACGGTCCCCTCTCGCTGGAGAATATAGCACGAAGCAGTGAGATGTTGGAGCGCTTCGCCTGCGCGGTTCAAAGTTATTTTTACAACCAGAGGTGATACACGACCGTCCTATAAAAAAAGCAGGGCTTATCCTTCCTCTGCCCTGCTCACTAAGTATATGTGAGCGCACATTTTCAAAGGCAAGATGGTAAATCAGCTTTGAAGACTGTGACAGCTGAGGATGTTGTGTGTGTGTGTGTGTGTGTGTGTGTGTCCCTGTACATGTGTGTGAACATCGTACGTTCATATTCGCTGGTGTGTGTTGGAGTGTGTGGAGCTGGGCGTGGTGTCTGAGGCCCGCAGACGAGACAGGGATTCGTCCTGTCTGACTGCGGCTTATCACCGTACTGGCTGCCCCCTAATGAGATATCGGCAAGCGTGCATTTTTTTAAACGTGGTGGAAAGAAAAAAACACGTGCATGAAAAAAAGAATGAAAAACCAATTATTTTGTGAGTCCAAAGTCTCTCTGAAACTATGTTTACGGAATGGTTATCTGTTTTCTTTGTTGATTTGTAGCCTTTAAAGACGAGTACAAAAACACCCCGACGGTCATATCCGCGTTGTTATTTTGCGCTTCGCCGCTTTAATTGCTTCATATTTAGCACTTTTATTGCCGCTGCTTGCATCGAGAAACAGCTGAGATGCATCACGTCGATGATGCTTGCGAGCTCATTCATGCAAAGCGAAGAAGCGGGACTACAGAGTCCGATGAGCCATGTCCTCGCACTGATCGCCCTAATGCCAACCACGCCTGAAGCACAGTGACAATGAGCGACAGTCCACGTTCAGAGGACCATTCTGCCAGGATCCATCTCCACATTCCTCCGTAGGCCGGGTGTCAAGGGGTGATAGGCGCTGCTAAATGTGATGCATTAGTTGCCGGCGGGTGAACAGGGGCTCGCAAATATGTTATTAGCGCCCTCCACTACAGGATCTAATGGGAGGATCCAAATAAAGACTAAAGGCCGCAACATGTGTGTTGCAGGTTTTGGATGACCGACGTTAAAGGCCATTCTTTCCAAAGCAGACGGGACTAAAAAAGAGGGGCACCGCCAACTGCGGTGAGATCCCAGTTGATAGAAAACGCCCTAAAGGGGGAAGAGCCCTAATCGCCGTTGCTTAAAGAGCGGAAAAGTGTGTGTGTGTGAGTGTGTGTGTGTTTGTTTGTGGAGCTGATGGGCTGTTTTTCCAGCCCATCTGGAGCCGCCGTAGTCCTGTCTGGTGACCTTCCGTCGTGAAACGGCTGGCTGTCTGCAACTGTGACGCAACGACAGCGGACATTACTTTTGAGTGACAACGGGGAGTGGAAGCCGTGGCATGAAATAACAAAGTCCTCTGACTTCGGATCCCTCCGTGTGGGTCTGTATGGGATGGATTCATAAATAGTTGGTTGGATATTTCAAAGGAGAAATTGCTTCTGCACAAGACGTGTTTCAGGGGTAGTTTGTGGATGGTTTTACCGTGACATAAGTCAGTTTATGGAAATGTAAAATACATATTAGCTCAACCTTTGGTGTTATTAATAAACACAGCTGTCAGCCTTGTCTCGCTGTGAAATCTACATGCACAGCCATTAATCACGGCTAACAAGCGCTGAGCTGTGCCGAATGCAGCCTGTGAAAAGGCCTCCTCCAAACAGACTCTGACACAAACTCCAGGGTTTCCCAGGTGTTTGGGAGGCATGACATCACGCGGGGACACAATGAGGACTTTGAGAGGCGGCGGTGAGAACAGTCCGCAAAACAAGCTCGGCTGACCGTACATCAACAAAAAGGCCCCTTCTAAATAATATGGAAAGTGGAGATGAGAGCCAAAGCAGTTCACAGGCAGCTGAATCCAGTTAACGCCTGGAAAAAATTATAGAAACATTTGAAGGGAGGGGGGGGTTACACACACCGATGTCTGACAATTTGAAGGTGTAGGTGTAGGTGTGTGTGATGACAGCTGAGGGGGGTATACATATTCAAAGAAACGACATTCTTTCTCACAGTGCGTGTACACATGGGTTCCTAGCTCGTCTATTTTTTAAATTTATTTTTCATTCTGGCCCTCGAGAAAACAACTGGGTGTTTGTGTGCGAGCCGTAAGCTGTCAGCTTTGCCTTATTAAAATGTCATTGACTCTTAAACTGCATATTTATGCGGCGTTAACCGGCGCCTGATGGCAGGGCTCGCGGAGAGTTTTTCTCTCTGCCTGGCAGGCTGAGTCAGACGGACTGTGTCACCCAGAGATAAGCTTTATTACACAATGTATGCACAGGGCCCGCTTGATTGATGCTTCTCCATTATTATTATGTTCTGGCGAAGGTAATATATTCCAGGCTGCCATAAAAAGACCAGTTCTAAATTAGTTGTGTCAAATTGTGGCGGCAGAAGTGTTGGCCCTATCTCTCTTATCTGCACATCGAAAATGAGGTTGCGCTGACATTGTGGTGGTGGGTGGGTTGGGGGAGGGGAGAGCAGAGGCGATGTTTTTACCGATTAAATGATAGCTTTTTCATTCTCCGTGCCACACAGTCAGACGGTATCAATCAAAAAAAGCCGGGGAAAAAAGGGCAAACGGTTTTGCATGAATGAATGATGAAACATAAATACCTAAAAAATCCGTCACTCCTTGTTTCTGTCTGCTACGTCTCTAAATCATCCTCATACTAAACATTCTCAAAGCAGTGGGACGGATTCCTGTAAAGCATCTCCGTTCCTCGTCCTCATTACGTACGATTGGGGAGTTGACGCAACCTTGGCCAGACTTCCATTTTATCACTTTGTCATCCTAGGAGTGGTAAAAGGGATACGAAAGGTCGACGCCATGTTTTATTCCTTTGGCAGCTCATCGAAGCGATAAGGGATCCCTTGTTTTTTTTTGTGTTTAAAAAAAAAAAATTCGGTCAAACTTTGTAGTAAGCTGTGTGTGTGTGTGGAACGAAATACTTTGAGTGAGAATCGGAGCACACGCAAACATACCGACACAGCAAAACATAGGCGCTCCATCTTTATCCTGTGTGGGTGGAGCGATACGTTTGGGGTGAAGAGGGGAGCACTCCTGGAAAACATATATATATACGTAACCGTTAGCCCAGATGTGGTTCCATTTCGACTGTCAGAACAGTCACATCTGTCTGGGCTCTGCGGTGTGTGTGTGTGTGTGTGTGTGGGTGTCTCCGTGCGTGCAACTGTGTATAAATATGTTTGACCCCAGTATATGTGGCTGTGTATATGTGTTCGCCCGTGTGTACACTATCTGTCTGCATCCTCGCTGGTGCTGATGGATCTCAGTTAATGTTCTGCGGCGCAGTGACTCTCATCCGTTAAAAGCTTGAGCAGTTCCACCCAGCGAAGGGCCCACCTGACTCCAGCGAGTTGAGCAACGTTTATGGCTTCGATCGCTCGACCGACTCTGCAGTGATTAACTTTAAGTGACTTTGTTGTAAAGATAGACATTTAAGACCCAGTTCCACAGATGAAGGCTGTGCTGGAAAAGAGGTTTAAACACACGCTGGATATTAAACTCTTTGAAGTTGGAATTAAGAGCAATAAGGACATACTGGCATCTTTTACCTGTTTCAGACCGGTTGCTGTCGGCATTCTTCCTTCCCTAAAATGGGACAAATTGTTAAACTCTTCCAAAACAAAGTCTGGAGGATTTGCTTTTTTCATTTCCTGCATTCTGGTGAGCTTTTTTTTTAAGCACCAGGTGGAAATGTCTTTATGTATGGGAATAAAGAAAACACTAAATTCAGGATGACATTTTAAAATTAAAATAAATGCACCAATGTCCACTTGTTGAACTGATTAAATATGGTGAGGTCAAAGGTCAAAGTTACTCTGGCCTCAGGCCAGTCCCTTTTTTCTGAATAAAATGGTGCAAGAACAGGAGCTCAAAATTCATATGCTCATTATGATAATCTCACGCAAATGCCCAACAGGATAAAGAGATGACATTTAAGGCCGACATAGATGTAAACTCCAATATGACAAGTAGTACGTCTCCTTAAAAGGGAGCAATTATAGGGTTTTCATATCCACCATAACTGAAGCTCTGATAAGTTGGGAGCTATTTTAAACTGCGATACTTAAATAATGATCCGACCGACAATTGCTCTGTTTTTCCAGGCCAAAACAATCATTTTGATGAAGAGGTTAGAAAAAGACACTCGGTGGCAGCCGCTTGCAAACACAACACTTGTCACTGCTTTTAGGATTACGTGCCGCAGCTAACAAGGGAACATCCACGCTTCATTTCTTATTCACGAGTCAGTGAAGACAGAACTTTAATTAGACTTCTGACGTGTCTCAGAAAGAAGTCGGTAAATGGCCGAGGGCTCAGACTATTTAAAGAGGCACCTCCGGGCCAGACGCTGACATAAACAAATAGTCTTCATTACATATTTTCCACGCAGGTGAGATCCTCTCCGATGTAAATATCACCGCGGGGGGGGACGGGGACGGAGAGGTTAGTGCGTCACCTACGCACGGAGGATGAAGAAAGTCGCCTTATCGGCAGCGAGAGACGATGGTTTATTGTCCACATGACAAAGAGGAATCACCTCAGAGCGTTGCTTCCTCTTCCTCGCCGCTGTTCAGGGGGATGTCATTTAAAATGAGTTATATGAAGTCTTTACTTACCTCCCTCAAGGTGTGTAATCACATGTACTGTGGCATAACGGTCAAACAGTTGCCTTGGAGTTATTGTTTTAATCATTCAGAAAACCCCCTGTTGCTCGCGGTTATCAGCGCCGCTAACGAGTCGCTCAGGTGTGTGAGTCGTCCTCGTGCCTCTCAGGACGTCGGGCGACGAAATCAGACTTTAAGCATCGCCCCTAAAACGTATCCTCACAGGCACCCTCTTGTTTACAGTCATCCCGGTTCTCACGACCTTCTTTGACGGGGAGGATCAATCTCAGGTGTTTCCAGCCGGTTTGTACCTGAACTAAACAAACAACACGTCTTAAATCGGACAACCATACGAGGATCGACTTCATATCGCGGCCCACCAGGAAAAGAGGGAACGTCTGTGGGGTGAAACATCCCTTCAACCATCCATTTGTCATCAGCTATATGGAGGTACGGCAATATCCGCGCATCCGGCACCGCGATCTTGTCTGTCGCTGCATCTCCGCTCGTATACCCTTTAGACTCCAGAGAGATCATGCATGGGGAAAGAAGGGTGGGCTACGATCTCCCCAAAAGAACAGCCTTCCTCCAAACATCGTGCTGCAGAACGTCACGTTACCCGACTCCGACAGCAGCCCCCCACCCCCACCCCGCCGCACACCTCCTCCCTCCTCCCCGTCACCCTCCGCTTCGCTTTCACCGAGAATCATTCTAACTGTGCACAACAATCACACAACGCGAGGGTCTTGTTTGTCTTGGACGACGCTCCGACTCTCGCATGACCGTCGATGCGTGAAAGCCGGGGGCTGACTCCGCGCCCCGGCGTGGCCTGAAGACCACACAGAGCTCATTGACGGACGGAGGTTTTTGAGGTGTCATTGCCTGGCCTTGATATCACTTCCAAAGAAAACAGGAGAGGGGCACAACACGATATTGCTGGTCTCTCTGAAAAGATGCTTTAAACGGGTCCGATTGCTAAGATATCGTCAAAGATGTTATTGGAGTCCCAGTTGTGGTTGCGCAACTGGCCTTAAAACCACAATATTCAGAGCTGATATAATTTCCATATGGCCTGTGATACTGAATGTTGTCAGTTTTGTGACATGAAACATGGTCATTCGCCAAAATAAAGAGTGCTGCTGCTCCGCATGCCCTGCACTGCATCAGACTCCCAAGCGCCACGGAGACGTCATACGGTTGTTGCAGTCAGGCAGAAAAACATCTGATTCAACAAATGAGTGCTTTAATCGATTCTGCTCGGGCTCCATCATTGCATTACATCAGCAAACAGCGTGAAGATGTCCCGGCCAGATTGCAGGCCCCTAACCCCTTAATCCCACACAATTTCAGGCTCTGTTTGCAACATGGTTAATTTGAACTCACAGTTGGAGGATCTGCGTTTTGCGATTACGCTGCTCCGCGGCGGCTAAAGCAACCCGCCGCCTCGCTCGTCTTCCTTGGATGTACGAGCAGATACGCATCTGCAGGAAATGGCAGGTCAGACTTCCACATATTGTTTTTTTAATGAACACGCGCACCAGCGGGGGCTCTAATGGGCTCACATGTGACGCGTCATCTGCACTGGACATTTCAGATGCCAATATCAATCCCCCCCAAAACCATCCACGGGTCAAGAGGTCAACATGGTGTGCATGTGACCCTGGACTTTGTGTCTCCTTGCGTATCGATGCGATTATCTCATCCTGCAGCCTGGTTACAGTTGGATGTACTGGGGGTCGGGTCTCTGAGAAAAGGACAGTGTGATCGTGTTGAATTCAAAAGCATGTGTGCCGAAGCGACACGGAGGCTCCGTAGTCCGAAACGAGTCGGCTTACTTTATTAACCCCATAGCGTTCCCAGATCTTATTCTCAGTCTCCAGCCCAATCCCAATTTATCCCTCCTGTTACCTTAGGGTCAATTTGACCCCATTCAATGTTTAATGTCGGTGTTCTTTCGGGTCAATTTGACCCCAGGCTGTTTTTCACTGTGTCAAACATATAAGAAATATCAACTTTTTTATATATTTAAAGGGCTATTTAGGTAGTCAACAAACAAACATAAAGTACCTCACACTTAAACTTGGAAAACAATATTAATTCTAATAATTTTCTGGAGGTTTTAATTGCTGGGGTCAAATTGACCCCAAGGGTAAAATATGTCAGTAAATATAAAGGTAACAGGAGGGTTAAACATTGAATGGGGTCAAATTGACCCTAAGGTAACAGGAGGATTAAAACCAGTCCAATTCAAGAAAAACAGCCAAAATCATAACCTTGCCACAAACCATAACATGCCCAATATTAAACACATCATCAGCACACAAAGCTTCATATATGCGTCAAATAACCAAACGATAAGTAGGGTATTGCAACCAAATGGCCGTGTCAATGTCAATGAGCATGACGTCAAAGTCAATGGTCGCCCCGTATCCCGAACGATGATGAAACACAGCTCATGTCTATCAAATATCCGTAAAATGAAATGAAGAAAAAACGACGCCAAATGTTGACGAAAGCAGACCATATTTTTTCTGCCAGCCCAGCGTTATTCTTTACCCACAAAAACAGCATTAAAAGTGGCCCAACTGGGCGGAAACCAGCCCAACTTGGCGACACTGACTCCTCTCAACCTTGACGAAGGCAGCACGTACCACTCCTTCCATTCTTCCATTCCCCCAAAAAGGCCCACAAGTCATATTCTCTAAGCACCCTGAGTGAGAGGGTCCTTCATGAACACCATTTTCTGCCAAAGTTAGACCATTTTGGTTATTTTTTAAAAGAGATATTTACATATTCTGTCTACTTCTGTGCACCAATCAGGATTTTTGCAATATTTGAATCAGAATCTGCTGACAGCTGTTGGGATTGTTTGCTTTGTTGCGAGGCCACACCCACACAGTGGACTACGATGGCATTGAGAAATGAAAACAACTTTTCAGGGGGATTAACTCCACCATGACATTATTTTCCTTGTGCCAAGTGCGTTTAGAGATTAAATTGGACAATTGCCCTGTGGTTTTTGCGATGCAACGCAGCCAGCCGTGGGAGCCATTAACCTTCTTTTTTTTCTACCCACACCAGCTCTCGTCTTTAAACCTGATCCCCCGGCCCACGGAGGAGATGGACACACATGCACACAACCTTCCAACTGGAACAGCGCCTCCCTCTCTCGCAATCAGCTGCATCCTGCTGCCTCTTGGAGGAAGGAATGTGACACGAACGTGAACTCGCCTCACACAAGCTGCACGCTTTGGCATCACACATGAAGAAGGTGGTTTAGTCTGGCGTTTATTCACCTCGATGTAGGTATGAATTAGTCATCCCGTTGCTTTGAAGCGTAGCCTACTGAATCAGGTTTTTAAACATATTGAGAAAAAAATGATCTTTCAAGGCAATTACGTCGCTTTGAAAATATTATAACATGTATCAGCTTTATAAATCATAACGCCCTACCAATTAAAAAAAGACACAAAGCTTATTATTTCGTGCCAGCTCCTCCTCCCCTAATTCCGGCAAAGATCAGCAAACACAAATCTTAAGACAAAGCGTTGATGAATGGAGTGTAATTGCATGTGTGCTTAATACAAATTGGTTGTATGTTGACATTTTTGAGACTATTTAGAGAAAGAGCCCACTTCAGATGAGCATTAATCTGAGCACCATTTATTTGGGTTTCCGTGCTCAATAGAGACCCTTCCTGTTCGGCGTACGGCCTGCCAGTGAAGCAGAAGAACCCAACGAATGGTCAACAGCTGTGTATATAGCACAAGTACATTTCCCCCTTGCAGTGAAAAAAAGAACAACACCCCGTTTCAGTAAAACATTGAGTCATTGCTCAGGCACCACAAGTACAGTGTTTCACATTTGCATGTATTCTCTAATGTCATTAACAGGTTGTGTGCCAAGAGCTTTTTTGTGTTTCTTTTCTATTTAATAGCATCCAAATGTATTTTTTAAGATCTTATGTTGCCATCTGGGTGGTGTTGTACCGTATATGTTTTAGTTTTCTTAAGTTCTTACGAACATACCTAATTGAGCTCTGAAGTGGGCAACGCCATTTAAATTTGACTCAAAATGAGATGGTTTTAGGGGCCGAACGTCTGGAGCCAAGGAGCTGCCCGGCTTGTGTGGAAATGTGTGACGCTGATCTTCGTTCAGGCACGGAACATGTCGTAAATTACATCCAAACAATTTCCATGTGTAAATCTTGTTTTTACTAGCTGCATCTGTTTCTAACCATGTTTGCCACATGGAGCATTGTGCCTTTTTTTGTGTTTTTTTGTGTGGACAATATTTCAATATCCACCATAAATTTTAACGCGGCCGGTCGTCCAGAGCTGAAGATGAATATTGCGCCGAAAATAAAAAAATATTTTTTATCGCCACACATTTCGGGTCGATAAACGTAAAGCCATTATATTGGCAGTAAAGATGTCTCCTCCAAACTGACAGCTCCCAAACCTCAGTTCATAAACCTGTCTAGAAATGTCGTGCATGGCGGAGACACGCAGCCTCACTGCTTGGCCGGCTCAGCAATGGAAACCGTTCCTGCACGACTTTATTCTCACTGGTGATGTTGCATTTGAGAAAATGAACGTTACAAGTCTAGGTATGGTTTTTACATTTCCACGAAAACAACAATCAGCCTCGGACAATTCGGCCGCGCCCTATTTGGTTTTTGCCTTGGCAACATGTTTGCTTTCCCATGGCATGCCCTGAGAATATATTCAAAATGCAAAGCAAACTCAAGATTATATTCAAAAGGATAATAAACAGTTTGTGTTTGTGCTCCCTTTAAACTTAAAAAACCCCAACTCCGCATCCAAGATTCCCAAAAGGCTGCGTCAGTGGAACCATAGTGCTGCAATTTGGATAAATGGCGAAGATGAAAGCAGAATTACGTTTTTACATGCCTTCGAGACTGCTTGCACATTTTTCGAAAGGCACAAATGTCTGGGTGTGTAATTACACACTAAATGCAGTTTTTTCGCTGGGGAAGTACGTGTCGCTGCTCAAACACTAAACCCGGCTGAAAACGGGTAAGTTGCTCAACGATTTGTTGTTGACAATGATCAATGATCTTTATCGGCCGGCCCCTCGTCACGAAGGTAACATGTCTGCAGTCAGGCTGCTTCATCAGAATCATGTTGAGAGGCCTCAAGGGGAGCAATCAGTGGTCCAAATAATCAAATACATTTACAACACTTTCGAGGTTCTCAAATATACTTTTTATTTCGCGATATTTCATTTATAACTATACTTACTTAGTGAACAATCAGGTGCTAATTTAATGAGATATAACACATTGCTTGAAGTTTCTTTATACTACCAAACAATATTTAAATTAGTTTAAAAAACAGCCCCGCCTCAACCATATGCAACATTACATTTCTGCTCACACATTAATTCAATTCAATTCAGTTTATTTGTATAGCCCAATTTCACAAATTACAAATTTGTCTCGGAGTGCTTTACAATCTGTACACATAGACATCCCTGCCCCAAAACCTCACATCGGACCAGGAAAAACTCCCAAATAACCCTTCAGGGGGAAAAAAAGGGAATTAATGCATCAGTAATAATAATATACTGGTCACACGGGTGCCATTTAGTTTAGAAAGTACATTTCTTTAATAATGCATGTGTGACATTTTTAATGCAGGAATAGTTTTATATTGCAGTGTTTTTACTTTTACTTTAGAAAAGGATCTGAATACTTTATGTACCATAAGGCATGAAGCAAACAATCAAATAATATAAATATAATAAAACAACACTCGGAAAGTGTCCATTCATCATTATAAGAACTTTGAAGGATTTTGAATGCAGTACTTTTACTTGTAAATTTATATTTATATAATGCAGTTTTACAATTTTTACTTATTAAGGATGCAAGTATGTCTTCCACCATTTAGTAAAACTATCCACTGTGAAATTTTTTTTTTTTAAGTACCAGAGAAGTCTAAAAAAAAAACACTATTATGTGTGGAAGACATTCATTTTGGATTCCGCCCTTTCACATTAATCATGTCTGAGCCATCAGATACATCTTGTGACCTTTAGGGGGTCCGGACCTGGAGGTCAGGACACTCTATTATCGTAGCTTTCATAACTGTTTAAATACATAAATAAATGTATAAAGTGTGCGAGCGTTCCGTGGAACTTTCCGCATTTAATTTGTCACAGAAATGAAAAGAGAACGCGACATCTTTAAACGTCAGTATTTTACCGGCATTTGTCTCCGACAAGAAGGCGCGTGAGGCCATTTTGACCTCTGCGAGGGAATGCTGGTTGTGTGTCCCCACAGTTGGTTTGAGAGGGTCGAGCATCTCTCCAGTGTCAGCGAGACAGAGAAAAGACACGGGGTGTGATTTGTTAAATGCGGGACACCCCCTTGTATTGTTTCGACAACATGGGGGGACATCTGGCACCGGCTATGCAGCCCAGTGTTGAGGTCTCCATCCTCTTTCTCGAGCAGTGAGCTGTGCAGCATTGAAGCACTGCCTGCACATTCTCATGCTAATACCCAAAAGGCAGGAGCAGATGTGTATCATTTGGTTCTGTTCTTGTTCACTTGTAAAGAAATAATGTGCCCCGTTATCATTATTTCACTTTTTTTGTTCCGCTGCGTGTCGTAAAAACAAGAGTTCGTGGTGGAGGGCATCTCCCTTGGTGGCCTGACTTCAGCTGCATTTTGGAGAAGTTACCCCCCCCCCCCCCCCACACACACACACTCAAAATAATTTTGGTATCTTAAAACAAGCTGTTGCATCTGAGAAGTATGTATGTTCGTATTGTGCTGTGTGTAAGTTCAGTGCATGTAAATACTTATCCTGTATATGGTAAATTCTGTGAAAATGTCTCGATTAAAAAAAGAGACGTTTATGTAAATAAATGATATAAACGTATTGAACATGTATACTTGTCTGCATTTTGAATGTCTGCAAACGTGTCTCTGACATGTATTTTTGTTAATTATTGTAGTGTGTGTTTTAGTTTGTGTCTATGTAGCACCCCCCCCCCCCCACAACTTTATTTATTGTGTGCATGAAGAGTCCCTCTTAATTTGCCTGAGGTGTTCTGTGCTTCAGTGAGCCCGCCCAACTGGAATATCATTGGCTCCTGTCCGCTTCTGTCTTCATCCCATTGGCCAGAGAGTTGCATCCTGACGCGCGAGACAAGTTTACAACTCTATCCACGTGCGGGTGGCACATCAGGGCTGGTGGTGGGATCCTGCACACAGCGAGGGAGGAAGAGAAGAGAGTGTAATACCTGAGTGCATACAGCGGTGTACGCGCGGCCGTTATTTTCTTTCCGGACGATTTTGGGGCGTTTTCTTTCTCACCTGTGTGCAGCAGGTATTTTTTCTTTCTTTTTTGGAGGGGGGGGGGGGGGAGGGAGTGTGGAGGAATCCGTGGTTATCCGCAGCACACTGGATGAAGAATCACTCCCCGGTTTCCTCATGGCAAAAAGACTCAATAATGTGTGCCTAGCATGGCTGTGGCTCCTGCACCGACCACCCAGGGACGGGTATGTCTTTTAGCCGCATCAGTAACCCGGACCCCCCGTCCCGAGGCATCTTCAGGAAAGCGGCGGTCATGCTGTGCTCCCTCCTCACCTCTCTCTTCCTCCTGCACTGCCTCGCCGACCGCTGCAGCACCTCGCCGGTTCAGGCGTCCTCCCGCCGGGCCGCGGGGCTCTTCCAGGACTCGAGGTCGCCGAGGACTAAAAGACCGGCGGCGTACGAATGGACCGCCGGGTCGGAGCTGACGGGCCACGGGGCCGCCCGGCGCCCCTCGCGGGTCCTCGCGGATGAGCGCGCGCGGCAGGTTTCCGAGCCGCTGGAGGAGTCTTTCATCTTGCCGCCTCCGGATTTAGTTTCCTCCAGGAGAGCGTCGCCCAGGTTCGCAGGTAAACTCAGTCCGCTCGGGGAGGGGAGCAAGAAGCTGCCCCAGGCTCTCATCATCGGGGTGAAGAAAGGAGGGACCCGGGCTCTGCTGGAGTTCCTCCGGGTGCACCCGGACATCAGAGCCGTGGGAGCGGAGCCGCACTTCTTCGACCGCAACTACGAGAACGGGCTGGAGTGGTACAGGTGAATATGGAATTAATTTAATTATTAAGGGGGGGAGGGCAAAAACTGACTTTTTTAAAGTTATCCACATTTAGCGTTAATTAATAATACGCATACAACTAAACTGATGTAACTGTAGAGATTACATAAATTAATGTCCCTCTCAACCTCGTTATATGTGTATTCGTCATTAAATTGCCATCATGATAAATGATGTTTATCCAACTTTTTTATTTATTTTTCCTACTTCATCACTGAAATAGATTAGTATCCACTCCCCAGGAATCTTTATCTCAACTTGTGTAGAATTATTGCTGCCTGTTGATTTATTACACTGCTGCTTTCATTAGATTTTATCAGGCTGCTCATTTTGTTGCACATTTTCGGGTCGACTGCCTTCAAGTAGCTGTGGTCAGGACCGTAGAGTCGCCGTTTACAGCTCGATTAGGCTGGGAAATAAGACGAGGGCAAATATTAACTATTTCCAATTAAATTAAAGTGGCAATTACATTTTTTGTAATCTGTTGAAACATAAATGTCTTACATAACTGCATCTGCTTGTGGAACTTGAAACAAGCTTCTGCATAATTTGTTGAAACCCATTTTTTAAATGTAACTAAATTAAATATTGACACTGTAATGTCTGTGATCAATATTTGTTCTATAGAAAGACACCGTTACCTTTGTTTTCGTCAGACCGCAATCATACTTGTTGTTGCAATTTAATATTAAAATGTTTTAATATTGCTTTTGTACATTTGCAAGTAAGTTAAACTCTTCCTGGAGCTTCCAATCTATATGGTAACAATATATATTTTTCTTAAAATCCATACTTAATGCTGTGATGTGCCAACCATTAAAAAAAAGAGCAAAATAAATTGAGTTGGAATGAGAATATTTGACTGGAGATAAATTACAACAGGACAACATGTTGACTGCTTTATTGTATCATGAGTAGATCTATCAAACTTTCTTAAATTGTGTGCTTTATAAAACAAACTTTGAAGGTCAAAAGCAAAGTGCAGTCTCTCCGATGCTATTAATCCAATGAACCAATTTGAGTCTTAATTTGCAAAAGTGCACATTTTAGTGTAACTGCCCCTACATAAACACACATTTACTCCCCTCCGACATAGAGGAAGGAGTATGCCGCGTTTACCTCGCTCAAGTCACATTTGTGATTGATTTCATCTGCCACTGCGAGTGTGTGTGAGTGAGCGTTGTGTGTTCACATTTCCACAGGCCTGTGGGGAATAATGGCTCTCCCCCTCAGCGGTTTCCCGTCTAATGGGGCATTGCCGACATTGCAGCTCTGTTATTAAGAGGGATTAGGGCCATAATGAAAGGTTACCTGAGTGTCTCAGGAGGTATAATTCACCTTTTGATTGAGTTAACACCAAACAGAGCACCCTCTAAAAGCCTGGAAACAAAACTTTTACTCTCCCTCACTGACAACTCTCCCCCTCCACCAAGAGCCTCCTCGCTCGCCCCCTCTTCTCCCCCAAACGCTCTGGCTCTCTCCCATCTCCCACTCACACACCTCCCTCTTTGTGCCTCTCTGAGAGTGAACATTCTCTTTTCGCCATCACTCTTTCACACCCTTCTGTTTACCTATTCATCCATTGTGGGGGTTTATATCCATGAGGGTCCCATCTATCCCGAGGAGTTGCCAAGGTTCTCTGGAATTTGGTACCGTGCCTCCAAGGGAAGACCTTAGTGCCGGTTCCCCTTAAAGCTGTCCCATTTCAAACAGGAGGACCCTTGAGTTGAAAAGAGGAATACATGGCCGTTACAACAGCGTGGCCCTCTGCAGGAGTCCGTCTTGTCGTCTCTCCTCCACAACGTCTGAGAGTCTTCCTGTCGATGGACGCTTTTGATTGAGTCTCTTTCATTTGAAGTCAAGGTGGTTTTGTGCGCCCCCCAAAAAGTCCTTGACGAACCCGGGATATCAGTCCGATGGCAGACGCGGCACAATCTCGGTGGGGGGGGGGGGGGGGGCCTTGTAGCCACAGATACTGTACCGATGCTTTTAAGATTGGCGAGGGCCGCACACATTTTGTTATTTTTAACTCATCTGACAGGTGGCTATTTGTAAGCCAATGAGAAAAGTTGAAGAAAAAACCATCTCAAACTCAGCTCAATGATTCCAGTACATGCTGAATACTTAATAACACTGTCTTTAAAGAACTAAATAAAAACCTGTTGATAGTTGTGCGAAACAAGCCAGATTTTCCGCGACTAACCACCGTGTCCAATTTGCTTTAATTATGCGATTCCTTTCATTAGCGTCAGTGAATACTTTAGACGGAGCAGCTTCCGTCTCAGGAGCCTCTTTGTTTTATTGTCAAGGCCGATATGTGTCCTCGGCACCGAATCCCTCGTCTCCGTGTCCGGATGGGAATGTGCATTGCACTGTAACAACCTCTAAGCTCTCAAGGTGACGCGGAAACATCTACAACCTCCTTTTCCCCCCCTTTTCTCCAGCTTTTCCTCAGAATTATACTCGTCTGACTCGAGACGGGACTTTCCATCAAACTGCCCCAAGAAGTTCGTCGCGCACCCAAAAAGCATGATGCGAAAATCTGTGATTTATTGAGGAGGATAACATTTCCCGTTTTGACAGCACGGTTGTCAGAGCATGAAACATTGATAGCTTTAAACTTTTATTTCCACTTTTATGTGTCCTAAGACTCCGAATAGTTGGGTGAATTTCATTTATTCAAATCTCGATCACAACTTTATATCATAATTCAATTCCTCTTTTTCTTTTTGAACTATAAACAGAACATTAGCTCCCTGAATAAAATTCCGCTCTTCCGCCGGAGACTTTCAGTGAATTCGGGCCTTTTGTCGAGCAGGAAACCAACACCCGGCCGTCAGTGTTACATTTCACTGCACATTTCTCAGCGGTGTATCCGTATAATCACATACAACCTGTTAGGCTTTTGTTGTGGAAATGGACACTCGGAGCGAACAAGGAGGTCAAGCACAAACACTGTGAACTAAAGCAGAGGTCCCTGCAACAGAGTCGTCAGTATTGTGTTTTTGGTCCACTCGGGTTACCGAACGCCCGGCTTTCACCTGTCTAGACCCGGCCGCAGCTTGTGTTTGATGTCTGAAGACCGGTTGGATTAGCCTTCACCAGATCCCTTAATGGGTTCATTATCCTTCATAAAAACACGAGTGACCCGTTAAACGCGAGGGCAATGTGCCACCGACTCCGCCACACACGTATTTATCTGGATGCAAACAAACACGGCGGTCTTCAGCGCGGGAAGATGCACTCGACACAACCGGGCGGTTGGTGTTGCTCCGCTTTGGAAATGAAAAACGGAGCACGGTGACTTGTGTGTCAGAAGGTTGTATTGTGTAAAGTTGATCGGAGTTTGTGGATCTATTTCCGCTCCTCTTAAATTGTTAAAGCCGCCATAAAGCAAACAAAAAGAATATTCTTAGCTTTAAAAAAAAGGGGGGGGGGGGGGAGCACATTAAATGAGGGATTTCCCCACTTTGAATAGCTGGCTTTATCTGAAAAGACGTTCTGTAATGGAAATAAAAAAACGACTCTCGGTCATAAAAGCAGTGACTCAGCGGGGATTTGTGTTAGAAAGCGGCGGTGACGACTTGATTTGTGTTTCTGTGCCGTCCGTCCGTCTGTGTGGCAGGACGGCTCCACAGAACAAAATCAAAGACGGTTTTACACAACTCTTACACAAATATAAACCCAGATGTAAATATTTGGAATAATACGTGCCCCAATCTGTGTTTGAATTCCATGAATGCCTTTTTTTTCCTTTTCCGTCATTAGTGTTTTGCATTTTCCCCTAGATTAAGCTAACTAGTCGGGTATGAAGAAGAAAAACTAACAAACAATAAAATTAAAATAATGACGCATTTGTCCAGCACTGACGGTAAAAAGCTGCCGAATTTCCCAGCGTTTGAAATGAGACCGGCATCCAAGTTTCTCATACATTTGGGCTGTGTTTAGAGTGTGTGTCAATTAATTGGGTGTCACAGTTTAAACTCTGGCCTTGTTCGCTGCTGCCTGACATTTCGCTTGTCATTCTGAGCGTGGAGCGGTTTGGCGGACCGGTGGAAAGCATGACACAACTCAAAAAAAATGGGAGCGGCTCGATGTCAATAGTGAAGAAATGACTTCACTTTTCTGGGACGCTATAGTTGTCGACGCAGTCGCCCGAAAGCGACTGAACCCTCGGCTCCTACTGTATAATTGTGACCGTTAGGCTTCAGCACACAAACAAGTAGGAACACGCGTCTGCACATTGTTTATTGCACCGGGTTGTCATGACAAAACCGCACACCAGCTGGAAGGAGAGGCCGGATTTAACCGTGCGTGTACTACGTGTCCGCATTTATGCGAGCATGCAAACTCCAGCGGGGCTTCTGGCGCTCGCCGCCGCCGCTGCCTTTGGATGTAACCCGGCCTGGAGTCCAGGAATGACATGTTCCACGGAGTTTCAAATGCAGCGATATAGAGTTCAAAATAGTTTCCACCACCCGCTCCCCTCGCACCACACTGTATGCCGACTCAAAAGAATAAGTCACCCGCCTGTCTGTATTTATAAAACCATATCAGCCAAAAATATGAATGTGATTAATTTTTTTCTTGCTGGTGTTATGTGTCTGAGTGTGCAAGCCTTTAAATATGTGTCTCCGAGGACTTTGCAGGGAGCCATTTGTTTGAGTTTTTCTCCAACACAGTTGAGATTTTAAAAACAGATTCAACCCGTTTTTCCCCCCGATTGGTTCAGCCTGTTTTGATATTATATTTGAAAAATACCAAGCAGCCTATGACACACTCCTAATGGTCCTGAGAAATGACTTTTGGAAGGTAATTTTCTAATGCAGTGATACCGGCTTCGTCGTGAAACGGGATGTGGGAACGGGGCTTATTTCGGAAGGGAGAGGTTTCATGTACTACCCAGTACATCAAAATCTACCTTCAAGTTTTAAATATATTCACTTCCAAAATAAACTATATTTGGCTGTGTAGCAAAAAAAAATCCTGCATGTTCTCATTAAACGTTTTATATGGCTTTAAAAAAAAAACGGCAATGCTTCAATGTAAAAGTGAACAAAAATGCACTTTTTTTGCAGAGTGAGATAATAAACCTTGTGATATGAAGGAAAAAAGTGTATTTTAAAAAGAGCGTTAGGTGGCTCGGTTTTCCCCTACATCTGCTAACATGGGGTCAGGTTTGCGGACGGCAGGTGGAGCAGAGAGGACCGGCAGCGGCGGGTGGAGGGGTCACGCTCGGGGGTTGTGCAGGGAACTCACGCAGCGGACGTAACGTGATCGCCAGAGACCTCCTGAGCGTGATCCCCGAGCTGCCTTTGGATTGTGAAAGTGATTATCGGGGAGTATAATTGTAAAACCGGGACGCTCACCTCCTGCTGAAGGCATGCAACCCACCCTGCCAACTCCTTGACCTCCGCCACCCCCACCGACGTCTTTGCATGCCCTTAGCAGCTGACCCTTGGAGGCCCCCGTGCAGGGGAGGCTGATAGCAGCGAAGGGGACTGTCCAAAGTAGTGCCTGTCAGCAGCTGCCCTCTGGCATCCTGGGAATCTGCCCCCCGATGGGTGAGTGAGGACAGGCAGCAGGTGCAGGGTGCTCTGCAGACACCACCTGGATCCCCACCAGACGCTCACACCTGATGTCTTCACCTGACACACCTCGAATAAGAGCCGCTTGCCCCCGACGTCTGGTCACAGCGAGGTGATGGAAGCTCGCCGGTTTGTTTGTTTGTGTATTTCATTCAGTCAATCAAATCAAATACAATACAATATTATCCTATATCATATACAAAAGAGAAAGACTGAAAAGGTATAGGTAGAAGCAAAAAATGCTTATAAATTCCTATCCTAAATTGAAATCAAAATAAATCAGAAAATTAATATAAAATAAAGAAAAAAACAACAAACAAAATAAAAAACAAAATGTATTTATATATACTACCACATACATCTTCCATATAAATACGTTTTTAATCACATTTATAACTCAAGAATAGTTTTATAAATAATTCCCTTGAAAACCAAAAAGGAGTTCACCATTCTTACATCCATTTCAACATTATTCCAGAATTGGACTCCGACAACAGAAATACATCTTCTTTTAATCCCTTTTTTAGCCTTTTGTACCGTGAATTTACAAACATCTCTCAAATCATCGTTTACTTTCACGCACATATTTGTTGCCTCAGGGATCAGGAACTCCGGCTCAGCTTTGATGAACATGTGCAGAAAGGGGAGTGTGATTGATCACAGGAGGGTCACTCAGAGGGCTGCCACAGAATGTGCCACCCTCAGAGTTCACAATGCCAGCAGATGGTACGGTAACATAGGGATCGGGTTACATTGTTTCTAGGATTCTGTTGTTTACTCACTTTTGGGTTTCTGTGTACACAATCAGCAACCCGTTTGACCCCGTCGTATCTCAGGCCCGTTCGGCTTAGCAGCTGTTGGTCTTTTTTATGAGGCATTAGCCCATACATTATGTAGCATTTATTCTGGGATTCGTATTTCAAAAGGAGTATTTGAGGTCACCTTTTTATTGTCCCTGGTCGCACCAAAAATACATCGCTCTGTGAGTTTCGCCACAATCGTTTCTAGCGTCTTGTCGTCTCTGAAGTTGAGATGTTTGACCTTTTCAAGACATTCGCTTTGGGGCTGCGGTTCGCTATTTGCTCCCCGTGTACCTGAAGCCCTTTACTAGTTTAGTGGTTTTCAAGCAATGCCCATGAATGTCAGTGGTGTTTATTTTCCTTGAACTTCGTGGAAACTCTCCAGGTAATGTTTTCCAACTTCACAGCAGCTCTGCCTTCGGGCCCTTTACGAGCAGTACGACTTAAACAAAAAGAAAGAATCGATTGTTTGCGATTTTTATTCCCGTACTGTATTTATGTTCCTCCGTGTTTCGAGTTTTACTCCTTCTTGGCAGTCCAAGGATGATGGAAGTTAAGTGTTATCCCTCCACCAGCAAAGAGAGAACCTATCGTTTGGCACTGGAGAGTCGAGGGGCTCCGGACCAGACGGTTTCTGCTCCCTCTTCGTCGAAGCGAACGCAACAAACTGCAAAACAACCCCCAGAATTATTTGTGCACATCAAGACTTTCAAACATTTGTGCTCGGGGATTTCAGAAACGTGCCGTCAAACCCATGTTGTTGGGGCACAGGGGCTCGGTAAATGATGCGTGGATGGAGCATGTACGCGTTACAGCCCTCCGTGGTGCGGATTGGCAGGCGAAACCAACGCCGCGACGTGATGGATCTCTCTTCCCCATCTCTCAGGCAACAGCTTTATCACAGGACAGGGAGCCCTCCATATTTTCCACCAGAGAGAAAAAAGACCGACCGAAGGAGAGGGAGGACCAGAGCTATGGAAAAGCCTGGGAACCAATAAAAAGAAGGAAGCCCTCTCCTCCTGGGTCCTCCATTTTTCCGTTCCAACTGTAATGTTTTCTTTAAAATACTTTTGCCTCATATTCCCCCCAAAAATGTCTGGCGCACATCTCCGTCCTGTATTTCAATTCCCTGTAAAATTAGAGAAGAAAAAAAACATTCAAGTGTTTACTACTCAAGGAAGTTGGAGGTTCATCTTTCCAGCCCTTAACTTCCGCTCACTCGGCAGGAAAGTCTCTCTCTCTCTCTCTCTTTCAAGGGGCTTTTGTGAGGCTTACTGGACAAACACTGGATTGTTTCCCTCTCTGCCGCTGTGCTTAAAGGCACGGACTCTGACACACTCTGCCATGTGTGCTATCTGCAGCTGCCTGCGTGGCGATAGGATGGCACCGAACGTCCCTTTTGCCCTCGTTCCATTGGGCCACACCATGCGCCAGTCGCCTTGGCAGAGTCCGCTCCGCAGACATGGGCCGGGGCTCCGCCAGACGGCACCTCCGGCACAACCTCTGTTTGACTGCCCAACCTCTGTCTCCATGCAAAACCCAGAGTTACACTGCAGCTCAGCTTGAGGCGCACAAGGCTCTTGGAGTCCATCTGAAACGGGAGGTTTGGCATTCGCTCGGCCCGCCCGACAAAGAAGCCAACACATTATTTCCGTCAGATCTCATTTTCCAGCTTTCAGCACTTGCACATCCAGTGTATTCGCTGTATTCCTTGCGAGATGACGAACAAAGAGTCGCACGGTGGCGATGAGGGAAATAAAGCACGCTGAAGATTCGGCGGTTTGGCAGCGCTATAGAGCACGACTTGAAATCCCGTACCATTTTTAAAATAGCTAATAATGTAGGTGGTGAATGGAGGGAGAATGGCGGAGTGGCATTTAATCTGCCTTGAGGGCAGTTTTTTTTTTTATTCAAACAGAAGCGCCGCAGCTCCATTGCATGTGCGGTTTTTGAAAAGCTACCTGGTTCCTCAAGTACAGATCCAGCTGTTCAAACAAAATGCTCTACATGCAGTCCGTTGTACTTTAAGTTTGAAAGGTTGCACGGCACAAAAGAGCCATTCAGAGGATGCTATGGCAGGATTAGCCTAAACAAATGATCGGCAAAAAATGTATCACAAATCCACTGAACTCAAACAGTGCAGGGCGAGTTCTCAAGTCAAATGAGGTTCGTCACAATCGCAGCTGCTCAATATCTTTCTTTTTTTTTCTTCATTTTTCTCTAACATTTAAATTCATCCGGAGGAAAGATGTCGGAGGGCTTTTACTAACTGCCTCCGAATGCCTGGCTGCTTGATTAAAGAGAGGGAATGTGTTAGAAAATGAGTTTGCCACCCCGGACCAGATTATTGATAGATGGAGTGCAACAGCACAGCCTGCGTCTCTTTGCATAAAGATGGAAGAGGGTGATAAGGGGTCCGTGTAGCGCACAGGCCGTGATTGATATGCTCACAGGAGTGCGGCGAAGCCACCCAGTAATTCAATTAATCTTAACCTGAACGCTGGTAATTGCTACTGTAACTAGGTCTGACTGTACATTAGAAAGCAGGGAGATTGCTGTCAGAGAAACATGTCCAGCTAATGGAAGCAGGAAGGAGCATCCTCAGTGCTCTGGGGTTGCACAAAAGGGCTTCTCTCTCTCTCTCTCTCTCTCTCTCTTGCTCTCCTTCTTTCTTTTTTATCCTTTCTCCTAAAGATGAGGATTTGCATGTTAATGAGACGAGCGGGGAACAGATTTCCTCAGTTATGGACCAGAAACAGAGAAGTGAGAGTTGAATCATGGAGTGGAAATTACGGATGCAAAATCCTGGAGAAGCTTTTGCCTGGCCTAATAAGAAGACACATTCTTGCAATAAAATTCTGCAATCATCTGTGAAGATAATGTCAAGACGTAGAAATATTCCCATTTTCTTGCCAAGAATGAGATGAGAAGATACACACCACCCTCGTATTTGAAGCTACAGCCAGCAGCTTAGTTTTTTCTGAAAGATTGAGGACCCAGAATAAGAAATCAGGAACGGGTTCGTTGCCAGTGTAGGTTTGCACATACAAAGAATTTGGCTTGGTGTTTTGGTGCATAACGATAAATACTGGGCAAAATCCAAGATACGCAATATTACAATGGAAAAAGGGAAAGATACAAGATTCATAAATAGATCTGTTTTTAATGTAGAAGAGCTACTGTACAGTTAGTGTGCAGGAATGAGACAAATCTTGACCGGGAGATGTGCAAAGGATACATCGGATATGGACTCATGCTCTAATTTACTGTAATGTGTTGTGTTCACACAAATATAAAAGTGTAGGTTTTTCCAGAAGATGATGTGCTTGACTTCTTACTCATTTAGCTGTTGGATGGATCAACGAGCCGTAGACAGAGCTGCCTATTTCCAGTCTCAACGCTAAGCAAACTGTCTCCTGTTGGTAGCTTCATGCTCAAAGCTGCAATCAGAAACATTAATGAAAAAAAACCTCCTGCCACATTTGGTCAAACCATATTGCGACGGTAGTGCATAAAACAGATAATCCGGAAGAATGTCAGGCTTTTCGGGCTTCTAGCGGCATTTGTAAGATTCCACCGCACCCAAATAAAAGAGTGGAGGTCTCACAGCTGTCAACAGCTGCGTAAAAAGACTCCTCGCATCTTATTGGTTGTTTTTCTTCGGGGTTGGTGGAAACGCCACCATGGCGCACTCAATGGAGGAAGAGGAATTGGATTGTGTTCACAGATTATCCGTCTAATTCCCACCCCCCAATGTGAGGATACGGAGACCGTTTGAGCAAATTATGACCAGTGTTGGGCAAGTTACTGAAAATTAGTAATTAGTTATAGTTACTAGTTACTTCTTTTAAAAGTAATTGAATTACTTTACTAGTTACTGTATATCAAAAGTAATTAGTTACTCGGGAAAGTAACTTTTAAGTTACTTTTATGTCTGCTTTTTTAATGTCATGAACAGTACTGAACAGTCAAACACAATAAACATATGTTGTAGACCTATTTATTGCAATCAACAGGGCAACAGGCCTTCAAATCAAGCAGGAGTACAAAAGTCCCTTTTTTAGTTAACTTAATACAAAATAACTGTCTCAGTGATTTAACAGTGTTTTTTTTTACCACATTAGGCCCAATGAAATAAAAGTGATTGGCCTACACAGTATTAACACTAATTAAAAGAGAAAACAAAGGTGCCTTGAGGTGCTGCATATAATTGAGGGGGGGGGTGCTAGTGAGGCGTGTACGTGCTGATCTGGAGTCAGTTTGATAGGATTTGGGTATAAATAAATTATTTCATTTAAAATATGGATTTTTATTTAAAGATATTCATGTAATTTGCATGCAAAATAGGTCTACCCGAACCAGCGGACACAAAATTCAACCAGCGGCAAAAACCGCGGACCTGGCAACACTGGAAGTGGCTGTCAATCACAGTGTGGCACCGTGTATGCTGGTCGAGGGGCGTGCCTGTGATTGGCGGAGGAGAGGAGGCGTGCCTGTGATTGGCGGAGTAGAGGGGGCGGGTTAACCTGTCGGAAAACGGAAGTTACGGGTGGTTGACGGGAACCGTTGTTGTTGATGTTCGAGCTGCTGAGCTGAGAGGAGCAGCTGTCTGTGTTGGTGAATGCCCAATAAAGGGAGGAATAATAACGTCGCCCCGTCTCCGTGTCATCAGTCCATAACGTCCGAGACGTTACAATATCATTGCGCCACCAAGGTCCTGCGATGTCAGATCAGAAGCAGCTAAAGTAGCCTAGCTTGTCTTCTTGTCTGCAAGTGTTCATTTTTCACAAGAGAGAGTAACGCGAGTAACGAACTTATTTAAATTTCAGTAACTGTAACTGCGTTAGTTGATTTAAAAAATACTTCGTTACACGCTCGTTACCGCTAAAAGTAGTGGAATTACAGTAACGCGTTAACGCGTTACTCCCAACACTGATTATGACACAAAGTTACTCATATTAAAGTAGCTTTAATGCACGGCGTTGAAAGCTGTATCGATCTTATCATCTAACTCCCGAGAATGAAAGTAAACCGGTCTAGAACTATCCTGTTCAGGCTGGAACTCGAAGGTACATGTTTTGCGCTCAGAGGCTCCACGTTGCTCCTCGTCAAACAAGCACAGGTGTAGTCTTCCCCGTCTGTTGTTTTTGTTTTCGTTGTTTTTTCAGTTCTTTTGTGTCCTGCACTCATTGAACTCTCTAACCAATGATTTTTTTTGAGTGGATTGTCAGAAAACCTTTGAACACACTCTGGGATATTGATCCCATTGTTTCCTGCCAGAGCACAACAGTTGGTTTGAAGGTGTTAACCCGAAGAGACGGGACTTCTTTAAGGAGGTTTTATGCTTCCTCAGGAAACGTGACACCTCGAGAACTAAATCACTTTTACAGTTAAATCTATTTTTCTCGCCCTCCTACACCCATTCTTCTTCTTCCTCCCACTCTGTCTTCCCATCAGCTCGTGTGATCATCAGTTCCTGTCACTGAGTTCGAGCTGGAGTTTGTGGGGTTTCTTTTCCGCGTTATTGGAGTCGATTTTCGTCTCACGCAGCTGGCGAGTTCTGGGTCCGTTTGGACTCGGGGTGTAACAACACTGGGGAGCCTGTGGGACTTGACATGAACCCGAGTCATTTTAACCGTCAAACATGTGGTGGGGCCGGGGCTCATTATATCATTATGTTGTCAGGGCGATTGTTTATTCTGACATTTACGTCTCACACGCTCGCCTCCCCCTGCAGTCCGATCATCACCAGGAGGAGGAAGCGGGTCATTTGGAGCCACCGGCACGGACGGATGTACGACATATAACGCTCAAAGTCCTCTCCAGCGGGACGGCTGCACGTTCTCGATCCACTGCCGCCTCCTCAAACGCATCAATTATTAATCTAGCCAATTAGCAGGGCTGCATTATTCACCAGGAAGCTGTGATCACGTCCATTAGCAGCGCTGCCTCGCCTCATTGACCCTCCCACGCGGCTCGCTCAGAGCCCACGGCCAAGATTTGACCACCAATGGATGCCTGACGTGGTAATACTTGTAATATCTGCCTCGACCTTCTTCCCACTACAAAATGAGACGAAAGCTAAATAAAACGTAAGCTGAGAAAAGAAAAAGAAATAACCGTTCAAGCTGAAAGCTTAAGAACTCTAGTTGGAGTACTTCAGGGACCGCTGGTTGAATTCGCTGTAATCGTTCTGCTCTCTGTAACAGAGAAGCAATATCTGGTCAACGGCAAGAGACAAACGTTTTTTTAATCCCGGTTCAATTGTTCCATGAATTACACATATAATGTCAATTAAAAAGATCATTTTGCGCGTCAAGAGAGCTGCATTCCTCCGTTCAGCGGTTTCAGTAACAGACTGAAAACACGTCATTAGGAGGACGGCCCACCCAAAGGTCGCGTGAGTGACGTCCCTCGCGCTGAAGCCACGATGCCCGAGGGTTTCGTACCAAAATGTTCTGGCACCAAACGACGGGTCTCGCTCGTTCTCCCGCCTCCTGCATCGGGTAAGATAGCGTTACATTTGTGCATGAAACTTAGCCAAATTAATTGAATGTCGCATGCTGGCTGGAGACAGCCATGTTGGTGTTAGTTGAGGGACAATGTGCACGAGCGGAGACGATGATACAAATGCAAAGACATGTATATTATGACGCCCGTTTGTCGCTCTGAAGAGGAAGTCATGTCTCACAGAGCTCTGTGAGACATGACTTCCTCTTCTGACCCGGATTACTCTTCACTGCGATTTATGGAGCAAAATCTCTCCGTGTTTTTGTTTCTTTTTTTGTGTTTAACCCGCCCGCACATTTGATAAAAAGGGATTTATTTTCATCTGCTTATCTGCTTAAATGGATGTCCCCCCCAGGTCTCCCCGGCGACCGTAATTTCATTATACAAACAATTTAGAGAAGTTTGATGAACACAAATGAGAGCCCGCCCCCCCCCCCACAAGTTTAGATGTTGTTCCTCGAGCTTTCCTTCACATCGACTCTCTGGCTCGGCCCGTGCACCGCAGCCATCAATAACCCCTCCCTACCACAGAAGACAGTAGCACGTATAAATTACGACTCCCTCCATCGACGGTGAAATATTGCTCCGTTTCCCTTTTGATTACAAGAACATCTGCAAACATCCGTCGTGTCGGAGCGCCCGTTGTGCTTTCACCGTCACGTTGTAATTGAACGCGCGTTTCACACCTCGCCAGAGTGAGACAATATGTGGATGATTTAAAGTCGTTGCCCTCAACCAGATTTTCATTACGGCTATTGAGACGCAACCGTATTGATTTTGCTCTCGTTTGGGATTCGCCGCCCGGCATTGATTTATCGCCCCTTATGAGTGAGCTGTGTGTAATTAGGCTCATATTGTCGAGGGTTCACCCCGGCACCGCGTCAGCTGGAGTGCTCCTCATTGATGATTCTTTGTCTGCTCTCCCAACTGTTATGTGAGCGCTAATGGAGAGGCCTTAACACACACACACACACACGCTCAGACTCAGTGGCTGGTCGGTTTCTGACACACCATTTATTACATCATATTATTTTCCACTCACACCAGCAGCAGCAGTGAATATTCTCTTTCACAGGCCAGTTTTTACTCTTATGTTCCGTCTCTCGTTCTCGTATCCAACTGGCTTTTAAACCGGGTCGGCCGTGGCAAGGGCGTAAATTCAGCAGAAGGGACCCCCACCCGTCCTCCCCACCCCAAAGCACCGCCGACCCCCTTACCCACAAAGCTTTTACTTCTTGCAGTCGAGTGCCAGTGAACGCTTCTCGCTCTCCCCGATGGACTCTTGGATGCACATTAGAGCAACAAAAGGTCCCTTCGAGGAGCTCTTTCGAGTCTCTAGGTGAATGTACAATCACACACACACACACACACACACTTGTGTTTGCACTCAACTTAAAGCACACTTTGGCAGACAAACATGCACTCACTGTAAATGTATTCGATAAATTTTTTTCTCTCTACGTGAACTCACTCGAGCGGGAGCACGTTTAACTGTTGTTCCGGAGCCATTTTTTCTCTCCATAGGTTCACAGTTGCATTCCGGGCGCGTAATGTAATGCAAATGTGATTGAAAGTGGTTCATAACGGCCTCCGTTCAACTGTCATGAATATGAATGGCACTAATATGCATTTCGTTTTGGTTTGCTTCTCCTGCTGCGTCTTCTTGGACGATCGCACACACACACACACACACTCCTCGTCATTGTCTTTACACACACGGTATTTATTTTTTTAATTGCGATTTGGGCCGTACTTATTCACGCCGCAGCCTCTATCTGCGTGTACGGCACATTCGTCATTCAAGCCTGGCAGAGTTCGACTCGATAACGGCGCACATATCCAGCCATTATCTCTCGGCGGAGTACTCCCTCAATGTTAATGTGTTTTTAGGACGATTAAATCATTCTGAATTATTGAAAAATAACCCCTCATGATAACATGAATCATCAAGCCTGTGTCCCCTCCCCTCCCTTGATCACCTCATTTACCATCTCCGTGGCAACGTGCTGGGGATCTGCCGACGTGCCATCAAAATGCTCGCATTGGATCGGGTTCTGGGGCCGGCTTAGTAATCATAGAGCAAGAATTAGAACATCCGTTATTGGGCAAATGCGAGCGAACGGCTGCACGGGCCGTCCCTCTGAGACCAAACATAAATACTGTGCAGACCTGCTCGTAAGAGACTGAAGTGCAACATCCCTCGTGGAGATAGCTGTTAGTTTATATATTTAGATAAGAGCCTTCTTTGGCTCCAAGGCTTTACCAGTTCAACGATTCCTCTGGATAGCGTGATAGTTTCGGTCAATATATCTGGTGTTACTGGTTTCATGAAAAATGAAAATACCAAACTCCTTTTTCAGCTTCTCAATTGTGAGAAAGAACAGATTTTCTTCAACCTGAGTTCATGAGAATAAAATGCGTATTCCTTCTATTTTTTGAGGCAGTTGACGCACAATAATATTGAATTATTGCACAGTTAAACAGCACAATATATTTATATATACAGTATATTACAAGAAAGAAGAAGACTGGTGCAGGAGTTTATTGGGTGTGAGGCCAGATTCCCCGTGTTGCTGCATCAGCACTTCTTACAGGTTACACGGAGCACAAACCCTCCTATAAATCTGAATATGAAGCATCTGATGTTTCATATTATGTTAAACAGACACATCATTTGCGTTTGCGGTTTGTGTCAGATTGTGTCTCTCACTTTCCAGCTACAGCAGAATGGCTTTTTCTTTTCTGTTTGGCAGGGGGAAGGAGGAGAAGAAGAAAAAAGGAAAAAAGAGAATCTCCACTACAGTATTCTCATTGTCCGAACCCCGACAATGAGGCTCTGCCCTGTAATTACCTTCTATTTCTAAAACCATCCGTCTTTGCCGGCGGAGAGCTGACATTAGCACGTTGTCAGCGGCTTCTCATAATGCCGCGGTTCTCCGTTACACTTCATATTATCTCGCTCCCTCACTCCGGCTTCCCAGATGGGGTTACCTCTCGGCGGAGGGAGGAAGAGGAGGTGTTTTCCCTGTCGCGCCAGGGCCAGTTTAGCTCAGACGTCACAGGGCCTCCTGGGTTTTTTCTCACTGGGGGTCTGTTGGATTCTGGGTCACAGACCGGCCCCGGGCAGCCGCTGGCTCCGCTTTAGCCTTTCGATGTCGTCTTTCGCCCTCCGTGACATCGCGGGTGATTTTTTTCACCTTTTCTTTTCAGCGACAACCTGCTCTCCGTCTCGCCCCACCTCACTGGCGCTGCTTTCAATCACTCTGTGAGCGACTGGTGCTGATAGCGTGGCGATTTCACCCCCCCCCCCCCCCATCACACCCCAGCATCACCTTTTCCTTACGCACGGCACCAGAAACGAGCAGCACAAAGTTCCATTGCCCTCGAGAAAATGCAAGCGCCATGTCTTTAACCCCAGGCTCCTTTCCTGCCCGCCTTCTCATCCCGGTTGAGCGTTAATCCGTTCGGTAACTTGTTATTACCGAGCTTGTATTAATTCTCCAGGATGTTTTAACCCTTGTGTTGCCTTTGGGTCATTTTGACCCGATTCAATATTTAACCCTCCTGTCGCCTTCGGGTCAATTTGACCCGATTCAATGTTTAATGTCGGTGTTCTTTCGGGAGTCAACAAACAAACATAAAGTACCTCACACTTAAACTTGGAAAACAATATTAATTCTAATAATTTTCTGGAGATTTTAATAGCTGGGGTCATATTGACCTCAAGGGTAAAATATGTTAGTAAATATAAAGGTAACAGGAGGGTGAAACATTGAATCGGGTCATATTGACCCGAAGGCGACAGGAGGGTGAAACATTGAATCGGGTCAAATTGACCCGAAGGCAACACAAGGGTTAAGAAGAAGCAAAACCAAAAAAAAGGCTAAATGAAAAATACAATGAAAGATGTAAAGCTTCCTACATGCGCGTAAAGGAGCATCATCTTCATCTGCCCTCGATCGGTGTCTCTCTGGCACCGCGATCTGGGGTGAGAAAAGAAAAAAGAGAGATTGAGCGAGCCCGTTTGCAAGGAGTTCACGTCAAAAGGAGCGATAACAGGGAGCATTCATACGCGCTACTCTCCGCCACCTCTCCTGTGGGGGCGGAGGGCGAGAGCTCGCTGGTGCGGCGGCCCTGCTGGGGCTTGGCACGGGGACGGGCAGAGCGATGCCGACGGTGCCAGGCTCTTTGTCCACTGAGCCTGGGAGCAAAAGGATGGAGGGAGGGAGGGAGAAAATTAAATGGAGGAGAAATGCCCGGTAGACGGAGAGGAAGAGGGCATGGAGACAGTGTAATCACTTTTACACTCCCCGACACTGCTGTCCGCCAGACACTCGGCTCTTATCCCCCCCCCCTCTCACTATCTGCCTCTCCCTGCTTTCTCTTTTGCAGAAACTTGAGCTCCCGAGATTTTGTGCGTATTGAATACGCGCTGCAGCGTTTTTTTCTATCTCGTTAACTTTGACTGCAGCTTGAGGCTTCTCGTGCTCCTAAAGCCGGCCGACTGTCAAATACGCGGCTTTCGTTACGTGGCAGCGATCGCATTTCATATGGAAACTGTGTTTTACGGCTTCTCGCCCGCCGCTGCTTGTAGGTCCCGAGACAAAAGTACCGGAAAAGAAAAAGAAGAAGAAGAAGAACAAATATGACCGTAATGCAATTCAGCATGATGGCAGCTGAAACGGACACCGGCTCTCTGTGTCCACGGCGCCCGAGAGAAATACACAACGATGTTCTGAGTTCACAGCGGGGAGATGTGCCAAGCCCGTCTGCTGGCTGAGATGCTACCTGACTAATGTTGGCTTGGGATAGACGCTTATGTTTGAACAGGACAATGACTCTCTTTCAGGAGTCGTTCTATTTTAGAAAAATCCCAGGCGTTTTACAGTCGGAGCTCTCAGAAGTACGCCAGCAAGAGGCTTTCAACCTGTCAGGTTCTTACGTTTATGATGCGCGCGGTAAAGTACGGTACGATTTTGAGTCCGCTGTATGATTAAGAGGCGTTTATATGCCTCCCTGTGTGGTGGTTCTGAGATGGAGGTATTGTTGTGAGATTAAAGCAGACATTCAGATTTGGGTTATGAGGATGAGATCTCCTCCACAAAGATGTCAGTCTAGTGGAAATGTGCACAGGCTAATATTTAATGTAGACACACACACACACACACAGTACAGTCATGCCACCACATTCAGCTCTTCCTCAGCCTTCTTTGAAATCCTCCCTTTGCAAAGTCCCGTGGATTAAATCGCCAAATATGTATATTTTTTGAGAGATTAACAAGTCTTCACCACTGGTTAAGAAATATGGCTGGCAATATTAGATATGTGACTTATGTTGTATCAGAAATAGTCCTCCCCCCCCCCGAAAAAAAATCCTACAATCGTGCCACCCCGACTGAAAATAGTCCAACAAAATGTCCACTTTTCTTCAGTTTCATGTCTTTGAAAGAAACCAATGGGCTTGGAACCGAGTGCCACAGACGGCACGGGGAAGTCGGAAAGTATCGAGGGACAAACTTACATGTTGGCCGTTTCGTGGGATTTGCTGTCAAAAGAAGAACATGTGCAGCGGCGTGTTCACTGTGACTTCTGAAAAGCTCCTCCCTCTCGGTAACCCCGACACCGACATTTTTACAGGAGCTCCCCACTGGATGCTCGTCGACCGTTGTGGTGAAACACAAGCCTGAGCGACTCCTGCCGCCATGCCTCTCACAGGGTAATGGAAAACAGATGCAGCGTAAAACCACCGAGGGTTAAAAGCTACTCCGAATTGTAAATAAACTGAGATTCATCCTTGCAACCTCCCGTCTCAGTGTTTATAGCAGGATAGGTTAATGGAGCGACGTTTGATAAGGACACACGCGTCACTGACAGAAATAATTATACAGGTTTTAAGCGGCATGAATAATAACGCGTTGCATCCACACGCTTTCGAGGCGTGGCCACACTTTCAAACTGCATTTTCTAGGGCGTTTCCAAGAGTTTAATGACCAAGTAGATTGTTCCGTGTCTATGAGACGAGCTCCTGAATCTGCTCGCGTTTCGTTGCACCTGATAACTATAATGAAACCTTCATCCCTGCTTTAACAAGACGCTTTAATAAGCCGCCCATCGGACTGCACATTAGATCACAGATGAAGAGCTGACGGGTGCGGCAGAGCGGATTAAATAAACACCACCACCACGTCCTTGTGGGGCTGTTGATTGAAAACCCCCCCATAATAAAAAATATATAAGGAGGAAGATGAAGGTGCGGCACACCAACGTACACAATACGCAGACAATTTGGGAGTTTTGCCCCCAGTAAAATGAGTAAATGTTAAATAGTTTAATGTCTGAGAATGCTCAAGAGCGGGGAAAGGATTGTCTTTTTGCCAGAAGGATCTGAAACTGGGCTTCAGTGATCAGACTTTAGCCTTCACATTTTAAAATCGCAAGCTTTTATGTCCCCCCCCTGAGCACTAATATGCGAGCCGCTCCTCCTCTTCCCAACAGTGTGAGGAAGAACACATGCAGGCGGGATCTGTGCCAGCAGAAATGTGGCTCATACATATCTGTTTAGCGACAGTCTATGCGGCATATTCAGCAGACTGAAATGTTTATATTGAATGTTTCAGCAGCTTGAAAATCACCACGGTAATGGTCCCAACGACAAAAGCCCTAGCCTTTTGTCACGGGTAATTATCGCAGAGCAGTCCCCTCAAAGCCTTCCATTTTGGCTCTGAAAAATTTCACATTTCATTTTGCTCGCATGCATTTGACAGTGCGCTTTTTTTGGAATGTAAAAAAAGAAACGTATTCAAATCAGGCTTGAATGTAAAATTTAAATACCCATTGAAATGATTTCTGTTTGAGGCAAGTGGCTCATTTTTCTCTTCAGATTATGTCTACGCTCGAAACTAGAGAAAGGATAAGGAGGGCTATAGAAAGACCACTTGGGATTTCCTAATGAAGCCACCTTCAGCATGTGAGCGAGCATTCGACAATCACAATACCTTGAAAGTTAGCTCCAGTATTAAACCCAAGTTAAGGTGTCTTATCTCTCACGAGCTGTTGAGACCCTGAACACTGACTTGGCGGAAAGAAAAACGTCATTGAGCTTCTGCCAAAGCCGATCCCGCCCAAATGTCCTCTGCACATGCTCTGCCTCAAACTCCATGTAACTCTGAACAAGTGGGTCAGAGAAATATGAAAAAGTAATGTCTGAGAATCCACTAAAAGACACATACACCCCATGCAATGACATCGGTTGCAACGCAGAGCTGCCGTTATGGGATATATTTTGTATATACAGGACTGTCTCAGAAAATTAGAATATTGTGATGAAGTTCTTTATTACAAATCAACTGAAATATATTGCTGATTATGGCTTACAGTTTAAGAAAACTCAAATATCCTTAATTATTAGAATACCTGGAAACACATTTTCAAATGTTTGATTTTGTTTTGCTGTTATAAATCATGATTTGTACCAATGAGCCACATCTGATATATAGTTATTTGTCATGTATCACCAAATACAGAATACAGCGTCCTCTCAGCTGGCCGGCTTTCAGTTTGCGTGTTTTAACAGACTCTCCGAATCTGTTCTCAACTAACTCGGACACAGGCACTCCTCATTACACCTGCCACTGAAATGCATCTCGAGTGATCACATGTCGATGTAATCGCACCTTTCCGTGTGAAAAATCCAGATTCAAGTTATATTTCTCAAACCACCTGGGGGGCCACATGTGCATTTTTTATTTTACACTTGACTCTAATCACTGTATCCCCTACGATGTTCACAGATAATTAGTGTTGTGACGAGATCTGAGCAGAACATCGAGAGGAAAATAAACATCCTCAGGCTACAGGAGACCTATATAGACTCAACAGCAGAGAATAAATGCTTTTCGATGACGCTCCCGTACGACTCGGCGAGATCTGCTGAGGAGCATTTTGTATGTAGCGCAACCTAGTGGCTCTGTCATCCACTTCAGGCTCTGGATGGCTCTACACATTCATGTTCATGCTCCCCAGAGGATAAACCCCACGATGTTGCTGATCCCCAGACTCCCGCCGGCGGCAGCATGTGGTTGACGTCTGTGGTTTCGAGTGAAATGTCCCAAAAAATGTTGGATGGATTGCTTTGAATTCTGGTTCAGACTTTCATATTCCCCTCCGGATTAGGGGTGGGGAATATATACTTGTTGCAAATAAGATATTTCTGTCTGCACCTGTTTTCTTTCTTCTATTTTCGGTTCTCTCTTTTCTCCCTGCCCCTCATCACTCTCACCCATCTCACCCGCTCCACTCCACACCTCACCCCCGTCTTCCTCTCTGCTGATATGCAGTCTGGATCTGCTCGTTGAAGTCTCAAAGGCCTCAGACGGCTTGGATGCTTCCTGCAGTCTCGCCACCCCCCTCTTTCCTTCCTTCCCTTCCTCCCTCATTCTCCCACCAGGGTTAGAGAGGGTGAATAATTCACAAGCGCGTTGCCGTAAAGATAAAGCTTTTCTTTTTTTCACCCTTATGCAATAAACCGGGGACTTCCACTGAAAAGCAAAGAAGAAAAAGTATTCTGTTAAAAATACTGCTGATACATTTATAGGAACACACTGCAAGGCGAACTCCATAAATGTTTAACATTGTATAGAAAGGGGGGAACCAAAGGAGGGAAAACTCGATGCTCAGTGGTAAGACGAGTGTCCATCAAGGAGATTTATTTGTATAAGATTTATGTATACAAGACTCGATGAAAAGGAAAAGAAAAAACCTTTTACTACACTGCATGATACAATATTATTCTTGCACTCCATTTATAATCAAGTGCACTCCGAAACAAATTGCATGTAGTTCTGATTATTTATTTTTCTTTCCAGACATTATTTATGAGGGCTCTAATATTTGAGTGTTTGGGGGGGGGGGGTAGCAGAACTGTTCCAAGCGTAGCCAGACCGTGATGAAGGACAGTGGCAGCAGGCCAGCACTATTTTATAAACATTAGAATGCCTTTATCAGCTAAAAGCCAACGCAACTAAATCTTAAGATAAGTGAGAATCCGTGACGACTTATCCCCCAAAACCACTCCGTTATTTTATTTCCCTCCGTCTCGGTTGGAGGGAGGACAGCGGGGCTTTCCCCGTCATTCCCCCTTGTCTCTGTCTTTTACTGTCACCGGGAACTTTTTAACAGAGTTGTTTTAACGGCACTGAACAAGTTTTCCGTTTCCAGTCTAATTTCCGGCTCCGCTGCCAGACGGAACCACGGCTAGCTTTTCGAGAGACCATTCACATCCCTTTTTCGTCTCATTTGAAACACACCCAATCATCAATCTGACAACGAATTTCCTGTTATTAAAAAAGCGGACAATTTCAACGTTCTCCATCCGCAGTGACATTGTTATCTTACGTGTCCCCAGTGTTGTCCGGGTTTCTTTCCTTTCCTACTTAGCCTTTATCAAAACCATGTCGTTTCCCAGGGGAAAGCGGTCCCTGTCCTCCCATGTTGTTTTCCAAGAATAGATGACTCTTATCTAGTAATTGTATGACTCTCAAAATTGCTTCCTCCCCCCTACAGTTCCCATGTACCACTCTGATTTCACTCTTTATTCCAGGAGACCACTGTGGTTACATTTTTAATTAACTTAAAGTGCAAATTGCTGATAAAAAAAGTGTCTTTTTCAAGAAGCCACCCTTTAAGAAATGTGTCCATGAAGTCCATTGTATTTTCGGTAGTATATATCAGTCTGTAGCTTCCTTATGTATTCAAATTTTAACATAGTTCAAAGGTCACACAAAAAACAACTGACTAAGCGATGGAGCAGAACTCCAGTGTTCTTCAAGGTCAGATTATGTTTTTGTCAAAGGGTTCTTGTAGCTTTGAAGCGAGCTTCAGTTCCCCGTCAAAGCGGGATGTCTGATACCCAGATAAAGCTATGAAAATATGCTAAATATAGCGTAAACTTATACTGATATAGATTTGCTTGTTTTTTGATGGCTAACATACTTTTATCTTGCCATCAGACAGGCCTTCTCGATGAGTAACTGAAGACGCTATGTCGTTCTCTTGAAAGACCCCAGACTACTAAAACAAGACCTTTCAGCATGGGAGGATACATGCATGGAAAAAATCTAAACTTCGACAGCTGACGTCGGACTCGGCTGCTGCTCGTGGTTTACGTTCTAATCTGAAGTCTTATCGAAGACAGATCCAGTCAAGCTGGGACTCCTGCTATGTTCACTATCATTTAAAATCATGTCCTTTACTTCACTACAAAGCGACATGCACGTTGGGAGTAAATTATGTAGAAAGACACAAGATGATTTGTAGATATTGCCTTGACAATGCTTTTATGTTTCTATTTCAGTTTGCTTCTCATTTGGATTGGACCAATGAGCCACATCTGAATCTAACCATGCGAAAAGCTCCCTCCTATGTCGTAATATGTAGTTTCATTTGAAGAAAAGTCAGAATATGGTCAGAATTGATGAGCATGATGAAAACTCAAACAGGGCCCTCTGCTATGCACGCTTTCATTGCAAAAGAAGGCAACAACAAGTGATTTAAATGATTTAAACAAGGGAGGGAAATCCCAACATGTTTCTCCTTTAGCAGCAATGAAGCCCAAACGAAAACTCAAGATGCTCTCTTCTCTTATTGCAGCAGTGTGATTCAGACAGCAGTCATCTTGTATAGCTGTGTGGTAGGAGTACTTGACTCTCCAGGAGGTGTGGGGGGGGGGATTTTGAGCTGTAAAGTGCAGGTGTGTGCAGGCAAAAGTGACACAGAAATGGTCAGGTTGGCTGATCCTGGGTGTCTGAGACCGCCGGGCTCATAAAACAGACGATTATCCAGGCCGGACCCGACTGCTGCCGGGGAGCTCACACCCAGATGCGGATGGAGGCCACGTTGTGCTGGCCAAAACTTTGTCTTTAAAAATGTAAATATTACAAAGCGAGGTGAATTGGAAAACGTGCCATGTTGTCCTTCATTCGTGTTTTCCGTGGAAATCCCGGAGTAATTTGCCATCTCTGGTGTTGCCGTGCCCACTGTGTGTGTGTGTGTGTGTGTGTGTGTGTGTGTGTGTGCAACAGCGCCATCTGTGATTGCGGGCTGCAGGGCAGGTGTTGCTGCACAACGCTGGCTGAGCAGCAGTGCCCCGGGCTCAGAGGAGTGGGCTTTCACCTCACCACGCTGCAGCCATCACTCTAAATCACCCCCCACCCCTCTTTGACCTCCGCTAGCGTCCACTGACCCGGAATATATCGTGTGAGTCCAAGCCGCCGAGAGCGGCGCTGGCCTTTTCGCTTCGCCTGCAAACAGAAGGAATATTGAGCCAATTACAAGATTATTATCTGGTGGTGGTGGCAGGGGAACACGGTGGGAGTGGAGTGCTGCCAGCCAGGGCTCCCTGCTGGAAGAGGGGGGGACATGAATCAAAGGCCTGTGGGGGGAGAAGTGGACAGCACTCATGCCCACTTGCCTCCATGTCTTTACAATTTCCCCGTCAATTGACAGACATTGGCCCGGGTCCAAGGCGGTTTCCAAAAGAACCCGGCATAACACCAGGAAGTGGGCCGTTCAGGCACGATCACTTGTTGGCTTTTTACTTCCCACCAATTCAAATGTCATGTTGTCATATAATGCGTGCACCCAATTTACAGTAAATAAGCGCTTATGGCGCATTCGGACTTCTTTTTTCTTCTTCTTGGCGTTTATAAAAGCAGGCATGAGTCACAGCCCGTGTGTGAGGGCAGAGTTGAGTTAGTTCGAGGGGTAAAATAATGTTCAGTAGTGAAACGAAAGCAGTGATGCGTCAGGCCCTTTATTCCAAAGTGTTTTGCTTTATAGACGAGTCTACAAAGGACACGTTGAGTGATCCACTGCGCATTACTCTGTACATTGGACTTTTTTATTAGAGCTGCCTGAATGAGTCCTGGCATCCTCCTCCAGCGAGTTGGTTCCATATGAGAGGAATGACGTAACAATTACAGCGTTGTGTTCTGTCATGGACACAAACTGTTTGTTACCTTTCTTCGTCACCCTAAATATAAACATTTGTTTATATTACCTCAGTATATTTTCTTCTCTCTGGTACTTTAAATGTGTGCCAAGGCAGTGAATTTAATTTAGAGGCCGGCCGGGGTTCATGCGCCGTGTTTCTTATTTGGGTTTTGGGTCTGTCTTGTTTCACGAGTGGATCCCGCTGCCTGTGTTTCATGCCTCGGTGTGCTCAGGGAGTCGTATTTTAGCAGCACGATGAAGTCATCAAAGCAGGATCGGCAGTAAATATCGAGCACTTGGACAGTTTGTCATCTGTTACATCACCTTCCCTGGCAATAAAGTTTCATTAGAGCGCGCCTGCAGAATGGAAAGAGCCCGGCGGGGTTCAATGTCGGTCTGTTAAAAAGAGTTTCTTGCTCTTTTGTCCAACAAAAAAAAAGGTCTTTATTTCTAAGACTTTGGTGTGGTCGTGGTCGCGGAAAAATGAATCAACAATATGATTTGTTTGTGAATGCCCAAAATTGTCCAGGCTCCAACTCATATTCCACAATTAGCTTTCTTAAAACGTTGGAACCGATACAAAACAAGCCGTAAATAAAAGATCCGCCGGAATGCGACATGCATGAAATGATTTATGAACAATAAGACCTGATCCACGGAGACCCGGGTACAGCCGGACCAGATCCACATAGATCCAAAGATAATTGCACAGTAAACAAAATGTGGTGGAGCCGAACACAGCACACACTACGAGAATGACTCGAGTCATAGAAACTGGGAACCACGGGGACTTTACTTTCCCTCTTCTGTCAGTTTTAACCAGTATTTCTGGAAATATAATTTCTTTGAGTTTTCAACTTTTGGTTGGAAAAAATTAATAATTTAAAGACCTCAACTTGGGCCCAGAGAATTCATTATTTACACAAATTTTTCGCACTCTTTATTAAAGGGGAAGGTACCCCATTCACACCTCAAAGTCTGTTTACAGTTTTTTTGTCATTGAAAATACCGACAGTACGCTGAGAAGGCTTGAAAATGAAGAAATCTGCGGGCGTGGAGGGCACTCTGCATCTCTTCCTTGAGGCTAAAGGCTGGAGGCTACTTTAGCTGCTGCGAACACAACCCACATCTCTGGAGGAGGAGGAGGAAGAATGAGTGGAATAGAAATACAATAGCTTTTTTATTGCAAGTTATAGAAGTGCAAGACTAAATACTTACTCTTAATTATGAGTTTCGTAATGTGCCTCCAGAAACAGAACAAAATGACGTTTAATCAGTGTTTGTCTCCTAAGGCAGATGGGCCTGAAATCATTCTCCTAATAACTATAAAATGTACATCAACCTGGATACGGGAGACACTTTATGACTTATGGCCGTGCTTGGACTTCCAAACATGCCCCTCCCCCCCGGAGTCGCCCTCGCACCGACACACCGCTGCCGCGGCTGCATCGACCACAGAACAAGCTGGACGCACGTCATCAAATATGGATGCTTCCTGTCGTACGGGCTCATTTCTTTTTCACAAAACAATAACGTTCTCTTTTGCATCATAAAACGAGGGCTTCTCTCCGAAGTCGAGCGCATCCCAATATCATCACTTTGCTGATCTTGTCAGCGAGACGCTCGGGATGACCCCCCGACCCCGTGTCAATGATCGGTCTTCTTTATTATCGACGTGTCAGCTGAGCAGGCGTCACAGTCTCTGGTGAGTCGTCGGGTTTGTTTTCCAGCACCAATACGCCGGCTCGCTCTGGGCTCTCGGGGGCGGAGCTAATGCGAGAGGAAATGAGCCTCGTCCATGTCGCTCTTTACACGGCTGCAGGAGAGGTCGCAGATACCGAGAGGACTCTGGAGGTCAGGCGACGGTCAATGTTGCAGGCGGATGTCGAGACATCGGTGCACCTGTGTCTCTTGCACTTATCGACCGCTTCCTGCCCCCCCCCCCCCCGCTTGTGCTGACCCTGTGATCCGTCTCTCCACTCAGCCACTCTTAGCATGGATGTGTTTTGACATTGCCCTGAAGGTATTGACTTATGGCTTTTAGATCCGTTTCACTTCATACGTTGAGCTCAGCCGCCGGCTGTTTTGAGAGCACAGAAAACTGGCACGCTTGGTGCTGTCACCCCGGCAACCGTGACCCTTCATCAGTTTGGGATTGCTCCTCTCCGACATGGGTTCATTGTCAGAACTGGAGTGGTTTTGTTCCATGGCGTCTCCTAAAAAGGGTGGAAAAAGTGACATGTTGGAGTGTTGACCATAAACTGAGTCCTGGACATTGAGATGCCGCATACAGCTTTGGTAGCGGCAACAAACTGTCAATCACAGTGGTCCATAATTTACTAAATGAACCTCATGAAAATACTTGAAACTAGTGATTCAGACAATAAACTCAAGTTTACAATGTTTACTGAGGGAATCAAGAGAGAAGTAGAGTAATTTTCTCGCAGACTTTACAACCAGACTTCTTTTTGATCCCGGAGGAGTCGCCCCCTGCTGGTCAGCAGAGAGAATGCACATTTTAAGACTCTTCCGCATCGCGGTCACCCGGCAGAGTGAGGGAAAGACGACGTCTTGAAAGCGTAACTTCTATTCAAGTGACGAAGATCTTTAGCGAGTCTGAAAGGAATAAATATCGCTGTTTAGAGCAACACGTTTGGCAGAAGGTGGCGGTCCAGGTGATCGGATAGCTCAACCAAACGCTGGATTATGATTTTTGGGCATGATCGGACGCTTCAATGTTGGTTTGTTTTAAGACAACAGTCATTTGTTTACCAAACTAAACCTAGCTGCACTAGACCAAAACAAATGCTTTAGTCTCATTCTCGACGGCAATTTAAAACTTTGTGTTCTGTTGTTTACTTGGCGGACTTGTTGGGGGGGTGTTGTGAAACCAGCCATCACGTTCATCATGACGGCTGTTGTCTTTTATGTTTGTGTAAAGCTTTCCCTCTGCAAAAATCTCCGCGCCCTGCGTCTCATCCCGGTCTGTGTCTGTTAAACGGAGCGTGATTGTTTACCAGCCTCGCTCTGCAAAGGCAGGAAAATAAAAACGGTGCCATCACATCAGAGAGAGACACCCGGCGGGAAGAAAGCAGGGGCTGTGCTTTGACAAGGCGTCCTCGTGCTTGCCTGTGAACAACAGACTGAAGTGGGGTTTCCAAGAGGACCTCCCCCTCCTTTCTGGTCTCGAGTTCTGTCACGGAGGGGGGGGGGCAAACGGCGTCCACCCTGGGAGCCGGCCGGGCCACTTTGTCAGCGCCCGACCCGGCTTGAAGCGGCACCGGCCAAGCAGATGAATATTTAACGCCTGCATTCTGTACTTTGGTGAATTTTAAAGCTCTATTCTGCAGAGGCTCTAAATGACGGAGGGAGGGCGCGTTAATCATTCATGGGCTGCTTTTACCCGCTTTGCTTCAGGTCACAGTCCTGAAGGCAGCTGGGTCAGAAGGAGAGAGAGGAGGAGGAGAAGAAGAAGGGCGGCGTGGCCGAATGGATCGGCTGGTTTACCCAAATTTTAATTTTTTTGTGTGAGTTTGTGGCTGGACTCGAGTTCACGTGACGGGACTTTTCCAAAGGAATGTTGTACAACTGCACTTGAAACACTGGAGTCTCTGCACCAATCAGATGCCCCGTTTTCATCATTTGTTTTAGCTCCTGCGTGATCTGTACCGCGCGTGTGCAGACTAGAACTAAACACCTTCAGGTAAAAACTCGTGAGCCTTAATTTTTTCCCTTGATGATGCTAGAAAAAAACCATTAATGGAGGTTCCATTGAGTTGCATTATGATGCTTTCAAGCTCCATATAATATGATACATATTAGTGATTGCTCCGATTGATCGGCCGATATTGGTAAAAATGGCTTGATCGGCCAAAAGCGCCGATCAAAAAAGCCGATCGCGTGACGGAAATTAATTGCGCGACTTTTCCCACCTGCGTGCGCGGCAAACGGTCCTCAACAGCAGAGCGGAGCTTGGCAGTGGCAAGTGGGGGCCCCAGGTTGGTTATCGGGGGAGATCAGGGTGGGATTCGGCCGGGACCGGGTACCCGACGAACCAGATGCCGTGAGCCTCTGCTCCCTTTGCGGGAGCCAGAGCCACACTGCCGTCCTCCGGGGCGGCGCCTCATTCGACCACGACCTCAGATCAGACGAGACAACCCGCTGAATTTAAGCATATTACTAAGCGGAGGAAAAGAAACTAACAAGGATTCCCTCAGTAGCGGCGAGCGAAGAGGGAACAGCCCAGCGCCGAATCCCCGTCCGACGGGCGGATTGGGGACATGTGGCGTACGGAAGATCGCTTGCCCGGTGTCGCTCGGGGGCTTGAGTCCTTCTGATCGAGGCTCATCCCATGGACGGTGTGAGGCCGGTAACGGCCCCCGTCGCGCCGGGGTCCGGTCTTCTCGGAGTCGGGTTGCTTGGGAATGCGGCCCAAAGTGGGTGGTAAGCTCCATCTAAGGCTAAATACCGGCACGAGACCGATAGTCGACAAGTACCTTAAGGGAAAGTTGAAAAGAACTTTGAAGAGAGAGTTCAACAGGGCGTGAAACCGTAAAAGGCGTCAGGGGTCTGCGGCGATGTCGGATAAAAGATAGAAGATTACCATTCCCCTGCCATTCTGTGATCGGCAGTGATCGGCAATCAGCCGATCATGATTTTGGTGATCGGTAATCGATGATTGGCCCCAAAAATGCTGATCGGAGCATCTCTAATACATATAATCAACTAGAATGGGCACTCGGTCGCATATCACAAGATTGGGCATTGAATTATGAACATTTTGGCATTAGTTGCATGCCAATTGGACAAAAATGTATCGTGCTATAGTAAAAAAAAGATGTTGACCTTTCCATGACCTTGACCTTTGACCCGATTGATCCCAAAATCTAATCAAATGGTCCCGGGATAATAACCAATCATCCCACCAAATTTCATGCGATTCAAGAAGATTTTGACCTGTTCATGACCTTGAACTTTGACTCGATCGATCCCAAAATCTAATCAACTGGTCCCCGGATAATAACCAATCATCCCACCAAATTTCATGCGATTCGGTTCAATACTTTTTGAGTTTTGCACGCATACAAATTGAGTTTAACACGCATACAAATAAATAAATACACGGCGATCAAAACATAACCTTCTGCATTTTCAATGCGAAGGTAATAATACAGTTGTTTGAGGGAGACGTCTTGACTGCACCTCATTAGGATGTGACCTCATTTAAAATACCAAACTATGACCTGTGTGTGTGCAGCTGTTCATAACAACACCTGTAAACATGTCGAAGCATGTTTGAAATCAACTCAATGTTAATCCACAAGAAGATTTCTCACTATCCGCCGGTGGGGAGATCGAAATGCTGAAATACCTTTCTGAGACTCCCGCACCTTTTGTTGAAACAAGTGAAGGAGATTAATTATGCTGGCACGGCCTTTTGGCCCCAATATCAATATTTCACAAGCCATAGTACAGGTGTAGAGATCGACATTCTTCTGTATGAGGGTGAAGAATACTCCCTTTCAAAGTGGACCCCGGGGAGTTTCCTTGATTCCATAAGCCCTCGGGCTACATGAAGGAACACTTGATGTAGCATCTGCATACCATCACCACAAGAATGTCATCCGGAGCACGGTGCGGTGCCAACAACTGCAAATCAACACTTGGTCACACCTCTTGAGAGCCAATTGAGCTCAAAGACACTTGATAGAGATCAAATAAATGCCCCACTGCAAACAAACCGTTTCCAGTGTGATTCTGGATTGATTGGATTCAACGACATTTTCTGATGACATAGCGGTCCGGTTGTTAATGTAATAGGAGCGGCTGTATAACTGCAACAGGTGGTCCGTGCGGTTCAGTGCAGGTCAAACAAACGTCTCACTTCCTTTTTCCTGTCTTTTTCTCCTCTCAGGGAGCTGATGCCCAAGACTCTGGAGGGCCAGATCACCATGGAGAAAACCCCCAGCTACTTTGTGACCAGAGAGGCTCCGGCCAGGATCGCCGCCATGTCCCGGGACACCAAGCTGATCGTGGTCGTGAGGGACCCCGTCACCAGGGCCATCTCGGACTACACGCAGACGCTGTCCAAGAAGCCCGACATTCCCTCTTTCGAGAGCCTCACCTTCAAAAACAGGACTACGGGGCTCATCGACACCTCGTGGAGCGCCATCCAGATCGGCATCTACGCCAAGCACCTGGACAACTGGCTGCAGTACTTCCCCATGGAGAAGATCCTGTTCGTGAGCGGCGAGCGGCTGATCAGCGACCCGGCCGGAGAGCTGGGCCGCGTGCAGGACTTCCTGGGGCTCAAGAGGATCATCACAGACAAACACTTTTACTTCAACCAGACCAAGGGTTTCCCGTGCCTCAAGAAGGCCGAGGGCAGCAGCAAGCCCCACTGCCTGGGCAAAACCAAAGGGCGGACCCACCCCAACATTGACCCCGAGGTGGTGCAGAGGCTACGGGACTTCTACCGGCCCTTCAACATGAAGTTCTACCAGATGACGGGGCGCTTCTTTGGCTGGGAGGACTGAATGTGTTTTACACTGAGGACTCTTAGAATTACTGTCGCGGAGTATTAGGACCACTCTACAGGGGGGAAATTATATTTTCCAAAAAAGTCATTATCTTACAAGAGACCTGGCTCGTATTACAATTTTAATGGAATTAAATTGTAAACTGTAAGAAAAACAAGTTTAATATTATGTGAAATCGGGTTTTGGCAAGCAAAGAAAGATATTTATAGTATTTATGGAGGGACTGGCAATGCTAAACTAATTGTATCAAGCATATGTATTTTATTTGGGTTCTTGAAATCATAACATTTTTGCATAAAAGTTCTAACTTATTCTATTCTATTATTATTCTTACCTCATACTTATTATATGACTTTGCGAGACATTATTCTAGTCAAATATAAGATTAAAATGTAAGTATTTAATAGGGTTTGTTTTAAATCCACAACATAGTTCACATAATATATAAATATATATTCGAGAACATAACAACCAACATGTCACAGTAAGTATTCGTAAAAGATTTTCGCCAAAATATCTGAGATTTTCTCAAAATATTGGATTTTATTCATGAAATATTACAACTATTTTCCTCCAAATAATATGACTTCAACCCCCAAACAGTGTTTCTAGTACTCCGTCCTCAGCACTAACCCTAAGCAATATGTTACAGGAGAGAGGGAGGCTCCCAGATATGCAATATGTCAAATGTTTTCATTGTCAGAGCTGCCTCCACAATCATGGAGATGTTTTCTTCTAAAAACATGTCGAGTTGTTGAAGGATCTGCGTCCCTGCACTATCTGAAGTATTCTCCCAGTTTGTAGTCCTCGGCCGCGACACAGAAATGTTGTATGCAGTGCTTCTTTACGAAGATGGGTGACATTGTTTCCAGGGGCTTTTGATAAGTGTTTTAATGCCATATTTTAAACATACATAGCTGCTTTCAAATTTGAAAATGTTTCTAGCAAAAAAAAGATGAAAATGAAAATATATGTATTTTTGAAATCTATTTATTCGAGAAGTACACAAGCTACATGTATGTTGAATAACTTTTTCTTTTCTTTTTTAAACTAAAAAACATGTTATCCTCATTTTAATTTCAGGTTTTTTTCCGTTCCGAACGTTGCGTTGCTCTCCGGTGTTGGGGACGCTCGTCTCCGCCTGGCTTCCGGGGCCGGAGCCGCGGGTTTGTTTTCTCTGAGGGTCGCTCGCCCACCTTCAGCTCACGAAGACAAGGCAAAGACAGCACTTGTTGTTATTCAAGCAACGGCGACTCCTTCCCAAACTGTGACTCAAATTTCCTCAACATGCCTCCTCGAGAATCGAATCCACTTGATGTCACTGGCCTTCCTTGCCTCGGGGCGGTGTGTGTGGGGAAGTGTTTTTAAACCCGGGGAGCCTGAGAACAATGGCCGAGTTGTGTTCCTAATTTCTGTCTACTTTGTATTGTGAGCCACTTTCTGAAAGCAGATGTGCCTCAAAAGACTCCAAACCATGTTGTGTTTCGGTGTGAGCGTCAGAGAAGAACCTAATATAGATTGTTTTGGTTGGGCGTGAGGGGGGGGGGGGGCTATATTACCAATCTAATAGTGCTGTTCTGACTGTTGTTTTCATAAGATGTTGGGATTTATAAGGCACTTCTTGAATAAAAAAAAAATGCTCTATGTAAATATTGTATTCATGCTGGCCTCGAAATATATATATTTTCAACTTCCTCATGGAAATGATTCCATCTGGAGTGTGATAACAAGACACCGTAGGGGATTCATCACAGTGCTCACGGCTCAGCGTCTCGCGGTCATATCTCCACCGTCGTCTCGGCTTATCGCTGTCCGGCCTCCGGGGCGCCGCCGAGTCCAAGAGGCACGGAGGACTTGAACTGAGGCTCGCGATCTGGAAGCCTCCGTGCAGCCTGAAGACTGCGAGCTGTTGGAGAGGCTCTCTCTCTCTCTCTCCAGGGTTCGTACGGTCATGGAAAACCTGGAAAAGTCATGGAATTTTTAAATGGTCATTTCCAGGCCTGGAAAAGTCATGGAAAAAACTTAAATCATAAAAGTTTTGGAAAAGTCATGGAAATTTGTGATAATCACATGTTCATTTACGCCGAGTTTGTCATAATTTATATGTTTTTTTAAAGAAAGTCGCTCAAAATATAAGCCGGCATAAGCTCTCAATACGCTAAATGTTCAACATTTTCTACATTTTTCATGATTATAACGAGATTTCAGTTTGGCCATGGAAATTTGGTGAAAAGTCCTGGAAATCCATTTGTCAAAATGTGTAAGAACCCTGTCTCTCTCTACTCTAAGAAAGGTGGCTCTTCCTTCCAGCTAATGTGCATCATTTTACATTAAAAAAAAGACAATTTATACAGAGTACAAGAAAAATTTGAGCAAAGTAGATGTTGTACTACTTAAGCTGGGGAGACGCTGTTCTTAATTGCATGACTTAATTCAGGGTTAGCCTACAATGTCTTTGATTGGGGGCTGTAGATGGAGAAATATCAAAGTCACGGGTCAAACAAAAGTTTGTTGTCCACGACAAGAAAATCAAATCTCTTTCCTATGAAAATAACAGTTTAATGTTGGTTATTACCGTATTCATTGGTGCTGTAAACAAGTAAAGTTAAAACGTCCAAGGGCCATCTTAAAGGATTACAAAGACGATTTGAATGCGAGATGTAACAAACGGAAACAGGCAGGAATGTAAACATTTGGGTTTCTGTGCCCGGAGGTTAAGACCAGGATAATTCCATAATTCAGTCGACAGCTGGTGTAAACGAGGAAGTGTAATGCACATCCAGTGATATTTATTGGGAGTATGCTCAAGTCATATCCCAGTCCCCACAGGCCACTTAAAAACCAGCTGCAGTTTGGGGACCGAGGGCTCGATCGGCGGGTCACAACATCCCGGTCAGTTGTCTGCAGTGACGATCCAAATAAAGTTGTATTGAAACAATATGGAGGTTTGCTCAAAAATGGCGACGAAAAAGACAAAAGACAGGCTTTCAATTGACGAGGGAGGTAACAAAAGAATATGGACGGGATGACTGGGACAACATGGCCTGATTTCCGGTGAAGTTCCATTCAATTGAAACCGTCTGAAACATCTGGCTGTGCAGGCTGTGGATATTTAGTTTGTTGATTAATCTTGCAAACAAGCCCAGTTTGGGCCTGACTGGCGATGGTAAAAGTGACGTCTTGAAACGGCAGACTCCTCTGACTGAGCCGAATAACTGTCTTAATGTAACGGTGCGTATATACACAGTGTATCAATCACAGCTCGGGGCCCCGAGGGACCGCCTGTCGTTTTTTTTCTTCTCCCCGGTTTCCATCTTTTTCTTCCCTCCTCCTGCTGCACCTGTTTGTTTTTACTTCTCCCTCAGACTTCGGCTGACGGGTTCGAAGGAAATGCACTGACAGGCGCCGGCGGGGGGGGGGGGGGGGGGGGGGGACCTGTTGAAAGAAGTCAACAGATTTCTGAAGCGGTTTCACGCCGGTCGTCGTCGGAGGCGGCGAGACGTTTCAGCGGAGTCGTGGGAGCAGAAAGGAACGGGAAGCCCACGTCCGTTTGTTGACTCGTTCAATTTGCTTGTGTATTCTTCCTGAGTGGGTCAGCAGGGGGGGGGGGCGTAATAAACACAGACACTTTTCATCCTCCCGCTCAATCCCCCGAAGGGCCGCTAAGTATGAAAGAGAGGATGGAAGGGCCACATCTGCTGCTGCTACACAGACCGAGCCTGTCGGAGAGCATCGGGCTCAATATCACCGCTGGGGAACTTAAAATATGTCTATAAAAAAAAAACAGCTGACCGCATGTCGACGGTCTTTGAGGGAGGGGGGGGGGGAGGAGCTGCTGCAGAAAGAGGGATTTCTGTTCGCTTCAAAAACCTCTTTGATCCTCTTTTCTTTTTCCTTCTTATATTTCCCCTTTAATGCTCCTCTTGCTCATTCCCTCAACGTGCCATCACTCTCCCTCGCCAGCACACACACGTATATGTAGCACCTGTGTGGAGTCACCTGTGCACAATTAGCTTCCCCCCCCCCCGCTTCCTCGCCTCCTAAACTCTCAGTAAGCCACCAAAACCTCCACTCATCCAGACCCCCTTTCTCCATACACACAACTCTGAGCCTGTGTTTGCACACACGGACGTGAAAGGAGCGTGGCAAGAGATGTGTGTGTGTGTGTGCTGTAGAATAACAAACCCGCCAGCACTTTATAAAAACAAGGTTTGGAGCGTGTGTGTGTGTGTGTGTGTGTGTGTGTGTGCGTACAGAGTCGTCGGTGCACCTTTTCCCTTAAGTGCACACGCTTATGTCGATACATGCAGACGTGGCCTCACGCGGTTGTCCTGCTACGAAACACCGCTCGCACACGCAAACGCGGTGGCCACCCACTCGTGCCCCGCGGAGGGACACGGGGGGGGGGGGGGGGGATCAGACCTCTGTTTCCTCTGGATCGCAGAGAGAAGCCTTTAATCCGCGGCCAAGTCTCAGCGAGTAACCTCCGGCAGGCACACGACCTTGATCAGAGCGGCCGAGGGTGCGACCGAGCAGTCGCACTTTCAATCTTTGAGTTAGCTGTTTCCGCCGTATCGTATAGAGACATCAAAGCAGAAAGTGATGGGTTATTGCTCCCGAGGCCGGTAAACATACGTGCTTTTACACTCGACATCAAGTATCGCACGCATCGACCGGGCACAGCAAGACTTTCTTGTGTTTTCGTTCCGACGTTTGGTTTTTGAACCACACTCGGGATTTCCCCCCGCCGTGACGGAACAGACGGATTGCGGCCGGTAAACAAAATGTACATTTGTTAAGTTCTAAGTCGTCCTCGTGAAAATGAGCCATTGGTTATTCGAAACGAAAAGGCTTTCCACCCCCGGTTTGCATGCTTGTAGTCATAAGGCGGGGCACTGCTCTTTGAACTGTCACTTCTGTGCGCGGCAAACAGCAGACAATGTACACAAATGAGCAATTAAGATTGTCTGGGACTCTTTCCAGACGTGTGTGTGTTTTGAGAACCTTCTTCAAAAGAGCTGCCTGCTTCTCAAAAGGCCGATAATTGATCCTGACACATGGCTAAATATGTGTTCATGTTAAGCTCACATTTTCCTGCTCCTGGATGGAAAGCAGGGCGACAGAACCCAAAACCAGGCGGCCAGATCGTCTGAGGGGGCAGAGCCCCCGAACGTCCTCAGGGGAGGGGAAGTTTGTCCCGTTAGCGGAGGGCTCGGCACTGGAACCTTTTAGTCACAAGACCATGCATGGACGCTCGTGTCTCGGTTACACCGGGTCCATGGGGACTCGTCCTGATGTAATGCACACAGAAACCCAAATATGCCACGGACAACATAAACTGGGATACCGTGAAAGAGTTAGCTCATACGCTCATGACACTCATAGATGTGTCCGTCAAAGTTACTACGAGGGACTTTGAACAGGTTATGAGAATGGTCTCAGATTAATACTGATTCTTCTGCATGACGATAGCTCACGGCTGCCCCTCTGCTCTGCTACAGAGGCGTGGAGCATCCAGCCTCCGGTTGCCCGCCCAGATAAAAAACGTTAGCTCGGTTAGCATTTTTTTCCGTTGTTTGAGGTGTTAGCACTGTTCTCTTTAAGCTGCCGGCTCTGCTACACCATGTTGAGAGCTATTGAGGGCCAATTCAAATGCTCCCAATCTCATATATTGCACTTTTAAGTCTGAGACCAGAGCTGGGAGGCAATTAGCTTAGCGTAGCATAAAGCGTGGAAATTGGCGGGGGTGGTGACAGTTAGAAAGAAAAAAATCCACCCACCAAAACCTCTAAAAGGCACGAATAAACAAGATGTACACTACCGTTCAAAAGTTTGGGGTCACTTAGAAATGTCTTTATTTTTCAAAGAAAAGCACTGTTTTTTCAATAAAGATAACATTAAATTAATCAAAAATACACTCTATACATTGTTAATGTGGTAAATGACTATTCTAGGTGGAAACGTCTGGTTTCTAATGAAATATCTCCAGAGGTGTATAGAGGCCCATTTCCATCAACTATCACTCCAGTGTTCTAATGGTACATTGTGTTTGCTAATCGCCTGAGAAGACTAATGGATGATTAGAAAACCCTTGTGCAATTATGTTAGCACAGCTGAAAACAGTTATGCTGGTGATATAAGCCATACAACTGGCCTTCCTTTGAGCTTGAAGAACAAAATTAATACTTCAAATATTAATCATTATTTCTAACCTTGTCAATGTCTTGACTATATGTTCTATGAAATGTTCAATTCATTTGATAAATAAAAGTGTGAGTTTTCATGGAAGACACGAAATTGTCTGGGTGACCCCAAACTTTTGAACGGTAGTGTATGTTGTTAATTTAGTTCGAGCGCACAAAAAAACACACAAAAAGAAATGCTCAATTCAAAATTGGTGTCGATTTGGAGAATTACGTGCTTCAACTATTTCTTAGCAAACGATAGCCAGGCGACTTCCCCGAGTCTGGTTGTCACAGTGAGTTTGAACAGCGCCCAGCGGAGACTCCGCACAGAAACACAGACGTCAAAAAGTTCCACACAAAATGCAAACTGACGGAGAGCTGATTAATGTTCATGAGTCACGTACTGTATTCAGGGAGATGAACAATCTGGTAATGCTTGTGTTTGTTTTGTGTGCTAGGATGATTATTTATGTGTATATGTGTTAAACATTGAGTTCATTCAATTAAGTTATCTGAAAAGGGTACCGTATAACAGTTTACTTCTCCCCACTCCTTGACAAACATGTATATATTTGTGTTCATTTGATTGATTAGTTAAAAAAATATACTGTTATTATTATTTGCTACATGTTTGAAATTAAATCCATCTTATCTCTTTAAAAAAACTAATAACGCTGTTGCATTATCTGCTTTTCCGGGTCATTTTGTAACAATTATTCCTTCGCACTGTCTACATTAACATTAAAATACGGGCGTTATTTTGAGACAATACAAAAGGAGGATTAAAGGGACAGAGTTGGGGAAAGAGATCTTTTTGTTTTCGGGGGGAACAAAGAGCCTGTGTGGCATGAAACAAATAGCTTTAAATAAATCATCACACAATTATTCCCATTCAATGCACACAGCCTCTGTTTACCTTATGAATAAATGAGAACCCGCCTCCCACTCATTATATAGACGTTTGCCCATAATGCTCAGAGGTCTTCTCTCCCTCACACACACACACACACTGACACACACAAACACACACACCGGCTGCATTATTCCTGAAAAACCTGTGTACACTTTGGATCCCTTGAAGCACCTTTCCTCTCCATCAGAAGCGGCGGCTGACACTCTCAAAGCGATGAACTCAAACACAAGTGACGTGAGTGCAAACATCTGTCAACCCACATTCACGCGGGCGTCCTAAAGTTGATTCTGTATCCCGTGTGGTATTATCCGCACAGAAACAACACAACAATCCAAACACACACACACACACACAGAGAGAGAGAGAGAACGAGAGAGAGAGAGAGAACACACTGAGGCAGAAAAGCAGCTTGTTAATAATTGACGCTGTCAGAGTGCCACGGCGCTGAGCGAGGGGACAGCATGCAAACACCACGGAGGGAAAAGTCAAGACTCTGACAAGTAATTATTTATCACCCGAGGCTGTGGATGCAAAGTGTTACTGGAGGGAGCCAACGTGACACAGTCGCCCGGAGCAGAGCCTTTATGAGGTGCTCCAGACAGATGCAATATTTCCTCTCAGACTGTATATTTTGGCGGAGAAGGTGTTTGGGAAGTCGGAGCTGCAATCGGGGTGTCTTCACTGCAGAGAATGTAGGCGGATGGGCCCCCGAGTTTGATTTAGTCCGTTGCTTTTCAACCTGCTTTGGGAGTGCGTGGGGTTGTTAATGCTAAGCACCCTATGACATGCAACACTGTGTGTGTTTACCCAGCGTCACTCCCCATCCTGTCACTCCCGCCGACTTGGGGGGTTTCTCCACTCCCACGGTTTCGGTTAATGTTTGTCTCTCGCTCTGACAAACGAGAGCGCCGTCGGGGTCATTGTGTTAAGCATGCCCCGAGCCCGGGCCGCTACAAACAGAGGGCCTATAGCACTCATGAATATGACAGGTATGGCAGTTTGTTTCTTTTTTTCCCCAAAGGAGTGTGTTGCCACGGAGGCTTGGGTGTAATCGGGTGATGGATTTGTTTCTGGGGGATGTCGCAGTAATCAACGAGGTTGTCTGGAGGATCATTTACACGCGCTGTCAAGCGTTTCACTTCTCGCCGACGGCTGCAAGGTATGTTGGAGTGTGATGTATTGCGGCCCACAATGCCGCCTGGCCTTTAAAAAACAGTCGTAAACTTTTGGGATATTGCTTAACGTGGCGCTCTTTTCTCAGCGTGCTTCGGGGTCATGCTGGTAGGTGTTTAACCTTTATTTGACAAAGAAAGTGAGATTTTAAGGGGTATCCTGGCTGCACAACAACATTGAGTTACAGAAAAACCGTGACATAAAAAAAATATATACAAGTGCAGTGTTAGTTTATCTATAAATCGTATGAAATTGTCCGCGATAAAAGAAAACTCGGCGTTATGGTACCGACGCGCCGAGGCTCTACACTCCCTCAAAAGTCAACTCATCCGCGTCAATATTTACACACAATGTGGTCTGAAGACAAAGAAAGTTTCACACGTGCCCCGTGTGAAACTATGTTATCATACTTTTGTTACGTAACCTACGTATTAAATTAAGGCCACGTACGTAACTTAATTAACAAACATAGCCATCTTTGTTTTAATATATGTACATATTTAGAGCTCAGAGCTTTTTATGTTTCCGTAATATGATTTAATGTTTTATACGAATAATTTATTTATTTGGTATTTTTTAATTTTTTATTGAAGTGGTTAGAATGCTTTGTGTGTGGACTCCCCTGCTGATACGGTCATGTTAAATGAATGATTTCATTTTCTAAACCGACTCCTCCATGATGCTGTTTTCTTTCGTCCTGTTGTCAGAATGCTGACGTGGACATTAAAGGGTCATTTCGCCAACACAGAACCGTTTAAGTACCTCTAGTCGCGTTGAGCCGTGACCTTTGACTTCTATGTGCGGAGCTGGAGAGAACATCTTAAAGTGTTACTGCTAATAGTTCCTTAAAAAGTTATGGACTTAAAGCGACTCAAAATGTCTTTAAAGCGCTGCAAATTAATGAGGCAGATGTTTGCAACGAGTAAAGCAAAGCCATAAAATTAAGAATTAAACCAGCTGAGAACACAGAGAAGTCAAACAGTTCAGTTCACTTGAATTTAATAAGGACTTGAAACATGTGACGTTTTAGCCTCCTCGCCCTGGACTGTGTGAGGTGGTGTTCTAACCGCTCATAGTCTGGACTCTCCCCGAGACCTGTTGCCATGGGAGACCCTACCAGGGGAGGATGCCCCGGACAACAGAGCTCCCGGGATCACTCAGCCACTCATTCAGTAATTGAGTCCACTAAGCTAACTACTCGAGTCAAGATGGCACTCCTCCGATGGGAAGCACCCCCTCCTCGGCCACCGGTGCCGTGCTAACAGTCACTTAGAGCTGCATCCAGAACACACAACTCTCTCTCTCTGCTGGCATCATGCCGGCAGAACGCCCTTCACAGATGCGCTAGCAGTGAAGAGGAGGCCCAGTCCTCTTCCCCACATGGGCAGCTGTGTAGTGCTGAACGAGCTACTTCACAGTTAAGAGGGGCTTGGCTCCTCTTCTGTGGCAGCGTCGTACTCGCAGGCTTTTGCTGTCTGGTCCTCTTCACTCCTCGATGACTAAGCCAAACTGTGTTCCACCGAGACGTCAAGGTCAACCCAGGAATCGAGAGCAGCCTGCAGCCCGCCGCTCGTGGCCTGCTGGGCTGTGGCCCTGCACGGCGTCATGTGACTCAAAAGAGTCAATAACTTGACCAGAGACTCGATAAGAGAAGATTCGACTTTTAATTGCAGAATTAAACAATATGGCATTCGTGGGGGACAGTTATATGAGGACGCGAGGGCCTGTGGTTATTTCTCTTCTGCTGTTCACGACCTGATTTTTGATGACTTATGAGGACACAAACTGGTTACAGAAATCCTCATGACGGTTTTTCTGATTGCACGTTAAAGACGGAAAGTAGTTTTTAAAGGCTGCATTTTTATTTTAGTAGTCAGATAGTGGAAGTATTGATCTGCCCCTGTTTCTGACTTTTAAGTGCTGATAAATTATTTTATTTTACCTCCACATTAAAAGTAATGTCTCATTTAATATCTAATAAGTTGGAGTTCAGAGGCAACTCACATAAAAGCTATCTTTCTTCAACAGTTAAATCAAATTAATCGACATTATTTTTCTCTTTTTATCTCTTTCAATAAGAGCTGATCTTGTTGATGTTTTTTAAAATCTTTTTTTCAGTGCAAACGGAGTGAGTGGAAGACAGCGATCAGGACAACGACTGTTCGATACCCGGTTAAAACAGCTTGATAATGACTGCCTTAACCAACCAAGTAAAACTGCATTGGAAGTTTATTTTGAAAATACACTATGCCTTGAAAGAAGAAACAAGACACGCCCGAACTGAGACTTTCTACTGCGTCATAGCTTGAAGTGTAGATCCACTGACCACTCGTCTGTATTTATCAGAGTAAGAATGTGTGGCGTGTAAGACATTGGGCCCAAGTCCCAGCGGTGGTACATCTGGCTTGGTTTTGCATTCCAGTACCCATTCGGCCTTACTGGTTTGAAACCATTGAGGGCTTTGATGCTGCAAAAATACTTGTATTCAGCGGCCAGTTGGCACCACAGCTTCCTCCATTGTTTCCAATGTAAATAAAAAATTTAAATGGTGGTTGTTTTCTTTTTTTCTGTATTTGGCAACCACAGAAACCACACTGGGTGTAATTTGTGTCTTGAGAGTCCTGAATTCATCATCTGCTGGACAGCAGAAAGGAAACAGTGAAATATAGAGAAACGCTATCCACCGTGGGCCAGCAAACAAAGATTATGACATAAGATAGATGTCAACTTGCTGTATTAATCGGCTCATGTTGCGAAGCTTTTTTGAGTTGCCACCTGCTCCACTGGGCTCCATGATGAGACCAGTGAAGGTGCTGTACCGTTAAAAGACAGAACAGCCTCCACGTCTCATGACATCCTGGTGAGGCAGATCAAAACCATGTGTCATGGATCACATGGAAATGGACAACCAGAGTGGTCCAAGAAGGTCTCCCTGTGGGACCCCAAACGAAAGCACCGCCTAAGCCTCCAGTCTGAAGCTCCATGACATTCCCCCCAGACTCAACGAGAGCGGCGCTTGCATGACTGTTCTGGACAGTACGAGTGAGAATGGGATACTGTTGGCATCTGTGTGTGTGTGCAGCCCAGTCTACTGTACGTGCGCGTCAGGTAAGTGATCCAGGTGGATGGCAGCAGAGGGGTTCGGGTGTCCCGTTTCAGGCAGCAGCTGGTGAGCGAGGCCCCGGGCCCGAGGTCACCCTCGGGGGGCCGTGCCCTCTCCACACTCGGCCTGTCATCGTCATCCGATCCCGGCTCCGCCATGCATCGCAACAGCAGCTCTGCCGCACAACAATGGGGCCCTTTTAATTATCGGGGACAGCGTCCTCGCTCGAGCGATGACGATTATTCGCCCCGGTCGCGGTACGAGCGGTGCGGAGCGCTCGGGCGTGCGGCCTCCGAAGGCACGCTGATAATTGATCGCATTGTGGAGGCGTGTACGCGACACAAAAGGCCACGGCGAGAGTCGCGTTACTCTTAGCCCGGATCACCGCAGCGCCGAACGCAGCGGGCATATTTAGAATAACAACGGGTGAAACACATCCTCAGACGTCAACAGAGACCGTGGAAAAATCCAACCGTACGATGTAAACAAAAGAGAGAGAAAAAGTGCGGCACGGAGAATCACAAAGCGAGTGATACAACGATCAAGTAATACACACACTACACAACCAACACCAATATGGAACCGGCACGGAAACACAAATGATGACCAACGTGAAGACGTTTCTTTGGCCGGAGGAACATTTTGATTGACTTGATCCTCCATGTCTTTCGCTGGAGTCCCATACACGTCTATAACTTGATGGTTCCATACCAGAATCCCCCAGAACCCTTTAGCTAACGGCTTGTTCAAGAGCTGTATCCGTACCATCGGCTCACCCCATGGCACCTCATACCCTGACGGAGCAGGTTTATAGTTGGAGTCCCAAACCTGATGTGATGGCTTTCTGTATTCTGAACTGTCAATCAGTCCGTTCAGCATTGTTCACGACTGGTTGCCGTTGGTCCTCAGTGCGAATCATCGTGTATAACTTTACTGAAGTTCAACTTTATGTGAAGTAAATGGGACAGGATCCACTGATCGCGATGATTTTGCTCATATACGTCCCTGCAATAAACTGTATCGTCAGTAATCTGATTGTAAAACATGACTAAACAGCTTCTGCTTTTGTTCTTTTCTTGGTTCCCTCTCAGCCTTAGATGACAGTTTAGGGCAAGTATCATGGAGCGCTCCCTGTATGGGAACAGCTAAGTGCCTTCGTGTAACATAACAGATTGGGCCTGCTAATAATGAGAAACAGGGTTAATTTGTTTGCCCTCATTTCCTCTGCTGACAAATTGTCCACATTATGATAACAACAAGAAGACACAGACGGATGGGAGAATACAAAGGGTGTTATTACAGTTACAAAGGGGCAAGACTTTTATAGCTGGATGGACATTCTTCTGCCGCCGGTTCCTCGGCTCACGCAATCAGGACCAGAGTGAGAGGTTCAGGAGGATACTGTATGTGGGACAAATTAAACAGGCGTTATGCTCTGGGTTTTAAAGCATGGCCTCTTCAGCTCACCAAGGAAATTGAGTTTGTGACCGAAAAAATGCACTTTCCTCTTAACCCCCTGACCGGCCGTCACAGACACACAAACTTTCTCTTTGAAGGCTAAACGGGCAGAAACGAGGGAGGATCGGCTGTTCTGGGGAGTTATGGAAGCCCTGATCCTATTACCCCCCTCCCCTCCCCTGAAAAATGTGTCTGCAGGCCCCAGGAGCTTTTAACCTTTCGCTGCTCTGCGCTTTGATTCATGAGAGCGCCGGTGCTGTGTGAGTGTTTTCCATTTTTCTTTTCTTTTTTCCTTTTTTTTCCGGTACCAATACCGCGACGGCCACCAGAAAAAAAACGTTGAACCGGTGCATTTTAGCCAAGAGGTTAGTCTGACACTGTCTTTCTGTAAGGGGTTCCCTCCATTTGGAGGAAAGGAGGGGGCAAGGAATCAAAGAATTAAGTGAATGAAAAAGCAAAGCCTGGTCTATGTCAACAACAGAAATAGGAAGCGAAGTCCTCCTGTGGTTTAAAAAAAAAAAGTGGTCAACTGGAGACAAAAGAGACAGAGCTTACTTCATGGACAGCGTGCACCCTGTAAACTACGACACATATTCATGAGCCTGCATGTAAATGGAGGACAAAGAGAAACAACAAGAGGTCTTAGTCGAGACATCGGAGAGGGGATTCTGTCGTGTCTCCCACGTATGAGACAAAGAGACTAACACACACTAAATGAAGACAAACTCACGCTCATGGTTATTTGATGAGATTTCTAAATGGTTCGTTTCACTGGAGCGGGCGTCTCGGGGCTCTGGGGAGAGTACGGCGCCGCGTTTCCAAAACCAAGATGAGTCGTCGGTCAGAAAGACGACACGGAAACGAGACACGGTCGCTGCGAAAGGAGAGTGTTTGTCAGAGGACGTGGGATTTCTGTCGGTATTTAATTCTTCAACAAAAACAAAGGCTCCTTGGCCAGAAGCATGGTTAATTTTTACTTTATTTTTATTTATTTTTAAGTTGTATTATTATTATTATTATTATTATAGCATTCTTACTTTTGAAGGTTGTAGCCTATTTCTGTAAAAAGACCTAAATAAAATATCAAGTATTTAAAAAAGAAAAGAAAAACAAATGCAGATCAACTGTATTTCTCAGCTTAAACTATGTTTCTGCTTTTTTTCCCCCTCAATAAAATCAATAAAATGTGAACCTGCAAGCTGCGTAGTTTCAGATAGGATTGTGCTATTCAGGAAGTCGAGTATCTGACAGATGCTTAGCGATAGCGCTCAGCGCTCCACGCGATTGAATGCAGAGCCGGAACATTCAAGAAGAGCTGACCGGAGGCACGCTGCTTTTGTTGTCGAGCTACTTGTGTGGCAGTTCATAACTCGCCGTGCACCTCGGCTAACGTGTCGGCTCGAATACCACCGAGAAGATCTGAAAACAGGCATTAAAGGAGGCTAAATCCCCCGAGTAGCTGTGTGCTTAGCATGCTCTCTGAAAGGTATCCAAGCGTTTATCTGAAACCTAAGCACTTCTTGATCAAAGGCTTTCACAAGACTGCGAGGTGAATGAGAAGCCTTGTAGAATTCTCAGTTGATTACTTTTTTTCTTTTCTTCTTTCAGTCAGCGCATGAGAGAGAGAGAGTGTGTGTGTGTGTGTGTGTGTGTTCAGTGCCTCCATAGACAGGAATCTTTCACCGGGGAGAGCGGATTAACACATCAAATCCAGCCCTTCAATCAATAGCGAGCTAATGGAGCGGTAGAATGTATCTGCACACTGCCTGATGGATTTAAGCAGCTTTCTCTCTCTTGCGCAACCCAATGCACACACTGTACTACAATCTCACAGAATAAGACGAGCAAAGACTTACAACACTTTTTTATTCAGGAACAGGAGAGCGGAGCCAGAAGATGCCATTCAAGGGATATGGATATGATGATAGAATAATCATTTTAAAAAGTAGAGAGTAAATATAGGGAATAATTGTGAGAAGAAAAAAAAATTATGTCTAATAAGCATGCCAACATTTGGAAATTGCAATGGGAATGTCATCATTCAGTTTTAAGTCACACAAATGTAAATGTGGATGCTGGCATGGCTAAAAACAAGTCTTGACACATGTTGATAAAGTAGCCCACAGCATGCATGAGGCTGCAGTTCTTGCTTCTGCCACCTCTTCATTCTCCACCGTGTCGGACGACTGCAGCCGGCAACAGCTCCTGACAGTAGCCGCCGCAACCCAGTGAGTTCATGTTTGTACAAACTTGGCCCCTGACCTCCTCTCCGCGGGCTCACGACCCCTCGCGCTGACCCGTCAACAGACTAATTTGTCAACAGTGACCTCACAGGTCCGAAGCAGTCGCCGTGACCCCCTCCGCCGCGGCCTCTGCAGATAGCACTCTCCTCACGATCGATAGCAGAACTTAGTAAATACTTCGAGATAAAGAGCAGAGCCGTGAGTGACGACTCATAAATATTAATGCCCGCGATTGCCTCCGCGTTATCGTGCATGTTTGGTCCCCAGAGCTCATGCGGTGTTTAACATTACGCTTGTGCTACGCTCAGCGCTTTTAAAAGCACACTCTCTTATCGCCATTGCAATTGCACTGAATGGTGCACTTTCTTCTTCCTTTTCTTTTTCTTATTATCATCACTGCAAGGTATTCATATGAATCAACACGAGACAGCGGAGATCTGCCCTCCACTCAGTGGACCTTTGTACTATTGGACACGATGTTGCTGCTATCGCCTCATGGAACATTCTCTACGATGGCAGAAGTTATACCGTTCTCATGAAGCGGATTAGGGAGATGATTATAAGCCACATGCTGGTGAGCAGTTTGTGCCCATAGGGATTTTCTTACATTAGGCTCAGTATAGTGATGCATAGGAAGTATTTTCTAGTCACCATATATGTCATCACAGGTTGTCTCCGAATTTTAAAGCAACATGAAGTATTTGGTTCCTCTATAAATTATATATTTTTATTATCTTTATAAATCACGTATTTATCTCTTCATAAATACTGATCTCTCTTCAGTTTCAAGACCTTCAGGCTTCATTCTTCTTCATATATGAGCATATTTTAACCCGAGATCACATTTTCTTTATGCTTATAAATATGTGTACAAACCGTGAATACAAGTTTAAGTATTTGAGTAATATTGCAGTTGTTATACAGTTTTATTCATTCATTCACTATTTGTTTTTTCACAAGAGAAGATTTGATTGTTGACAAATAGATGAATAAACACTTTTTCCTTCATTAATAAAAAGTACATTACAGTGTGTTTTTAAAGAATACATTTAGTGTATACATACTGGTTCTAGATGCTAAATAGGAGGTAGTGGTAATATTAAAGTGGTAACATGAAAACCTTTAGATCTCTTTTGCAAGCTGTTGCTTTGGTTTTAAAGAACTGTGTTAAAAAAATCTTGCCAAGTAGACGTACGTGAGGCTGCTTGTAGCTTTACCCGGAAGAGAGGAGGATACTGCAGGAACGAGAGCAGGAGATCCGATCCGGGATCGGCACGTGTAGTTAATGACTGATTGGTGGCCACAATCCATTTTTTGGAGCCCCAGCAGAAGGCCAGCTGTGGAAACACTTTTTCCATGTCTTCCATGACATAACATATCAGCGCCCTCTTCGTGAATCTGCGTCATGCTCGAAGAAAAATGAATCCAAGAAGCCCCGTTAAGGTTGCGTGAGAACGCCGTCGACGATGCAATGTTCCTTTTCCTCGCCGTCTCTTCATCATCTGCATTTGCGTACCCGTTCTCTCTTCCTGATATCCCGCCTTTTCTCTCACCGTCCTCCTCCCTGTAGTCTCTCGCTATCAGACGCAGGCAATGACAATCACGTGTGAATCCAGGCTCCTTTTTAATCTCGACACCGGAGGAGCAAAGCTGGCGTCAGTCCAGCGCTAATGGCGTAAAGCTCGATGACGGGTCCAACGTGTGGACGAGAGGAGATTGACCTTTATGCAGACCAGCACCAGGGAGGTGCTGGTCTGCTTGTTCAAGCTGACGACCTCCCACCTCTGATTCATTATTTTTTATTTGTTTTACCTAATTCCACTCAGGGAAGCAGTGGCGTGAGCTTTTAGCGATAATACCATACATGCATGTGCACACACACACACACACACACACACACACACAGTTGGCGCCAAGTGTCTCCTTGGCATGCGCCGCAGCAGATGGAGAGCGCCTGCATTAACGCTGATGGTACCGCGATTCTCTGAGGCCTCGTTCCTCTCATTCTGTCTTTTCCCGTACTACAAACAAAAGCAGCGTTTCAAAAATTGTCAAAGCTGCAGAAGGGCGACTGTGTGGAAATGCGAGAAGACAAAACGACTGCACTCGGCGCCGGGAGGCACAAAGCAGATTCTGGAAGGTAAAAAGACAAACCTCCCTTGGTCTCACTCTTGACAGTTTGGGTTTGTGAGATGTGTCGGGGACTAGATTTGACAACAATACAAAGTGGAGCATGTAATTAAATGTATTTCTTTAACAAATCCCAACAGTTTTGAGAAAGGGTTGTGGTGAGAGTTTCTAAAAAATTGTCTTTTTATCAAAACTGACATATTGGTCCGACTAGATACCAGAAAATGAACTCCTGGTTCAGAGACACGATTGTTGTCCTTGGCCTTTATGATGTCCTACCACACAAGGCATGGTTTTTTTTATGTGTCCATTCAGTAAATTCTGCACACACACAAACAAATTCAAAAACTCACAACTGACAAGCTAGGAACAGCACTCAGCACTAGCCTATTTATCTATTTATTAACCTCTGCCCTCTCCTTTTTTATGTTGATAACCTGTTTTTTTTAAACTGTACTTAATACTGTATATTCTACCACCTTTTAAAAAATGTTATTATTATAATTATAATGTGTTTGTACTTCTGTGGACTCGGAGAGCTCTGCAAAACAATTCCAATGTGTCTGGACTGTTGGTCAAGGCACAAATGGCAAATACAATCTTTTTTAATAATATACTGTACATATCTGGAAAAATCCACCCGTGCTCTCCCCAAAGATGTGAGACCAACTGGCTGTTCTTGGAACAGTCTTCCTTTCAGTACTATCCTTAAAAATGCATTTTAAGTCATTTGTGCTGGAACTTTTTTTCAGGACGACACTCTTCTTGACGTTATTTGGAAAAGTATCAGCTACCGGCCAAATAACTGCTAAACAACTCAAAAGTTGTCCAAGTGAACATATGGACGCGGAGGTCAAGCGGAGGCAAGCGAAACGTGAAGCTGCATTAAAAGGCGCACAGGATCCTTGTGTGGAGTCAGTCAGAGCAGGCGGAGAGAGGAAGGGCCCTGGCACACACACACACAATCCATTTGTTCATGGCACAAGCGTTAATGGTTGAGCTGCTCGGTGCCAAAAAATATAAAGGGAGTGCTTTAATCAAAATTCAGGCATTTTGGGCAGGAGGGGAGCAAAAGTCTCTGGAGTTCGGGGGGTGGGGCGGATTGGGGTGTAACTCTTAAAACAACTCGGGTCCCTGTGCGTGGACCACATGTCGGGGGAAATGAGGAACGTGTGCAGTATCAGAATGGGGGCAGGCCATGCGGGGTTTGAACACGGAGGTGGGATTAGGGCTGTCAATAAACCACAGTGTGGCTGATCCTGTCAGAGCTGTGCCGGAGGTTAAAGACCAGGAAATCAGTCTCCCGGCAAACACACACACACACACATGCCGACTTAATGCCGTGTGAGCGAGGCTCTTGCAGACCTTCCTCTGGTGGCTGATGAGGTGTCTTAGCTGATTCATGCTACACAGAACTTTGGAGGTCATTTCCAGGACTTTAATTAGGCCAGGCACTAACTAAATCACACTTACACAATTGAGTTCTCAGTTAAGTATATTCAATTAGGCTCAGCTGAGGGCCGGGTAACCTGATTACTGTGTTTACTCGAGGAGTAGCCCCAAATGTTAAGGTCGCGGGGAAATAATGGAATATCGGTTACCTACTGTAGATACAGGAGATTCAGACAAAATGAAAAGTTATGACGGCTCTTTACGGTAGTTGTGATAAGTGCAGATGTTGTTTGGGAGACTCGTGCTCCGGCCGGACCCAACCCAAATCAGATTAGCGTGCCAAATTCAAGTAATTTGACCAATATGGAGAGGTTAATCCCATTACAACAATGGCCCCTCCTCCCTTAAACCTACAGGAAGTGGCTTTTTAGGGCCTCTAATTAATTGACCATCAAACCTGCCCACCAGCACATCTGTGACAAGTTAGATCTTATTTGCTGATTCATAGCTCATCCTGTTTGCAGAGCTTTGTTCAAACAAACAGTGTGTTGTGTCTCAGTACAGCACCGAGCAGAGGTCTGTCGAGCCCGAGGCCTCGAGGGGAAGTAGCACACAATTTCAAGTGAGGGTAAGTACTTCTTTTAAATGTTGAACATTAAAGCTGCACGAACCAATACTTTCATATAAATGTGTGGCGCTTAGTGATGAACACATAGATAACTAGAATGGGCACTCGGTAGAGCGCATACCTTCGCATATCACAAGATTGGGCATTGAATTATGAACATTTTGGCATTAGTTGCATGCCAATTGGACAAAAATGTATCGTGCTATGGTAAAAAAAGAGTTTGACCTTTCCATGACCTTGACCTTTGACCCGATTGATCCCAAAATCTAATCAAATGGTCCCCGGATAATAACCAACCTCCCACCAAATTTCAGGCGATTCAAGAACATTTTGACCTGTTCATGACCTTTGACCTTGACCTTTGACTCGATCGATCCCAAAATCTAGTCAACTGGTCCCCGGATAATAAACAATCATCCCACCAAATTTCATGCGATTCGGTTCAATACTTTTTGAGTTCTGCGAAAGATTTTGACCTGTTCATGACCTTTGACCTTTGACCCGATCGATCCCAAAATCTAATCAACTGGTCCCCGGATAATAAACAATGATCCCACCAAATTTCATGCGATTCGGTTCAATACTTTGAGTTCTGCGAAAGATTTTGACCTGTTCATGACCTTTGACCTTTGACCCGATCGATCCCAAAATCTAATCAACTGGTCCCCGGATAATAAACAATCATCCCACCAAATTTCATGCGATTCGGTTCAATACTTTTTGAGATTTGCGAATAACACGCATACAAATAAATAAATAAATAAATACACGGCGATCAAAACATAACCTTCCGGCATTTTCAATGCGAAGGTAATGATAACCAACCGCTGCAGTTCCTCTCAGCTCCACAGGGGAGTTGTAGCTGCTTTCAGCTCATTGCTTTTGTTTTTTTCATCCACAACTTTATCGTTTTTGTTCAGTCTTGGTTTCAGCGAAAAAGGTTTGATAAACCCACTGTGGTTTGTGACTAGCCTGTGAACGTGGGGGGAGCATTTAGCAGCGAAAGAGACAGATATTTGCCTCAGGAATGGTAGAAACCAAATCAAAGCTATAAGCAGATACTGTTATTGTGCTTGAGACAAAAAACGAACTCCAAATAAATGCAAATATCTGCTGGACATTGCTAAAACATTCATAATATCAACTTTACAAGATGTTAATATGTCAATGTTGTGTTTACAGCTGGCAGTGCTGCCCCCAGGTGGCCACTCATATACAGGGAAATGAAAAAGATTTTAAAGCAAAAAGATTCATTGTATCAAAACCCTGCATTTTGATCTTGTTTTTATTTTTACGTTTTACGCTTACGTTTTGTCCAATCAAAAGTCTGGAATTTCACTGTGGGCGGAGCCTACATTTGACAGATGCACTTGAATTCCGACTTAGCCATTAAAGTGTTCGGTAGCCGTCGCTGCACTCCAGCGTAGCGTTTAGAGCTCAAGGACTGTAAGAAAGCTCCGCCAGTGAATGGCAGCTGACATAAATCTGGAAAGAGTGGAAATACAATTTCGACCAATTACCGCAGAGAGATTGTCTCCCCGCTGACGAGTGCTGTTGACGGGTCGGGTTAGTCGGCGCGGCCAAGAGCAGCCTGGGAGCGAACGCCGCCGCCAAACAACACATTGGATTACACCATGTGGGTGATGAATTTAGCCAAAGTGCTCACGGTGCCTACCTCTCTCTCTCTCTCCCTCCCTGTTTCTGTCTCCGTCCCACGCCCACACACCAGAGTTCATCTAGTGCCATCAAAGCCTCGTGCGGTCAGGAGGAACATGTTTTCTTTCCTGCTTTCACCATTTTACGAGCGACCGCAACCTATTTCCCATGTCTCCCCATCCTCTCTGCCTCCTTTTTTCCTGTTTCCCTTCTTCAATCTGTCCTCCTCTGTCACAGACGGCATAACGCTCCAAGTATCTGGCGAATATTTTAATGTTCAGTTAAATACCCGTATGTCGATTTAGGGCATTCGTAATTCACACAGAGGAGAGGCTTGGGAGGAGACGGAGAGGAGAAAGAAAGAGAGAGAGAGAGAGGGATAGGGAGAGAGAGAGAGGGAGAGGGAGAGGGTGCACCGGTAGACAACAACCCATTAGTCTGATCACAGAGGCATATTCCATCTTGTTGAGTCGTGGTGTTTAGCAATGCGTCATTTGGAGATATTTTAAGGAAATTCAGAAGAAAATGCATCGGGAAAGGTCTGTTGATAGAGGTGAAAGGACTCCGACCAAAAGCTGCAATGCCGCCAGAGTTCCTACAATCCGTTTGAGGGAATTGAAAAGATCTCAAAGCAAATGTACAGGGGGGGGGGGGCTCAATCACAAAGCCCCTTCCACTGAGTGTCGTTGGCCTCACCGAGCCTAACATGGACACATGGTTGTACCAAAAAATGTTTGACTTAATTATCGTTAGCGAAGGGATTCTACTCATCCGTGAAAATGTCTCAATTAATCTTTATTAGATGGCACTTTATTGCAAAATCAATATTTCTGTCCACGTCAGGATCCCCGTAGGTATGATGGATCAGTTTTCCGCGCGATCCGATTGGTCGGTCGGCGGAATTTTTTTTAAATGGATTTAATCAGCCGTGCTGCATATCGTGTCCCCTGAATAACGACTGTAGTTGAAAGTGAACCAGCTTTATGAACCGCTCATCTTGCTTCTGTTGACGCAGGGAGGAAAACGTGAAGTGTGTGAGGAAAGAGGCGGAGCCAATGGTCGGGTATTTGAATCGGACACAGCGAAAACAACTGAGCAACGTGGTGACGTCTTGTAACAGTTTGCTTGTAAAAACATTGGCTCTGCCCCACGAGTTCGAAGGTTAACGGCCACGTGCTCGCCCTGCACTTGTTTTCCAGACAACTCTTGGAATTCCAATAAAAGTCGTCGCATTTTTGTCTGCGCTCGGCATCCTTAGCGATGGGGAGAGGACCCGCTGAGATCTCTTTCACGAACAGATGGGAACTTGCGGGTCCATTAGGCTAAGATGCACGCTTCAGCAGGTTCAGTCAGGAGCGCTGCGGAATCTATTGATTCTCCGGTGAAAAGAAAATTACAATCCAGACATCTAGTTTACAATTTCTCAGGAGCTTGCCGGTAAACCCATCTCATTTAAGTGATAGCGCCTTGCCGGGAATTCTTTTTTCTTCAGTCGCAGATACGTGTGGCTTGAGAGCGGCACGATGATGGATGTGTTGCACATTCGCCACCTGTGCTTCCACAAATGAGACGTTTATCCGTTTCAAATTAAAACCCCGCGAATACAAAACGGACAAAATTAAGTTCTGTGGCATTTTCCACTTACAGTTTGCCCCTCGCACCGTCTCCAGCAGGCCTGCCTCCGCCTCAGGTCCCCCTGGCTGACTTGTTTCAGGCTGGCTGCAGGCCGTTAATGGGGGTTAATGGGGCAGAAACTGAGAGTCTGTCAACAGGGCTGCTGCAGAATACACGCAATGACAACGCAGCAATGCAGCTGGGCCCAATCACAAAGGCAGAAGTGGGACGACCCGTCTCAAAGGACCGGACGAAAAGCTTGCAGGAGACTGGTGGACCAAGGCCAGCGTCACATGACCCACAGAGACCGCTGAAGCTGTCGTTCAGAACAAACATATAGCATGAATAAAGCATACGGCAATAGTAGTTATTACAGTCACTCCAGTAGTTAAAACTCTTGATCAAACTCGTCTAAATGTTGTTTGAAACACTGAGTTTTATCAAAAAAGATGCGCCAAAACATTACAAAACTGTCCAGTTGGCAGCAGTCGTCGGTGCGAAAACACCTTGTTGACGAGAGACATTAGATTCAAAATATTCATTCTATTTTTGAGGCAGGCTAAATGAATGCAAACAACAGTTTTGTCTAAAACCGATGTGCAGGTGTGCAACACACAACTCATCAAACTTTTGAAGCAGACAAGCGACGGCAGCAGGAAGCCTGCCATCTGTCAGCGAACAATAAGAGGATGAAGCTCCTGAGGAGGAAAAGATTGAGTCTTCGAGCCGCTCGCAATTTGTGCATAATCAGAGAATCCTTGAAGCCGTTCTGCCCGGGGACGACGGCACAGCACAAGCTGCTGCTGCTGGGGACTGAAATGGTTGAAATATTTTTTTCATTTATGAGTACGACACATTTTTCTTTAAACAGTACTCAAATCTCCCTATTTTCACATCTGTTTACAGTTCTTGAGTAGTACTACTGCTCACAAACACATATATGTATACACATACACATATATGTATACACATACACATATATATATATACATATATTGTATGTATATATATATATATGCAGTGGTGTATAGTAACGAAGTAGAAGTACTTCGTTACTTTACTTAAGTAGTTTTTTTGGGTATCTGTACTTTATTTTACTACTTATATTTCTGTTTACTTTTACTTTTACTTCACTACATTTTGCAATGAAAACTTGTACTTTTACTCCGATACATTTCCCCTGAAACATTATCGTTACTCGTTACTACGGAAAAAAATAATCATGAGAAACATCGGGGACTGTTGTGGAACACACCGCAGAGCACCTGAACGCAGCACATCGGGGACTGTTGTGGAACACACCGCAGCGCACCTGAACGCAGCACATCGGGGACTGTTGTGGAACACACCGCAGCGCACCTGAACGCAGCACGAGCACCAGGTTGGGGATCAGTGGTCCTTGCCGCGTGTTTTCTCTTCCCAGTGATGCCCAGGATGCGAGCAAGCGGCTACAGATACGACTAATTTCATGTGGAGCAGCAATGGAAGCTACTCTAACAACCACGGGGACAAGATCAACGTCCGTGGCCATATTTGGGCGAACTCTTTTCTTTTGTCGGAGTGAAAGTTTCTTCCTACCGGATGAAGTGCCTCTTATGCCGACCGAAAGCTACGGAGATATTGGCCTTCAAAAACACACCAACCTCAGGAAACACATTGAGGTAAATTAAGATTAATCCCATGAGCCGCAACGTTAATGTTTAGTCATCATAAACCTGTTAAGATATCTAGCAGTGTTGTCCTCAGGATTGTAGTAAGTTATATCTTTGGCAGGAGGGGGGAGGCAGGTGTCTGATTGTCCTACGCATGTTGTATGTTAGGCTAACGTTCGCTAGCTATCGTCAATTAAATGAGACAATTAGCGTTAGTGTAGTAGACGGATCTCTAGCGAGTTAATGAGCTGAAGAAGTGTTGACAGTTGTGAGAATTTGTTGATTTGAGTCGTCTTAGCTATAATATAATGCTAATCATTACAGCATTATTATAATTATTTGTATTAATATTATAAGAGTGACGGTCCAGTAATGGCGACGATATTGATTTGGGACTGTTGTGTTTAACTACAGAGATACAAGTACATATTCACAAATCAACTCTGGATGCACGGACAGTGCATGAAACTAAATGTATAAACTTCAAATTAAAACAAACTATTTTGTACAAAACTTTAGGTTGGGGTCATGACATGTTAGGAAGTGTTATTAATTCTATCATGTCTATAATACTCTCACTTTATTTCAGGAATGGACTACATCAAGCAGCACATGGAAGAACCCTCCCTGCAGCTATGTGATGCCACCAGGTCCAGTTCATCTGATGAAGAGGACTTCTTCTTCGTCATCTCAAGCGCATGACAGCCGCAAACAGCTGGATGGAGACGTGGATCACGTTGACTTGCTGAAATGCTTCCCAACTGTGTGCTGCTGTCTGTGAAGCTAGACACACTCTACCTGCACCAGGTGAACGTCTCTTCAGCATCGCAGGACTCGTCTTCAGCCCCAGAAGAGCGACACTGAAATCTGTCCATTTTGAAAATCAACTTCTTTTGAAGATGAACAATACATTTTTCACTTTAAAGTGATGATTCTGGTTGTTACTTTTGGTTCTGCTTTTTTCTGTGTTAATCGTGTTTTTATATTTTAGTAATTTCATAGTATTCATATATTGCTAAGTTCATCCTAGCTCATACTCCTTGTTCATGGCGGCCACAGCACCCAAACAAATAAACTTCATAATTCTCAAAATTCTGACCCTTTGTTTTTTTTATTAACAGCATTTACTTTTACTTTTACTTTCAATACTTAAGTACATTTAATATCAGAAAATTACTTTTGATACTTAAGTACAAAAAAATTCAGATACTTTAATACTTTTACTCAAGTAGTATTCTCATAGGTGACTTTTACTTTTACTTGAGTAATTTTCCAGTCAAGTATCTTTACTTTTACTCAAGTATGACTTTTGGGTACTTTATACACCACTGTATATATGTGTATACATATATGTATATATATATATATGTGTATAGATATATGTATATATAAATATATACGTATATATATATGTATATATATGTATATATATATATATATAATATATATACTGTATATACACATACATTTGATAAATTGTCTCAAGCAATGTCTGTGGTGAAGTTGCATGGTGGGTAATGTAGGCACCAGCAACAGAATGCACTGGGTAACAAACACAAAGTCTGTGGTTCCCCTAAATGCATTTTGTATTTTTTTTATTTATTCCGTCCATCATCAGTTTTTGACCGGGTCACACGTGTGACTCTAACTTGACGGTTCACGTCCTTTAGTCTGCCTTCTAAGACAGGAGCTGATGCTACCAACAATACATTGTCTCAAGAGGATGCCCCATGAATGAGGCATGTAGAGGTGGTTTTAAACTGTACGTATGCAGAGCTACATGTCTGGAATGAGGGAGAAAAATACATTAAATCAACATTGTGATGAGACTATACATCAAACTATTTCTAGTACAAATAAAGTGTTTGCTTTTTCCTTTTCTGAGCCACAGTGGGTCACGTTTAGAGAGTGAGGAAGTAGAGATGGCGAGCAATCTGAGCGAGGACGGCGGCTTGTTTGGGAATCCTCTCTGCAGCCGGAGAGCTGCTGCTGCTGGGAGCGAGAGAGAGATAACAGTGAGGTGCCTCCTCCAGGCGTCTTGTCTGCTCCTGCTACGGCAGACCGGCCCATTTATGAGACGGGAGGAAGTGCGAGAGGAGGGTGAGGAGACGAGGTGGATGGACGGATGAAAAAGATTGGAGAGTACCTCATGCTTTGTTTCGGGGTTGTATCTGCTGCTGCTGTCTTGGCCAGGACACTCTTGTAAAGGAGATTTTTAATCTCAATGAGGCATTTCCTGGTTAAATAAATGTAAAATAAAATAAAAATCAACCTGTAGGATTTCCGCGCGGTTGCAACCGTCGCGGTCTAGGATTCTATAGGACGCGGCAATTATGGGGCCGGCATGTCCGTTTGGTCACGGCTCGCCTCTCGGGCCCGTCGGCCTCACGTCCTCGCGGTTGCACCTCAACAGTTGAGATAATAAATACGGCCGGGTGGAATTGATTCAGTGTGATTGAGCGTGAGGGGGAGGGGGAGAAAAATGCAGCGAAACGTCTCGATGGAACGGCGCTGAAGTAATTAGCGAGGCGTTTGACGAGGACTGACTACGATAAACAGACATTTTGAGGGCGAAATTAGCAACGGCGACGGAGGTGATTCGGTGTTATTCGCGTGAAACAACAAACTAGCGTGAAACGTTCTGAACAGATTTATGAACTTGTTTTTCACGTTTGCAGTCTCGCTGTCTGGGGTTCACGAGACGAGGCCTTTACAGACCAATATATTACTTTCAAACTGTTGTTTTTTGTCTTGAGTCCTGTCACACACACTGCCAACACGTTGTTTTCTATTCTGCACTTTTGCACCGCGGATAAAGGCCTCGGCCAATCACGTTGGGCGGAACGGACGAATGCAACACAGTGGCTCCGCGGTGCGAGCCAAGACAGCAAACTTTATTGCTCCTTTCTACTTTGACAGAGGCAGCCCATATCAGATCCACTCCACCTTTCACAATAAAAGCCCTAGACAACATATAGTCTGTGTAAATTCACCAGAGGAATCTAAAATTCACTCATTAATGGCTTACAGTAGAACAATGTTCCTGTCTGACTGGAACACCCTGTGTATTCTGTGTGTCTTCCCAGTGTTTCCTGATTGCCCGTGTGTGTGTCCCAGTGTCACTACCCCGGTGTGGAAAGGCCTCTAGTTACAAGTCGACCGGTTTATCATCAGGCACCAGTCGCTCTTATGCATCATCTATAGTACCGTTTAATAGCATGCGATCGATTTGTCATTTAAGACTTAAATACAACTCTTTTTTTTTAAGGTGACTTTCCCAAAAGAGTCATGTTCTTCAGCACTGAAGCGAGTCTTTGCCGGGTGTGTGTTGCGGTGCGGAGCGGCCGGCGTACAGCATACCTGTGGTGTTTATTCTCACAGACAAGTTCAGGGTGGTGCAGCGGCTCCAACACACAGCGGACGGAGCCGGCTGCAGTCCAAAAGTGAGTCTAACTCTCGCTCTGGCACCCAGCGTTTGGATTTCTGGTCGAGCACGTGGAAGTGCTCTCTGGCTCGGGGGAGATCTAGCAGAGCAACAAGCGGCGGCAGAAGCAGCCTCAGCATGAGGATAAAGGAGCTGCGGACAAAGCACATTACTCCTCATCCTTGTCACATGCGACTCGCCTGCAACCGTACGGGGGAAACAACAACAAGGCACAGTATTATGATGGATGCAGGACAAAAAAAGAGGAAGCGGCTGCGAGCTCGTAACCAGCTGCATGGATACGATCCTCGATTTTAGTTTAATTTGTGCGAGCAGAGTGTTTCGTTTTAGATTAAATTACTGCCGTTGCCAAATTAATCAAATTTCCTCGCCCTGCTCGCATAATTTAGTTTGCGTCTGTGAGACGGCATCGGTCTTCGGGAGGATGTCATGCTTGATTATACACTTTTAAGGACACATTTTAAAAGCCGTGTCGGGAATGCTGGCCTTTTTTAAAAGGCAGCTACCTCCTCTGACTCGACCTCCTCCCTGTGACAGAGCCAACACCCAGGACGATGACAGGCTTTCAGCAGTGCTCAGGGTTATCATCAAGTCCATCCACCAGTCTCAGGCCTAATATCAATGTCTCAAGGGTGTGCAGATAACCATCATTTTCCTCCCTCGGAACCCTCCTGTGGGTCCCCGGAGTGGAGGCCCAGCTGTCTCCTAAAGCCTGTTTTTACTTCACCCCTTTGCTGCTGTCACAACATTTTCATTACATTGCAGCTTAAGCCCTTAATGACCCCCTTCTAAGACTAAACATGAGGTCAAACAGGGTGTTGCCCGGACAAAACGCAGCAGAGGCGTCAAAGGGATCTGGTTCACAGCCTCCCTCTGTACGTCTTTAATGTAATTAGCTCGATAGCAAACTCTCTCGAGCTGCAGAGAAATGATATTTGTTTGTTTTTTCTTTTTTCCTCAAGGAATGTTATATGATATCTGAACGCCAATTCTGCCATATTTGGATATTATATCTGGATTTCTTTGTGTATGTGAAAGGCTCCTCCCACTTTCATTTCAACAGTAAACCACTTGTCCTTGTCTCTAAAACCTGTTTCACTGTACAGCTCTGTTAGAGACAGAATACAATGAGCAATAAAGAGAGTAAAAGACCATATCTGGTCCTCTTTACATGCATTCACATGCCACTCTATGTAACTGCTATTGGAGCTGACGAAAGTTTCTCCTGAATAAAAGATGTACAACCAAGAAAAGAACAAATCTAAACATCATACTGTCCCTGAAGGATGTCACGGATTATATATATATTTATTTATCATTTTTTTACCCTCAAATAGATTAATTTGTATAATTTTAACTAAAATGTTAAACTTTTTTTGTTATTTTTGGATGAAATGCAAATATTATTTGCATATTGCAATCATGCTAGCCATTCATGAAACAATGAGATGTATCTTTGTTGAGGTTCTTTTTCTTGGATGGTCCCCTTCTGCTGTACCATCTCCCTCATCAGATCACGTCAGATAATAATCTGATTCTACAGCTCTTTGTGGATTTGCTCTCATTGAACGTTTGGTTCGCTCAACTGGAGCAACGTATGAGAAATGATCTCTCCGTCTCATTAACCACGTGGGTAATTATGCAGAAATTTAGTTTAACTCCTCTCATATGCTGGAGCATCTGGGATGACCTGTCTCATGTATTTGGATGTGTACTGTAACTATAATTTATTTGATTGTTGTTTAGGATCTTTTTCTGTCATTTATTTAAGTTCATATACAATGTGTGACATTGCTTCCATTGGTTTTGTACAATTTTTCATTGAAAATGACAACAACCAAACAGTTGGTCATAAAACTGCAAGTGAGCTGTAAAAATGCTGGAAAAAACATTTGAATTGGACGGAAGGGAAAACAAATCTGTCCGCCAACGCCTCTGTTTGTTTGTGAGATTGTTTTCCATCAAGCATTGATTTTGACTTTTGGCCCGGGTGCTTCTGGGTTGGATTATCTTCATGTGGAAAGCCGCGGTGAATAGCACGCATTCTTCCAGTGTGAACACGATTTAATAAAGAATTCACAAATACTGTGAGGATTTGCTGGATAAATGTTTATTCATTCCTGCAGACACTGTGACGGTGGAGTGGCCGTGTAGCTGAATCCAAAAAAAAGCTTTGGGAAATAGCCAAGGCTTCAACCTTTTCGACATTGATTATAAGGATGGCTGAACTGAAGTTGTTTTGTTACCTTTTAAATCATGAAAAATGTGATGGACGGGATGACCGGGACGTGACGCCTGAATGAGCCCGCCCCCATTTAGGAGATTGATGTTCATCCAGCTTCTCAGCTTCCAATAGCGTCAATATAGTGTTCCTGTCTGGTTCTCTTGGCTGCTGTGGTGCTGAGTTCAGCGGGGAGACGAGCTGCGCCTTCTGGTTGGTTTTCCACTGAAGTCCAAATGAAATCATTGATGTCTGAGGGCCCGGCGTAGGGGCGGGGCTTGTTTCCCAGGCCTCCGAGTCTGATTAAGTTGTTGGGAATGGGCGTCGCCGGATAGACGGACGTGCATTTTTTCGATGGAGGAGATGGACAGAAAGGGTCTTTATTAGCGTGGAGTCCAATCATAACTCCTCCCTTTTGGAGAATGTATCGGAACACATTTTTGGAAAGAGGTGTGAGGTGTGCCAAGACCGAAGCTCTCCATATGCGGTCGGCGGTTTGCAGACGAGATAAACCAAAGCCTCCATCGCAGACCACGAAATGAGCTTTGCCGCTGCCAATCACACATTCCCAGTCAGTGTGATGCAGCTCGTCTTCGAGAGGCTTAATAGCCTCGATGAGTAACTTACCATAACATTTTCTCGCCATTTACAAACCAAAGTAAACTCATTTAAGCGTGACAATCAGTGGACCATGGTGGATATTTCTCTCACAGACACTGCAACACAGAGGGGAATATGGTCTTTATGTGAAGAAAACACTAAAGTATCCATTTGTATGACAGAGTCCCTCAAATTTATAACACACTCCGGGTACATTCGGGCATTCGGCATTTTAACAACTTCCAAACCGCCTCAGAACTACTTGTGATGTTATTTATAGAGATCTTCATGGTCAACTCGCATTTCGATGGGGTTCATTCAAAACATCAGACTTCAAGTATTTCCTCGATTGCACTCAAAATGTGACTCCTTGGATATTTATCGCCATGCCCTTGAGCATTTCTTAATGCAGATAAGAATGCTGCGCTGGCATAAGGGAGATAAGGAATACCGTTGGGCACCTGCTCCCAGAAAGAAGAAAATAATTCCCCCGTGTGTCGGTTTGTGAATAGCCGGTGGTACCTGTTAACATTACACTCCCTTCTCCCGTCCTCCTCCACAATTAGCTCACCTTTCAGTATAAAAGTCCTTCTTGGCCCGCTGGCCGAGGCAGCAGATGTTACGTTGGCCTGCTCACGCAGACGTGCTTGATCCAAGATGATTGGCCGTAATTATGGGCTGTAAGCCGATAGTGGGGGAATAGGCGGCCCATTGAGACGTCAGTCCTCCCAGTGTTTATGAATGCATTCAGGCACTGTCACGGGTCCAGCCTCAACAGCACGGGGGTTGAGAGAGTGAGGGGAGGTAACTGGGGTTTCAATAGGAGCACCTGGACAAGTGGACCGGGTGGAACAGTGAAAGAATTGTGTGCGTGTAGGTGAGTGTGTTGGAGACAGAGTTACAGCTGGTTTCAGTTAGGAAACGTATCTAGTAGATGTCTGAATTTTAAAGAATTTGAAATGGTGTTTATGCTTTTGGGAAACGCTCTTATTTGCTTTCTTGCTGAAAGTTAGCAGATCGATAGAACTCGTTGTTTTTACCGTAGGCTGTATATATAGGAAGTGGACATGGTCACCCATTGGTTTGTGGACCGTTCTTATGAATAGGGATGGGTATCGTTTTTGTTTTTTTAAATACCGGTGCTAAACCGGTACTTTTAAAATGAAACCGGTGCCTAAACGGTGCCTGAACCGATTCTTAAAGATAGCTACGAGCTATCTTAAACATGTTTATAATTGCTAATTTATTATTTGTTGGCCTACTTTTATGAATGCAAGACTTGCAATCAACGTTGCGGTACTCATCTGAGTTAAGGCCATATGTTTTTTGCAACCGATGACTGGAAGTTACCCTATTTGGTCTATGAAGGAGTGACGTAGATACAGCTCCGGTGGCGGCAGCGACCTGTCAATCACAGTAAGCCCGCCCTAAAGCATATTTCGCTTTATGGTCTATTTTACTCTAAATTGACCATCATTTAAGAAATGAAAATCATGCTGTATTGAAAGAGACTTGACAGTAGAGATTGAGACGATGAGCTCATGTCTACAACATTTACTGAAGTTATAAATGAAGTGGAAGTGGCCGGTGAGTCACCCTTTGCTGGACAGGAGAGAGAATGTATGTTTTAAGACACTTTCGGCTTTACTCGGTAGAACCGGAGGTTGCCGCCTGGTTTGTACATTAATTATTAGCTTAGTATAGAGACTAAAGGACACATGTTCTCCGTCTTTGTCCAAATTCTTATTATTTTGTGATGTGTTGAACTCCAAAACTTTTTTTTTGAAGACTTATGCATGCTCAGAAATTCAAAAAAACTTGGGACACGTGTCACAAGTGACGACAAGTAAAGTTTATTATTGATCTCAGGCTCTTCTGTGGCAACATTGGCAATAGAAGCTTTGAAACTAGAAGCAGCGACCTTCAAATGTAACTTGTGATGTACATGACATGCAATGTAATGTAATAAAATGTTACTTAAAAAATTATTGTGTATTTTTGGCCTTTTACTTTACTTTGACAAACTATTCCTAGAGTTTGAACCTAATCTTCACCATACTGGAAACAGGAAATAAGCCTTCTATGACCAATATAAGCTGTGTGCTCCGGCTTATATAAAGAGCAACATAATGCGTATTTAGTGCGGGTTCTCTAGAGCCACCTAGTGGACATGTTCATATCCAGCACCGCAGGAAATAACATCGTACTCATTTTCACAGAGTCCATTGCTCCAGTTCACCTAGACGTGCACCGGTAATGGCTAACATTATATCCTGTTTTATTATCCATAAATCTCTGTAAAACGTTGCTACATTTTCGTATGCGAGGTATTGCATGATAATTGGTGAGCTTGCTGTTTTTTTTAGCTTAGCACAGAGCCAGGTTAGCTGCTTTCCGCTGCTCCTAGTCTTCACACTGAGCTACGCTAACGATCTCCTAGCCGTGGTTTCAGAATTAACTGCAATAAAAATGCTAACAAATAAAGCTTATTTCCCATAATGTCAAAGTCTTGCTTTAACTGATTGCCTAATGATGAAAGTGCTTTTTAAACTATGAGTCGGGACTCCATCTGTGTGTGTCCCCACATGACCAAAAATGTAATTTATTTTAATGAGCTTTTGGTCCCAGAAGTAAAGAAAGTCAGAAACCTGCTGCAGGGAGGGCATCAGCTATTTGTGATCAGCTCGCTGAATGAATCCCCGTCTTGTCGCATTGTCCCTTTAGACTCAAACGAAACAAATGTAAGCAAATGGCTTTAGAAACTTTGTCAGTGTGGAAGAAAAAGAGAGAAACTAAGTACTAAGATGAGAGGGAGAAAGAGGGGGAATCAGAGAGGGCTGCTGTGTGCGGGAAGGCACCTAATTGTCTACTGCAGCATGTAATGACAAGCTTACTTTACATCAATCTTTCATTATTAAGAGCTATTTCTGTCTTGATGCAGGAGGCACACAGATTCATCTTGAGGATGGCGCTGAATTAGGAGGGAGACACAGGTCTGTCCGCTAACTACACAGGAAAAACAAGAAGGGGACATAAATGGATTAATGTAAAAGTGTAGTAACTACAGCAAATGAGAATTAGCTGAGGAAGTACATCGCTTACATTGCATTCAACAGTGGAAACTGTATGTAGTGTACGCTGGAATTTAAACATGTTGCTTGTGTCTGTGTCATCTCATAAAATGTGTTATATTATCCAAAAGAATGCCCATCATTCTGTTTATTGACATTACGAATAATCGTGAGAGTTACAATTATTTTTGATGTAATTTAACATCATTTTTATTCATATTGCATACAGAAAAGTCAATCTTATGGCCATCCTCTAATAGTCTTCAACCTTCTGATGTAGTAGTTCAGCTGTTTCTGATGGCACGTTACCCTTGAGAACACTGCCCCCTATCTTTGGAAGCCATACAGCAACGTGTCCGCTCCTCTATGCGAGCCTCAAGGAGCTCTGTGGGTACAGAACTCATGTGATAGATGGCAGAAGAGAGAGACGGAAGCTGAAGTGAAACTTTTAATTAAAAACCATTGCTTCATTCTGTACGTATCGCAAACTGCACTGGCCCATTCGCCGGCTATTAGCGTGAATCAGTGGGACATTGGAATTGCCTTGAATGGTTGAGAACGAGCGAGCCGGGCACCACGCCAAGGCAGGTCGGACGTGGAGATGAGGAGGAGAGAGGATCAAGAGTGGGTAAATACAGAGGGGGGGGGGGGGGGGGGGGTAGAGAGGGTGACGTCTGTGAGGATTTGACTCATCTCCATCCTCCTAATAACCCCACTGGATAAAATGTGCTTTGAGTGGAGATGATTACCTCTCTATCACTGTTCTCTATATTTAGCCCCCCCTCACACACACACACACACACTCTCTGCCTCTCTGCAGCTTGTAGCTCCTCTCTCTCTCTCTCTCTCGCTCTCATCCTCTCTGTACTCAGGAAAATAAGCCTCAGTCTCAGGGACACTGTTCACTTCTGCAAAGTCCTGAAGAGATTAGCACTTTGAACTTGTGCGGCTTCATTTTGCCTCCCTTAACTTTTAAAGGTATAAAGCCCATAAGATGACGCACACACGTTTGCTTCACAGTGTGTGTGTGTGTGTGTAAGCGACAAGAGGGAGCAATATATTCCAAATACAAATGGTTATTATTAAAATTATTATTATTATGAAATCATTATTTTTATGTGTGTAGACATCCTTGAAGCAGAAAAACAAAATGGAGCGGGGGTTCATTCCATTTGCCTAGACAGCGATGGTGCATTTTTAATTGGCTGTAACAAGACATATCCATAAAATCTCAGTGGGAAAGGTGCTACGTTAAAAAAAAAAAAATCAAAGACAAGAAGAGGAAAGTACCTGCACACAGAAATCAGAGCTCTGAGGATGCTCTTTTACAGTATTTCAAGGTTACTTCTCACTCATGCAATATGATTTATTTAATATCTGCTTCGAGCAATATTTCGTTCAAGTGCAGTGACTTGTCTTAAGTCTTGTCGAGTCTTGAATCAGCACGAGTTTGTTAGTTTGCTCTAGCATTATGAGTCACGGAGACACCTTTTCTTACCTCCACTGTGGGCTCAACAACATTTAACCCCACGATGCCTCCCTTTGCACCAGCGTCCCCCTCTTCTTTTAGCCCGTGTTGTTCATCTGCAACACGCGGCTCACCACTGTAACGCGCTCTGCGGTGGCCTGAGATCCCCATTGTATGTGCAGATCGTCAAGCGGAGACTGTTTTCCCAGCTGCCTCAGGCACGCCGAGGATGAAAGAACGACGGAGAAAGTGACGGATCCGTATCCCCGAGGATTAGCCTCCAGAAGACATCCTGGTGTTGAGCAGCAGCGGATTTAAAAGCACTTTGCTGATAATAATGCAACTCTGAAGTTGGCAGACCGGGGAGGAGGACTCGAGACCCTTTGGGAAAGAAAGAGCAGATGGGGAGGGGGGGTGAAAAAAGTGCTCTGCTGGAGGAAAGAAAACACAACCTCATCCCTGCACTCTTTGAACTATAAGAACCACCTGCTCTCTCCTAAAACAACTTGTCTGGCTTTTTATTATTTCTCCACTCTAACACATGCTCACACGGAGACATGATTCATGTGTTGCTCGGAGGAATTTCTGTGGATGTTTTGTTCCCCACGGTGGAGCTGGACATTAAAGGGTTTCGTGTTGTTACATTACATTACATTACATGTCATTTAGCAGGCAGCCAAAGCGACTTTACAAAAGTGCATTTTCAACCTAGAGTACAAACTAACAACAAATAGACAACAAGAAGTAACATTTCCTCAACATGGTCGAACTACAAAAGTACCATAAGTAAGTGCTATCTAAGTGCCAGTAAGTGCTGTGTTTCTGTGTTTAATATCCAGATATAGGGTGTTTGTGGTGTTTCAAGATCCGGAAGAAGATGAGAACTTGATGCTGTCCTGATGTCGTTCCCGCACTGAGAGCACCAGGACAAACAGGACCAGGACAGCAAACCAGTGGAATTTCAGTGATTAGCTCGAGGGCAGAGTCGATTGGCTGTGCGAGCGCGGAGCGGTGTACGGTGTGTGCGGTGTGTGACCATATCCCGGGGCCCCGGTACGCCCGAAGGCCCGATGCGCGATGACCAGTGTTTTGAAGACCAGTGTTTTGAAGGGCCACGGTAACCAGTGGGTGGAGAGGGCGAGGAGCGGAGTGGTGTGGGTGGTGGGCTGAAGAGGTCGAGCTGCAGATTCTGGATGAGCTGCGAGCTGGAGGGTCAGCTAGGATGCGTGAGTAGGGAGACCAGCCAGTAGGGTGAGTGAAGAGAGTGAAAGATGACCAGAGGCTGCCTGGCGCCTCCTGAAGTAAGAAGAGGGTCTCCTTCTCCTTTGTTTGCTGTGATGTTGTGCAGCATGTACCGTCGTGATGATGTTCAGAGTCAGGAGGTCTGACTGTCAGGTTGAGTTGTGGCAGTCAGGGGTGGGGCCAAACACAGAGCTGTTGGTGGGAGGTGGTGGCTGTTGGTGGTGGGGGAGCCTTTCCTGGGTGGAATAGCTTCTCCTGTCCAGGCACTGAGAGATGTCAGTCAGACAGGCAGAGATTCGCCGCGCCACCTGTGTTTCGGACGGGAAGCTGGAAGAGATCAGTTGGGTGTCATCAAGCTATAGGTATAAGGAAGCCAGCCATGCAAGCAATGACAGAGCCGTTGAATTTGTGTGTGAGAGGAGAGGGGGGAGGAGGACGGAGCCTTGAGAGGAGGAGATGAGGTGACAAGGATCCCCAGCCCCTGAATCCCGGATTTCCAAGGTAGGTGCCTTTAAGGTAGAAGAGAGAGAAGAGAGAGGAGCAGTGGGTGTGAAGGTGAGATCAGTCCTCCTGAAAGATCAGGTGTCAAATGCTGCAGAAAGGTCGAGAAGGATAAGGACAGAGGAGGAGAGGCTGCTTAGCAGTGTGAAGCTCTCAGAGACACAGCAGGCCGAGCCGTCTCTGTCAGTGGCCGGCAGATCCAGAACTGGGTCAAGAGGGTTGTTACTGTGAGAGGAGGACACTTGGCTCAAGATAGCTCAAGCAGAGTTTTTGGAGAGAAAAGGAAGAAGAGAGAAAGAGACCGTTGCTGACTTGCTGACTTCGAGCGCAGTCACTCGTCTCAGGGAGAGGGAGAGGGACGCCTCCTTCTTCCAGAGAGAGGGACAGTTTAGGGAGGAGGGAGAGAATAAATAAGAGAGGTGAGGGTCAGGGCAAGGTCCTGGGCTGGCCTGGAGAATGGGGAGGGGGGAGGGGTGTGGTCTGTGAGGGTCGGGTGGTGGTCAGCAAGCTAGAAACTTGATTGGGAGACAAGGGGGAGGAAGAAGAGGAAGTTATTGTTGATGTTGTGACGTGTGAAATGTGCATCATATACTCTGTGCTCGTGAGATCGTCTCGGGCAGTTAAACTTTGATTTGAATTGCACTTTGGGCAGCAAGCAGAGAGAAATCTTGGAATAATTGCTATTGCTAAGTTGATATAACTGTAAAGGGAGACTTGTAGGAATCGTCTGAACAGGTTTTTTTGCGTGAGGAAAGAACTGCAAAACAGAACCACAACTCAAATATAGCTTTACATCTATAAGCCTACACATGTTCTAAATCAAAATGTTTAAAACCATCCCCAAACTCATCTCTTATACTTCTTTCCACAACTTCCTCTATATTCCGCTCAAAGTTGAGCAAAGCGTCCCAAAGTTTGTTTTCAAAGCTCTCTGTTGTGGTCGTCTAGACATCTCAATCAGCAATGATACGCACGCTGTCAGAGAGAGATATGTTCATCCGATGCATTCATCACAGCGGGCATCAAAAGCCCCCCGACAGCCGCCTCCGTCACACCACAGGTGGAGGATACGCTGTGAAATGGCGCCATTGTCATCTCTCCGAACCATCTGCCTCACTTTCTCCTGCCCCCTCCCTTCCACTGCCACTTGTTGTCATCGCGGAGCAGCCACAATGGGCTGTCACCTTGTAATGAACCCCGAGGGTGAGAGGCACTGATTTAAAGTCCCATTACCGTCACAATGCAGAGGGACTGTGTAGGAATGATGGCCGAGGTGCGGCGCTTTGCTGGCTCCGAGCACAGATGGTGCTTTTTCACACAGTAAATGTTCCTGGGTAAACTGTGCAGAGACCGGCGGACAATACAGGTTCAAGTGTGCACCGGAACAGATTGCCGCCCGTGCTTTTCTCATTCTGGCCACTAAACCTCTCCAAGAATCTGTTTTGATGAGTCATTTCTGCAAACAGAAACAAAGCTGCAATATCCTGCACCACTGAGGTGGAAAATTAAAACAGGTTTTTGGGGGAATTAATGCATTATATAGCATCCATAAATGCAGGGATGTCATCAACGTGCACAACTTCTTTGTAGCGAGAGGGGGGAGGGGGGGGGAGGGGGGACACACAAGTTCTGTTCTGGTCGGTTGTGTTGACTCTTGCTGCCCCAAGCTGCCCCGTGTCTCCGCTCTCCCCATGTGAGCCGTGTTTAATAAAAGGCAGCGAGCAGCGTGAGGCCGCAGCGACTGTGTCCGCTCGTGTCACATGGCTCTTTTCATCTCTCCATGCGGCCATCATGGCAGGGCAGGCCACAGTGGCAAAGCATGCTGGGATACATGGTCTGTGAGTCACTCTCCCGCCGGCGGGAAAAAAAAAGAGGTTGTCGGTACTTGTTGCTAGGGCACGCTGGCAGCTGCTTCAGCGCTGCGTGGTAACCGACCTATGGGGCATTAGTTCTGGTCAGACCCCCGTAGGATGTTATTCAGCACCTGCATTCTAATTCTTCATCTGTATTCAAACGGAGGACCATCGGAGGCGAAAATGTGTGTTTACTGTTTATCTTTTAAAGTCTTTAAAGTCAAACTGAAAATCCATAATTGAGAGAAATTGTCACACAGTGTTTGTTTTGACGCGTACTTGTGTCATTTGTCTAACAGAGGAAATGATTCATTGTATGCCCTGTTTCCCACAGATAGCTCCCCATAACTTTTGGTACTTGCGGTTCATGTTGCTCATTGTTCATAATCGTACTTCACTTCTGCTGCCGACAGAAAAAGTTTGAGAATCGTTGTGATTTCATCTGCACCTACGTTTCTCTGTGACGCTCCATGCGACAGAGTGCTGACGACCGAGGGCTGTACATTTCTGGTCATTTGCCGTCACCACTTTCAGACCCATAAAGGAAAGAACATTTCACAGAAGCTTCGGCATTTCCTCCTTTTACAATGACAGAGTGTGCGGGACTCAGCAAGTGTTGAAACAGCACGCACAAATAATCTCCGCTGCTACGTGTACGATCATTATTACCTGCTGCGACACTGGTATTGTTTCCCCATGTGAGTCTGTGTGTGTGTCATCAAGGAGACGCCGACAGTACCAGGAACTACCTTTTTAATATTTTGCCAGCTGTTTGGTCTGTGGACAGATTTTGCCGCTTCGATGCACTCGACAAAACTTTACAGGTGTAAGAGCCCGAGGCAGCTGCTTCGGGATCAATATGTAGGCCAAGTTTGAAGATTGAGCAAGGGCGCCAGAAGCAGAGGGGGTAGGGAGGGCCAGATTTGGCGTCGTGGATGTGATCCCATTGCGAGGTGTGAAACCACTGGGCTCGGGAAAAAACGTGGTATTAGGTAAATTAGTTACCACTGTCATCACTGCTAACATTAGCAAGCTAGGCTAACTAGCTTTGACTTTTCAAATGAAATATGAGCTTGAGGAGTCCAACGAAATATTGAGTTAATGGTTAGGTGGATTGCTTACATTATCTGGACCTGTAGAGAGCAAAAACCGTCTTGTATTTTAGTTTGTTGTCCGGTCTCCAGCCGTTAGCACGTCATGTAAACAGTGTTTCTTAGCAACGCCACCTCTCAGTTGATGTCATGGGAAAAGCGCCACCCAGAGGCCCCAGTTTTAGATGTTGTTTCCAAGAATATGTCTAAAAATGTCCTTTAAACAACTTTACACATAAGCTGCAGTACTACTAAAAGTGTATAAGTCTTCACACTAAAAGTGAGGCGAATTCAAAACATCAGTTTGACTAAAACTCTTCTCTGTGATGGACGTGCTTTGTGCGGATTTTCAAACAGAAACAGCCGAGGATTAAAGATGCTGAGCTTGTCACATCACTCACTCTCTCCAGGATGAAGAAACATTTGGATCAAACACAATCTCATGTCTCAGCTTTCCCAAGAATTGGTGAAATGACTCGTGGGTATGGTGTGGGAACGATGGGAAAAGGTGTTGCGTTACACCTAGAGATTGAAGCAGAGCGTCAACACAGATTTGTTCATGAGATTGACGTTTACATTACGCAGGTTGATTAGTGTTATTAAATCGTCACGGCTGCCAGTTTACAGCACCTTTCTGGTATAACAAGGTTTTTTCATTTGGTGAAATTAGCCACATTTTGCTAAACTGCCAACATTTCACTCCCTGCTCCAACAACATTCCCTTTCTGTTCAAAAACTCCGGTCTTACTCCGCCTTGCCGAGACACGTCAATTTATAAAACAGTGCGATCCAATCGATCGGACACATCTCAGGCACTTTGCCCCGCCGGAGAGAAATACAGATGGAAAAAAAAAATCGGATGCCAAAAACATTTTTGTTTCTCAACAACAACAAAAACTCGTCTGTCCCATCGAGCTTGAGATATAAACCAGGATATCCAACCAGATTATCAATTTAAGGCTGCTTTTGGCCACTGGCTTGACCTTTTTATGGGCACAAAGGGATGAGCTGCGGATTTTAAACCGCGAACGAGGCGATGAAAAAGAATGGCGCATCCTGCACAACACTAGCCAGCTCATCAGGCATGCGGTCCCAGCTGGCATGAATAGATAGATAGATAGATATATACTTTATTAATCCCCAAGGGGAAATTTGTCATCACAATAGCAGCACCAATAAACTAAACACACGAGAATAAAATATAAAATATAAAATATAAAAAACAGGGCTGAAAGATATAGATGTATACAAGTAAAATATAAAATACAAAATGAAGTATATATATGTATATAAAATGAAACATATATGTATATATATATATACACACACACAAACAAATATAATACAGGCAATATGAAACACATAAACCCTTCTGATATTAATGACTCTGTCGAGCTGAAAGCCTCTGATGCTATTCGGAGATCGGCGCTAAATGTCCCCGAGTACCGAGCACACAACATTATATGCATTCATATAAATATCCTCTCGTCTCTGCACAAGGCCGCCCGTCCTTGAGTTCCCATGAAAATAATAAAGAGGTGGGCCTCTTGTAACTCAATACGCAGATATTGCCGGCAGTGGTGGCGCCGAGAGATGAAATGAAACCAGAACAAGGTGATGACAATGATGCCACTTGTGGTCGAGTTGGATACTTAAGGATCCATTCCCCTCATATTTCAACCCCCCCTCGAATCTTCGTCGTCCCTCTTTAGCCTCCCCTTGGCACTCCTTGACATTCATTCCTGGTCATAATAATAATCAAAAAACAAGTGCTTTAAACGAGGCAATCATGACACTCATTACAACAAATAGTAAAACAACAACACAATAAAAAAGGACAGATGATGAGATTAGAAGAAGCCAGATAAAAATCCAAATCCGGGAGTAAAAACTCAATCAAATATAAACATTTCCTGAAAACCACATAGTGTATATGTAACTAAATAGGGCTAATATAATGTCAGATTGTCCAGACACAACTAGCACGGACAAATAATTCACAATAACATATTATCATGATATCTGTACAAATTGTGTCAGTCAGTTTAATTCCTCTTAAGTTTAATTGTGTGTTTTGTCTCTTTAAAAAAAATTAAAAATAAACTCAAATCTGATTGAAGGGAAGCGAAAAAACTATCGTGTCACCAGAACTTTACATATAGAAAGATTCAAGAGTTGTTACAATATCATATGTGTATCATTAACATGATATTAATACGTATTTTTCTTAAATATCACAGGTGTCGTCATATCGTGAAACCCCTACAACAGAGATATTGCGATGTGATCATTCGTGGATGAGGGCTGAGGTCAGTGAGGATTTTGTTTTCCACATTGATTTGTTACATAAATTGTTTCCATAAAATTAGGTTTTAAGATTTGATTTTTTTTTTAATACGGACCAAACTGTGGAGCAGACAAAAGACCTTTTGCTCTGGGATCTTAAACTACACACAACTGCACTGGAAGACAGAGGCTTAGATGTGGTCGGACATCCCCAACAACCGGGACCCTAATCACTTTTTGAGACGGGCCAAGAGTCTGTCATCTCTGGGGGGTCCCAAACGTTCTTTAAGGCCCAAATCTGTCACACACCTGCCACTGTCTTTTATAGCGGGCCGAGAGGCCGCTCGTCCACTGGAGCTGTGGCGATGAGACCAGTTATCAGAGCCTCCTGCAGCACTTCAATAACAACGTCAGTGTCGGGTTCCCCTTCAGCAGCACACTACACATGGACGGGGGGGCAATCAAAGGCCACTCTTCAACGTTCGGGGAGATTGGCCTGAATTTAACCCTCGCCTGTTCTTCTCTCGAGAGCCTGAAACAGACTGCAAACTCGCAGCGAGCCAGTGTCCGATTTCTCTGCTAGTTTACCCTCTGAACCGTGAGGACGGATGGAAGGGTAGCTTAGCCTCTTATGAAGACCTCCAGGGACGGGTCGCACTGGAGCTGGATGGGCCCAAGAGATCCTTGATTTCATTACATGCCTGTTAGGAGTTGGCCTTTGTTGTCTCGTCGTCCCTCCTGTGTGGGAATTCCCCATCAAACAGCAAAGGAGCCGTGTACCAAGGTATGACTTGTTTGAGCAGACTTTAGTCCGAAAGCTGGTCTGAGTTATAGAGTTATATATGTTTCTTTAGATTCGATAGAAAAACTGGTTATGGGGCCAATTCACCAAAGATTACCCAAAACTGAATTATCTCACTTGCCAGTCATGTCACCATGCAGGCAGTTCATTTGCCAAGAACTTGAATTATCAGTCCTGCTGACCCCCCCCGCCCCCCCCCCCCCATTTCAATTGAGGTGAGTGGAATTTCATCTGCAGTGGAAAATTACAGTTCCTTGCAAGTTTTTTGGTTGAAATATAAAGTATAAAGTGGCTGTGGTTTGGTTATTGGCCAGCAGTGAGGTTTGTTTTCAGAAGTGGTTTCACTTATATATTTAAAAGTACTATTATTATTTAACTTCATTTGCAATTACATCTTTCTTGCTTCTTAAAAAAGCATGTAAGATGATAATTAAATCTCTTAAAAAATAAATCAACGGCAACATTTATGTCTCCCAGATATATTTAATAATCCACAGAAACATGCTGTCATTTGTTTATGAAGATTATTTCTTTGGACGAAAGTTGTTCCGATGAAAACATCTCGGCCTGTCATGTGTGATTTTGGGAAGATATTCTGCAGTTCGATTTCTTTGTTATTTCTGTGAATTTTGTCCGAAATATTTGCACAAAAATTCATTAAAACTGATTTTGTCGGGACAATATCACCAAACAGACTTCAATTTCCGCTCATTTCCGCCTGTGAAAAATAAATACGTCTGACCAATGAAATCCTGTCACTTGCCACCAAACTGTGGGAACATCTGCTCAATTTAATTCCTTCACCCAACATTGTACGAGAAACACAGGAACGAGGGCAGCGTCTTGAGATCCCATATCAGTGGGGATACGATGACGATGGTAATGTAGCTGATATGCACTTAGCAGCCACATTAGCAGCTAGCATTCGCATAACATGTGGGGTCCGATTAGTAAAAGTGGTAAACATGATAGACATTTTCTGTCGGGATAGTTTTTTGTGTAGACATTGGCACAGTATAAAATGAGTATATTTGTGTTGTCCCGTAAATGGAACATGTTGTCCATGCTTCGCATTGCACTGGCGAGAAAGTACTGTTATTTGGATAACCCAACCTTTTTACTGGTCCTGCTCGGAAGTGGAGACTTCGCTGTTCGCTGAGTGCGTTGGCCCTGATTAGTGACTGCACTACAGGGTTTGCTCAAATGAGTTCAAATTGGGGAGAATGTCAAGGAAATCATTATCGCCTCCCGTTGCCCAGAGTGCGGTGCCATGGTCGATCATCGGCGCTCTGCTCCGCCAAAACGTCGCGTTGCCCACCAATCACAACATCCCCCCATTAGCTCCTCATTACTGGGCGACGTGAAGCCTTTCTTTCCGAGTATCACTCACGTACCTGTTTTCTCAGCAAAATGGGAGATGAGAGGAGGAATTACCGTGGAATTATTTTGGGATGTTGTACTCACTTTAAAATCTGTGTGCCTGACATTTAAGAGTGGTGCTACATGATGGGTGACGAGTCAACGAACATAGTGAACCCAGGCCGGTTGCCGTATTTGAATTGGACTGTGCTGCGGTTCGTGAAACCGAGACCTTTGAAGCAAGGCTGACAAATCCCACCTCGGCCAGCCACAGATGGCATCGCAATCCACCAACGCAATGAATGAAATAGTAGGTGTTGAGCACTAATATTTCATGACTAGGACGATTGCTATTTTGAACGAGACAGTGACAGCCAAGGTAAACAACACAAATACACTCGGCATTAGCCACACTGAAATTGCCACTTCTGAAAATGTCTAACAACGCCTTCCCTCCTGTGCAGTTACAAATTACTCCAAAGGTTTGGTTTGAAAATCAGATGATGTCTCAATTACCGCTACTACTTCATTTTAACTCGTTTTGACAAAATGAGCAGCGTAAGATAAACAAACACCCCTCGCCCGTCACATTATATAGCTTAGCACGAGCAGCTAATTGAAAAGAAATTGATGTCCTTTTTTGGGTTGCGTTCAATGACTTCTGTACAATAAGATAATTCATCGGTTCCCTCTGGGCCCTTAATCCACTTGGCTCTGGTCCGCTGTCCAGGCCTCAGCTGGACTCTTTCTCAGTGCTGAAAGCAACACGTCTTTTTACGATTAAGAAAATATTTATTTTCTGCAATTCCTCACATTTGGCTTCACGCTCCCGCTTGGCAGATTAAATCCACCACATAGAGTAAGTCGAGGAGGTGTGGGTATGTCTGTGTGTGTGTGTGTGTGTACGTGTGTGTGTCGCCTACGATGGTGTTACCGGGGGCCAAAAAAAAAAGAACTTGCTGTACTTTTAATTTGCAGGGAAATTCAGACATACGCAGTCCCGTGAACCCCACAGCCCTTCTTTCCAAAGTGTGCTTCCACCATCATACAGTAAGTGCTCAGGAAGCAGAGATATAATTCATAACTCATTTACAAGCTGTCTCATAAGATCAGGATGACTCAGAATTTATGACGAGCCATTATTCTTATTAGGCTTGTAAAAAAAGGCATTAGCCCACGCCAGGCATTAGTAAAATTCACTTTACCTAACAAGGGGCAGGCTGAGGTGAGAGAACAGTTCCACTCAATCACAGCTCTGCAAGGTGATGGCCGGATGCCCAACGTCATAACTAGTATGAAGTGCTCTTACGTGATAAATGGGGCTAATTGTATAAGCTTTAGAGGGGAAATGGCAGGTAAGGAGCACAGCAGAGGCAGAAATGTCTTCGGCAGGCGCACATTTGATGGAGTATGAACAGCTGATGGCGTGCGAGGGAAGACAAGCAGCATCTCATCACTGCACGTCAAATTAAACTCAAGCCTCTTCCATCCATGAGATAATGACGCATGACTAAATCAAATAAACAAAGTAAAGGAGCTCCGATCCCCCCACTCCGATGCCCCACGCGGATCCCGATTCTGCACGGCGGCTTTGGGAAATCCGGCTGTCCCGGGGTGTGTCAAATCCCACACGGAGGACCCCGGAGGAGTGAAGAGCACAGACCCGGTTTCTTTGATTTTCGCTTCATATGACACGGTTCTCACATGACCTGATAACCCTGCAGCCTCTGCCAGACAGCTGGGCCGAGCCGGGCCCATGTATAGAGGAGGGAACAGGTGGGAGGAGGCCACCTCATTGGAGAGATGTGGAACCAGTAGCCGTCTATAAGGAGTTCTGGAGAGGAACTGCTGGCAGCACGAAGTAAACTTGATATCTGAGGAGCCAATTATTTGATTTACACTTGGGATTAAGAAAGAATCTGTATGGACGGAATGGCGCTGCGACTATCTGCGGAATATATTCATCTTTGGTCGTTAAACGCTGCAGCCCACTGCTCCTTAATAACTGAGGATGGGTTAAATGCAGAGAATACATTTCGCTGCCTGTGTACCTCGTACTCTGTGCAATGACAATAGATTAAATCCAATCCAATCCAAAATGTCAGAAAATAGAGAAAAATGTCCATCCTGGTTTCTCCAAGTCCAAGGTGATGTCTTTAAATGTCTTGTTTTGATAAACCAAAACCCAAATATATTGTGTTAAATATGATGTAAAACCAAAAAAGCAGGACATAATAATAAATGTATAATATCGGCTCAAGGATGGAACCAATTATTTAATGATGGGATTTGTCAACCTCTTATATTTTTGTGACTCTTGCTTATCATAAAATGTGACTCTGTTGTAGATATTTTACAAACTTGCACTACCTATTGGATTTAAACGAATCATTCCTGTTTACTTTAAAGCTGTGCTTATGAATATATTCTGTATTAACAATGTATCAAATGACCACATGTTGGGGAAAGGAGGGATGAACCCGCAGAGAATAACCACCATCCTATAGGTGCAGCAAACCTCTCGTTTCTAAGACGCACCACGTTACCGATTCTGCAGTGACGCAGGGAGACAACATAATCGTGAGTTTTGCTTTCATTTCCAGCTGTTTCAACAATGGTGGGCTAAAAAGAGCAGGACGCAAGAGGAAATTCAACCGTGCTGTTGTTGACTCTATCGAGAGATAAAGTGACTTAAACCCAGGAGGAGGAAAATAACTATGAGAAAGAAAAACGATCATTCTAGTTTTTTTGTCATGTTTAAGTCTCAGGTGGGTCTCGCTGATACTGATTGCTATTGAAAAGATGCAGATTTTGTTATATTATAGACAGTCGGATGAGTTGTTGATATTTTAAAAGCACTCAGAAAAAGTAGCCATAAGCAGTAGCATTTTTGTTCAAATCTTTTGAGTTATATAATAAGCATTGTCCTATTAGAAGCTGTCGGGTAAATAATAAATATAGGAAAGCCATGGATTACCAAAAGTCTGCAAAGAGCATGTAAAAAGAACAATTTACTTTACAAGAAATATTTACAACTGAGAACCAATGAAAGTGAAGGAAAATATAAGTTAAGTTATCAGAATAAACTGACTTCCATTATGAGATCACAGAAGAAGGAAGACTATAATAACATACTAGAGGGTAGTAACAAATAATATTCCAAAAATTGGAAAGTAATCAATCAGATTATACGGAATAAAGGCTACAAATCTGAATTTTCCATGTTATTTACAGCTCTGATGCGAAAGTGGACGATTTAAAAAGTATTGTTGATGATTTGAATGATTATTTTGTGGAAAGTTGAGGATGCGATACATGACATGCATCGAGAATAGTTCTCCATCCGAGTCGTTGACCGGTGAATCGTGATCAAACCAAGTCGTGGTTCACACCTCTTCTCAACTCTGCAGCTCCCTCGGGGACCAAATCACCTGGTTGAGAACACCAGAAATTCCTGTTGAAGCTAAATGTTAAGCTCACTGAAACATTCAGACCAGAACCCTGAAGGGGAAGGTTAACAACTGGATATAACATTTCAACAAAAGCAATTAATGAGTGTGTTTGCTGTCATGCAGCTGTCTAACCTCCAGGCCAAGGTATTAAATTGAGGCTGACTGCAGGTATCGAGCGCATCAGTGAGCGAGTGGAGTCCGCGTATTGGCACTTTTATGTGTGGAAATATTCTTTATTAGGTTTCCCAAGGGTGCAAACACCATTAAGGAATATGGATTCCATCCCACTGATGCCATCATCAAATCCAGCAGGAATCAAATTAACATCTGTTGTTGTTTTACTGCAATTTGCCTTATACATAAAAGTGTCGTAAAATTCCGAAGGGTTCGCTTCAGGCACAAAGGATGTAAGTATTTTGCTCGAGAAAATGTCAAATTGAGGCGGAGCCTGATGCTGCGATGTGATGCGTTTCCCCGGTGACAGTTTCTAATGGTTTGGTGGTGAGACATCAGTCCATCATCTCCACGAGGCAGCGAGTCAGGATCTCCTCATTGATCCCACACAAAACAAATGGCATTCCCCGGCAGCGGGACACAATGCTTCATCCTGCCCCGATCCATTAACCCCTATCAGAAAGCTCCCCCGCTGAAGATGGAGAGTGTCGATGTCCCACTGATAGACTGAGAGCGAGAAGGGAGAGAGAGAGGGATGGGACGACGGGAAAAAAAGGTGCTGCGTAAGGAGAGAGGGGAAAAGAATGAAGCTGCCAGAATAAAGGGAGGAAAAAAGAGAAAACACTCTGCTGCACCGCTCGTCTAATCCTCAAACTGCATTACATCCAGCAATAACCAGCCGGTTGAGCTCGAGTGTCAAATCCTCTTTCTCACCCCAGGTATTCTGCAGCAAAATATACCTTTAATATTTTTGTAAGCACCCATTCACGTCCACTTGTTAGTCAGATGTTGTTATCTCAGTGGAGACGAATATGCTGCTCTCAGAGATAATATAGTAAGAAGACCTTTGAGTTTAAATGATCTTGTTTAATACAGTCTCCAAAAGTCAAGTGTGAGCCTCCATGCTCAGAAGATGTGAAGTTGGATTCTACCTTTACTGAACGACGCAGCATCATCACAACATCAGGTGGATGTGCTGTGGCGTAAAGCATAAATCCAACTTAAGCCAAATAACATACATTTCTAGTCGAGCTGTTATCAATCTGATATGAAGTCTAGATGGAAATAGACAGAAATACTCCGAACCCAGTGCTGCGCTCACATTTAAAGATCGACATTTGTACATCGCAGTGGTAAAGAGACACTAAGATGCATCAGAATCAGAACCTTTTTATTGCCATGTATATTTCCACATACAAGAAATGTGTCATGGCGGGTGGTGCAACAATAGACAATGACATTAAAAATAATCAACAATAAACACAGTGCGATAATTAAAAATATAAATATATGTATTAAGATAAAGTACATAGACAGACAGGTTTCATAAATGTAAGAAGAGTAAGTCAGTTTAAAGTGACAAGTGTATTTAAGGTGAAGAGTTACGTGTATTTAAGTGTATTTAAGGTGAAGAGTTATGTAAGGTATTCTCAAAACTGGGGCACTACGCAGATGGTGGAGAAACAGGCTTCCGGACACGCATGGATTAAGTTATCAACATTTAATGGCAGAAAGTGAATCAAACATTCAACGCGCTCTATCCTCGTGTCCAGGCTGCAGGCTCCCGGCACCTTCCGGACGCACAACCTTCCCTTCGGGGCTTCCCTGAGAAAAGAGAACGATCTCTCTAAAAACACGCTGTCTCATAATCCTCTCTTGCGCCGGTCGAAACGTCACTTCCGGTTCCGACGCTTTCACAATAAGAATCCCGTCTTGTTAAAGTCACCTTCACAATAAAAGTCTCTTGTTATTGTAAGTCACTTCACGGATTTCAACCGGCTTCGTCAATCTATAATACTAACAGTCACTCTCATGCAATATACATTAATTCTTGCCATTTACATTTGCATAGAGTAAACATTACCCCTATGCTTCATAATACATTAATAACAATATCAATATTCTCCTTAATATTGTCTATTATAATATCTTTCTATATGTATTAATTTAAACCATAAGACCTCTGCAGATGTTATCAAAATAAACTATTACAACTTAACAGTTACGTGAATTAAGTCTATTTAAGTGTGTTTAAGGTGAAGAGTTACTTGTGTTTAAGTGTATTTAAGAGTGTTTAAGGTGAAGAGTTACGTGTATTTAAGTGTGTTACAGTGTATTTAAGTGTGTTTAAGTGTATTTAAGTGTGTTTAAGGTGAAGAGTTACATGTATTTAAGTGTATTTAAGAGTATTTAAGGTGAAGAGTTACGTGCATTTAAGTGTGTTTTAGTGTGTTACAGTGTACTTAAGTGTGTTTTAGTGTATTTAAATGAAGAATGAAGTGATGTGCAGGGGAGTGACTGAAAGGAAATAAATGCATTTACATTTGTTCAAATTCTACGTGTAAAAAAAGTACATTTAAGCAGCTGCGAGCAATCTAATGGTTAGAAAATGTGCACAATACCCAATAAAAATGAAGGAAAAAAATAAAATCCTGATCGTCCATAACGACCTGCACACAACAGTTCAGACCACAAAGAAACCCAGCTGCCACGGCTAAACCGGGGTTATAATCAGGCTTTAAATTGGGCAGAGTGTTCCTGGCTTACTGGAAGGACCGTAGCGTCACGGGCCGCCGCGCACACGCCGGCAGGTTGGGGAGAAGTCAGTGGGTCTTCATTAGAGCCAGACCGCAGGGCGAGGAGGAGGAGGGAGGCCTCGCTCGCCCTCTTCTCCCTGGGCTGCGCTGGCTTTGTCAGCCCTTCTTTGTAATTAGAACAGGCCTCCTCCTCCTCCTCCTCCTCCTCCCACTGTAATTAACAGCAATAGGATGTGTGCTGTAATTCAGCCTCCTGCTTTGTCATGCTGATGTGTTCCTGGGCCGATGCTGGGTGGGCCACGTCTCACGCTGCGCTCAGTGGAAATATGGAGGTTTCGTTTTTCTTCACACAATCACCCATTTGTTTACTCGTTTTGTGAAATTAACAAGAGCAACTATAAACACACATCTGCTGTCTTTTGAGTGTGTGGTTGTAAAGATTAAAGATGGGAAAGTACAGTGTAATTATTTCAAATAAAACAGGTAAAACATGAATATTTAAATAATCCGGTACATGGAACGAAGACAACTCTAACAACTTTACTCACAAGAGGGACTAATCTTATTTCTTAAATGATTACTTTATTATTAGTTACCAAGTGCGGCGATACAAATAGAGGAACAACTGGGGGAATGGGTATTGCAATAATGTTAGTAATCATTTGTTATTAAATTGTAAGCAAAAATTACCTTGGGAAATTATAATGGTGAAAGTTTCTAAATGTTGAGATTGCTGGGCAACACAACATGAGCTTTCCATGAGCTGGCTGTAGTGAAACGACACCAGGTAATTAAAAACAGAAGTGTTCATTTCAGAGACCCTAAACCCCCAAATGCAAACGTGTTACTCCTTTATTCACCGCATCCCCTTGTTCCTTCTTACCTACCAGTAGACACACACTAAGTCTTTTTTGTTGTTGCTACTTCATGTGCAAAAAGCATCTACGCTTCTTATATGTGGCTATAATCTAAAAGCGTTGCTTATACCGAAGTGACCCCACAAGCCCGAATTTGATTGAAAGCCTCTGCTCTCTGTGTCGGGGAAGCTTATTGTTTAAAAAAGTCGCGGTCAGGTCTTAGCGGGTCAGGGTGATCCGGGGTCGACCAATGTCACGATCCTGTGGTACCCGAGTTACTCCATCACGAGTCTGATGCCCGTTAAATGGCTTCCATCTGCACCGAGGCATGACGCGGCCTCAGGTTACGGGGTGGTAAAGGCTATTTTGCAGCAGGGGGGGAGTGTGTGTGTGTGTGTGGAGGGGGGGGGTTGAGAAGAGTTGTGACATACTTTATATCCCGTGGTGTGTCGTTGCTCTCCGGCCGTCCTTCAGTAAGCTCAAAATTACAAAACCCACCTCTGAAGAATTCATCCCCGCCTCCTGACTCGCCCGCTCAATCTTGTCTCTCTCCAAACAAGATGATTGGATGATATTTTTAACCCGTTTGTCCAAAGGTCCTTGGCACATCAAGGGTAGAAAACAAACAAACAGAGAGAGACAGAGAGACATGAGAAGAAAGATGAGCCGTCATCGAAACACATTTGTGTCGGGCGCCGTCCGATGTGTTGCAGTAATCTATGGGAGCACTTAGGTCCGTGACATGAAGGGGCATTCATCACGTTCCTCCTCAGTCTGTTGCAGGAAGGAATTTCTATGCGACGCTCCGGGCCCATACATCACCGTGGACGTCGCGTGGCAAAGACACGATCAACACATCCGCCTCTCGCCTTGTCGAGGACCATCGGTGTGGGCATCAGGATGCACCGGCAATGGCCTCTCTAACGTTCCAACACGTCGACAACCATCGAGCTCAAAAAGAGGTCCAAGCGTTCAAAAAAACACACAAAAAACACACCTTTAAAACTTTAAAATGAAGGTGTCCATTATGCTCGAGTGGTTAACCCCGAGAAAGGGCAGACACAGGTCAAAGGCTGTAAACATGTGTGTTGAAAGGCCGACGTCTAGACAACATGGAAGAGTAAAGCAGTGGCCGGTTGCCAGGTAAACATTAACTGGAGCAACACACAACCTATTTTAGTTCAAGCCAAAGACTGGGAAAGCACTTATCTCTGTAAATGGCACAATATCATTTTCCACCTTCCTGGGAGTTTTTTATTACAGCTCAGGGACTCTGGGGTGATAATTAAAATGGAGTACCTTCAACTACCTTTTTTTCTTCTTCTTCTTCTTTTCTATAAACCACAATCTCTGCTCTCGTTGTCTTCTTGGATGGAGAATGTGTTTTCTCCATGAGTCAACACGGCGCTGCCAATAGCTTTCAAATCTCTGGTAGCAACATGTGATACATTGTTTTTTAACTTGCTTTGAGAGTGCGAATGGGGAGTCAATGATGAGTGATACCCTGAGTTCCTCAAATGAAGGCATTTATTCTGTCTACTTTAAAGAGGAAAACAAAATAATAGAGAGTTATTATTTGGAGAATCATCAAGGGACGAGTCCTAACTGCATCTGCTAAGGTTGGAATCACAAAGACAGGGATTTTTTCTTTCTCTCAGCAGATCAGGTTCATATACCGGCAGTGTTTGAGTTTCAGGGATCCAACTTTCCTCAAGGTTTTGAAATTATTTGTGTCGACGTTGTAATGTGACTGTAAGTGCAGTTACTTCTTTATTTTGTATTAATAGACCTTCTATAAGATCCGGACATAGTGGTGATGACGTTGGGCTCATCCACCGGTGGGCCTTCACTGTTTTGGGGATTTTAGAGGCTATATCTATTGAGAAGTGTGTACACTCGTAAACTATTTAATCATAAACTCATTGGTTTGGATATGAGTGGCGAAGACACAATATAAAAGTCACACCCACAAACTCTAGTGTAGCCAAAATCAACACAAAATGAAATCGTAGCGTTAAGGTGCGTCCTGGTTGAATCAACAATAGAATGAATGAACAACTGTGTGAGAAAATATATGTTCCTTTCACCAAAGTCAAAACCTATAAGGAAAGAAGTTCACTATGAACAAGATAATGACAAAATATTCATCAGGCCGAATGGGAGCGATTGTTTTATTCGAACGTTTGTGTTTCTGGACTGTAGTTAACTTTCAAACTTCTCAAGCGAAAACCTCCCAAGAAAAGCAACGATCGATAAACTGTTTCCATGTGAGACACCATCACTCGTTTAAAAGCTGCGGGCTGAATCTTCTACTGCCGTTTGAGGTATAGAAAGGATGCGCTACCAATCAGTTCGATCTCTAACATCTAGGTGGTGAACACCGAGCAGGATCATTGGAGCGATTACCCAGCAGCCTTGTTTAGACAAGACCTGCATGTAGCCGGTAAATGTACGAAGCCATTCGACAATTAAACTGTCAACATACTGAAAATCTAATTACCACTAATGACAGGGGAAAAAATCACCCAGTAATGATTTAGAGAGCGAATCATGTGTACGCCAAACATGCACCGCAGAGTCTAGACAGCGAGGCAGACATTATTATTATTATTATTAATATTATTATTATTACACTATCAGTGTGCCAGGTCTCGCCAGGTCTGATGGAAATTTGAATTGATATCACCTATGGCGCTAATAGAGATCCTCTCCCCGAGCCGTCTTTCTCCTCATTGGTTTCGCTCGTTGTCGCCCAAACGCTGATGAGATCGGTGGGTTGGGTGACACTCGTTTCATTACATTAGATTACATCACATGTCATTTAGCGGACGCTTTTATCCAAAGCGACTTACAATTAGTGCATCAACCGCGAGTACAAACTCAGAACAATAAGAATCCAGAAAGTAACATTTCTTCAAGAAAGTCAAACAACAAAAGTACCATAATAAGAGCCATTTAAATGCCACTGACATGCTAATCTGTGTTTTAATCCAGATAGAGTCGGAAAAGATGTGTTTTTAGTTTCCGGTGGAAGATGTAGAGACTTTCTGCTGTCCTGATGTCAGTGGGGAGCTCATTCCACCACTGAGGAGCCAGGTTGAGGCGCTCCCTCCCATGACCGGGATCAAGTCGAGTAGTAACCTCCGGAATACCAACTGAAATCGTGATTCATTACACTCCCGTGTTTCTGTCTGTGGAGCGGGCGGGGCGATAACGATCCCTACCGACCTCTTTTATTGGCTCATTATGGTCCTGTCCATCGAGGAGCACAACGTTATTCAATTGACGTTCACGGCACGCGCTTTTTAAACAGAGAGGATTGATTCAGATGGCCGTTGTTGTGTACGATTAGAACGTCGGGGACACAGAGCGATGAGGGCGACGGCCGCTTCCCGTGCAGAATGAGTGGAAGGGTGCCGCGTGCTGATGGAGAACATCCCCCCGCCTCTCTGCACGGCGCCCATGAACTCCCACGGGGTACAAAGCAGCCCTGCTACGTCAAACATGTCCTGCTTCCTCTCTCCCCCGCGGCCGAGACGGGTCCACGGCTTCCGCCTGTAACCCGGCTGGAGGAGGGACGACGAATCAGAGCATCTCGCTGGGTCGTGGCCTCCACATTTACTACATCGTTAAGCTCGTCAGTGTTGCAGGGTGTGAAGCACTGCGGGAAAAATGGTCTGATCCGATCTTTTCATAGATAGAGATAGATAGATAGATAGATACTTTATTAATCCCCAAGGGGAAATTTGTCGTTACAAGTAGCAGCACCAATAAACCAAACACACAAGAATAAAAACAAAAACAAAACACAAATATAGAAAAAACAGGGGTGAAAGATATAGAAGTATACAAAGTACAATTCAAAACGAAATATATATGTACATATACAACACACATGCATACACAACACACAACATCAATGACAAATCAAATCAAATTCAAAAGTATTAAATATAGACAGTGTGCAAAATGCAGAGTGTGTATATGTGTGCAGTGCAAATTAAATGTGTGTGTATGTGTGTAGTGCAAACAAATGAAATGTGTGAAGTGCAGATCAACATAGTGTAAATATTAAGTTATTATTGCACTACGATCTGGCAAGAGGTGATCTGTTGTAGAGCCTCATAGCCGTCATCATTCTTTGTGTCAATAATAGCCGGCCGTTGAAAAGGTGTCGACAACCTATTCTGTCATTTAGGTTTGAGGACCTGTTGAACAGAAACATGCATGTGGAAGTGTATTTTCAGGAAGTAAGTTTGTGTATTTCGATCATGCAAAATGTAATATATCTGGAAAAAGTCTTTCCCCCCTGCGTTCCCAAAGGCTTCAGGTGACCGGGCTCCACTGTGACGGCGAAACAAAGAGGACGAGCTGTTTTGCCATAAAAATGCAAAACAGCTCACTCTGTTAAACACTCGGGCCCGAACAAAACATCTTTCTCTTTCATGCATCTGACACCGCCGTCCGTCTGCCGCTTGGCTCGGCTTAGCTTCATGCATCTGTTAGTGTGAGGAAACAAACAAAAAAACACCTGCATATCTCTCTCCCAGCGGAATTGCTCAGAACTGCTGCCAACTAGAACCGGACAGATGTGGAGGAGTGGATCCGCAGTAGACGACTCCATCACTCTCCTCTCTCATCCCTCCGTATAAATCTCTGTCTATCACGGCTGCTGCTGCTGCAGTCGTCCTCTGAATCCCATTAGTTTTTGTCTGCTGCAAAGGGCATTGGGGAAGGGCATTTTGGAGACGAGGAGGGAAGTGAAAACGTGAAGACACAAAAAAACAGGGGGGGGGGGGGGTTGCTGCTGCTACTCGACGCGCCGTGCACCACGGGTCAGGAGCGCCATGTGTGGTCCGTCGTGCCTCGACGTATCCTCGTCCCATGCGGTGGCGCGCAGCCATCCCCACGCCGAGGCTAATGATGTGTCTACTCCTAAAAATGTGCTCTCATTCAACAGGGAGGGGCGGGGGAGGGGGGCTGAGTCACAAAAGAAGTCAACGAGGACAAGTTCATCATAGGCCGTTTCCACTCAACCTGACCGTATACTCTGCTTCACCATCAAATGTGGTGGTGGGGTTTTTTAAAAAAAATACATATTTCTCTCCTTCTCACAGGCCGGTCAAGAGCAGAACAACGATGTCCACAGATGTGTTTACGGATGTGAGCGGGTTCGCGATGATTACGTTTCCTGGAAATGTTCTAATCTCTCTGTCTCTCCTTCGCTGTCTTTTCTCGGTCGGCCTGCTTCTCATGCGTTACGCCCACACGGTCCTGAACTCAGTATTCATTTTAATTCAGCTTGAATATTTATTGGAATGCAAAAAAAAGACTTTTCTCTCTTCAGCCTTCAGTCCTTCGCCCTCTCCCGCCTCCGTCCGAGTCATACGGTCCAACCGCCATAAACTCCACACATGCAATTGAGATATATGAGAACTCAGGTCTCACTTTTTATACTTTTGGCCGTCACGTTGGTAACATTGTGCTCGCCGAGTTCATGAGATGTGGGAATAGATTGCGGGAAAAGAAGTCAGACAGGGCGACGAACACGAGCAGTTGGACGATCAGACAGGTTGCGAACAAGCCAACACAACTGGCTCTTTATGGAGAGGGAAGAAAGACAAGTATGTGTTCACATTTTTCCCCAAACTGCAAATTCAGATTTTGGAGTTTTACTTATTTACGGTTGGCCCTCCATTTGTTTCAGTGCAGCTCCAAATGAAGGCCGGACTTAAATCATGTTTTAACAAATATTAACGGTGTAACCAACCGATGATACCATTTTGTAGTCCCTGTATTTAAAGACATGTTCTTTTAGAGAACCATTCTTGTTCTGTGGCGAGGAGAAACCTTCGCTGACATCGAAAGTGTCATGAAGTCAACTTACGGGGCCGTCTTTTGTTCCGTCTTTTGGAAACAGCAGGATTAATGTCCCGTTTCATGACGTGACCCAGACGTGTGAGATGGGAGCCCGCAACCGTCAACGCCGCTGAGCCGTGAGCCCGCACAGCGTCTTCGGCAAGCGGGGGGGGGGGGGGGGGGGGGGGCTGCGTTTCACGTTTCTGTTTCACACTCAATTTGTACGTCGGTCGGTTCCTCCTTCTCATTTTATGCTGCGTAAAAATGCACTTAGGTGCTATCGGAGGTCCCTTTGGGGTAATAGCTAAGGCTGAGTTCCTTGTTACGCTCTTGTGAATTTGACAATGACATTCCTCACGTTATTGTGCTCTATTAAAGACATGTCCACTATATATACACTCGTATGTCGGAAAAGGGGCCGATCCTGTGACCTGTATATTGCTTCTAGGAGGCCAATAACCAGTGTGTTATATTCTCGGTTACTTCCTTGGCTTTTCACTTGGTACATATTAAATATTGGAAGTGAAGGGTGTGTGTGCGGTGGGCAGAGGGAGTGACTACAAAGGCATTGTTCACAGCGAGGGGAAAATGAAATCCAGATTTCACTGGACAGAACCGGCAAGCGTCGCTAAGGCCGAGCAGCAGATGAAAGCCCGCTTCAATGGGTTCAAGTGTCCAAAGACGAGAGGTTTTTTTTGGACGGTTTTTCAAATGATATGCGAGGCAATGAAAGTCACAGCTACGGCGTATGGTTCTGTTCATGGTCGTTTTAACGGCCTCTCCCCTCGCTCCACTGTCTTCTGCTGGAGCGGGAAAATAAAAACAACACGTCTACTTTGACAAGAATGTGGGACTAATCAGCGCCAAAAATTCTGACGCTCAAATGTGCGCTGCTCTGACTTAACGTATGGATGGTATGCAAGTACTTTTTTTGTTGTTTTTTTACAATCTCCTGATTGGGAGATGAAGTTTCATGTTCCTTGGTACTTTTTTTCTCGCCCGTGAGCGGCTGTGAACGTCCAGTAGATGTTGAACTGAACATGATTACATCTTAAACAAGCAATTTGAAAAGAGAAGAGAAATAGAAGTAGCCCCCTTTCCACAGTGTTGCACTGTGCTGCATCACGCTCATGTCATATCAGAGCTGCTGTAATTACAAGTTTATGATGTTTAAATTGCCTTCATGTCAACACCCAAGTTATAATTGCGACGGGGAATTGGGGATCAGATTTTTTCCCCCATCAATCTTCCAACTTGGTGCTTAATGACACGAAGGTTCCCTGAAAATTAAACAAATATGGACGCCTCATGTCCACTAAAGTCCGTCGTTAAACGTAATTTAACCCTAGTTTAATTGAGAAAGTGTTACACTTTCAATGGATAGGATTTTTAACCCTCAAATGACTCCCCTCGGACCTGTATGTATTACATACAGGTCCGAGGAGAGTCATTTGAGGACTCAAAGGCTATATATATATATATATATATATAGCCTTTGAGTCCTCCAATGATGTGAATGCTCATAAACATGTGAATCTTTCCCACCACTTTAATTAATGAAATTTGACTGATATCTTGGGAGTACTGTATCTGTAAGGACCATTATTATAGAGAATATACGTTTGGTGTTATTCTATTTGAACTAATCCCAATGAAAAGACCAAAAAACTATCTGTAAATCCATCTCTCAATCCTGTTTGTGGCCCGTAGTCTTTAAAAGCAGGTCAATAAATATTCTATTTTTATTTTGAAAGGCAGCCCAAAAAATCCATGATTTGAACAATGAAGCCCTATGGCACAGAGGAACAAGCCAATACTTGTTAGTAAGATCAATGTGTTGTTGTTTTAGATATTTTCATGCAATTAGAAAAGTAGAAAATATCATCAGACACTTTTCTTGACAAATCGATCTATATTTTTTTATTGTAATTTGATCTCCAAACAAGAGACCGTCTTTGCTATGGGAGCACAGCCGGACCGCTACTTCCTGCTCCCTCACTCGGCCCTCATTGTGGGTCGCTGCTAGCAATGAAGAAAAAAAAGCAAATTGCATGGAAAAGAGACTTTGTTGAATGAAGGCACGCTCACTTATGCACAATGCAAAGAGCACTTGCAGCTGAGCGTGACCCGGGTCAAAAGAGCATGTGAAGATCTCATTAGCTGTATATCCAACTGTAGCCATACACTTACTAAATTATAAATGTGAAATTAATCAGAAAAAAGGGCCTGGTGTTTGTGCGGGGCGTGGATTAATCTTGTCCTTGTTACGCCAACGGCAAGAGGTATTATTCATGAACCCTTCATTTACCCCCCCCCCCTCCCCCTCCTCCTCCTCCTCCTTCTGCAATGAGAAAAATGACTCTGAGCCAGGAGCGAGCATTTACTCTCCAACTCCTCAGACCCTGACAAAACAGAGTTGTAATTATGTGAAATTATTGATATAAACAAACTGATGAACGGCCTTCGGCCACTGTGTGTGTGCTGTACAGTGTGTGTGTGTGTGTTTTTTTCCTTCTGTATCTGTGCATTAACGTACAGTATTTGCATGCACACGCGTTCTTGTCACAGTGAAGTGGGCGTTCGGCCTTGAGTGAGTGAGTGAGTGAGCAAATGAACGATTATAACAGCTCTTTGTTCGCGTGAGCGATATTGTGAGTAACGTGGAGTGGATGGAGGAGCGTTTCCAAATCAATGCAGACTAAATATTATTCTATATTGTGACTATTTTGTTGTAATAGTCGGGGATTTCCATTACTCACAAATGTACAAAATAAATGTAAAAAAAATTCTAAATAAAGTAAAGTCACAAATGAAGGATACACAGAAAATTGCAATGGTTGGGAGGCACTTGAAACTGGTCGCAGCACTTAATTGAAACCGTTCTGCTCTCAAGAGGAAATGTCTGTGCCAAACTTCAAATCTGCCTGGCAGTAAAGAAGAACAGTTTGTGGATCTCTAACGGGCCGCGATCCATTACGGAGAGCCATAAATGTCCTCGGGGAATATACACATCATTACAGAGTGGGCTGTGGCCGAACTCTCGCAAAGACTCATCCTCTTTCAAGCGCCCGTGAGCTGAGCTTTTAAAAAGACTTTGTAGAAGTTCGTGAAAGTAAAGCAAAGCTCTGTTTTCCAGATTCCTAATCTACGTGTGTCGTGTTGTTCCTTGTTCCTTGGCGCAAAGAAACCCAAGGAACAAAAAGTACCCGCGACCCCGTTTCTTGTTGAATTCTTCAATTTCCTTTTAACAATTAATATTTCTTTTTAAAAAAGACGGTTCCCCTTCCTTCCCACGGCGTGATGAACGTACACAATGAGCTCACCGGAGTCCATTTAGAGACGATCCTTTGCTCTTTGACTCCATTTACATTCACGTCAATCCTGGTGATGCATTCAAACCCGTGGCAAATTACTCACTCCCCCCCCCAGACGCCCCGTGGACGACAGGAGCGTCTCGTCTGTGATTGGTGGGCTTTGCCCTCATTTGTCTTCGACACCCAGCGGAGTGCCATTCATCTCCCATGTCACTGGCAGACCAGGGCAGTCAGGCTGTGAAGGGAGACGCCTGGTCCTCCCTACCAACACCCAGCAGGGACGGGTATATGCTGTGGTATATGCTGTGGTATATGATGTGGTATATGCTGTGGTATATTCTGTGTCTCACAGCTTTTTGAGGACCACCAGACTGCCGGCAGAATCTGCCGTAAAATGTCATTTGGCAGTTTTGTCCGGGTCGCAGCTGTTCTTCTGTTCCAGGCCCGGGCCGAGATTACGGATGCAGTTTCACAAATATCTACTTGATCGTGATAAATATGTATATGATGAGCCTTTGTGAAATATCAGCGATGCGTGGCTTTTTTTCAGTCGCGAGGTATTTGCACAACCCGCACGGCGTTGAGTGATGACCAGTCAGTCGTCCGTGTGACAAGCATAAGATTTTATGAAGCGTTTTCTTCCCCATATATCAAAATGTAAAAGTCACACGGCTCGCTTGCGTTTGATTCAATCTGTATTTTGTTTTAACTGGGGAGGCTGTTACTTCGTCAAGGGCTTTTGGGGGGTCAAGATGTCGTTTTAGGGTTACAATCGAGATGCCACTAAATCCTGCACACTGTACCTTTAAATAAATGTAGCAACAATGTTAACAACGCAGCTACGAAGCAAAACAAGAAGCCTGCAATCAGAAGTTTAAAGAAACAAACTTGAAAGTACTCATTATACAGGCAAAGTGGCCCCTGTGGCTAAATAATACTGTAATAATGATCAGGATTGTGAAGTTTAGTCATTCACAATATGCCTTGAAGTGTAAGTAAGATCATTTCAAGTACAGTAGGCTACTCGAGTAAATGCAGTTTATCTCCCCACTGGGTAAAATGTGGTTTTATTCGTGAGGATGAGGGGTTAGATGACAGGGTAAGGGTTGGGAAAAGTACAAATGTGTGTGTTTCAGTGTATACAGAGGATAAGTAAGAAGTCACATTAGGTCCTGTATGGTGTTGGGGCTTTGATCCCGTGACCCCATCGGCCCTCTCTCTGTCACCCGGTGCAGACAGTTTGGCCGTAATCGGTTTCCATTGTGAATAAGTCGAGCCAAACAAACCCGCGGCCGACAGTGACGCCGAGCTGCTTCCCATCGGACCGTTCTCTCAGGCTGAAAGAAGGCTTGGAGAAAAAACGGCAAGTCGCCAAACAATTCCTCTGGTGCTCATTATGTTTTCATAATGAAAAATTGGTTTTTTTCATAGTTTTTTAATGATGACCTTTAAAAACAGAGACAGAAATGACTAAAGAGAAACCCTGGTGCGGACCCTTTTGTGCCTATGCGTGCATTTGTTGGACGGTGACACGACAGCTCGCCCCTTTATGAAAATGCTCGATCCCGCAATGTTGGGAATGGCTCGACGCCCGGAGAAGCTGCATCAAGAACATCCCTCTAAATGTGGCACTGGCTGGTGCCACTGCATGAGGAGATGGCAAGGCTTCACATGCACGAGCTGAAACTCACATGAAACTAATTCAAACTCTCCCTTGTTAATCTCGCTGCCGTTGACGTGTGTCTGTTTAGCATTATTCACAAAAGCATATTCTTTGATCCTGTTGCATGGCGGGAATGCCAACTTTCACACTTTTACAGGCACTTTTACAGGCACACCTGGAAATTACCCCATAAGGCTCACAAATTGAAAATATTTCGACTGTTGCAAAACTGCTGCGCACATATAAACCTGTTGAATACTAAACAAACTCAACTCAATGTGTGCCAAACATCCAAGCACCAAACATCATCTTTCCTCTGTTTCAAACTTTTCTGTCTCTCCTCATTCTCACATTGTCTCTGCGTGACCGAGACAAAGTCCACGTTAAGCTCGCCTCGCTGTAAATCTCTCCGGCTCTTAACTCGCCTGTGGACTTTCTGCATGTTATAAAAAGACGTGGTTTTCTGTCCTTTTAGTTGATCCAGAGTAGTTTATGGTCACGGCAGTCCCTATGGATCTCTGCCATAGTGTGAGGTGTCTGAAAGGCTGCATGCTCGCTGAGACATTTACAGAAAGAGAGAGAGAGAGAGAGAGTGTGACAGAGAAGAGAAGTACATGTTGACGTCTTGCTTTTATGCCGTGGCCAAAATGTTTTTGACTCTCACGCCTTTTGCATATTTAGTTCTGTACTCAGATGCTAAGAGAATTGACTGTATCTACACCAACCAGAAGGGGTTCTTTTCCCATAATATGAAAAATACACGTGAAAATAATCGGATTGTGTTATTGGTACGACAACTCAGAAAACAAACACATCCAACATGAATTACAGTCCTAATTGGTGGTCCATTAATCTCCACGACCTGCAGCCCCTATTCATCAGTGATTGTTGTCATAATGTTGTGTGTGTGTGTGTGTGTGGTGTATTAGGCATAGGGCTCTGGTGTCGCTCCGCTGTGGAGCTGCTGATGGCTAAGGAATGATAAGTGGAGGGATAAACCTCTGTGGGGGTACACAGCAGCAAACAGACCCTGGACCCATGCTGAGCATCCAGTTTCAAGGCCGCAGAGGCCCACGGAGTCCCATTCAAAAGTTCTGTCTGCCGGAAAGTAAATATGGTCATGTTTGTTCTTCTCGTGCTCAAGAAATCACTGAAGTTTGTTTCATTAAATACACTTGTTTGCCGTCTTGTATTTCCAGTAAATAGCTGCTTAGCTTAGCTTTTGCACACTTTAAACGGGGGGTTAGCCTGGTTCCGCTTGAAGGTTACTAAATCTGCCTCCCATAATCTATACAACTTTAGAGTTGTAAATTCCCAAAACTCAAATTTCAAATTGGCTTTAAAAATGTGTTTCATCAGAACATAAACATAAAATAATTAATTAGCACGCTTTAGAGCAGGATCGCCAACCTTTTTGAAACTAAGAGCTACGTCAAGGGTACAAAATAATACAAAGGGCTATTTGTTGTTCAGTGTTTTTAGAATGTTCAGTGTTTTTATAATGTTCAGTGTGTTTAGAATGTTCAGTGTTCTTAGAATGTTCAGTGTTCTTAGAATGTTCAGGTTTTTTAGAACCTTCAGTTTGTTTAGAGGTTTCAAGTCCTCATGCTAAACTAACTGGCTGGTGTAACATTTGTAGCTGTCAATCTTGTCATCAAGAAAGCGCAGAGAGCATGATTCCCAAACTGTCTTTGTATTCTTTTAAAGGCAAACAAAACAGCATCCCACCACCAAAAATAAAATTAAAAAACCTTAGAACCTAATATATTGAAAATATCTAAATCTGTTAATATTGTTTTTTTTTGGGATGTTTAAACAATTATGTATTTGGAACACAATCGGTTGAGAAGCATAAACATTTCTTCAAGAATCAAGAAGTAATTTTAATTCAAACTATTTATTTAAATGGTTAATGACCCTTTACTGGATCATTATAAGTGTTATAAACGCACCGCAGCATTGAATGACACAGAAACCTTGAGCCCATGCAAAGGTTTATGTTGGTTTGTTGTTGTTTCATCAGTTTTCATTTTATGAGAGAGTGACATTGGAATAGATAATTAAAGCTGAAACGATTGTTTAATGGATTGAATCCTGGATCTGGATCATCACTTATACTTTAATTAGCTGATGCGTTTAGGCAATGGCCTTCTGCCCATCGGATTGTATCCAATTCTGTCCGTTATCTTGAAAGATAACTCGTAAACAAAGACACAGGAGGTGAGAACTCAGAAACATTCATTAGAAACCAGATTGATTGTTTGTTTTCTTCAAGTATGCTAATCAAGAGTTAGATTTAAGTGTTAGGAAGTGAAAAAAAAAAAAAACTCTGACTCACTGTTTTTAACTCACTTTCTCGACCAAAAATATAAATGATTTCATATTTATTTGTCAGCTGGTGGTTGCCGATAAGCAAGCGATATCTCACAGTGAAACACATTAAAGTATATTAACTCTGGCCCCTTTATGTTTTTTCCCCCCAGAACTGTGTTTGTACTTCAAAGGCTCGTATTTACTCCTAAAATCTGCTTAACTCCAGGACAGCGAGAGTGGGTCCCACATCTGAATTTGCACACCCCACCACATAAAAATAACAATTATGCAACCATAGAGGAGTTAAAATATAGCGTGTGACCAAAAGGGTGAAACCAACACTGAAGTCCTGGTTTAGGTGTTTTTTGCATATCTGATCATCTTCCTCCGAGGGTGCCAAGTCTGCCTCCTCATCGCTCACAGGTTCTGATCCCACGTGAGTCTGCAGCTGGAAACGGGATCTCTCACCTCTCTTTGGCTCGGACTCGTCCTCCGCCACATCGCTTTTTTTACGTTTTCCCCTGAATGGTGAGACGTGCACATTATCAATTCTCTCCACTCACGGCGGTGCCAACAAAGGCGGTTTGAGGAGCATGTTCCTGGGAGGAAGTGCATTCAAAAAATCATTTAATTGGCAGTCGCCCTCTCAACCGTCTCCATATCTGCTCCCGCTGTTTGTTGGTGCCGCTCAAAGGGCCCCGTTGCCATGGCACCTATCTGCGGTATTCATTTGCTGCTTTATCGTGCGGCCGTTCGCCACTTTGTGGGGCTGCAGATATAATTTCCTTTTATACAGTTGATTTTATGGTTGGCTTTGCTCTTCGCTTCAACCCCCCGAGGGGATGTTCCCCCAGAAAGTGATTGCGGTTGTGTTCGTAAGCTGGCTATCTCTGAAGGAACTAAGCAGGCTGGGAAGTGGGCAGTTGATCTTATTGTCAGTGTCATATTCGACCTGCAGATCCAGGTTATCTAGACAAAATGTTTAAAAAGTTGACCTAAGCGCCCTTCACAAGACTGTATGTCAAACACACTTACTCGTCCCTCCAGCTGGAGAAACCAGGCTTCACCTTCTCTAGATCGGACCATCTCTCGTAAAAAATGTGCATTCCTGGCTTGTAGTTTGGCTCATTTGCTCCACACCAAAGAAAATACTTCAACTTCATATCGTTCCTTTTAGTTCCTCTCCGGTTCACTGACTTTTTTTTACAAATAAACATGAAGTCAAATAGACTGACAGCTTCGTGACAGAACAGTTTTGGCAAACCGGCGTCTCGCATCGTCAATACATGGACGGTGGACCCAAGACCAAATCATTTCAGTGCATTTATCTGCTCTTATAAAGCTTCACGGGCCGTCGTAGTCTTTATCTTACAGAGCATGAGCGAGTCCAAGACCTGCCCTCTGCAGAGACTCTTGTGCTCTGTATGTCTCTGTTGATGCCCGGGGCTCTGTTAGCACCTTTTTCATCATCCCAACCATGTTTATAAGAGCTGTAACAGCACAAATGCTGTAGCCACTGACCTACAGCGGATTGTTTACATATTAGAATGGGCATGATAAGTGATTCCGATGCTTCAACCTGGTTTTGTATATTGCGCCATGTGGTTTAATATGTGTTATTCTTTGGAAGATGAAATGGTAGAATAAATATTAAATTATGAGAGCACAAAAAAATAATTAAAAACCCTGAGTTTCCCTTTCTCTTGGCTCCCAGCGAGGTCACGTTGTTCACGGAGAGCCATGCGGACGCCCAACTGATAAACAGTCGTCTTCAAATCTGACATCCTGCCATCGAGGCTTTCGCGGGGGAAAGAGCGCGAGGTCGACCGTGGAGCACGAAGTGGATGTGGCGCTCTTCCTTCTCATAACAAACGGAAAGCGCAAACATCAAGCCGCCGTACTTGAGAAGAATCGGAGGCCTCGCCTTGTTAACCCGCAACATTGGCAGCGCCTGAGCACTGAGAACAGGAACTTCCTGGCACAGTTGTGTTGTTGTTGCAGAGGAAGAGGAGGGTGAGGGCCAGGTATTCAGAATTAGTTCAATAAAGCGCAGACCAAAAACAGCAAGTGGAGCCGGGAGGATCGACGACGAGCCAATGCCGTGTCCGGGAGTGGCCTTAAATATTTGTTTTCTTCCTTTCAGTGTATATTTTTTGCTTGTATGAATATGTGCAAATATGCATACAAATGGTGTAATGCACCGGCGGGTCGGAGCACATTTGAACCACGGATGAATTAAACAGTTTTGCTATTGTAGTGAGATAAAGTTTGACCGCCGTTTGCAATCAGACGATATTCGGTAAAAAAATATGCAATCAGGAGATCGTCATTAATGCTTCGACTATCCCTGGTACTGCAACATTGTGAATAACAGATCTGTGTTGAGATCGTCAGGGGGAGGGGCTTGTAACGTTAGCACCACCTGAGCTAACGGCTAACCTACGGAAATTCCATTGAGTTAAATTCTGAGGATTTCATGCTCTCTTTATTAAAAATGAATATTGGGTAACGGTCATTAATAAAGCTACCATCCAAATCATTGGGCTCCGGAGGTTTTTATTTATATAACCTCAATAAATGACTGTGACGAAGTAGAAGGATAACATCTAGAATTTGTGTTGGGGTTGAAATTCATTTATTGAACCGGGGTGTACAAAATGATATTGAACCTTATATAGCAGCTGCTACAGCAACAACACGATCTGTAGAGGCCAATAAGGCTCATTGACGGCGGCAAAGAAAAAACGTGAAAGTTGGATTTGCTCTCTTTTTTTCTGCCGATCCAATCCATGACACCAAACCAAGTGTACTGATCCGTCCCACCCATCACGCATACAGCGGAGTCACCAAGGCATAAACTGTGGAAAGACACAGAGGTCAGCAGTAATCCATGTGCATTTCCATAAAAACCAGACTATGGACAATTAGCCTCATGGCACACTCAACACACTGTGGAAGCTGGAGGAGACGGGAGGAGTCGATCCGTTGCCAGTATGAAGTATCACCACCCAAAATCCCAGGTTCGATGGTTCAACCCATGCCAGCGGTTCCCGGAACGTCTTTGTTTCCATGTGGGAAAGCTTAAACTCACATGGGATCCGAGGGGGGATTTGTTTTCACCTACCGTCACGTTGACGGCTGGCCCGCTCGGTGACGGATCAAGCGCGCTGCCAGAAATCCGGTGTCATGTCTTCATGCTACATGAGAGATGTTTTTTTTTTCTAGTGGTAAACACTTAACTGAATGGAAGCCAGTCAAATATGGACTTATTCACATGAATGTTTGGTGTAATATTCCGGGCGCCTGCTTTTTTTTCCCGCGGGTATCTCGGCATCTCCGAAGTGTTTTTCACGACACAGTGATCCCAGATGTGGCCTTTGTGCCGTCGTCCAGCCCGGCACTCTCGATCTAACCAGGCTGGGACGCGCGCCACTGTTTTGGTCCTAAGAATCATGGGTTCTCTTTTTAAGGCAGCGGGCTGTTTATACGGGTCGAGCCAAACGGGATACATGATTGCAGGCCACTGGTTTATTTTAATTAGCCGTGGAGAGCAGTTCCGATGGATTTGAGTGTGACTCACCTCTTCTTTTTTTTAAACATTGGTCTCCACCAAGTCCCACTGTTGCCCTTTGAGGTTGGGTTTCATTTCAGATTAGTAAAAAGGAGGGGCCTTCCCTGATGTGTGCTATATCCTGTACTGTGTGTGTAGCCGCGTGTGCATTTATGTTTGTGTGTGAGCCGAAAGAAAAGTGAGACTCTTGATGGGCTAATGAGGCTTCTCGTAAAATGTGTGTGTAGGGATTTTAAAAGCACTCAAATAGTTAATTGTGGACAAAAAATAAATGTATATAACATATAAATATAGATGTATATAACATACATATCTATATACAGGACTGTCTCAGAAAATTAGAATATTGTGATGAAGTTCTTTATTTTCTGTAATGCAATTCAAAAAACAAAAATGTCATGCATTCTTTTACAATTACAAGAAATATTGCAAAGCCTTTTTTATTCTTTTAATATTGCTGATTATGGCTTACAGCTTAAAAAAACTCAAATATCCTCTAAATATATTAGAATATATCAAAAAAAAGTATACTAGTAGTATAAAACAAACTTGAATTGTCTATTAAACTCGAACAAACACCTGCAAGGGTTTCCTGAGCCTGACAAAACACTCAGCTGTTATAATTTTTTTTACTTGGTCTGAGAGAAATATTAAAATGTTGTTATGAGAGTTTTTAGAGTTTCTTAAGCTGTGTAATAAATATTAAATATTAAAAAAAGGAATAAATCAGTTGATATGATTTGTTTTTTTTTGTGAATTTTGAATTTTTTTTTTTTTTTATTTTTATTAATTACAATACAGAAAATTTATCACAATTCAGTATATGTATAGATTTATATATCAGATGGGATGGTGTCATCAAAGAACGGGCTGTACTCTCAAGACTGCAAACACATCTGGTTTTCTGTTGCCAACGCTGGAATAGTACAACTTCTAATAGGTTCAATTTTACATTTAATTTACTGCACTGAAGTTGTCCGTCCAACTCGTCCAACATTTAAAGTCGCGACCCCAGGCTGTGACATCACAGTGTGCTGCTGATGCTGGTCCCTCCGCTGAGTGTAAAGCACAAATGGGGAAATGGCTCCTCATTAAAACTTGCGGAAGAAGAAGGAAAGATTTAATCCACAGACATTGATTTCTAGAAGTTAGTTAAACCGACACAATGTTTTATCGAGTGAACAGAAGCGGATGAGTTTATATTTTGTTTTTAATATGGCCGATCACAGGACTCTACATTGTCCGACATATTTCTTTTGTTTTTTGTAAACAATTGATCATAAAGTTGTCTGTTGTATTCACTGCAATTTTTTTCAGCCATATTATTTCAAAATGTGTTTTTTTGATGATCGTATCAAAATGTGTTTTCTCATGATAACAATTATTTTTACACTTTATTTTATTTCAGTGGCTACACAGACAGTTGCAGGTTTGGCGTTCACTTATAAATTCAGAAATGTTTTTTCTGTACTTTAAGGCTGTTTGTTATTGACATAACTTTCTTATTTGGAGACGTCAAAACAAATATGTAGTGATGTATGACCATGGATGGCCCATGGCAGTCCCAATGGTTGTACGGTAGATTTTATAATCTCCACATTACATTTTTAAACCCAGACAAATTTATCACAACTATCAACAAATACCTGCGTTATTATGTGTTCTACTTTTGTGATTTTACATGATTTTGAAAGTCACTTTATTAATGAGTTTTAACTTTTACATGTGTGTGTGTTGTTTAAAATGCTCTACTTTGAGTTGATATTGCATTTTTGATTTATGTGTTTTAAATGTTATGTGTTTTAATTATTTGCGTGTATGAAATACTGCTCCTGTCTCGACCGGGGGTCTCTTAGAAAATAGATATTTTAATCTTAATACTTGGTTAATATATATTAAATAATAATAATAATAATGATGATTGATATTACATTTAATTACATTTAGTAAAATTCAATTCAATACAATTTAATTTAATTAATTAAGCAAAATAAATATGTTCCATTTGGCTGTTTTGTGTTCGGGGAAAACACTTTTCCCCGTGACACCAGCAGGTCCTTCCCACTGCCCGTCTGGCAGAGGTCGCTCAGTGAATCTAGTTTACTCAAAACACATGAAGCGCCTTCGAGAGGCTTCAGATTCAGACGTGCAGGAAAGAAGTATTTTTGATGTTGCACTCGGTCCACAAAAAGCAGACACTCGCAGGGAGAAAAGCGCGCTCTGACATTTCCAACGTGTCACATGGTGTCGTGTTTCCTTTGTGTACACGTGCAGCGGCTCGGTGTTTGCAGTGAGTTTAGTGAACTTAGCGACTTCCATTTCATCGGCCAACAGATTGCCCCTGATAGCTTTCATTCTGTGTGTAACTTGAATTCCCTCTCTCTCTCTCTCTATCTCCACCTCTCTGCAGCAGTCGACATGTCCTTTACGCCGTATTACAGCATGCCATGATAAACCAGCTTGCAACCACTAAACCTGACATTTTGCCATTTCACAGCAGCCCCTGAGAGGAGACCATCTTTCTTCCCCAACACACACTCATCATGCCCTGCAAAGAGGTATCGTGTGCAGATTGTGTGGGAAAGACAACTGCGGCGACGTCGTTCTTACTTCACGCTTTTATTGTTGAGGAAACACAGCGCGCTAACCCCAAACGCCTCGGCAGAGCACCTTTTAAACACTCGTAACTGTTAAGAGCTGCAGCTGCACGAGGATCAGTTACATTCTTTATCTCACCTTGTAGAGCTTTTCCGAATGGGAACTATACATTTCCAGACGTGTGCGGCTCCAGAGAGGCCGTTTGTGTATCTGCAGTGCTTTTTATCTCCTCTCCTACACATTGGCTCCAAATTAATTTCCTCGCAGCTGCTAACAGAGGTTGAAAGAAGTAATGGGCTGTAATTACAAAAAAGTCTACAGGGGAGAGGTTCCATAAAACACCAACAAACGGGGTGAGAAAGCAGCCAAACTCTCAGAGTCATGGTTCTCCAGAGTCTAGAGGAAAGAGAAAGATTATTGGCAGACGCATTTTTTTTAAATGTCCAAGAGTTTCCTGGTTCAATCACGAATTCTCGTTTAATCATCGAGTAACATTGACACCTTTTAAAGAATCAAGAACAGTTTTATACATTTCACCCAGAGAGAGAGAAAAAATAAACTGCTAATTGTTGGTATAACTTGCACCACAACGTCTGATTGAAACCAAAATAACAAATACTTTTACAAGTTGTGTGTCTTGGAAAACCTGTTAATTCAAATCATCTTGTAAAATTCACCGCCATTTCTTCTCCGGGAACGTTGCCTGTGTTCATGTAAACTCCATATCCATTTCACACTTAATTAAATGCATATCAGAGATGTTGGCCGGGGCCAAACAGATGTGTATCCCAGTGTGTCTTATTGCAATTGGAAGGAAGTTTAGAAGAAATATTACAGAAATGTTAAACGTGTGACGAGGAGGTGTGTCATCCAATAGGCCTGAACCGAATTCCTGCGGGTCAATTAAAAAATAAAGGTTTTTATTGTTTTAAACTACGAAATGAAATGGTAATCACCTTATAATAAGGCGGCTACTCGGGAAAGTGTTATAAAATCATGTCAGAACGCACTGAAGAATGTCAGTAGTCAGAAAATACTTGCAGTTCTCGATTCCTGACTCATCCAGCTTGGCACATTAAAATAACAGCCCCACACACTGAAACAATTATGAGCATAATATGGGGTGTTTTAACAGCTGTAGAGTGGGGGAGGGCAGGGTGAGAGGCTGTGGGATTGGATGAGTCGTGGAATGCCAAGAGAGGAGAGACCTATCACAATACCAGAAGAAAGGTGCATTTCAACACGGAGCAGGAGAGTTTTACAAAGCCAGCGCAGGGTTCAGTAAGGCGGGTGGGGTTTCATCCACCGACACATCTTTGGCACTGAAACAGGTCGTATTTATGAATATTTTCATGTGAATCTGAGGCCTTATAAACCTTTTGAAGGTCAGTTATCCCTCAGAGTGAGACATTTGCAGACAGATGTGTATGTGAGACCTGTTAGGCCCTCGCGATTTTAAAGTGAGAGACAACTGATTTAAAAAACAGGCATTTTGTACACGCTCATTTGCTTTCTTGCCAACAGTGAGATGATAGCAGCCTCATATTTAATATGAAGCTAGAGTCTGCAGCTGGCTAGCTTAGCTTAGCAAACAGGGAAATGGCTCTTTTTGATCACCAGCAGGAGACTCATGAGGTTCACTTGACTTGTCAGTCACCTTTCTTGTCCTGTGGAAGAAGGTAAATCGTGAAAAGGCATGTAACACAACTGTCCTTAAGAAGTAGAGATCAGCGGGGATGAAGTGTGTTCAGAAGCCAACCCAGGAGTAAACATCGCTCTGGTTCCCTCAACGAAATGTGCCGACTAATGGGACGAAAACAAACCAGGAAGTCAGTTTGAGTTAAAGCCAGTGATGTTTCAGCAACGTGTCGCAACCGCGAATGTCTGCCCGTACGGAGACAGCTGCTGATAAAGGAACTGTTTCCTCCCTCCAGATTATCCACTGGTCCAGTAGTTTGAACTGGCTCCTCTCCAGTAACAAACCACTACCTTCAGGTTGAGAAAAAAAGAAGCTCATCTTCCTCTTCTCTGGTGTCCATGAGTGATGCTCCTCTCACCGCACGGGCCCCTGGGAAAAGCACATCAGACAATCCGCTCCATGACCCAAAACATCTGCTGCTAATATGGGTCAGTTTTATCCCCTCATCCCCTAAAAAAAGAACAAAAAAATCCTGCACATGACGACTAAATGAAAAACACAAATGGCATGAATCAACCAGGTTGTGTGTTATTTCCCAGCACTTGTGTCAACATGCGCGGGAACCTGCTGAGCTGTGAAAAACTTAAGCTAGGACACCCGTTGCTTCTCTTCGGCCCCCCAAAAAAGGCTCATCCTGGGCCAGGGTCAAGCGAGGAGAGAGCAGGGATCCCACCGAGTATTTACTGTACAGGCAGCAGTCGAATTATCGTGTCTGGACGGTGGCATTTGTTGTGACTGTTATAGGGAAGGGTTAAAGAAAGAAAGTCGATATAGCAACGAACGTTTTCAGAAGCTGACTGAGCTGCTTGAATATTCTGGGGATTAAGTTTGAGGGAGAAAACTGTGAAGAAATAGATTGATAACCTCCTGAGGGGAGACTAAAGTGTGCCACATCCACCAGGAGATTATCGCACAAGCGCAGCAGTGCACCACACACTGTAGTTTCTTGATACGCAAACAAAATGACTCACTTTTTTCCAAAAAAAGAAAATGCACCAGGACTCATTTCAGAGACAAAACCCAGCTGTAAAAGTGGAATTTTGTGGGTGTGCAAAGTGCGGTTTGCTTGGCCCACAAACGACAGCGGGCCCCTTCTTATCAGGTGACCTCTCCAAACAGAGAGAGCTCCGCTAGTGTCAGGATCCAGAGGAGAGTAAACATCTGTACTCGACATGAGCGAGCAGCGAAATAGTTAGTCGGACTGTGATTTAAGTGCTCAAACTATGAGGAAGAGCCCGGATAAAGAGGTCCGTTAGCTGTCCCGAACTCTCGAGCTGTCTGTGTGTTATCTTTAGATAGGACCCCTTGTGGTTAATGGTGGATGTGGTCGTGTTGCCAGTCACCATTTACTGGAGGGGACAAATATTATTGTTGCTAGAAAAATGCCTCTTTTGTAAAATATGAAAAGAAAAAGTACCATGCAACAAGAAAGAGGCCTCTAATCGTCCGCTGCAGCTCTGGCCCCATGCACTTGAGTGTTTTGTTCTTCTTCTGTGGTGCATGAAGGCTTTTGTAGTCCAGCGTTACAATTAATTTTCTGTTCGTTTTGTGGCAGGAAGTAGAGTCAGATGTCGTTTCACCGTAACTGTCGGCCCGTGAATCGCCTTCTTGTTCCAAGGTGCCGCCCCCGCCCCTTCAGATGATATGCGTCTCCTGACCTCTAAATAGGGAAGTTTTATGCAGCTGACCTTTGACTTGTACGTCTCCGTATTTATGTCTGAGAAAATAGTGAAATTATGACATGTGTCTGGGGCCGCTCTGTGAAGACTGGGGCCCATTGAGACGACAGGTCAATCCATGACACCCTTCTCTCTTGTTTAATAGTGACGCACATTCACACTGACATGCCTTGAAAATCTAATAAATACCACATTCGAATGGATTGTAAAGCCAGTCAAGTAGTCTCAGACTGCATTAAGAATGTGCATTTAGTTGCGCTGATATAAAATGTGATTTTACATGCAATTGACACCAATTACAAAAATAAATGTCAAAATAATTGTGAGGTCACACAGATAATGCACGATATCTTCTTGATAAAATTTGTAAAAACCCACAGACAGGTTTTGAGATTTGAACCACCGACACGATGACTGGCTGAACCATTCAGGATTGACCCCTGAACGGGTCCATGAACAGGTCTCCTGGGCCCCCCAGAGGCCAAGCACTAAAAGATCAGATCCAACATTAATTGTAATATTCGCCATAACCTCTGGTGGTGAAGCACCAGTGTGTTTGATTTGTTTATTGTTTGTTCTTGTATCGGCCTTTTGTACGGAACAGCTCTTGCAGATAGAAAATAACATCTTTGCAATTATCAAAACGCGTTCCAGATGTCGCGCCGTAAAAACAGATGGTCTTGCGGTACAATCGGTCAATTCATAATTTCACGAACGGGGTTCAACCTCATGAAATCAGCACAAACGAAAATCAAGAGCGATAGGAAGAAGTAAAAAAACGATGGGCGCCGTTGCAGTCCAATGGCACAAAGTGCTCTGTGTATGGAACGAAGCGTGGAGCATCGGCCTCCTCGGCTAATTCAGGTGTCACCTCTGCGGCGCGTACAGTATCAGCGCTTTTTTTTCTCGACACGTGTTAGCACTGAGCCATCTGTGAGTAACAACTTAGCACACTCATCTGTTGAAGGAGGGGGAGGTGGTGGTGTGTGTGTGTGTGTGTGTGTGTGTGTGGGTTAGTCATGTACACGAGGAGCCAGCAGTAGCCTCTTTGATCATCCTCCTGATGTGTGGTCACAGCGGTTTCACTCCGCTCTCTTTTTGGCTCAATCAGGCGCCCCTCGAACGCACCGTGGTCCAACTCCACCAAACGAGAACCTGCTCTGCTGCAGCGGCACCGCCGCGATCCAATCAATGAGCAATCAGATTCCCTCTTATCTGTTTGGCTTGGCCGGCTGTGGACGTTAATCAGCCCCATATCTCGGTAATGGTGTTCCCGTTAATTGCCTGCCTTTCGTTCTGGCCGTGTCTCCTTTCGCGTATGATCTCTATCTGCAAATGAGGTCAGAAAAGGCATATGGATCTTGTTACTGAATCCGAACGGGGGATGTTTGGAAACGGCGCTGGTCGTGCGGCCCGGCGTTCAAAACAGTCCTGGAGGTTCACGGGCGCTTGTCGTCGCTCCCGATGTGTGGATGCCACCGCTCCGTCGGCGCCTCGGCAGTTATCCTTCACCATCGGCCCTCCAGCCGTCTGTAGGGGACAGAGAGAACGTTGTTTTCTTTTTCACAAAGGGGAGATTTAGTCACCGTGAGTCAGGTCCCCGCGAGGATGATTTGCATATCCGTTGAGCTTTTTGCATCTGATGAGGCCCTCGTTAAACCTGGTAACGGGTGATACCCTGACAGCTCCGGGGCAAGTCAGCCACCGTCTGAGTTACATGCAAATACCCCCCCCCCCCCCCCCCCAAGAAAATGAAATTCAGATAGGGATTTGGTTAATCACTTTCTCGACCATGAACGGCCTGGACTGACCTGCTCTGGAAAGAGGGATTTTAAAATAGAGTTCAAACCAGCGTGACAAAAATTATTAAAATAAATTAGAAAAAACGAAGTAGGATGCAAATATGCGCCTTTGGAGCTGGAGATCGATGTCGGGCAAAGGGTCGGCCGGGTCGTACGCAGCCGTCATTTGTCGCCTCCAACCCTTAAACAACTTCTTTCACAGCGAGAAGGTTCACCGTCGTGTCTTTCAAGCTTCTCCTCATGCATAAATAAACCTGCACCCTCCTCTCCCTCAGCCCACCCCTGGGCCTGCACGAGGGAGCAGGAGGTCTAAGAGCATTCCTCCATGAACACTTTCCCTTTTCCAACTTTGCTTTGATTTTACGCTCACTGTGACCCCCCCGCTGCTCTGCCGGTCCTGCACAAGAGACTCCCTACCTGATGAAACAATGGGGGAGCTGTGCTGCATGGTGTGGCTAAGCCGAGCTCGGCGTGGCAGGAAGGGATTGCATTGTCTGCCTACATCACATTGCTATGGGTGGAGAAAAAGGGGGAGGCGCCATTATAAATAATTTTTTCCGGAGACCAAATTAATTAGCAGCAGAACGCTCCTGAAAGAAGAGCTTCTCCAAAGTGGGCCGCCGTAGCCGGTCACTTCTCCTCATGAGCCTTTGTTGTTCTCGGGGGCCCAGCTGTTGTGCTGCTGCTGTCAGAGCAGAGGACCTTCTCCCTGATCTTCAACCTCCTCGCCCCTAATGATGCCCTGGAGGCAGTGGGGCTAGAGGGCAGGTGGCAGGGTGAACCTTCTTTCTGGATGGGACAAACTCGGCTCAGTCTGATGACTTCACTCATCTTGTTTGAAGTACCGCAGACGCGTTTGAAAAAAAAAAATACACAAAGATTTGTTGTTGCTTGATTGGTGGAGGATTTTTTTTTCTCAGCATGATTCATTAACTGAAGGAAAATTGGAAAAAGAGTACAGACTCAGCGAATGTTGAAGTTGCCAACCCTGATTATTAGAACGATTGGAATCTTGAAGAGGCATTTTGGTTGAGTTAATCACAAAAGAGAGAAGAAAAACAAAATTGTTTTAAAAGTTGAAGTAAACTCAAACTATCGCTGCAAACTACCTTAAATATGTAAAAAATATATTAAAATGTGCTTCTCCCTCCTAAGATCAACTAAATATATAAATGTAGTTTAGCTTAGAGCTAAAAAGACAAAGAAAAAATCTTTCCACTGTTAAATAATCAAACTACAAATGAACAGATTCAAAATAACATACTGCAAAACTACTGTATAATAATCCAGCCACGATCAGATGATACAACAGTGACCTCTAGTGGAGCTTTATTGAAACACCACATTTAAAGATAACAGGTCTTCAGGTCCCCACTCAGCAATGGAGATTGAGTCCTGCAGACACATTATGTCATAAAGCTGAATACATGTGACTTTTCTCCTGCTTCTTATTCCCCTGGGGCAGTTTGTGCTCACAGCCCCGCGTGAGATCCCTCTTGACCCAACAATCTTCCAGCTGGGTCACTGTGAGTCCTCCGGGCCTTAACGGACCCACTAGGCTGATCCTGGGCAAGCTGCTGCCGGTTTTTATGGCGTGTCCCGGATCCGGTAGTGATCTCCGGGGCGTGTCGGCGGGGGCGGTGCCGACGTCCCTGCCTCGGATGGCGTTTGTCCCATTCTGACCGCCGGCTCTCTTCAAAATCGGAACGCAGGTCTTGGCCCTCGGGGGGTGGACGTCCTGTGCGCTCCACATCCGGTCCTGCTGGTTCTGTCTCCGGTCGTGCAGGTGCCGAGGGTCCTGTGACGAGCGAGGGCCCCAGGAGTCTTGCAGCCCGGCGTTGCTCTCCATGTTGACGCCGGCTTCATCCTTGCACTGCTCCTTCTGGATGGCGTTGACCTTGAGGAGGATGGAGTCGCGTGTCAGTGGGCGATGAAGCCCCCTCTTCTTCACCCGCTCACTCGTTGCCTTCTCGCTCAGCACCAGCGATGGTTCAGGGGTCTCACAGCGCTCTCTGGCTGTGAAGGGAAGGTTTCCCTTATGACAGCTGGTCCGCACACACATTTCCTCTATTTCTGACACATGGTTGAGCTTACCTTGTGCTCGGCGTGCGGTGGGGGCCGACAGGAAGCGGGTGCGGCGGAGCGGCTCAGAGGCGACGGGAAGCTTTCTGAGCGGTCTCTCGGGAGCCAAACCGCCCCGAGCCGCCGCTGCCGCCACGACCCGGCTTCCCTCCGGTGGCTCCGGATAATCCCAGAACACTTTGGAAAACTGGTAGAGCTTCACACCGGACCTCGCATTCACTAATATTCTGAAGGACGGCCGTAGAAAGAAAGTATGAGAGGCAAATGTATTTGAACTCCTGAAGAACACCACACAAGTATTTTACAACTTGCATCTGACTCACCGGTCGTCATGGAAGTGCACGGACAGTATCTGGCCGGCTTGAGCCGCTGCCCGGATGTCCCTCAGACAATCTCCAGTGAGGAAATTAAAAATGCGAATCATTCCATCCACACAGCCGGTAATGACGCGGAGATAAACAAGAGTCAGAGATTTGACCGCCCTGCACGAAAGTCAATATTTTTGGTCATTAGAACACGTATCAGATACAGGAAGTATGTTCGTAATACTATTAGTAGGCTACGAGCTAGTATAATTGACCAAAATAGACTGAAGACGATGAATTCTTCTACAATAAAAATACATGTGTTAAAGTTACTTTCTGGGCATGTACACAGCATATTCAAGAAAAGAAAAAAAATATGGATCCTGAAGAGAGAGGTAATATACTGTGACAAATAACCTGCACATTTACAACATTAAAGTTGTCATTTCACAAGGAACGAACTTGATTCTCTGAGATTCAATATTTAAATAAACAATTAAATACTCACAAATTTACAAGAAAAAAAACTCAGATTTGAGAGAAAAGACAAAGAAAGAGTCAATGTATGAGAAAAATGATTTGCTCAGAGTATCTGCAACAAAAAGCTTCCCGCTTACTTCGGGTGGTTGAAGGTCATGAGACACTCTTCAGCACCGCGGCTGACGCTCCAGGCCATGACCCGCCCGCCGGAGTCCCCGGATAAAAAGTGCCTTTCGTCGACAAACAGGCATATCACCGAGTTCTCGTGGGCGTTGATCTCCTTCGGGAGGGAAAGCACAAAAAGAAAATGTCACGCAAGCAAAGATTGATTAGCAATTCGCGATGAAATGCTGTTCGATAAACTTGCTGTAGAAGTGTAGTTATTGTTCAGATGACTCGTATTCTCACCCTGAGCAGCGACGCGTTCTCCATGTCCCAGACTCTGACGAGGCCCTGACTGCAGCTGCTGTACACCGCGCTCGAGGTGATCCTCACGCACTGGACAGGACCGCTGTGCTTGAACTGAAAATCATCAAAGTTCTTCCCTGTGGTCAGACTCCACACTGGGGGGGGGGGGGAGTTAAAATGAGGTTACTTGGACACATAAACAAACTAACAGATTCTCCTCCTGATTAAAAACTAATGTATCTGTGACTTGAAAGAAACAGTGGATACAAGGAATGGATGTTTGTACAATGACACCTCATCCAGACACCTCAGGAAAGCTTCTTCTTGGAGGTGATTGACAGTGGACGTGTTGGAATGGCCCAAAATGTAAGAATGAAGATGGCCAAAGACAAAAGTCTGAATGATGATATGCATCGCTCCCAATCTGCTGACCTTTGACTTTACAGTCTTTAGCTCCTGAGACCAGTCTATCGGCGTGGACGTCCAGGCAGTTGATGGTGCCGGAGTGACCGTGCAGCACCATCTCACACCTCTCTGTCTGCAGACTCCAACACCTGCAGGTGTGACGGAGCGGCAAGTTAATGCCCAACCGGTTACAAAGAGGAATGTATCCTCCTCCTCCTCCTCCTCCTCCTCCTCACCTGATGCTCCCATCGCAGCCCGCTGTGATCAGCAGGCCTCTGTCCTCGCAGAGCAACACGGCCCGGATGCTGCCGCTATGGCCGCTCAGCGCCGCCACGGCCGTTGTCTCGGACGCCACGTGGAGCAGACGCGCCACGCGGTCCGCAGAGCCCGTCGCCATTAGCGGTCCGCCTCTGAAGTCCACCATCCGATGCGGATCTTCTCTGTCGAACCCAAACACAGCCGAACGACATCTGAAATGTGTTTTCCTCCAGTGTGCAGGGTTTAGGGTCAAACAAAAGGGGACGTCGCTCACTTGTGAAGCAGCACAGTGGTATAATATGCACCACAGTAAACATTTCGCTCCTCCATTGGCACCGTCTTGGTTTTGATTTTGGCGTAAGCGGCTTCAAATGGCTTGACCTGCGAAAGAAAAACCACAGAGACAACCCACCGATTTAAAAACCGATTTCTAATACAAAAGAATGGACCTCATAGCGATGCAATGTCGATCCGTTGACCTTTTGGACTTCAACATCCACTTTCTCATCGTCCTCGATGGGTACGGGGACCTCTACGATGTTGGCGTAAGTAGGACTGACTTTATTAATACTTGTGAACCTCTAGAACAGAAATAAATCATTACTGGTTGTGACATTTCAATTTTCAAAAGTGCCACACTCTGCGGTCACAAAAACTAGAGCGATGTTACAAATCCTAAAAGCAGGGTTAAATATCCATATTACCTTCATCATCGCCTTAATTTGATTCTGAAAAAGATGCCTGTACTTGATTTCTTCCACAGTTTCCTTGGCAAGACGCTTCCAGCATTGAGAAACCCTCAGGCAGCGTCTCAACGTGGGCTCATCTAACAGACCTGGAGGAAGACAGCAGGTTGTAGCAGTAACATGTGGAGAGAATATTAATAATAGTACACGTTTACAGACAAAACATGTGTTAGAAATACCAAATGTGTGTGTGTGTGTGCACATTAATAAATTACTTTTGCAACATGAATCATATTTTATGTTGTTCGTAAAGATAACATACGAGAAATCATTCTAAACTGATTAAAATATATGAATAATATTAATCTGGCAGCCTGCATGTGTGTTGCTTTACCTAAAACTCTCTTTGACAGATCCACTGGGAGGCAGCATATGAAGTCTCGGTGTCGGCTCACTCCAGATACAGATTTCGAGGATCCAGGTACCACCATAAGAGCAGGGTCATCTGAGTCTTGATCACTTATCTGATTGGTACTGCGACAACTAACTGTTCATACAATTCCCAAATGGTAAGAAGTATTAATCATCAAAATAAACAATATAAAGTGGGATTGAGCAAATATTTGGTGTCATTGAATCACTCCATAAATGAAAAGCCATCCTTTGAACGGGAGGCTGTGCAACTGGTTGTGCCCTTTGACGACATCTAGCGGTGAACCTGTGAATTGCAGGAAATACTATTTTTACCAGGAATGAAGTGGGTTTTTTTTACCATTGAATTGCAGAAACCCTCGTTTTTGTCTGACCAGGAGCACGCTGGTTAAATTCGCCGCCATGCGTAACAGCTCGCAGTCACACAGGGAAAACAGACGGCACAGATAACTTGATTGTTTCCATTCGGGGCTGCTGTTGAACCAGTGCCAGATTTCATTCACGTCCATGCCGAGTGGTTTCTCGTCCGGGCGCGGGTCTGCAGCGCGACGGGGGTAATCCCGCGGGGAAGTGGGTCTCCTCGACCTGGCGTAAGTGAATAAAGTCCCCGACGTGGCCACAGCCAGCACGCCGTGGATGCCCTCGAGCACTCGGGTGTTTCTGCACCGCAACAGCAGCTCCACCAAGAACATCCTCTTGAATTCATCCGACACCTTCCACACACGCCGAGTGGAGGCAGGCGGTGTCGGCGCAAAGGCGCACGACGGACACATCCCGCACATGCCGGGGCACCCCTCTGCCGCACTACTTCCAAACGACGCACTTTTACCTAGTTCAACTGACTTCATTTCCACGACTTCATTTACACGCTGCAGGGTGTCTGTCCTGCTCTCTGTTGGCTGCGTCGTCGCGAAGCAACAATTGTTGTCGTTGTTGTTGTTGTTGTTGGTGGTGGTGGTGGTATTGTTTTACTTTTTGTTTCTTTGGACAACTTCATTCAGCGGGTTGCCAGGCAACAGGTCGGATGCTCCACGTAGTCCCCTTTGTCCTGCTCTCACCAAAAGCCATATATAGTCTATTGTGATACGTTGATTATGTTATATACAAAACATATACAAACTAAAATACGTCAAAGTGGAAACTATTCATGATCAATTAAAGACAAAGTTAAAACAGTGTTATGATTAATTGAAGCAAGTCTGGTATATTTGTAAACAGTGCGCACCAGACTAATGAACTACAATATAATCAGTTGTACTACACTACACTATATTATGTATTATATTATAATACATAATATAGTGTAGTGTAGTATTGTGTATCGTCTATAAAAGAGGTAGTATTTTCAATTCAATTCAATTGAGTTTATTTTGTATAGCCCATTATTACAAAATACAAATTTGTCTCAGAGGGCTTTACAATCTGTACACATACGGCATCCCTGTCCCAGGACCTCACATTATAAGGTGACATTTAATAATATAGTATAACATAATCTATAGTATACTACAGCAATATAACAATGACAGTCAAATGTAATACGGTATAATACAGTATGTGTCAGTGATACAATACATTGTAAATAGTGTGATATAAGTTTGCATCATGTGTAGTTTCTGAATATATACAGCAAAAGAACATATACATTTCTCTCAATTCAACGTCACAACAAAAGTGACTGATGGAAAGAAAAGATGTGCGCCGCCCGGGAATCGAACCCGGGTCGCAAGAATGGGAATCTTGCATGATACCACTACACCAGCGGCGCCCTTGTATGTAGGAGCGACCACATACATTAAGTACTCGGCTGATATCCTACGTCATTGTATTCACCAAAATAAAGGTGGTGTAAAATGTTTAAACGTTACTCTTTGGAGAATTTAGTAGATGAACGGAATACCGTAATTTCAATTTAGCGAACTGACTGCTTTTATTTGGGGGGGAAATAACAGAAGGACGTAAATGTCGACCTTTATGTTGAAAGTGGGATTGATTTGCTTCCGGGGGAAAAACTGCGTCAGTCTCGGATAGTTTGGTTTCAGGTCCAGTCCGAGGCACTAAAACCAGTTCTCAACGGAGATAAACATACAGAGGATTACAGCCGCTCTGGCTGCAGCTACACACTCGTCTAACATAGAAAGTGTGCATTAGGAAAGCATTGCTCCGAGTTATAATGCACGAGAGCGACACAGCAGCTGCTATCTCTTAGCCAGCCATGCTAACGCTGCGTTATTAGCCATGTTGCGTCTCAAGGAGGGTTAGTTCCCACCGACTCGCTCCCAAAGTGTGCACTCATGTCGGGCAAGAGCACCGGGGTGGAGTGGGTCGAGACCACCGAGGAGGTCGTGATGACTGAGGAGTGCTTAAACAACACTCCTGCAGGTATGAGACGTTGACTAGTCTGACATTGGATCTGGTGATGTGACTTGTTTACAAGTATAAGTTTTCCCTAATTGGAGTGTTGTTGTTGTTGTTTTGTTTAGTGATGCCGGTTTTGGAGGGAACAGAAACGCCAATCCAGAAGTTGCTGGACACCGTGGGACATGGAGATAACCCGGAGGCTGACGGTGGCTTCTGTAAGCAAGAGGCACTCTTTATATTCACAGCATCATTGGGCTAAAAAAAAAGTTCTTACATTATCTAAAGAAAGAACATGTCTGCATTCATGTTTGTTTTTATTCCTTTTCAACCTTTTCCCCCCCTCTTCTTTGAATGAAGGTTAAATAGCATAACGTTAAACTACTGTGTATCTTCTTGTTTTCCAGATTGTGAGGAGTGTCTGACTCTCTTCCAGGTGCCGAGCGATCCCGCCAACATCACCGTTGGCCCGTCTTTCATCCTCGACTTCCCAACGAGCACGGGGCTCCCCCAGAGGGCCCTCCTCACGCTGCCCTACGGCCTGATGGTAGGCAGGTCGAGCGTTCCCAACGTGGGCGTTGGGGTCATAAACCACGGGCCGACGGTGTCCCCGGGAATGCATTTTGGACCGTACGAGGGGGACGTGACGACGAGGGAAGACGCCATGGCAAGCGACTTCTCCTGGGAGGTGAGAATGGATGTGATTTGTCCTCTCTAAATATTTCTTATTATGGTTATTTGTTGCTAAATGTGCATATTCTGTTTGGAAAAACACCCTGCAGATTTACAAAGAAAAAGATGAATATGAGTACATTGATGCAGCCAGAGAATCGCACTCAAACTGGATGAGGTAATGTATTAAATTCAGTTTCTCTTTCGGCCTCAGAATTCATTTTTAAGAGTCCTCCACCAGTGTCTTCTCTCTCCTCACGCAGGTACGTCAACTGTGCTCGTAACAAAGACGAGACAAACCTCCTGGCGGTTCAGTACAAAGGCAGCATCCTCTTTCATTGCTGTCGCGCCATACACCCTGGAGACGAGCTCATGGTGTGGCCCAGCGACAAATTTCTGGCCCAGTTCAGTGAAGCTTGGAGGCAGGTGTGGGTGATGAAGTTGAATGCAACAGGTACCGTTTACCAACGACAGTTCCCTCGACACAAAAATGACCTTCAACTAAATAATTCATGTAATTTTAAAAAAAACGCTCATCATCTGTTCTCCCCGTTCTCTCCTAAATTCTAGAGAGTAACTCCACTGCAACATCTCAGATCTTCCCGTGCTCCCACTGCCAGCTGTCCTTCACCACAGAGTCCTTCCTCCAGCGGCACACAGAACACTTCCACATGCAGCCTGCAGGGGGCAGCGCGACACCGGCTGCTGAGGCGTCTCAAGCCGAAGATCCCTCTTCCGACTCGGCTCTCCCTGCGGCCTCCCTGGTGGCGTTTTCTGTGGACCCCGTCGAGTCCAAGACGTGTGGCGATTGCGGGAAGACATTCAAGCAAATACCTCACCTCAGGCGGCACAAGCTCTGCGTCCACTCGAACAAACGGCCCTACTGCTGCCCGCAGTGCCGGCGGTGCTTTACCCAGGCGTCCGGCCTCATCAGACACCAGCTGGTTCACAGGAAGCACGCCGGGATGAACGACGCAGACCTCGTTCCCGATCCGGACCTCTGTGAGACGACGGAGAGCTGGACGTTGAGATCCGAACTCTTCAGCGCTGCAGATCCAGCCATCGCCGAGGAAGCGAAGGACGCGAATGAAAGCGAGAACGCACAAGAAGCTATGGATGTAACCGAGACGGAGAGCACTCCCGCCGGAGAGGCGGAAGCTTCCCGATTCAGTTGTTCGGACTGCGACGGGAGCTTCACGAACGAGGCCAATCTGAGGAAGCACAAGGCGACTGTCCACGAGAGGTTGCGCCCGTACGTCTGCACCGTGTGCCAGAAGTGCTTCGGCCAGTGCAACGACCTGACCCGGCACCTGCAGCATCACCAGAAGCAAAGCAAGAGGGGCAAGAAGGCGAAAGAGGCTCCGGAGGAACCTGCCACCATGCCCTTCAGCTGTGCCGAGTGTTCACAGACGTTCGCCTCGGTGGACGCCCTCCAGCAGCACATAACGGAGCGCCACGCCGAGGAGGAGGAGGAGGAGGCGCCGGAGGCCCCCGTGGAAACCCAAGAGTACGATCGGAGCCGCGATCCAGACTTCAGCCCGCAAACGTCAGCGGCTGAAACGGTCGAGTTAGTCCCAAAACGTCAGAGGCCTCAGAGACTCTGCGCCGGATCAAGAATTTCGGCCATAACCAAGCTCATCGCCCCAAAACGAAGGGCGGCCGCCCGCAAGAAGCCGCCGGCCGACCCCGACGGAAAGCGGCCGAAACGCAAACGGTTCAGCTGCAACCGCTGCAAGCGGACGTACGGGAACCCGGACGACCTCAAGGCGCACAAGTGCCCGGCGAAGCAGCTCAAGTGCGCTCAGTGCGGGGCGACCTTCAGCAAGTCCGGCTTCCTGAAGAGACACGAGCAGGTGGCGCACGAGGACGCCACGTCGTACAGCTGCGACCGCTGCGGCAAAGTCTTCTCCACGACCGGCAACCTCAAGCAGCACCAGAAGAGCAAGACGTGCATGAGGTACCACTGCACGTCGGAGCTCTTCCCGTGCTCCTTCTGCCAGTTCTCCTTCACCATGGAGAGCTACCTTATAAAACACGTCAAGAGGCACCACCCGGTGGAGTATCTGTCTCACTGCGACTCCAACGGCCTCGCGGATCAGCTGGAGGAGGAGGAGGAGGAAGACGGGGAAGAGAAAGAGGAGGAGGACGGGAAAACGTACGTGTGCCCACATTGCGGGAAGAGCTACGCCAGCGGCAAAGCGTTCAAATCCCACACGTGCTTCCGGCAGGTGAAGGTGCTGTACCTGTGCACCGACTGCGGGAAGGGCTTCAGCAACCACTACAGCCTCAAGCAGCACCAGCGGGTGCACACAGGCGAGAAGCCGTACACCTGCCCCCACTGCGGCAAGAGCTTCTCGTACACGGGCCAGCTCAACGTGCACCTCAGGACTCACACCGGGGAGAAGCCGTACCTGTGCACGCACTGCGGCGACAGCTTCCGGCAGTCGGGGGACCTGAAGCGGCACGAGAGGAAGCACACGGGCGTGAGGCCCCACAGCTGCGCCGAGTGCTGCAAGAGCTTCAGCCGCCCGCAGAGCCTCAAGGCCCACCAGATGCTGCACCTGGGGCAGCGGATGTTCAAGTGCACGCAGTGCGGCAAGAGCTTCTCCCGCAGCTATCACCTCAGGAGGCACCACCAGAAGATGCACTTGTAGTCGAGGCGCAGTCGAGGCCTTTTTTTTTTTTTTTTGGAAACGCCGCCGAGGTTTGCACTAAACGGTCCAATTGTTCTGCACGTGCCGTTATTTTTTTAAATTTATTTAAGTTTGTTAAAAGCGTTCCAGAACCAAAAGTGTGGGTTTTCATGTGAAGGATAAGCGCGACACTCGCTGCAATTACCACAAAGAAGTTTGCGCTTGTCAAGTTAATTAAACAAATCCTTATTGTCTCAATGTTCACTTTGAAATAATAAAGACCACCAACGTCACCGTCACTGTTGACCATTTATTCCACAAAACATACAATGCAAAGCATGTGCACTGTACAAGCTTTAATATTATGAAAATACTCATAACCATGCCTGTTTTTTTTCTTCTTCAATTCATTAATCTTATATTTGTTTCTGTAGCCATCCAGATCAATTTTGTTGTTTTTAAATGACAGTAAAACTGCCTTCTGAACATTGCTTTTGTCACTTTTTGTCCCTTTTTAGCTCATATTTCCACCGTGACTATATTATAAATATTAAGTAAAAATTAAAATATTTCAGATTTACCTGAACTATACAAACATACTGGTATGACAGTTGACACAAGTAGACTCAATTTCATTTTAAACTGTGCGTAAATTGAAACGGGCGTAAACCAGGCAGTGTATTCCATGTGTCAAGTGCAGCTGCTGGTTCGAGACACAAGCTTTTTAAAATCGATATCTTTGCTGCTGGTTACGGCTTCCTTTTCACAATCCCAGTCCAGTAATGTTTCTCATCAGTAGTCCTAACTAATACCAGTTACACAAGTCCTTGACAACATCCATTTGGAGGGGAGAGAGAGATCCATTTGTGCAGAGGCTTGTTTCTCTGGTCCGTTTTTTTTTTCTTGTTTTCTTTTTTCCTTTTTTTAAAAAGAAGCGAGAGGTTGAAATCGGAGGGGTTGGACGCTCATTGACGAGTCTTTTGGTGTGTAAAAAATACACAAACACTTTTGCAAAGGTAGGCAGCAGGTGGTTCTCAAGGTTAAGTGGCATGACCCCTACGAAGGTCGGGTTACACTTTATAATATTTCGCAGACGCCTTTAACCCTTGTGTCGCCTTCGGGTCAATTTGACCCGATTCAATGTTTAACCCTCCTGTTACCTTTATATTTACTAACATATTTTACCCTTGAGGTCAATATGACCCCAGCTATTAAAATCTCCAGAAAATTATTAGAATTAATATTGTTTTCCAAGTTTAAGTGTGAGGTACTTTATGTTTGTTTGTTGACTCCCGAAAGAACACCGACATTAAACATTGAATCGGGTCAAATTGACCCGAAGGCGACAGGAGGGTTAAAACATAGTTTCCCGTTTCTTCCTCTGTTCCAGTGAAGCACCTTGTTGATGTCTTCTTCAGTGCAATCTCCATCCAATTCACATCACATAAAATATACAACGACCCTCAATCTCATTAGTTTATATTATGTTAAATGTTATACACATTAAAAAATGTACAAACCAAACTGATTGTTAAACCACACAGTATCACATCTGTACAAAAAGAAAACGACAACAACAAAATGTCACAAAACGAGGCAAAAGAAAGAAAGGGAGTTTTTTTTTTTGGCAATTAAAAGCAACAGCCTGCTCTGTAACAAAAACACAAATGAAGGGATTAAATACTGGAAAGGAACAGCACATCTAGAGCTCAACAGAGTCTGTATTTGTGATGATAAAACCGTTCTTCACAATCCCATTAATGGTAACAGAAAAACATGATTAAAAGGGTTAAGTGGCTGGAACCAAGCTCGAGGAAATACCCTGCAGGTCAAGAACAATAACACCGTCTTCGCAGCGGACGAAAGGCTTTTCATTTTTATAAAGGATCAGATTTTAGCTCCTCCACGCGGCACTCTAGGTCAGCCACCTGGAGGAGAGAGAGAGAGAGAGATGCAGTTAATTACATTAATATGGTTGGATCGGTCAGAAAATACCTTGTCTGATATTAAAAGTAAATGTGAAGTTGCCTCAAATTGTTGGCAAACCACACACACACACACACACACACACACTTCATGATTATATGAGTTGGCCAGAGATCGGGTCCTTAAAAGTGATTCATCTGTGCTCACGGAAGAACTCATGATGAATAAAATATAGTGCCTTTTGATATTCCTTTGAATAGGCAAATGGTTAAATTGTCAGTAACAATGAATAAAAAAAGATTATTCTTTTAAAGTTTATATAGAATAAGCACTTGATTTAGTTGTATACAGAAAAAAGAATCTGTTAAATTACTTCTTTTCTGAGCTATTTAGTTTTTTATATTCTGACATCGCTGGGTATGTTGCTGCTGTCAAAGTGTCACGTCTGTGATCACATGATGAGAGGATGACGTGTAACAGAGCTCGTTTACACACTGAATATGTCACAAATGTGTATGTATGTATATATATATATATATATATATATATATAGACATGTATGACTCATCCGGCATGTCTCATTCTGCATGGACAAAAGTCGTCTGCATTCTTGCACATATTTCTTCTCACAGTCTCCACAGATCTGTAATGTGTGAAACAGAATTATATAAAATCCTTTTTTTTAAATGCTCTCTTTTGTTTGTATGAAGGCCACAAGACTCTGCAGTTTTGAGCCAAATTGTTCTCGTGACTGATGATGACAAAAAAGAACAAAGCCTCAAACTAAATAATTAAAAAGTACCGGCCAGCCTTGATGACGGTTCAGTAAAAAAAAAAACGAGTCAAACTGCTGCCCTCTGTGATGCCTTACAATGCCGTATGTGCCTTACGATGCCTTACGATGCCTTACGATGCCATACGATGCCTTACGATGTCTCCCCCCCCCTTACCTGCTCCTGGAGTTGCCCAGACTCCTCTTTGAGAAGAGAGGCCTCAGCTCCTACTTGTGCACAGCGCTGGTCCTCCTTCTTCAGGTACTCGATCTCCCTGTTGACGGACGCAGAGTGTCAGACCGTGCAACCCAGCTGTGACCAATGAAACAACCTCTCCGAGCGCCCTCTATCCAATGCCGCCTCACTTCTGCTGGTACTCCTTGATCAGGCGCTTGGCTTTGCTGTACTTGCGCTCCAGGGCCTGATACTGGGACTGCGTCTCCTTCAGGTGCTCGTCCACCGCCTGGCACAGGCTCTGAGCCTCCATCCAGTAACCCTCCAGCTTGTCCATGCGCTCTTTGTTCTCCTGCAGCGTCTGCTCCAGCTGGGCCTTATCCATACGCCAGCGCTGCTTCTCCTGCTCCGCGTGGTGCAGCTGGAGAGGCGGGGCGGCGTTTTAAATGACGACAAATGATCAATACTTCATCTCACAAAAGGAGACATACTTTATTAAATACAATAACATTTAATCCTACCTTTCTTTTCAGCTGTTGGATCTCGGCTTGGGTCACAGCATGCTTTATTTGGAGCTTTACAGCACAGAGAGATGAGAATTTTAATTACCGTCGGGCACGTGAGAGGAAACAAGCGGTGATTAGATAGAGAAATGCTCCAATTGAGGAGTTCACTTCTCACCTCTTTGTATTTATGTGCCAGTTTCTCCGGGTCCGTCTCAAGGGGCGACATGTCCTCGTTCTCCACCAAGTCAAACACCTCGATGGCGCTGGGATACGGCGGACTGGCCTCCTCATCCTCGTCTTCTTCCTCGTCTGTGCCGTATTCACCGCCCTGCGGGGGACGAGGTGAGGTTAGGAGCCCGTTCGTGCGGTCCGAAGAGGCTGCGCTACGTTAAAGGGCCAGTTCGCCTACATTTTAAACATCGCACCTCGCCTGCTGAATTTTGTGAAGATAATTTGTTCAAACATCAATCGTGTTTGACATTTTTTACTTTTCAGGAGGAACTTAGTTTGGAATTTGGGGATTTCAAACACTTGTGCACATATATTGATACATATTTGGAGGAAATATCACATAAAACCGGAAAACCAAGTTATATAGTGATTTGGTGGCGTCTTTAGAATGACGTGTATTTGCTGTGACACCTAACGGCCACTAGATGGCGCAGAACTCCCTGGAGCAGACTCTGCCTTCCATTATACAACCTCGTGCTTTTCAAGAACCACTTCCCATCATGAATGGGGCAACTTCCTCTCTATTGTTATAATGAAACCACAAGCGTAGTTTCTTGTTTTTGCTCTGTGTACGTAAAACTAAAAACTAGAGAACATCTGAGACACGTGCGATTAACAAAGCAAAGGACATCCGAGGGCAACGCAGCTGACCCTGAGCTTATCGTTTGATCAGAACTGATACCACGCGCTGGACACAATAGCGGTGCACCCACGGCCCAGTCACACCAGAGAGGGTCACTTCTGTTCAGAATCCTAAAGGGGAACCGAGGACCATTCATTTGTTTAAGGAAGTATTTTGTGCCACAACAGGATGAAAATGTCTTCCACTTTAAAGCTATTTTGTGATGTTTTTGTTTTACTATTGTATTACTTGAAGACTTTAAATGTTGATGAATACATTCAGATTTTCTTCTACAAAACAGAGAATTGCAGAGGGTCGACAGGAGTCAGAGAATTACATTATAATGTGTTTTTAATACTTTTTAAAGAAATATTTTAATGAAATTTCAGACAAACTTTCAGACAAATCCTCTTTTTTTCAAATGTAAATAAGCATAGCAGAAAAGTGCTACAGATTTGGTCTCATAGAGCGGACACTTTTCAGATAAATATGACAAGTGTGTTATATGTTGACTCTGCTGCAGCAGAATTTTACTCATTTTAACAGAAACAGTTGATCATTTAAAAACCATACCATAATAAAATTAGAATTTAAGAGAGTTTGAGACTTTTTAAGGACGTGCAGACACGCTGAAAGGGATTCTCTCCAAATATTGATGAAACAAGTTTAGTATTTTCATTCTCTTGTAGCCTGAATCTGCTATTTAATAAATTTGAGCTTAGATTAGATTACTTTATTGATCATTAAGGGGACATTTCTTGAAGCAGCAGCAAACATGTTTACAAATATACAATACAATAAAGTAAAATAGCAGGGAATATTACATTTAACTTAATTTTAAGTGTGTTGTATGTGCATGTGCAAGTGTGCATGCACCTTCACTTCTGCCCTGTGCATGTGCTGTTTCGTCAGATCACCCCGGATCCGACGCCAACACTCCTGGTGTCACAGGGTTCCTTAATAAAAGCCTCACCTCTTGCTCGTCCATGTACTGGTTGTAGCGCTGCTCCATCATCTCCCTCTGCCAGCGCTCCTGCTCCAGGGTCTGCTGGATCAGCTGGGCCACCTCGCTCTGCTCTCCCGGCTTTTCTCGCCGATCACGAAACTGCGTTTGAAAAAATATCATGAACCGAATTATTAGTGGCCAGCTGAACTGAATTAGTCCTTCTTGTGATTTTATATATATATATATATACACATATATACACATATATATATTGGTTTACTCTAGTCCAGTGTTTTTCAAACTTTTCAAGCTCCGGCACATTTTTTTACAATAAAAAAATCCCGTGGTACACCAACACCAAAACAATTCCAAAATGTCAGTTCAGAGTCTGCATTCTTCTTTTTAAATATTTTCTCCATCGCCGTTCTTCACCACAGCGTCTCCAGTGCATCATTTAATTCTACTATCTTAAATCTTCAAGTAATTACTGCGTTACCTACCGCCACGGAAGAGTATTTAATTACTAGGCCAGCCGCTATATTACTGTTTACTATTGCTCAGACACTCAACAATGGCAAATTATTTGCGACAACTAAATAACATATCTTTTGGACCGATTAAGTGAAATTGGACATTTCCCCACGACACACCTGGCGATCTCTTACGGCAAACTGGTGTGCCGCGGCACAGTGGTTGAAAATCACTGCTTTAGTCCATTCAGGAGCACGGACACCGGCTCGACATGGACCACGGCTGTGGTTTTCATATCCAATAAAACCTCTTGAGGTGAAGAAGTTGATTGTATTAATGTAGTCAGGAATGTGCTGGCTCTCTGATGACGCGTCTTCCTGTTTGGAGCTGAACAAAGGCGGTCTCTGTGGGGTTTGGCCTCTTCTATGATTCAAATCAAACCCTGCCTCTCCTTCAGCTCAGTGTAAAGTTCATGATAGTCACTTCATGTTCCCTGATTGAGGCTCACAAGTCCATGCCAATTACAGCCACCGTGTGCAGTGAACGGGAATAAAAACACTGTAAATCACGACGAAGCCATGGACGATTATCAAGCCGGCCGCCTTTTAAATACCTGCGATACGAAAGGGTAATTAAATGCCCATAAACGCACTTCCTTCCCCCGATCTATTTGTTTGCCTGATGTCGTTTTTTTATGAATAGGTCTGAACTCTAGTGCCCATCACTGCAGCGGATCCATAATGCATGAGCAGTATGTGGAGGTCTCTTCACAAGTCACACCACACTAACAATCTCCCTCCCACCCCTGCCAGCCCAAACCCTGAATTATGAATGAGCTTAAATTACAAAAGAGGCACGTCAGCTCCACCAAAACTCCAAAGAGCTCGGCTACACGCATCCCACTCGCATTTCAGAAGTATAATTTTAATGCCAAGTGTATTTGTTCCTGATAACAGTATTTTACGTGGTTCTCGGGAAGCATCAGAGAGCAGCTTTGCAACACTGAAGGGTGTAATCATGACCCCGCGAGAGTCGAGATATAAATCTTCAGTCTGCTGAGCTGAGGGAGCAGGATGTGGTCGATGTCGGTCCAGACTGGCGGCGTGTATTTACCAAGAGGAAACCGTCTCCTCAAGCAAGAATGCAGATGTCACAGCGAAGCGGTGGCAAGTGTAGCAAGACGAAGGTCCTGGACACCGCGGAGGCACAAAGTGCGACGGCTACGGTAGAAATACGCTCACTAGGAGCACAGCGGGGCGTTGAGGTCAATGACATCAGCTAGCTAGCATGCTAACATGTTGACGTTTGGCAGGTAATGTTTACCATGTTCACAAGTGCAAGATTACGCTATATTCATTTTGCTTTAACGCTCCCCCAGGCGGCCCTTTCTGAAAGGAGCTGAAGCCGCCATTGACAAAACAGTCATTTTTTGTTGTAAATATAGCAAAGTGGGTGCTTTAGATAAACACAAGCAGACTCTGGTACTTTATACAATCCCACAAATAAATTTAAAAAATCCTAAACATCCCTTTACATTTTTGAAAGTATTTTTGCTTGAATCAAAGCACGACAACATTTGTAATCTAATGTTGGCGCTAAATGACCTATGAAGTGCATTGTCTTAACAAACAGATGTCGAGTTGAGTTAATATCGTGGTGGTAGAATTGAAAAACCGGCATTTCCATCCCACTGTTATCGCTCACTAACTCTACAGTGGCGTTGGATGATTTGTTTTTCTGGGCCTGAAAGCGCATCAAAGCAACTGTAAAAAATAAATAAATAAAGACTATTCAGAGAAACTCTTACTTGACAGTTCCTAAGGTGTTCCTGAGTACGGAGGCAGCAAAGTTCTGGGTGACTCCCACCAAACTGGTCCCGTCCACCTCCACAATCAGATCGTTCACCTGGATCCTGGAGGAGGTAGTGAGGAGAGACGTTCAGCACTCACAAGTCATGGCTCCATTGTGGACTTATCATCGTTTTGACACTGAAGCCCACAAAACCCACACTCCATTTAGAAGTCCGCAGTCTTGGCAGCGAGACCCATCTGCAGTTGCCAGGAATCGGAGAGACAAGTGGGGCACTGAAGCATCCATTCTCGGAAGTACAGCTAAAACTACTCACCTCAGTTTGACACATGGTTCAAAACGAGATAAAAAGGCCTTTTCAGTTCTCATGTGTCTTTGCCAGAAGAATAATCAGGATAATCCGATTTACCATGAACTAACATACCTGGTATCCCTGTGTGCTGCTCCTCCATCCGTGACCGTCTTGACAAAGATGCCCAACTTCTCCAGGCCCATGTCGGCCCCAGCGCCCATCCCGATGATACTGATGCCCAGGCCCTCGCCGTCTGAAGGAGAGTGGGGAAACAGCTGTTACCGTGCTGTCACTGTCATGTAAGTTTTAACAGCTCTCGGTCAGATTGATGTGTTATGCCGTCATGATACAACTCTCAGTGGGGGGGGAAAGCGCGCCTTCGATTCCATGTCCATGTCCTTGTGCTCGGGATCTATTTGGGTGAGTAAGTGAGTAAAGGAGCAGTGCTCTTCTCTTTGCCTTCATCACAGGCGTGAAAAATACAGATTTATTGTAGTTTAATTGTCGACATAGTGATGTTTATATTTAGTGTTACTCACCAAAATGCATTGTGTGTGTGTGTACTTGAGGCTGGTACAATGCACTTTCTCCCTAATGAAAGATTGTGTTGTTTACATCCATGATTGCTCGCTCGCCGTGACTGCTTTGTCGGCTCAGTACTGCATTTCTTTCCACACTACTGCCAACAGCTGTCAATTAGCGGGATAACACGAAAAGGGTAGCAGGAGTGTCCGTGGCAACACTTTGGCTGCATGATGGCAGCGCGGCTCATCGTCAAAAACTACACAGAGCATCGTTCAGCGATCCTCCGTTGCAAGTGGAAACATCCTAATTTACTCATCAAATCAGCCAACTGGAGGCTGATTTAAGACGAGGTGTTTTATTTGCACTTTCTTTGCACATTAAAAGCAATGTGTAGGCCTATGTTGCTGTAATGGATTTATGTTTGTAATTTTAAAAAATGCCTGCACACGCTTCTTTGCATCCTTAGGATTTTAGAAATAATAACAACACTATTTCAGTTAACCTCTTCAAATGTAAAGTGAAAGTTACATAAGTGATAAACACCCAGATTTCCTGCCTGTTGTGTATATTTTTCTCCACTCTTCCCCCCCCCCCCCCCTGCTTATGCCTATTTTGTAATCTTTGATTAATCTCCTTCTGGATTCATTTAGTTTTATAATATAGAAAACAAATCATTTAGAACACAGTCACATACTGTATGGTATCCTGTGGTACCTGCACTGTTCACAATTCTAAATATAGTCGTCTATGAATACATTAATGCACTTTAATGTTGAAGGGATGTTGAGGGAAGTGTGGCTCCCTCGAGGAAACCGGGATGTTGGCAGAAAGCAGTCGATGGGCACTGAAGGCCTTTTTACATCAGTAATTAAGAATGTTTTTTTCAAATGTTTTTTTATCTGCTGTCAAAGAGAGACAGAAAGCACAGATTAAACTGTCCGGTGGGTAGTTCGTCAAAATTAATTCTCAAATACCTTTCTGTGAATGTGAAATTCCTGGTTCTCATTTTTGCTTCCATTTGTATGCAAACCACCCACCCGGTGACCCATGCGGGTTGAATTAAATGCTTTGATTTCTTCAAATACCGTGCACATAAAAGACAACGTTGTCATGTTCTGTACCTTTCTCCAGCTCCACGGGGAACAGGTCCAGCCTCTCCACCCTCTTCTCCAGCTCGTACTCTGCAGACGCTGCCATGGGATCCACGTCTTCATTGCGCCGGTCGTAGTCCTCGTTGGGGTAGGTGGAAAACACCTGGAAGGAGGAACAGAGACACTTGAACCTCTTTGCTCAAGACTATGGAAGGCAGTGTCATTTAGTTTTTTTGCAGAGTAATCTGTCAAATATGAAGCTATCACTAGGAGATGATTAGCTTAGCTTAGCACAAAGAGGAAACAGCTAGCCTCTGTCCAAAGGTTTAAAACCCGTCCCTAACAGAACCTTAAAAGGTTGTTGATTAACAAATGTCATCTGCTCAGAAACTTAAGTGTGAAAGCAAGTATTTGTGGTTTAGACAGAAGCTGGCTAGCTGTTTCCCCCTGTTTCCAGTCTTTGTGCTAAGCTACGCTAATTATATTCAACATAGGAAATGTCAAACTATTCCTTAAAATGAGTCCCCTCTCTGGTGATAACGGATCCTCTCTGTGGTGCTGCTTGCTGCATCTAAAGGTCAGCGAGTGTTGGCCCAGATCAACGTGTGAGATTCTGCTACTTAGAAACTGGAGATGACGCTTCTTTTTTCTTTACAGCCATTGTGGCTTATGACCGTGTTATGCTACTACAGTCGTTATTCTAGCATGCACTCCAAGTATAGTAACTGCTCATGAAAACAGAAAATAAACCACTTCCTGTGCACCCTGGGGAGCGTGGTAAATGTTGAATCACTTGTGTGCCAGTGTGTTTCAACAGGTGCAAAGAGAGTAAATTGTGGGTTCACCAAAAACAAATCCACAGTAAACTAAACTGCAATGTTTCTTTCAGAACTCCTGTCCATATATTAAATCCAGTTTTTCTCAGTTTAGTGCCTTTAATATGTGTATTCTTTTACGCTAATACAAATGGAAAGATTGAAATGATAATAATAATGGGAGTGGGGGGGGGGGTCCGAAGAAATGTTATAATATTCTAGATATCATCACCAAACGCCTGTAGAGATGTATGCAGCTGGGACAGACAGACTGGATACATGGTTATAATAAAATAAAAAAACTGACTGCCGGTGTAAATGCGCACATAATGCAATTTGAAAGTATCGACCACTTTGTGTCCACGAGGCCCCCGAGCTGGTAAAGTGTATCAAACACAGCCGATCACAACCGCTGAAGTTGCTCTCAATAAGACAGAGAGAGGCCTCTGTCTTCCCACATTCACTCTGGGCCACCAGCACGACAGTTTACATAACCACATCCAGCATGCTAATGGAGGCCTTCTGCAGCTGCTACACACACACACACACACACACACACACACCAAGAGTCTTCCAAGACGATTATGCATGCACCACACTGCATGCTCCACTAGCTCCACCAGTTCAGTGCCAGACCTTCTCTTCTCACACATTCTTTCATTTATTCTAACTCCATTCTCAACTTTTTTTCTCACAAGTTCCCTGTGAAGCGACATTTTAACACGTTTCTTCTTCTTCTTCTTCTTCTTCTTCTTCTTCGTTTACTTTCTCTCACTTCTCTCTCTCTCCGCTGTTTTGTTCATCCATCTGTGTTACAAAGTAGAGGCTCGTAGCTTCGATGCTAACCCTTTAGTCATATGGGCTCCGTCTCCCTGGCAACCCCACAGTAAAGAGGCTGTCAGTATTGACAGTGCCTTTGAAATGTAAGCAGCTACCTCCTCTCTCTGTCTTCAGTATCATTGCATTTTCATGCCTCATTGACTACTGTACAGGCCTCTCCTTCTCCTTCAAAGCCATTGAATCATTAATATGCTCTGAATGTCGTATTTGGATGTTTAAACTGACGGACTATTTGATTTAAAAAAAAGATGAGTTATTTATTCATTTATATCAACTATTGATCAGACGAAACAAGCAAGTTGAGTGAGTGCTGGATCTGGAAAACATTTTACAGACTGAACAATTAAACTGTGACGTATCTATGATGCAAAATATAATTAGGTACAGTAGTGTTTTAAGTCACACTATATATTAAGTCAAATTTAACCCGCCCATCCTGCAGATGACAGAGAGCGTGGGAGCAGCTCTGATGGCTTTTGATCTAGGTTACCTTCGTATTTAGAGGGATTAGCAGAATGTGGATTACAGACACACAAAATAAACTGTTTGCCTCCTTAGTAACGGGACATAAAACAACAACAGTGCAGCCTACGTGCCCATTGTGGCGCTGTCACGTGGCCCTGACTTTAGAGATCAAGAGCTGGTGACTTGTGGTGCCCTCATTTTACACCCACGATGCTAAAGAAGATCAAACACGAAGGTTCAGCAGCGTTTAACATGGCACTGGGAAAACAACAAAAACACACACACACACACAGCCAGGATCGGATGTGTGCCGTGACCTGCAGCCTTGGGCAAGTTCAGGACTCGTGTGGCGATGCAGGCGAGGCTACAATCCAACCCTCTCGGATACTGAATGAACAATTTCCCTTCCCTCCCACACAGGGCAGAAAGACGATGGGGATCCTGCACGATGCGACCTCTCAACACGACCTCACCCAAGTGTGAGGATGAGGAGTCTTTGAAAGACAAACATTGGGATTAAAGGCAGGGTGATGGGGGTGGGTGGGCAGGGCGGGAGGAGGACGCTGTTCCAGTTGTGGCAGATAGGAGGTCAGAGAAGCCAACAGATGGACAGGAAACTCCCTCCCTCTCTCTCTCCCTCCCTCCCTCTCTCCCTCCCTCTGCTATCGGCCTCCTGGGATGTCCTACAAAAGCTCTGTGGGCAGTAAGCTAAGACACTCACCAGCTTGTGTTTGTGTCTGCCTCGAGAACCCACTTGGGACTGCAAAGGGTAATAAAAATAACCAGTCACAACTACCCTTTTGACAACATCGTGACAGAGACGTGGCCAAATGATAGAGCTGCTCTGGAGGCTCCCCTGCAGTGTGGTTACATCTCGACCGCCTTCTGGCTACAATGCGATGCGTGTCACACTGTGGTGGTTTTAACTGTGGGAGTCGGTGCCCTCCCTGCCCCCGCTGCCCACATCTGCATGTCAACTTCTTTCCCTCTTCACTCTCCAAAATAACAGATCTAATTTTGGATTCAGCCAATGGGATGTGTGGAGGCGGTGCCATTGTTTTTTTTACAACAGAAATAGCGCGTTTCCACTCTCCACATTCTGTAGCGGCCGACTTTCCATCATTCGCATTGCTCATAGCGCAACGGCTATTATTTCAACCTGTTTGGCTGCCACTCTCCGTTTCTACCTTAAACACGATTAGCGTGCACAATGTGAGGTGTGGCGCTTCGTTGATGCAATTATTCCACTTTTCTTGGGGTCAGAATACTTGCGGGACGCTTTATGAAGCCGTCAAAGTTAACCATAGGCAGACCAGAAGAAGCACTTTTCCACTTAACAGTTTAATTGCATCATTATGAATTGCTCTCCCAACCGCCGGAGGTCCAGAAGTGGCAGGTAATTGCTTCTAAACCCTCCTTAAATTGAGAGTTAATCCAGATCCCAGATGTGCAACATGCACATAGAAAATAAGGATGTGGTCCTGGCTGCCGTAGCCCTGAACGACTCCTCCAGCCAATGAAATGGATATCGTAGGTTTGTCATGGTAACGGTTGCATGGCACCAGAGTCTGTGACTTTTTGGCAGGCCAGCCGTTGGTCAGCAGTCAAGTTTAGGCTTAGCGCTCGCTGACCCCGAGGAGAAACACGGCAGCATGAGAATAAAGCCAGCGGCTGGGGACTGAAGAGGACCGAGGGTACAGAAACTATAGAACTACATTATTATTATTCGTAGTAGTAGTATTATTTATCTGCATTCTATATATACACACATAAACAAATGGTTACATCTAGTGCAGTGAGTCCCTACCCTCCGTACAACCCTTATAAAGTATTTGATTGATTTAACTGTATTTTATATATTTTTCCAGATTTAATATCCAATATATTTACATGTCATATTGCTTTGCACAGTCACAATCATATAACCAGATCTAGGAAATCATATGATTCAACAATATGCATTTGGTATTTAATACAATACAATATTATTTAGCATAGTTATTTGTATTTATACCATCTTAACTGCAACATTTTGTATTGTGTTGCTGCCAATTTAAAGGATAGGGCTGATGATGTCCTGTATGTTTCCTATTGCCAACAAATCCAGTGAAAGATTAACACATAACCAAAAGCCTTATAGTATCTAGTTTATCTCCCTGTGTCGTAAACCTCTGTTATCGTCCAAAAGCATTTAAAAACTCATGAGTGAGCCACACCAGGTGACATGTTCCTTCATTACGCTGCAAGCAGACAATCCAATACAATTTTGCAATACAATTTTTAGCACAAAAGAAATGCAATATTTACTCAAGCTTCAGTAACGTTTGCCACAAACTACAATGTCCAGTTGTTACAGGGAATAATTTGGTATTTTTCAGAATTATTATTATTATTATACTTATTATTATTATTAATCATATAAAACTGTATCTTTGCAACTAGTTCCAATAGGAACAATTGGGCTTGAGTGCCACAGACAGGCTGGATTGTTTACATCAGCTTTATATTATATTAACTAGAGAACTTGAAAGACTTGTTGTTCTTCTTTTTTTTTTAAGTTGGAAATGTTGGAAAAGACAGAACAACACTGAGACAACGAGGAATCGGAGCGAGGTGGCACCCACCACCACTGCAGCAGGGCCAAGGGGGGGAGAGTGACCTTGCTGATAATCTGTCTGTCTCTCAGCCTCCTGGCTGTGAGTAATGCCCCGTATGAAATACTGCAGTCTAAGGAGTCAACAGTTTGAGGATAACTCGACATATGGTGATGCATTGACTCTCCCTGGGCGATCCCTCCTGGTCTGACCTGAGTGGTAAACACAAACCACTGTAGGTTGCGTTTTTTTGGGCGCTCTCCATTTTGCAATTTATGGGAGAAGACTTTAAAAAAATGCAATTTCTCCTCCTGCGTGTGTCAAGTCCAACACGCTCAGTTTATTATAATATGAGAACAGTTTGTTTGTGTTAATGATACAGTGTGAAACTAAATCATAGGTGTTCTTGGAGCAGGCTGGGAGGACTTGCGTAGGCAGCAGAAATCCACAGGAAAGTGTGTGTGTGTGTGTGTGTGTGTGTGTGATGGGAGATAAACAAAAATATTAAAGTGTAATAGTAGACTAGATGATGACTTAGCAAGGTGATTCTGGAGCATGAAGAGTAAATCTGATTATTTTGTTTTTGTGGTGCACACAGCGCAAATCCTGTGGAGATTATCTTATTTTACGCTTCTTTTTTAAGAATAGGATAGACAATTTGTTTTAAATCACAGGAGGCTACATCATGGACTGCAAAATAACTAGAAGAAGAAAAAAACAAGAGAAACCGAATTAATGAGACCTAGTGAGGCAACTTCCTCCTGGAGAACGAGGCAAGTCTGCGACGATAACAATGCTGCTATTTTTACAAACAGTCGGTGAGGGGTGACAAAGAGCGAAAGGGAAAAAGGAGGGAGCGAGAGAAAGAGTGTCGGGAGGAGCAAAACAAAGGCTTGAGTGTGAACCCGAAGCAGAAGATAACTTGATTAAATATGTGCACGTCTGTCTGATGTACAAAATCATACATGGATTGACCTCTCCTCCTCTCAAACAATTTGTCACCACACGAACTGGATATCGGCTCACAAGAGGTGCAGCAAGAGGGGATTGTATCGTCCCTCTCAGGAAAAGTGCTTTTAGTCATGCTGCTTTCTCAGTACAAGCAGCAGTTGACTGGAACTGCATTCCAGTATCTATCAGAGAGCTACAATCATTCAACTCTTTTAAAGCAGAAACAAAGAAATGGTACATTACTACCCAGCTCTGTCAGCACTAGACTGTAACTACCTCCTCCATCTGTCCAGGTTGGACTTTCATTTTGTCTGTCTGTCAGTTGTTGTCTGTCTGTTGTCCGGTCTCTGTATGTCTTGACTTGCTGGTTTACTCAACCTGCGTGTCTTCACTTGTCGTTCACCTGTTTACAGTTGTATGTCACATTTAGTCTGTAAGCTTTTATGTTGTATCTCTGACATTATGTTTTTATTCTGTCCATTTTAACATTGTTCTCCCCTATTTTATTTGCTTTATCTGTAGATTGTATTTGCAATCTTATGTTTTTAGGTTTGTTCTTAACATCAGCAACATTGGGACTACAGATGAAAAATAGCCTCTTGGCTAACTCTGGCACATTTACTGCAATGTTTTTATCAATGTGCACTGTCCCTTATTAAATAAACCATTTAAATAAAGTGCTATTTTCTCCGCCAGTGTGAGAGGAGGCAGACAGACAGGCAGACAGACAGGCAGACAGACAGGCAGACAGACAGGCAGACAGACAGGCAGACAGGCAGACAGACAGGCAGACAGACAGGCAGACAGACAGGCAGACAGAGAGGCAGACAGTTAGGCCGACAGGTAGGCAGAAAGACAGGACAGTGTGGTATAATACAGGGACAAAGTAAAAGGCACGCGTCCAGATGTCCAACAACAACAACACCTCATTGTGCCCAAAAATATGTTGCGCAGGGGGAAATATGCAGTAAAAATGGGCACTTCCTGTTTGGAGGAGAAACCAACTGACACTGTGACTTTAGAGCTGGCAGTTATACAGTCACATGACATTTGAGCAACATAATAATGCCCATCCCATTTGACCTCAATGCCCCCCCCCCCCCATCTCAACTCTCATCCAACCCTGCATAAATCTCCATAACAAAGGCCAGTGTGAACGAACTCAGTGGGAGGTTATTCTCCGCTGACGGCTGCAGGCACACAACCAGATTCAGCCTTTGTTTTTCATCAAAGCTCACGAGTTATGACTTCTTTAAAAAAACAACGGCATGAATAATGCTTCCTCCTGCTATCCATCTTTGATCTCACGAGGATAAACTAAAGTGATGGACGTCTGCTTTTGTCTATTTCTGCCTACTTTACAACTGTGTGATGGACGTTTGCTTCCATCCAGGGTGGGTGGATATTGGAGCCTAACATTGGCTTCCCAATTGGCTCAAACACATTCAAAGAAATTGCTGCACATAAAGACTTCATAAGCTACATTTCTTACCAGTTTAAAATACTGTATTGGTGTTGATATTATGGAGAGGGAGAGACATTATTTAAAATGTAAACATTGTGTGTGTCCTTAAGACCAAACCTGAATTAACTTTAAATATGAGCTGTAGAATTGATATACTTATTTACATCCGTTTCTCCCCCTCAGCCTCCGTACATTCCTTGTGTTACCGCTCGCGTGAGAGAAGAACAAGAAAACATATTTAAAATTCAAGAGATATCAAAACAGAACCGTTTGTTCTTTTTGTTGCATCCAGTGTGATGCTGTAATGGTCCCAGTGTGTGTGTGTGTGTGTGGGGGGGGGGGGGGGGCTATATAGATAGCTGGTAAATAAATAGGTAAATAAAAATAGCTTTAAACCCTCAAAGTGAAAATGAAAGGCTAGCTGTTTCCCCCCGTTTCCAGTCATTGTGCTAAGCTAAGCTAGCCGGCTTATGCCTGCAGCTTCATATTGACAATACAGTTGTCTCAATCTTCTCATCTAAAAGCAAATAAGCATATATAGCAACATGTTGAACTGCCTATTTAAAGTGTACAGCTCTGTGTGAGGGATTGTTGCTAAAAGTGTTTACGTCAAAGGTTTGTGTTTGAAATTTAAAAAACAGGAACTGTCGAATAATATTGAAAAATCGAGCTCGAGTGACTCGCCGAAGATGGCAAGAGCGACGTTCGACTTGACCCCTCGTGGTGTGGCACGGGAGCCCTTCGTCGCTGACATGTCTTTCTGCGTGAGGGAGTGTGTGCGATGTGCAGCGTCCGAGCCAACTTCGGCTGGCAGAGTCTGTACGAGGCAGAGCAGCGAGTCTGAGCTGGAGAGGATTTCTGATGCTCCTCTCCAGATCATTACACAACCCCCAGACACAGAGAGACACTTTAAATCAACCCTACCGCTCCTCCTCCTACTCCTCCTCTCACTGATCCACGAGTGTTTCTTTTCTCACGTCCTCCCTCTCTTTCTCTCTCACACACACACACACACACACACGCAAAAACACTCCATTCCTCACCCAGCTCCCAATAGACTGTCCGCCGACCTCTCATTGGCCACGGCGGCGGCAGCAGCAGCATCAGCAGCATCCACTTCTCTAAAAACAGGACTAATTATCCAGGCCTCTTTGTTCCTCCTCCCCCGGCAATTATTTACAGAAGTGGCTCCCACTGCGTTTCAGATCATTATCTGCATCGCAGATCATTTCGGGGCCCCGATGTCAGCTGCACAGGAGGAATGCAGGACCGACCATTAGCAACTGGCTACTGTGGAAGGGCTGGGGGGGGTAGTAGTGTGTGCAAAGCCCCGTGTTGAAACAGGGTAAAAATCAAAATGTCAGCATCATTCCGACACCGGCAGACGCTGAGTGACTTCAATAAAGCAGCTGGCAGTGGTGCTGACGGTGTCTGTAGCACGGTAGATAAGCATTAAGGTCGAAATGAACTCGCCTCTCAACAGATCCCACTACATGGACACAATCACACATCAGCAGCTCGGTCTAATTGGACAACGCTCTGTGTGCACTACCTTCAGTTTCATGTGAACTCCATGAGTTCTTCGCCTGGGCATTTCCTCACCTTGATGGCCTCTGTGCTGAAGTGGATCTTCCTGGAGGGGGGCGGGTCCTCCTCCACAGGCAGCCCGGAGATCTCCACACAGCTGGACTCGGTTTCATAGCTGTCATCGACCTCTTCTTCCTCCTCGTCCACCTGGCTTCCTCCAAAGTCCTCCCCCACCGCGCTGTAGGTACTGATATCCACAGAGTCGCGCCCCGACTGGTCTTCTCTGAGAGTCCGGTCTTGTTTGTCCACAGCATCCCTGGCCACCGCGCCACCCTTTGGAGAGCTCTGCTTCTGGGCAGCGGCGTCTCCGTTCTCCACAGAGACGTGGATGTCACCTTGCAGTGTTGTGCTGTTGGGGCCCTTGGCCCCGTAGCGTTCCTCGGGTTTGACCTCAACGCCTGCGTCGGACACTGTCTTTTCTCGCTGCTCGTGTGGCTCTCCTGCGGTGCTGTGAAGTTCAGTGTCCGGCGGGCTTTGACCCCCATTACAGCTTTCAGATGGAGGAGTCATCCTCCCCCTGGGGCCCCTCGGAGGCCCCTCGAGGCCCATCGGATTTCTGATATCTTCCTCCGGGTTGCCCGCTGCAAAGGCACAAACCCTCTTTGTGATTATTTTCGAGTTCAACACACCCACCTTGGCGCTGACCCCCCGGGAGGGGAGCGGCGGGGTAGAGGAGAGGCGGTGGAGGTTGTTCCGGAGTTCGGCCGCCCGTTCGAACACGGCGCTGAGCTGGCTGACCGTCGGGGACACGGCCTCGCAGGCGTCCAGGCTGTCCAGGGACTCTGTGCTGCCGTTGAAACGAGCCATCACGTCCAACCTGCCATCCTGGAAGCCTGAGGCCTTGTCGGTCTTCAGCAGGACCCTGGTGGTGGCCAGCTTCTCGTGCTGCTGCCGCCTCTCCTCCTGCTGATGTCTCTCATCCTCCTCCTCCTCCTCTTCTTCTTCCTCCTGCTCCTGCTGTCTCTCGTCCTCCTCGTCGTCCTCGTCCTCCTGCTGCTGCCTCTCCTCCTGCTGCTGTCGCTCCTGCTGCTGCTGCTCGAAGATGCGGCGGGTCTCCTGCAGCTTGGAGTAGCTGGGCGACGAGGCCCGCGGGTGCCCGTTTTCCGGTTTGGTGGTGTCGAATTTGCTAACGCGCTCGGACACGGTGGATCCCAGCTTCAGCAGCGCGCTGTGGTCCACGTTCTCGTTCAGGCTGCCGGCTCTGGGGAGGGAGAGGCGCACCGATTTGTCGGCGTTCCTGGCGCATTCCTCTCCCTCCGCATCGGCCGGGGATGTGGTCTGCATCTGCTGGAACATGTTCTTGATACGGTGCACATTGGAGCCGTACCTGCGCCCCCGGGGGCCGTCCTGCAGGTCCCCGTTAGCGGCATTGTCTCTTACGGGCTTCAGGGCCTGCATCCCCGCTTCGTACGCGTTCCTGTGCGGGGATGGGCTCCTGAGCGTGGAGCCGGAGCCGGTGCTCTTGGATGTGGATTCGGTCTTCATCATGGTCAGTCAAGCGTCGCAACGGATGCTCAGCGACGGCATGTCTCCTTTCTCAACGGCCCGGTGCCAAATCGGTACTCTCCACCAGCAGCCGATCCAAGAGCGAGGTGGCGCCCGGACTAGACCGGCAGATGGGGAGAAACAAAAACAACAGATCGTATTAAAGGCCTGCTTGCATCCGCTGCAATCCCCGTCCAATGCAACGGAGAAAGTGAGCACGATGCATCTGTCATTAGCTGGCTTGCAGTTGCTACAATGCAAAAAAAACGGAAGCCTCACAGATAATTGCATTAGTCATTTAAAAAAATACAATAATTTGCACAGAAAAGCAGAACGGTAATGAGCCGCGGATTCACCGCAGCTGACGACAGATTGCTTACGTTTAATCCTTTTTTACAGGCAGCATCATTTTGATCTCTTCACTCTGTGAGCTGCAGATTTCTGGTCCTCCTCTCGCAGCGGCAGAGTGCTGCTGCATGGAGGAGAGAGCCGCTGGGTCCTAGTGCTCGTTACTTTTCTGTCGTGTGTGTGTGTGTGCGCGTGTGTGTGTACGTGTGTGTGTGTGTGTGGAGGAGATAGCTGTTTGTTCTAGGAGATTTACTGCATACAATCCGAATGTCCTATGCTTATAAGAAGTGTATTAACAATAATGTGTTGGAGTGAGCGATGGGAAGGCCATTGTTTCATTTCTTACGTATGAAATATACAAAATCAATAGAAGTAAAGTAGGTAACGGTCACATGAAAATAAAAATGTAGCCCTAGCTTAACTAATGAAAAAAATATTCTGATTTCATTAAACAATTGTTAACCATATTTTCGAGTTGAGAGCAACTGGAAACAAACAGAGAAGTAACACAGTAACGTAAATAGTAAACATGAACTTAAATTGGTGGATAAATGGTGGAAATAGCTAAAAATTAAGGTATAACAGTTGAAAACATAGATAGATAGATAGATAGATATATACTTTATTAATCCCCAAGGGGAAATTTGTCGAGTCAGTGTGATCTGGCAATGTTCTCCTGGCTGTATCTCCTTGTGAGGTGGTGCAGTTTCTTCAACGCCCCAGCAGACAATGGCAAAGTGCAGCAAACATCTTGCTGCACTTCCAGTTCAGTCCAGAATCATCAGACATCACTGACCACCGTTCCGTCAGTGATCCAGTAGATGATGGCGTCGTCCACCCCAGCACCTTCATCACATGGGAGGTGAGGGCGACCGACATGAACTAAAATTGGTGGGCAAAGCAGGTGAAGTAACTTTGTCTAAGATAAAGAATACACAGTTATAAATGTTAGATAAAAATAACAAATAATGGTTGAAATAAGTCAAAGTTAATGTATAGATTAACAGATAGTTACAATTAAATTAGCTTAATTAAAATGTTGATGTGTAGCTGTATGGTAAAGTAAAAAGTCAAACAATTGCCCATATGGATTGTAAAAACACCAACAAGAGAAATACTTCTTCATATCATATATTATAAACAAATAATAACTAACTCATAAAATGGTTCATCACCCTGAAAATAATCTTTTAATTTACCACGGTTGCTTTCGACTGGCACTAGGACCCAGTCAGACCTCAGGCACGTCAAGCCTCCGTGGCCAATGACACATTTTGCAGAACACATTGTTGCTTCCTGCATTCTGCATCTGAGACACACTACACATTATCACTGGAGGAAGACAAAGCAATTCCCTTTGGGGTTTTGAATCTTCCCACGCCGTCTCGCTCTCAGATTTTTGTTGGGGCTGCTTTATGTGAAGGCCACGGACACAAGAGCGTGTCACACACACTAAGAACAACACGAGAGATGTCATGTCTGAACTCTCCTTCCACGTTGTCTTCTTTACCTCACAGCAGTTGAAGGCCTGAAGGACACAAATGTCCCTAAAAAGACGGAAGTTCTGTCAAACGGGAAGTGCATCACTTTTCAGGAAGGCAGGAGTGACACCCAGATAGCTTTCACAAGAAAAGTGCTGCTGGTGAGTATCTGCCCTGCCCTTGAGTCATCGTATAATATATAGTATAATATAATAAATGGATTTCCCCTGGTGCATTATGGTTACAGACAGTGAATGAAGTGTAACCACACACCCTCAATATAACACACACACACACACACACACACAGCTAGTTCTGCAAGCTGTTCAAATCATAAATTGCAATTTCCAGATTTCTGTCACTTAGTCGTGATGTTTTGTGCCTGAATTTACTTACATACAGTTATTGTCTCCTGTGGCGTATAATCATTTTATTAAGACAACATATGAAACAGCTCAAATGTAATAAATATATAAATTAATAAAGTTAGGGTATAATGTATAGATTACTACAGGCCAGTTGTTATAGAACCTCTTCCACCACTGGCCTGTAGTAATCTATACATAACACTTTTTATATATAGGCCTATAGTAATACTTATATATAGACCTAGGCGTGTGTATATATACACATGGAAAGATTACTTCAGGCTAGTGGTGGAATAAGTTATATATTTATATATATGATATATATTTATATATATTTATGTATATATAAAAATACATATAAATGTATAGATTACAATAGGCTGGCGGTGGAAGAAGTATGTATGTACATATGTATGTATATATATATATATATGTGTGTGTTTAAATATGTGTGTGTGTGTGTGTGTGTGTGTAGAGTAATTATACATCTCTCTCTCTCTCTATATATATATATATATATATATATATGTGTGTATAAAGTGTAAAAGTACTCTGGCAGAATGGCCCCTTTTAGAGTGATAATATGTCTCATTTTAATGCATTACAGAGGGCGAGACCTGTTAGTTATATGTTGTCCACCTGATGTAGAAACTGAATCTACAAGGTTTAATCTAAAAACTGAAGCCATCAGATGAATATATTTTCGTAAAAGTTGCAACATTTCCCTCTGAAAGTGTTGCAGAGTAGAAGTATAAAGTAGTGAAAGATGGAAGTAAAGTACCTCAAAACTATACTTAAGTAGTTTATTCAGACGTGAAAAAAATACCATGCCTATACAGCAACTCAGTTCGTGATTTTACATCTTGATATCTTTATTTATCCCACACAATCACAGACTCCGGATGTTATGAGAGGAGCGAGGTAAAAATAGCTCTGACATGTCTCTGGCTGTGACCGAGCCCCTCTCCGCTTGGCCCTGTCAATCACACGCCAGAACAAGATGGCAGGCTGCCGGAGCTGGGTCTTCTTTCTCACAGGCGAGTTTTATTCCTAAAAACAGTTTGACTTTGTGTATAATGGCAACTCTGGAAACCCTGTTTTCAATATCAGATCTGATGTTATTAACATTTGGTGCAGAGTCCAAGAATTGTATGAGTTTAATTCTCAAGACTTCGACATCAGAGGTTGTGTGTTGTCATATTTTAAAGTCACATTCACGGTTTTGTTCGACAATTCAGACAAATCTTTTTTTGTGTAACACAGTTTGTGTGGCCAGTTTGTTTGAGGCCAATGCAGAGATCAAAGTCACTATTCCCGTGGGCAAGTTCTTCACATACGAGCTGCTGAGAGAGACTTTCCAGAGTGACTTTGAACCGTTGTCAAAACTCTACGGTAAGAATCCTTTATTTAGCCTTGATAAGATTTCAATATATTTATACATTTTTAATGATGTCTCTTTTCTCCTCTTTATAAAGCCGGGCGCTTTTATGATGACCCCATGAATTTTAAGTGCAATCGTCAGAATTTTCCGGACCTCCCGGAGTGGCTACGCTTCACCCAGAGGCACCCCTACGATAATGGCTTCCTGTACGGCACGCCAACGTCTCCAGGAAAAACTATAATTGAGGTATGAAGTGATCAGGAAACAGTGTCAGCATGCTGCACATGACACAACTTTATATATATATATATATATATATATACAGGACTGTCTCAGAAAATTAGAATATTGTGATAAAGTTCTTTATTTTCTGTAATGCAATTAAAAAAACAAAAATGTCATGCATTCTGGATTCATTACAAATCAACTGAAATATTGCAAGCCTTTTATTCTTTTAATATTGCTGATTATGGCTTACAGCTTAAGAAAACTCTAAAATCCTATCTCATAAAATTTGAATATTTCCTCAGACCAAGTAAAAAAAGAGATTTATAACAGCAAAACAAAATCAAACATTTGAAAATGTGTTTCGAGTTAATTAGACGATTCAAGTGATTTGTTTAATACCCTACTAGTATACTTTTTCATGATATTCTAATATTTAGAAATAGGATATTTGAGTTTTCTTAAGCTGTAAGCCATAATCAGCAATATTAAAAGAATAAAAGGCTTGCAATATTTCAGTTGATTTGTAATGAATCCAGAATGCATGACATTTTTGTTTTTTTAATTGCATTACAGAAAATAAAGAACTTTATCACAATATTCTAATTTTCTGAGACAGTCCTGTATATATATATATACCTTTTCTCTTAAGGGTCTGACAGCAGGACCTCACATTTACCACCGGTACGTGAGAAAGCTGCATATTCTTCAGATTTGTCTTCACTTATCATATTTATGTTTGGCTCATAATCAAAAGGCACAGAGCAATGTAGAAAAGAAAAAAAATTATATATATATATATATATATATATATATAATGAGTAATATGATAAGAGAAGACGAATCTGAAGAATATGCAGCTTTCTGACACCACCGGTGGTAAATGTGAGGTCCTGCTGTCAGACCCTGAAGAGAAAAAAGTCTTTAGGGTTTTATTTAACGGCGTCATTTTGAAACAGCATCAAACATTCAGGGAGAAAGAAGTCTTTGAATAAGAGATAAGTATAACTTTTATCTCAATCAAACCAAATATCTTATTTCTGCAAAACATGTTTGTGGCAGCTGTCTCCAATTTGGCCTCGGCTGCTGGTGATTGGCAATCAGTCAGCAGCCGAGGCCGCCCTCATAAAAGGGCTCAGTGGAGAGTGGAGAGGGGAGTGAGCAGACGTGTCGTTGTGCGGTCTGCTGTGTGTGGTGTGCGTGTGAAATAAAACATGTTGTTAACCGGAACCTCTTTGGTCATGGCTGATCCTTGGAGCTTTTGGGGGAAACCCACGGGTAGCGGCGTGAGACCTGCTGCACTGGCCAGTGTAGCAGGTCTCACCCGAGCATCACACACAAACTAAAATAACATGAAAACTACGATGTGATGAACTCCCGCTCTTCTCCCGACAGATCTACGCCATCAACGGACGGAGCTATGACACGGCCAAACGCATAATGGTGATCAAAGCCACAGCGGGTACGGTTGATTCAGATGATATCGCACGTGCAGTTACGTGAAGGAGACTGCAACCGTAACCTCCCTGCTGTCACTCACAGAGAAGATGCTGCCCTATCAAGCAGAGTTCTTCATCAAGCTGAGGGAGATTGAGAAGGTGCTGCCCTCTTCTGTTCAGGGTGAGATAAAGCAGGACTTACAGAAGCTGTGGGACACAGAGGCCTTGGAAATTGTCAACATCACCAACGCCCTCGACCGGGGCGGCAGAGTCCCGCTCCCTCTGGCGGGACACTTCGAAGGGTAAAACAAAAGAGATGTAAAGAGACGCCGTCATTTTAAACTCTGGAGTGACGGCGCCGTCGTGGACGTCTGATTTTGTGTCAGTGTGTACGTGAAGGTGGGGTCGGAGCGGTATTTCTCCGGTTGCCTCATGAGGGTGCAGACGGAAGAGTATCGGAAGCAGTGCTCAGCGGGGGACAAGGTCAAGGTCAAGGTCCCGGGAGGCTGTAACTTCTGCAACATTCCCAGCAACTGCATCACCTGGTGCAACACGGAGCTGGTGAGGCCCGGAAATGGAAATATATGATCCAGTCTGAATGGGCAGAGCAGTGTTTGTTTCTGCTGTTTCTTGACAAGAATATTGAGAGGATAAGACTTTGTCTTTCGTGAAATAGTAATAATAGTGTATTAAGGCTACCTCAAGAAGGGAAAGTCCATTTATTTTCCATATATTTTGACATTTAATTAAGATAAACTTAGATTTTACTATTTTCGTCCCACGATGGCGAAATTTGCAATATTCAATCTGATTGACCTGATCATTTTTTATTTTTCTCTTCTCTGTTTTATCAAATTGGAAATTAAAAATCGAGAAAAACAACTATTTTAAGATAATTTGAATATTTTAGAGGTTCTACAGGCCTGAAGATGTAAATATCTCCAGTATTTCACCAAGAAAAAGTAAATTATAGAGAGAAGTCTGAAGAAAACAGTATAACTCTAATTCTCTCCTTTTATCATCCTGTTAGTTACCTCTCAATGTATCTTTAGGCCCACTATCAGAGTCCTTCCCTTTGAACTTTGACCTTTGGCCTTCTCCTGCCCTGCAGTTTGATCTGACGAGGTGGAAGCCGGCGCCACCTGCTCCCGCGATGGGTTCGGGGATTCTGGAGGACGGCGGTGACTTCAGCCCTCCCGAGTCTCCCCCGAGCCGAGACTTCTTCCCGGACTACATCGTCACGGTGATCGTGCCCCTGATCCTCGCCATCATCCTCTGCCTGCTGCTGGCCTACATCATGTTCGGCAGACGGCAGGGAGTGTACGTATCCGCCTTGAACCTACTGACTGATGGCGGTTAAAATAATACATTATATATAATATAATAATACAAATACTGAATTGATCCTGATCAACTGTGACACAGCGGTGACACTTTATTCTGTTCCTTTGTCTTTTTTTTGCATAGAGCGAAAAGGAATGCAAGAACAAATCAGTAAGTACGTTGTTCTCCGTTGATGCTGTTTCCTACATGTTCACAATTTATTATTTTTTATATTTCATGATATCTCAGAGCGTAATGTACTTTTTACTCCACATTTCTTGTCCGACTGCTTTAGTTTCTCTTCAGATTACGATGTTTCTTCCCCTTCCCGTCCTGTGAATAACAAAATGTCCACGTTCCTTTACACGTTCAGCAAATCCTCCGATAAACTCTTTGAAAAGCGTCTCGGATCAGCTGCAAAATGTAGCTTCACAAAGATGAAACAGGGCGGTGTGTCTGGGCTCATGAAGGTTGACTCTTTGGAGATACTTGGTTCTCGCAGCAAATTATATAACATATAATAATCGTATGTATTATGTTGCATTGTTGTATGTAGATTAAGCCAAACAACAGGATGCAAAGGAGTTCAAATGCAACATACACATTAATGCAGCAGTAACATTAATCTAGAAAGGTATATACACTACCGTTCAAAAGTTTGGGGTCACTTAGAAATGTCTTTATTTTTCAAAGAAAAGCACTGTTTTTTCAATAAAGATAACATTAATCAAAAATACACACTATACATTGTTAATATGGTAAATGACTATTCTAGGTGGAAACGTCTGGTTTCTAATGAAATATCTCCATCGGTGTATAGAGGCCCATTTCCATCAACTATCACTCCAGTGTTCTACTGGTACATTGTGTTTGCTAATCGCCTTAGAAGACTAATGTCTGATTAGAAAACCCTTGTGCAATTATGTTAGCACAGCTGAAAACAGTTATGCTGGTGATATAAGCTATACAACTGGCCTTCCTTTGAGCTTGAAGTTTGAAGATCAAAATTAATACTTCAAATATTAATCATTATGTCTAACCTTGTCAATGTCTTGACTATATTTTCTATTCAATTTTCAATTCATTTGACAAATAAAAGTGAGTTCTCATGGAAGACACGAAATTGTCTGGATGACCCCAAACTTTTGAACGGTAGTGTATATATATATATGCTGACAGGGAAGATTTTACTGCACATTTAATACTTTCACGCTTTAAGTACATTTAGCTGATAATACTTTTACTCAAGTAAAGTATTCAATGTAGTACTTGAACTACTTTCACAGTGTGGTATTGTATACTGTATTATACTTCCAACACTTCATATTAATTATGAATTAATTTCCTCACTGACAGTGTGTTCTCTTATTTTATCACTTTCAGACAATCTGAATGTTTATCGAACAATATGGAAAAGTTGTAAGCCAAAAGCTGATGTTTTTTCTTTTCTTTTTCTTTTAAAAACCTACCAAATAAGTTTTGTAGCAGTTTTGGTGAATATTAAATTCAAACTGCTTGATGTGTGACGTGTGCTGCTGTGTGTTCTGCAGAATCCAGCTGTACCACCACCACACTATTCACGGGAACGCCGATGAGCTGAGGAACATGGCCGCAGAGCGCGGCGTTCTTCCACCTCGGTCCACGCTGCCCATGTTCAACTGCCGGACTGGAGGCGGAGCTCCGTCGCTGCAGTCGGACAGCATCCCCCTCATCCTGGCCCAGCAGTAAGGATTCACAGATTATCACACTCATTCATTTTATTATTAATGTTGGGTAATTATTAACATTTTGTATTCTTTCTCAGTGATCCGTACAGTGACACGTTGCCCAGGTAAATCCACTGCATTTGTTCTGCTCTATATTTAATGCTTCAAAGAACACATACTCATCACTCGTTTTTTTATTGCAGGAAATGAGAACGATGACGGATGAAGAGTCATCCAGAGAGATTATGTGTTTTTTTTCTTCTTCCTCGGGTGCTGTTAGAATAAAATAAGAGTGTAGTTTGTCAAATGGTTATTTGCCGTTTATGATTTTCCATATTCCCCCTTCTTTCTCTACGAATACAATTTTTTAAAAGCCACAGTCTTCATTGTTATTGTTGTTGTCAGCAAAGCCTACAATGGGCCCCACATCCAGCTCATCTCTTGGTTTAAAGCAAGGCTAATCAATTACAAATTTAAAAAATGTTTACAAATGTTGTGAAAAGCTAGATCGTGTCACATGAGAAAACATGGATGACCATTATATTTAGTATGATAAACAATTATTTAGTGTGTCCCAATATATATGTCAAATGGACTACTTTGAAAGCTGTTACCAGCTGCGTGAACGTCTCTGGTGGAGCTGCATGTCGGGTCAAGACGCTTCAAGGGGTCACAACTGTTCTCTCTCATTCACATTACTTTATCACTTACGATCAAAGAAAGATGGTTCAGAGAGCAGTGCAGCAGCAGTTTTCTGATTCTTTTCACTCGGTGTTGAATTTCCCTCATATGTGTCTGTTGTTGCACTAAACCTCCACAAGGGGTCGCCAGTGTTTCTACATAAAGAGTCATTCGTCTATGGGTCGATATTTGCAGTGAGAGATCATGTTTTTTAAACTTCTTTAGATGTCATTGAAATAAAATAAGTGTTTGTCAAATGGTTATTTGGTGTTTAGGATTTTCCATATTTCCCCAACTTATAACAAATATTAAAAGCCACATCTGTGGATACACTTCATTCTCATATATTGTGAACAAAACAATACAAGTGACATGAAAATTGCATGTTTGATGAATGATTGATTTTTGCTGTTTGCTGCATTTAATGCAGCTTTAACTCGGATTTCTAAAGGAACTTACTGGCAGATTTAATAAAAAAGTAACAAGTGTGTGTGTATTGATAAAGAAAAGCCAACTTGTATTATTGGATATTGGCTTTGTTTTCACTGCTGCTTAATATAAATGTTCTCAGTGCAACTATTGTGGAACAGTTGATTTCTGAAGCTTATTGTAACTCTATTTCAATGTATGATGCATGGCCGTCTGCTCTCTTTCTCTCTCTCTATCCTTCTTTCTCTCTCTCTATCCTTCTTTCTCTCTCTCTCTCTATCAACATGTATCTGAGGACTAACTCTCCTCACACCTGATTTCCCAACAGTTGCTACAGAGGACAGTGAAAACTCAGCCACTGAGTAGACCACTTCACATGCTTTATTTTAGCACCCAAAATAATTAAAAACATCTCAATGTATTTTACATGTACAAAATAAGTACAGAATCACTGTTTTAAACCTTGAAAGTGGGTCTGCTTCAAATTCTTTTTTAAGAAACCCTTCGCGAAAGACATCAACAAACAACATGAACAACAGGGTATGGGAGATGTGTGCTGTTTCTTTTTTTTCGTTTTAGTGACGAGGGGGCAAACAGACAGAAGGATGAACACTGAACAAATGTGCAGGGAAATGATATTGAACCACAGTCACTTGCTTTTATGTACAAAGACATGATGGCATGCATTACATCTGTAGTGATCACCTTTCCAGAACACTTAAGAAGAAAACAATTGCCCTGCATAGACAACGAGTCAATTTAGTAGCACCAAAGGTTCTGCAGGCATTAGTGGCAATAATTACAGGAACACCAATAACTGGACCTCATTGAAATGTTTGAATGTTTTGGATTTCCCCACAATAGACTTGTGTAAAAAATTCCCTTTTCATTTAAGAAAAAGAAAAAAGTCGTTAGTGCCTTCTCGCGACGAGGTAGCCGTCTACATACTGCAACGAAGGCGAGCCTCTCTGTGACGGCTCTTTTTGCTGGTGTTTTGTCTGAGCAACGTTCAGGTGTTTTCTTTTTTTTCTTTCTTTTTCCTCAAGAATTTAGAACAAGAAGACACTTTCACACTTTTTACAATTTATTTAACACCAGAAAAATGGTACACATCACTTGTTGTTTTCAATGTCCTTCCGCAGTGGTCGAAAAATGGCAAAAGTGACCTGTGTTTCATTGTGTGTGAGGATCTTTTTTTTCTTTTCTCAATCTCCAGGGGGAAATTTTACACAAGCATATATATTATTTTCTTGTTGCCAGTGGAAACAAACGATTCTTTTTAAAGTGTCCTTGTGGTTGGTTTTGGTTGAAGTAGCAGTCCCAAAAACTTGATCGTAAAAACACAAACATCGTCTTCCGTAGAGTGGTTTTAAGCTTGTGGACCAATGGCAGCCGAATGAGTTTTGAATGCATAGAAAAAAGATTTAGAGATGACTGCTAGAAAAGAAAAAAACAATGTCATATCCATATTTCGTTCTTTTTACAAGAAGCAAACGGGGCCAACTTCGACGCCAAATTCCTGATCAGGTGCACCAACATCCATAGGAGCAATGTCAATGATGGGCAGGCGGGATGTTTTTGATGTCTTGTAGTTGATGACTGTCTTGCCCCATGAGCCAGTGTGTGACTGCGGAGAGGAACGAAAAAAGGAGAAAATAAAAGTCAGAAACTGCTCAAGAAAAGTCGAGACGTCTTTTGCGTCTCTCGAAGCTTGTCGAGAAAAAGAAGAATAAAAAAACTCACCGTGCAGCCATCCTCGCTGACGTTGTATGTGAAGCGGCTGTTGCCCTCGGCTCTGATCTCGACGTCGTTGGATCCCTGGAGGAGCACGGCCTTCTTCAGGTTGCCGCTGGCGGAGTTCATGTAGGCGATGCTGTTCTTGCAGTGGTATGTTATGTTCTGAGAGGCCTGGTTGGACATCAGGCGCATGAAGGTCATCTGGATGTTGACGTCCTCGACGTCAGCGCCATTGCTGCCATACTGGAACTGAATGGTGGAGGGAGGTGAAAGGTGCACAGGCTTTAATGTCACCGGACTCAATGGCACATATTCTACGGTCTAACCGCTCCAGAGGAGCCTTGTTTGTTTTTCTTTTTGACTTCTTACCTGGAATCCACCGGTCATGGACTCGCTGAACCACACGTTCTTCTTCTCTCTGATGTTCTTGCTGAGGTACCAGTTCTTCATGGGGATGCTGGACTCGCTGGGGTAGACGCAAGTCGCGCCGGTCTCCATGTTGCAGTGGACCTTGATGGCATCCAGAGCGGACCCCTGGTTGGGGTCAACCCAGTACAGGTCTGCAACGAACATAAAACGGTTTAAATCTCATCCACATCTCTCTCTAAAAGCTGCATCGGGGGGCCCTGATGTGCACTCACCGCTCTTCAGCTCAGGGTGGGCCATCATCAGGTCACGGCACATGCGGACTGGGCTCTTCTTGGTACCGTCGGGGCTGAGGATCTTCTCGACTCTCTGGGTGAGGGTCTTGAGGGTGGTGTCGACCTCAATGTCGCGATCGCGCATCATGTTGGGGTCATCGGCGCGGTAGTTGTGGCGACCGCCACCACCACGGAAGGGATCGGGTGCCTTCTCGTGAATGGGCTGGCTGATGAAGTCGAATCCACTGCCGGGAGGTCCAGGGGGTCCAGCGTTTCCGGGGGGTCCGGGAGGACCCTGTTTCGATGACACCAGAGGTTTACACACTGCACTTTGGAAGTGTCTGAATGTTCAAGTCTCTGCTTGAAGCAATGATCGTGGTACAACTTACGGAAGGTCCCATCTCTCCATTGCGACCACGAGGTCCGGGGGGTCCGATGGGTCCGGACATACCGTTCATGCCATCCTTACCAGAAGAGCCATGAGATCCAGAAGGTCCCTGTGGAGCAAAAACACGATCACTTAATGAGTGAAACAGATCCATTCATACTCACCCTGTCATATTATTCTAATTATTTTGTCAGTTTATTTGTTTTCTCAGATCAAAAAATTCTGCTTTTGGATTTAGATATGATGCTTATGCGATGGCATGTTCTCCGTCTTGTTTATTAATATTGTAAGATCAAAATTGTTTCTATTTCGTGTAAATCACGGTTGTACTTACTCTAGGTCCAGTAGCTCCGGATGCGCCGGAAGGTCCTCTCTCTCCATTGCCTCCCTGGAGGCAGAAGAAGGTGCGTATATGAAGTATTACACATTTAAAAGAGAACGTTTTTTGTGATAAGTTGAGATTGTTCTCTACTTAAAGTAAAGGTTTACTTACGGAGGTACCGGGCAGACCCTGCATTCCAGTGAATCCTCTGTGTCCCTTGTGTCCTCTCTCTCCACCCTCTCCAGCCTCTCCTCTGTCTCCCTTTCCACCAGCACGGCCCTAAATGACAACAACAGGAGGTCAACGAGCTGAACTCGGGGTGCAATATCTCAAATATTGTGCGTATTCATGTTGTCGATGCTTCATTATGTGATGATGAAAACGTACAGCGGGACCACGGACACCAGTGGGGCCACCGAGACCGGAAGAGCCAGCGATACCCTAAAATAAAGAGAGGGTGAAAAAAAGTCTGATCAAATGAAAAGTTATCGGCACTTTTGTAAAAACATATTTCCAGAGAAGAAGAAAGGGGACTTACAGACTCTCCACGGTCACCAGTCTTGCCAGAGGGTCCGGCAGATCCGGGGGCTCCAGGAGCGCCGGGAGATCCAGGGGGTCCGGACATACCATTCTCACCACGGTTTCCCTACAGGGGGAACAATAACCAGTCAGACAATGCGAGGCAGCGAAAAGCTTGTTTCTATTGGGAAGCGATGCTGTACTGAAGATAATACGAGCGAGCGAAGCGCAGCAGGAGGATGAGAATGAGGGATCCAGAAGAAGAAGGTTACCTTGGGGCCGGAGGCTCCATCGCGACCGGATGCGCCATCGTTACCGGAAGATCCCTGTGTGGAAGAGCAGCGAGGATTGGTCATCAACACAGCTGACACACAGTCATCGTTAACCACTCAACGCATTAGAGATGTGTGAGTACTCCACAGGTCCCGTACCTCACGACCAGACTCTCCGGAAGCACCGGACAGGCCAAGGGGTCCAGCAGGTCCGGGGGGTCCACGGCCTCCGAGAGGTCCAGAGGATCCCTGCTTGCCAGGCTCACCCTGAAGAGAAACAAGAGAGGTCAGGAAGGAGAGCTTTAGGAATAATCTAGAGGTTTTCAAAGTGAGAGGTCGGTCTGAAAAACATAGATATCTCTCATGCAGACCGGGCCAAGCCATGGTAGGGACCTGTCAATCACCTTGTAGCCCCGCCCTGAAGCACACCCTGTCTGTTTGCTTCTAAATGGACCATCATTTACTGAACATCATGTTGTATTGAAGAAGACTTGAAACTAGAGATTGAGAACATGAACTCATGTGTACAATGTTTACTGAGGGAATAAATCAAGAGAGAAGAAAGAGTCATTTTCTCATAGACTTGTGTACGATCAGATACATTTATGTCAGCAGAAATGTCGCCCCCTATTGACCAGTAGAAAGAATGCATGTTTATTTTTATTTTTTACTTATTTATTCTGAAGTTATGTTAATATCAATATATTGTGGCTCAGTTGTTGAGTGTCTATGGGATCATGGTGAGTACTCACAGATGGTCCGGGCAGACCGGAGAAACCACGCTCTCCACGCTGTCCAGGGAGACCTACAATACCACGCTGTCCAGAAATACCTTGGGGTCCGGAAGAACCAGCGGTACCCTGCAGAGACCCACACACAGCGCTCAGTCAGCCAGGCGCATAATACAAAACAAAATCACCGTGGGACATTTGAACCTTGACAGAACATCTCTTGCAGAATTATAACTCACAGGAGCTCCGTCAGAGCCAGCAGATCCCTTCTCTCCAGTTGGTCCAACGGGTCCAGCGGCACCAGTCTCACCGGGGCGACCGGCGATGCCAGACTCACCACGGCCTCCTCTTGCTCCATCTTTGCCGACGGGTCCAAGGGCACCAGGGGGTCCACCAGTTCCCTTGAGACACGCAGAGGATTCAGCTCAGTGAATGGGGATGTACAAACAGAACCGTTATTATTGATGGTTATGTGGACTTATGGAAACTTACAGAGGGGCCTGGGGGTCCGACTCTACCGGAAGGTCCAGGGAAACCAGTAGCACCCTACACACACACACAGAGACAACAGAGATGGAGGCTTGAAACAGCATCACTGATGTCACCATCGTCATCGTCATCATCATCACCGTGGCATCATTTAGTAAATCCTGCATGTGTGATGGGGTACTCACAGGGGGTCCAGCACCACCAAGGGTACCTTTAGGTCCAGATTGGCCAGCAGGTCCCTGTTGATGACAAACAATCAGGAAATAATGTTACAATATGGGAATAAACATAACCATAAGAAAGAAAGGTGGCACACACTGTGAGTTCAGTTTATAGAATGCATTCTCGTGGCATGTGGGCTCACCTGAGGACCAGAACCGCCAACAGGTCCGGAGGGTCCAGGAGCACCAGCGTCTCCCTTGGGTCCAGAGTCACCAGACTCTCCCTTGGCACCAGGCTGACCATCAGCACCCTGAGGTGGGAGGGCGAGAGAAGCAGCAGTTCAACACCACAGGCTTTTCTCGTTGTATAGATATTAAAGCGTAAGGCGTGAGATGCTTACAGGAGATCCAGCGAATCCAGCAGGTCCAGAGGGTCCGTTCTCTCCACGCTCGCCCTGTTACAGTCAGGAGGACGTTCAGGTCAGGGCTACGTCGACATGTACACCACCTGTCATCACGTGGTGCATATCTTATACTGAAGAGGTCAAGCCAGGGGTACTTACAGAGGAACCACGGGGTCCAGTGGGTCCAGCAACTCCAATGGCACCACCCTCACCCTAAAACCAGAGGTGGAGAAGAGGGGCAGGTCAGCGGTCATCATGAACACTTACATCTGGAGTCTTAGCTCAGAAACACCGTGTCGATAAACCAAATTAGAAAATATCAAAGTGATAACTGACGTGTGAAGGTCAAAACCTGGTCTCACCTTCTCACCCTGAGAACCAGGGGGGCCGGGGACTCCGATAGCACCAGTCATACCACGGCCGCCATCTTTGCCGACGCCGCCCTCACCTCCCTTGGCTCCGCCCTCACCCTGAAGAGAGAACGGTGGTTAAATTCACGTACTTATTCGGCGACAAAAACCCTTTTGTGTCAATTACTATATATATATATATATATATATGACTATATAATTATTCAAGACTTACTCCCTCTCCCTTGACACCGGGAAGACCACCAGATCCACGCTCACCGGGCATTCCCTGCATACCGGGGGAACCTTGACCACCGGGGAGACCACCAGCACCAGCCTCTCCCTGCACACAAACATTAAGATGCACATTGTCATCTATTGATCATATTCAATCAGCTGCAGGTGAACCATCCACTGAAATGTGAAATACACAGTGGACAACAATGTAAGGTGGGCACACGGTTTCTTGCTGGGGGTTTTTTCGGAAGAAAACTGGAGGATAATTTGTCTTTTTTCTTTTTAAAACCCAGAACGTATAACAATCTAGAATCTAGAATCAATAGTTTTAGTGTGGAGAAGGTTATTGCTCTGCAGCCGCTTCTTGTTTGCCTCAATGTCTGCATGTTGCACGGCTAATAGAGGGCTGTAGAGCATTCGTTCAGTCTTTTACTTCTTTCTCTCAGCCGCATCAGTGGTGGATGACGAGAGGATGGAGAGCATTGTTTGTGTTTCTTCATTTATTTTTTAAAGGCCTCACATTCCAGGCTGTGAAAACCAATATCAAAGAAAAGAGAAGTCACGTCAGCCGTTTCATTTGGCCACGCTAGAGGTTTATGAATATGGATATGTGAAGTGTTTCATATCCTGAAGCCGGCCTACACTGGACCACATGTTATGACCTCATTGATCAGGGGATGTTGATCAATGAACTTCCAGCACATGTGAATGAGTGGTCAATATCACACAATCATTGATAACAGTACTGTGATAGCTCCAAACATATTTTTCCTCATTAAATATGAAAATAAGGGCGTGGTCCTATCAGATAAATATGTGACTAAAAGTTTAGATTTTGATGACCTTCGCTCCCTGGAGTGTGAGGTGTGTGTGTGTGTGGGGGGGGGGGGGGTACATGGATTGTGATGAATATTTTAATGATGGTTAACTGTCTTATACAGTGATTAATTCATCTATTGTGTAATATTTCTGACATATTGGAAGTCTTTCCAGAACAGGGGTCTTTTCTTTTGGCTCAAAATTAAAAAGGACTGTTTATATATTGCTATTCTTACATTTGATGCTTTTTCTTTTCAAGAACTGTTTGTGAATTTCATCCCTAGCAAGATTTTGTATTTTTTGTATTTATTTTTTTAAACCTACCTTGGCTCCATCGGAACCACCAGAGCCGGGAGACCCACGGCTTCCAGTTGGGCCGGAAACTCCATTTCCACCGCGCTCACCGGGGAAACCTCTCTCTCCCTAACGCAGAGAAGAGACACACACATGGGTCAGACCCAATACGAGACCAGAGGAACAGGGTCCACATGGATAAGGACAATGCTTCGTTTACGAAATATAGGATGAACTCACTCTTGATCCAGCTGGGCCAGAAGGTCCAGACTCACCGGGACCGCCCTGAACACGAGAAGGAGAGGAGGAAACAAAAGGAGACATTTAAGTGACGCAATTACAAAGCAGAAAACTAGATATCTGACCGCGTCCGCTGTTTTCTGGACTCACTCTCCCACTAAATGAAAAGCCAGTGTGATTCTCACCTGATCACCAGGCTTGCCAGTCTCACCAGTACCACCTTGGGGTCCAGGAAGGCCCTGCACAAGGAGGAGAGGTAGACGTCCGGGTTATAGCGAGCGGCACGTCAACAGAACCACGGCAAACAGAACCAAAAGACGGCGCTCGCACAACCTACCTGGAATCCGGAAGGCCCGGCGGATCCGGGCTCTCCCTTCTCTCCATTGGGTCCCTGAACAGGAAGAGAAGCCAACACAGTGATGAGAAACCTCGAGACACGTTCATGTGGTGGTGTTCAGTTCAGTTAAAACAAGATACATACAGAAACACCGGAACGTCCGGGAGCACCGACGTCACCGTCTTTGCCAGAAGATCCCTGTGAACCAAAACCCAGTTATCAACTGTTTTTGTGCTTATTTCTTTTAGCACTTTCATTTTGATTATCATCATTATTCATATCATTGAATGTGTATAGTTGGTACTTACAAGAGCGCCGGTAGCACCACCGGGTCCTCTCTCGCCGGGCTTACCAGACTCACCCTGTTAAAAAGAGCAGAGTTCACACTTACATCTGCCGTAAAAAAGGGATTTTTGCATCCACTTAAACCTGAACGCAAAAATAGATATTACTGATCTCATATTCTACGACTGCATGGTTTATATGATTGATGTATAATCGATGAGCAGACTAGCAAGAACGGACGGATCCCCTCAAATCCACCGTCTAGAGAAAGGTCTACTTTTGCATTTTCCAAACTATAATGAGAGCACACGTGAACTCACAGAAACTCCCTTGGGTCCGGGGAATCCCATGACTCCGGGCTGTCCTCTGGATCCAGTAGATCCAGCGGGTCCAGCACGTCCATCTTGTCCACTGGCTCCCTACGGATCACCAGAAAGATAAGACTCTCAACCCATGGAGGACTGGGTTGTTTACGAAGCCGAAGTTCTGCATCAAGTTCCTGTTCAGCTCTTTCAGTACTTACAGAAGGTCCAGCTTTCCCATCAGCTCCGGAGCTACCGGGGCTACCAGTCATACCCTGTGCATGGGGAGAGAGGCCATGTGAGGTTGAAGACCAACGGTCACATGTCGAGTGTCTTCCAGAGACATTCCAGAGAGCTTAGCAGCAGGGCGCGTGTCGCATATCTCACCTTGGATCCAGGTGCGCCAGGTGTGCCGGAGTTTCCGGCCTCACCAGTCGCTCCCTGAGCTCCTGCTGGTCCATTGGCACCACGCTCGCCGGGTCCTCCCTGTCATGGGGAGAGTAAGCGGAAGGGGTGAGTCAGGGGTAAGGGTGAGCGTCAGGGGTAAGGGTGAGCATCAGGGGTAAGGGTGAGCGTCAGGGGTAAGGGTGAGCATCAGGGGTAAGGGTGAGAGTCAGGGGAAAGGGTGATAGTCAGGGAAAAGGGTGATAGTCAGGGGAAAGGGTGAGAGTCAGGGGTAAGGGTGAGCGTCAGGGGTAAGGGTGATAGTCAGGGGAAAGGGTGATAGTCAGGGAAAAGGGTGAGAGTCAGGGAAAAGGGTGAGAGTCAGGGGTAAGGGTGATAGTCAGGGGAAAGGGTGATAGTCAGGGAAAAGGGTGATAGTCAGGGGTAAGGGTGAGAGTCAGGGGAAAGGGTGATAGTCAGGGAAAAGGGTGATAGTCAGGGGAAAGGGTGAGAGTCAGGGGTAAGGGTGAGCGTCAGGGGTAAGGGTGAGAGTCAGGGGAAAGGGTGATAGTCAGGGAAAAGGGTGAGAGTCAGGGAAAAGGGTGAGAGTCAGGGGTAAGGGTGAGAGTCAGGGGTAAGGGTGAGAGTCAGGGGAAAGGGTGATAGTCAGGGGAAAGGGTGAGAGTCAGGCGTAAGGGTGAGCGTCAGGGGTAAGGGTGAGAGTCAGGGGAAAGGGTGATAGTCAGGGAAAAGGGTGAGAGTCAGGGAAAAGGGTGAGAGTCAGGGGTAAGGGTGAGAGTCAGGGGTAAGGGTGAGAGTCAGGGGAAAGGGTGATAGTCAGGGAAAAGGGTGATAGTCAGGGGAAAGGGTGAGAGTCAGGGGTAAGGGTGAGCGTCAGGGGTAAGGGTGATAGTCAGGGGAAAGGGTGATAGTCAGGGAAAAGGGTGAGAGTCAGGGAAAAGGGTGAGAGTCAGGGGTAAGGGTGATAGTCAGGGGAAAGGGTGAGAGTCAGGGAAAAGGGTGAGAGTCAGGGAAAAGGGTGAGAGTCAGGGGTAAGGGTGATAGTCAGGGGTAAGGGTGAGAGTCAGGGAAAAGGGTGAGAGTCAGGGGTAAGGGTGATAGTCAGGGGAAAGGCGGAGAGTCAGGGGAAAGGGTGAGAGTCAGGGGAAAGGGTGAGACTCAGGGGAAAGGGTGATAGTCAGGGAAAAGGGTGATAGTCAGGGAAAAGGGTGAGTCAGGGGAAAGGGTGAGAGTCAGGGAAAAGGGTGAGAGTCAGGGGTAAGGGTGAGAGTCAGGGAAAAGGGTGAGAGTCAGGGAAAAGGGTGAGAGTCAGGGGTAAGGGTGAGAGTCAGGGGTAAGGGTGAGAGTCAGGGATAAGAGTGATATTTAGGGGAAAAGGTGAGAGTCAGGGGTAAGGGAGAAAGTAGGGGGTAAGGGTGAGAGTCATGGGGAAAGGGTGAGAGTCAGGGTAAGGGTGATGGTCCGGGAAAAGGGTGAGTGTCAGTGGAAAGGGTGAGAGTCAGGGGAAAGGGTGAGAGCCAGGAGAAAGGGTGATAGTCAGAGAAAATGGTAAGAGTCAGGGATAAGGGTGAGAGAGGGTGAGAGTCAGAGGAAAGGGTGAGAGTCAGGGGAAAGGGTGATAGTCAGGTAAAATGGTGAGAGTCAGGGGAAAGGGTGATAGTCAGGTAAAATGGTGAGAGTCAGGGGAAAGGGTGATAGTCAAGGAAAAGGGTGAGAGTCAGGGAAAAGGGTGAGAGTCAGGGGAAATGGTGAGAGACGGTGAGAGTCAGAGGAAAGGGGTCCAAGTTTGTGGGCTACATGTCTTCACTTTATTTTTCTTCACTGGAAGGATTATTTTGTCTTCATCTTTCTCGTGTCTGTTCTGGTTTTCTGGTGTTGGACCCAGTTTGCCGACTCACCTTGGCACCAGCTGATCCATCAGTACCGGGGAAACCACGAGAACCAGGTCCACCCTGAAGGAAGAGAACCGAGTCAGTAACAGAAACGAGTCAGCAACAGAACTGAGTAAATAACAGAACCGGGTCAGTAACAGAAAGGAGTCAGTAACAGAACCGGGTCAGTAACAGAACCTGGTAAGTAACAGAACCGGTCAGTAACAGAACCGGTCAGTAACAGAACCGGTCAGTACTGTGGTGTAAATGCTCATACTTCATGTTATGAATCCCCTGGGAATTCAGTGTACTGTAGCAGATCAAAGGTCTTTCTATGTCGCTGATGAACACGAGCGTCTCGACAGTCGAGGGTCAAGCAGAGGGTCAAGCAGAGGGTCATGTGACGGGAGAAGTGACGTACGCGCTCTCCAGTGGGTCCACGGCCTCCAGCACCACCGGGCTCTCCACGTCCTCCATGCTTGCCCTCCTCACCAGAGTTTCCAGGAAGTCCCTGAACTCCAGCGGGACCCTGGAAATGTTTTTCAAAATAAAAGTCATTAGAAAAGAAAATAGAAAAATAAATCATACAGAATGTTAAATTAAGGAATTGCGGAGCTTACACTCTCTCCCTTGGTACCAGGCTCTCCCTTAGAACCAGAAAGTCCATGATCACCCTGTGAACACACACACACACACACACACATTTAATGTTGGCTGTCAAGTCTCTGCTACAATGAAGACGAATGTGTGTTGATACCGATATATTTTTTAGTCTTATTATGTTTTGCGATTATGTATCGATTCTGGTATTTATACTGTGATGGTGTTCCTAAAATGAGATCTTTAAAAAAATACAAACATACTTTCGATCTTCTGTATGTTCAACAAAAATTATTAAGAACATTTTTTATTTAAATTAATTTGAATAAATTGACAATAAAAATGTATTTGACTTTGACTTTTGACATCGTCCGAATCAGTGTTCTGGGAGACCCTGAGCTGATCTCATACAGCGGTTATGAGAGTAATATTTAAAAGGTAGGACATTATTGAATTCATAAACCTCATGTCGGCCTATACTCACATTGTTACCCTTGGGACCATGAGCACCAACAGCTCCCTGAGCTCCAGTGGGACCACGAGTTCCGGGGAAACCAGGAGCGCCAGAGATGCCAGACATACCCTGTGGGGGGGCGAGAGCCGGGGGTCAGAACACTTCAGGACTCAAGCGGCATCAACGTGGACCCCGTGGGTACCATACTTACAGGAGAACCCTTAGCTCCGGAGGAGCCATCGGATCCGGGGCCACCCTGTTGAGAGAGGAAGTGTTGAGCGCTGGATTTCATTTCGCTTTTTTATTTATTTGTCGTGCTCCACGTGGAGAAAAAGATATGACGTTGTTACGTCGGGTCTGGACTCACAGCTCCACCAGCGGCTCCAGATGGTCCTGGGTTACCAGCCTCACCACGGGCACCCTGGAGTCCCTCGTTTCCACGGCCTCCTGCAACACCGGTCTCTCCCTGTAGGGGGCAGCAACAACGTGTGAAACAAATTGAATGACGTTGTAAAAGATACGGTAATAGTCTGTAAAACTGTGGCACGGTGTCCTCGTTTATTAATCAATGTGCACATGTCTCATCTCTTCATAATAATACATTCCGCATTTTAATTTCGAGGTACAAATAAAGAGAGAAAATAGTCACACTAATCTTAAATTGGCTCGTTGCGTGTATGTAGAGCCCCGTTTATAATAAAGAGCAGGGATGCAGCTATTAGAGGGATGCTGATGACATTTGGTGGCTTCAGCGTTCACCGCGGAGACGCAATATTAGGCCAAATTATAAATTTTGCTGTAAAGGGAGAGAGTTGATCCGTTACATGTGGGATCAGCATTGGAACAGTTTCAACATGGAGTCCCATTAACTCCCACAGAGGTAAAGGGACAGGAGCTTAATGGGGTGCGTAACAAGGAGGGGAGGGGCTGTTAGAGTAGTGTCCCTGTCGGGGGAGGGGCCCCCCACTTGTGTGACGGACCAAGTGGCAGCTGCAATATGAAAAGGTTTAACAACCATAATAAATAGTAAGTTAAATAGTAAAGCAGTGTGGCGTGGCACCTTCTCTCAGGGTGAAGAGCTGCTGGACAGCGTTCGCTTGTGGTCAGATAATATTTATTTAATATTTAACTTTTTTGATTATTCATTCATATAGCACCTTAACGATAGAAGGCCCGATGGAAGCGAGACAAGCATCTGAAACAATAAAACCAATCGATACAATAAGAAACTAATGTATTGCGTGTGCACAATTTATTGGGTGACTTACTTTAGCTCCAGCACCACCGGGGAATCCAGGGGACCCAGCAGGTCCGGTAGGTCCCTGAGGAATAAAAAATAAAAAATCGGGATGTTAGTTTCAATGATAATTGGAGAGCAAGCCTTCAATTTAGCTCTGGGCAATGATGTCACCACACAATGTCAAATGCGTGATATTTCCAAAAGCAATACTTACAGGGGGTCCAGCGGCGCCACTGTTGCCATCATTACCACGAGCACCCTGCAGAGGAAGAGGAGATTAGATTCAAGTGATATGCAGGACTCATATGTGTACCAACACATGGACTCAAATCACATATAGCACAAGAGGAAGAGCGGCACTTACGGAAGAACCGGGAGGTCCTGGGCGGCCTCTCTCACCGGGAAGACCACGAGAACCCTAAATGGAGAAATATTTACAGGGAAATATTAGCTTGGCATTATTATAGCTGTTTTTTTCGATATGAATCACCGTGATGTACGAGTCAATAAGATGAGACAGAAACGTACCATGGCGCCGGCGATACCGTTCTCACCAGATGCAGCAGACTCTCCCTGGAGACAAATGCAGGAGGGATTTGAGTGAAGTTTTGGTTCAATTTATGTAGAAATGTTTTGTTTTTTTCGGCAACAGCCCATCGTGCAGTCCTACCTTGGGTCCAGCGGGTCCAGCGTCTCCCTTAGCTCCATCCAGACCGCTGAATCCCTGTGCACAAAGTCAATCAGGGTCAATCACCTCTCACGACGACATCACAGCAGTTAAAAACTGTGCTTTAAAAACTAAATGTTTTTATCAACGCTCGGCCAAACTCACTCTGTGTCCCTTGATGCCGGGGAGTCCAGCGGTTCCTGGGAATCCACGAGCTCCCTGCAGGAGGAAATCAAATATGAGTTCATGTGAATGCGTGTTGAAATCTTTTTAAGTTATGTAATAAATGAGAGTAGTCATTTTGGGCCGACCATCTCCCGACCTTTGCCCTCAATGGGCATCACTCACCTGGGGGCCAGCGGCTCCACGCTCACCGGGGCGACCGGCTCTGCCGGGCTCACCCTGTTGAGGACACACATAGAGGAGGTTAGCAGACCTTCAGGCAATACCGTGAATAACAAAGTAAGATATTGAGAACAACATGGACACCAGTATTGTGTCAGGAGGAATCATTAAATGTCTTTCCTTCGATTATACAAAAATAGAACAGAACAGCCAGGGAGAGACATAATCAATAAATCACTTACATCATCTCCGTTCTTTCCAAGGGGACCAGTGGGACCACGAGATCCCATAGAACCCTAAAAAAACAAGTATACAAATATGGATTGTAAATGGGTGAACATTCAGTGTCATGGAAGGGAAAGAAGAGCGGGTGTTTATAACCGTGTGTCACGGGAAGTAACATGTTCTCAATAACAAATACATAGAAAACTATTATTTAAAAAAAGGAATCATGCAGATTTCTGGGTTTCCTCTCATTTTATTTATTTAGTAGAATATTTGTTATACTTACAGAGGCTCCGGGCTCACCGGGCTCACCGGGTGGGCCATTGAAACCCTGAGGACCCTGATGGACAACAAGAACAACAGATATTCACATGATGTCATCTTTAATGTTCAAGCATTCATGGTTACATGCAGTGTCACATCTCTGAGCACAGAACAACTGGGTGCTGGTAAGTAGCTCGGTTAATGGGCAAATCATTTGTCAAAATATTGAGGATGGTTTATTGTCAAAATGAAAATGAGAGAATACTTACATGGGAGCCAGGGGATCCAGGAGGACCACGAGAACCCATGGAACCCTGTTGATGAAGATGAGACAAAATTCCTTTAGATTCTCTTCATTATTTAGCCTAAACAGGAGCTTTAGAGCTAGACTGAGAAGGAGAAACGCTGTCATACCATTGGGCCTGGCTGAGATGGGCCGCCGCTGGATTTGGTGTGGTCGACGTAGCTCATCTGAGGAGAGAAGTTCTGTACCGGGAGAAGAAGAAGAAGAGGGAGATTAGTCACCGAGTGTTGGAGAAACAACACTTAAAGAGTTCTTGTTGCACGAAAACACACCTGAAAGGTCAATGAATCACATGCACAGGTTAACGGTGTTCTATCTCAGCAGAGGAGCAATATATTTGATCCTGTTGCTCAGCTATCCATGTCAAATGTTGTCACTGGCGGAATAAACTGGACATATTCTGCATTTTCCACTAGACCTAAAACCTGAGGCTCAGGGAGCTGTCTGCACGCCCCGGTGCTGAAATAAACATCCCTAGTTCCTTCTCTCCGGTGCAAAGCATAACATGTTTTATTGTTTTATTTTTTTTAAACAGAGTTGAGTCGTCTGTAAAAACGCAATCCGAGACTTGCTGGCTGTCGGGACATGGAGATACTTACTCCGCCAAGGCCAGGGGGGCCAGGGGGGCCGGGAAGCCCGGGGAAACCAGGCTGTCCATCCAACCCATCGTTGCCAGATGGACCAACGGGACCCTGTAGAACAAGTAAGGCAGACACTCGGTTAGCAATATTCTTTACTCATTACTACATGCTTATTACTACATGCCATGCAGACATGATTATAACCCAACCAAAGCAGACTCGTCTTTTCTTTGAAATTGCTATTTATGTTACACTTCACATATCTGTAATTTCCACTTGCTGGACTGAATGAAAATATAGATGTGCTGCTTGTGGATCACGCCGCACGTTTGTAAAAAGACTGAAAAGTTAGTTCAATTAAAAGTTGCGTTTTCCATAATTATCATTCATGTTATTCAATGCTAATCCATCAATTTTCGAATCAATTCTCGTTATTTGACCTTTCAACTTTTGATGACCTGTTGACCTTGTGACCTAATTATTAAAGGTCATCAAGAACAATGACGTCATAGCAGCCGTAACAGGATTTAGATGAGTTTGTATAGACTCAATCTGCAAATCAAAGATATAACACCGCTGTGTTAATCATGATTGATGAAAATACCGTGCCTTTAGAAACATTGAAAAATCCTCTGAAAATAAACCAAATCAACCACATGCAGCAACAATGCATGATTTGTATTGAATAAATCTATATTCCCCAAAAAACAGCAAAACAGGGAAACATTGTCATTCTGCATTTAACTTCTATCTGACAGAAAATAATCATACTCAATCAAATTAATAAAGTAAAAGTTGCATAAATATTTGTTTTTGTCCTTATGGGAAATATATACAATAGTTATTACTATGTTTAAACATCTGCAACTGAGGACAGTAGTGAGTGAGCCTACCTTGTCTCCCTTGGGGCCAACGGCTCCTGTTGTTTGCTACGGACAGACAGAGAAATGGGGATGAGCCACACTGCATGTAGAATATAAGCAGATGTACTAATTAACTTAGCAAGGCCATGCCAGCATCTCCAAAGAGAGACATGTAATATAATAACAAGTATTTTTCAAAAGATTAAATATCAAAGTACCTCAAACTCTTCTGGAAACTGGGGTCCTACAGAAGCAACGAAGAAAAAGAAAATGTCAACACCTCTTGAACATTTAGAAGAGACACATTCAGAAACTTTGGGCACTTACAAAATAATGTAAATGTTTAAGTAGCAGGTCCATGTGGGGAGTAGCGGCTTATTACACTGTGGTTACAGCATTTTAAAGAATAACCGGCAAACCCCCATATTTATTGGATTCTTAATGATTCCCTGTCGTGGAAAAGGAGTTAAAATATACGATGTTGTTTTGTGAGACGTGGCGTTTGCTGCACCCTGCAGTGTCACCGCACGGGAAGGCACGTTGGGATATTACATAAACGCTGCCAGACTTCCCCCAAAGAGCAGGTACAGATCCTCAGTTAAAACAATGCATATTGAAAATGTAAATCCAAAGCGATTGTTTTTTCTGAAAATCCTCAAGAGAGCAGGGAGACTTAGGGCCTCGAGTCCATCGGGTGCCAGAGACACATGGGTGGTCGGAGGTGAGGTGGGAGGCGCTAGGTGGCGCCACAAAAGCTAATTAGACCACAGAATCGGTGAGGTAGGATGAAGGTGAAGTACCATCGATGTCGGGGCAGATAGGGCAGCACTCTCCGTCGGGGATGATGGGGTCGTCGCAGTCGGATGTGTCCTCACAGATCACCTCGTCGCACATGACGGTTCCGCTGTCGCAGACGCAGATCTGGCAGGGCTCTGGTTTCCATACATCCTTGTCGTTGTACAACTGTCCGTCTAATGTGCAGCTGCCAAATGTGCCTGAGAGGAGAAACCCCACGGTTAATTTAGGTATCAACTAAGAAGAAACATGCAAAGAAAGCGAGCGAACATCATAACAATATCTTTATTATCTTTATTATTATTATTATTATTATTATTATTATTATCTCTAATGAATTAGGTTGGGCATTGATGTGCTGTACATGTGTGTGCATATAGGAAGTGGCCAGTAGGCTCAAATCAGACACTAGTGTGCAAAGCAACATGTTATTCAAATTTTTTTGTTATGGTTATTTATGAATTCCCCATATAGACTTGTTTGTTCTTTACATGTTGAGACTGGAAAGTAGTCAGGTCTGGCTTCTGGCATGCAGACTTTTTTTTTCTTACATTTGAAAAAAAAAATTACATTCTTCAACGTGTCATTTTATCTAGATTATGACTTCATCAAGATGCGGAAGATGTTATAGAAAGGTCTTTTGAAAAGGTTGAAGTTATGGGGCCATGGTAAATGTCCAGATACAGGCCTGATCGTGCAAACAGGACAAATGTAGCAAAAGTCAAAATACAACATTTCTAATCAGACTTTCAAGACTTTCTACTTTTGAAAAAAACTGAGTGGAAAGTTGGACTGGACCTAATCACTTCACAGGCTGGGGGATGTGTGGTTGGGCCTTTGGAGGTGGGAGGACCGAGGTTTGGAGGATTTGGATGCACAGTTCCAGTGTGTGCCACTGAGCGGCGCTGTTCACCTCCAAAACGAGATCTTCCGCACCCTTCTCTGCCTGGTGATTAATTGACGTCTAGCCCCTTTTCCCCCTTGTTGACGTCAGACTTAGGCGATTTTTCCATTGTCTTCTTTTTTTCAACTAACCGAACCAAGTTTTAAACTAACTGGATAATGCAAGTTGTTTAATTCAGTGCGACATTCGTATGAAGCTTGTGTGCACAAGTTGAACTTTAAAACAGCTCAAAGGTCTCCCCTTAAGCAGGGTTGGGCCCCCCTAAAAACGTTGCTCACTTGTTGATGCGTTGATGTTAAAACGTTGTGGCTTGGGATACGATTTTTGCTCAAACTGGCGAAAACTACTCTACAAACTAAATGAAATCAGTAGTCCCTGAAAGGGATTCTGCTTTTTCTAATTTGGTTCAACTCTCTTTGAACTTAATGTCCTGCCACTGCTCATCAGAGAAAGTGCAGCTTGCTCCCCTCAAGGGCTGCGCTCCAGCGCGCAGGACCCACAGGGAGCGCGTTCCTGCACGTCAGTGAGAGCAGCAAACAATAGAGAAAAAAGTTAAATAAACTATTCGATTCCACTCCTCACCCCACTACACACACAAAGCACCACAACGCCTCATGTGCAACAACTTCTCACACTCTCATGAGCACGAGAGGACGTTCAGTTCCAGCAAACTGCTCAGCATCCTTTGCACACCCCGAGGCTGCCACGGTCCCAAAACAACTCAGAGCAATGTTTCAAAAGGATACTTACTGTCATCCTCTCCTTGACCTCTTGCCAAAAGCACTGTTGCGCTCAGCAACAGCGCTAACCGAATATCCACAAAGCTGAACATGTCTAAATATTAGACATGTAGATTCTTTGAGACAGAAGGGGGAATCCTTTTTTTCTCCTCAGACACCACTCATACAGGATAGGGTCCGGTGTGTGTAACTCCAAATCCAGACCCTAGCAGAAACTCTCTACTGACTAAACAAATGAGTTAGCTTGGCTTTTATATGCCAAAACGTTTTGGGGGAGGTCTCGTGCGCACCAGATGACTTGTACATGTTCAAGTCAAAGAGTCCCTCCTTCATCAGAGAGAGGGGCCGTCTCCCAACATGTCAAACAGGTTCACGTTTCAGCTCAAACGTGGACGATGAGGAGAGGCAAGGCACCATTTATGCGCCGGCTCGCCACCGTTCAGACGTGTTTGTATCATCTTCTGCTTTTTCATGGACTTTCTTAATTGAGGCTTCTTCTTTTTTTAAGGTGTTTTGTCTTTTCGGCCTTTAACCTGATAGGCCTACATTGTGTCGCTGAAATGCTTTTTACTCGCCTGGAAGCTGAATGGTTTAATTTGTAGAACAGACCATCTTCAGCTTAGCCTTAATCATCAGGCCCCAATCTATCATGGACATGATGAGCAGCTGAGGACTGGATGTTTTCAGTTGGGCAGGAAGTTATTTTATTTAACGATCAAAGGAATGGATTCAGAAGTATGTCTTTCATGCGTAATTTACGCACGGAGAGCAAACCAGATGTACACTGAAATATTACCAAAGTCATTTGAAGTATAAATGCTTCTGTCTATTAAGGACATGTTAAAAACAATTTATTAGAACTCTGAAGAGAGGTCTTTATTTATGTATTCATTATTCTGGACCTCTCCACTTTCTGAGTATCAAGCACCTGCAAGCAGCATTCAAATACATGATTAAATAAAACTTCACACACACACACACCCACACCCACACACCCACATGTGTTTCTTGTCAAATAAATGCTAACCTATATGAAATGTTAACATTTTCGCTCTATTATTACTCATTTGAACCCTTTCTCTCCCACCTAACCATCAAATCAATAAAAATGTACGCTGATAACAATAGTGCTTTTATATTTATTTTCTTTAAGTAAGTCATCCAGAATCCAAAATGAATTTTAAAGCATAGACAACTAACTGTGTTGAACCCAATTTTTTTGGAAAATCCATTCCAAAATAGGCAGGGCCATGATGTTAGAGGGAGGGAGGGAGGGAGGGAGGGAGGGAGGGAGAATAAAATGTGGCAGATCCACAAAGCACTCTGGTTACAGTGTGGACACGTTGCAGCTTCTACAACTGCATGTGGCCCGGGTTGACCTCTCATTACTTTCTGATGTTGTCTTCTTTGTCTGACATTCAATTTAAGAACCTGTCCTGTGTTCAGCTGCGGACATTTAACTCAGACACAACTGCATGTTAGACTGATGATCCATTAGTGTACTCATCAAATCATCGAATAGCCTTTCTTTTTGTATGTGAAGCGCAGAGGTTCAGTGGAATGTTTGGATTCTGAAATAGACTGTGAATTCATTTTGAGAAAAGAAAATTATCATTTAATAAAGTAGCTATGACTTCTGCCTGTGATAATTAACTTACATTATTTTGAAATTAAAGTGTTCGCCCTGTGATTATCTTGTGATTCGCCCCCCAAAAAGCATAGCTTGGCTACTTCATGCAACCTGAATCAACAAGATGACAATGACAAAGAAATTATGAAATGTTCAAAACTATCAATGACAAAACTGAAACCATTTGGAGGAAAAGGTAGTGAACACGTTTCTAGTAGCTAGCTACATTCTAGCTAACGTTGCTATATAATTTACCCGCTATCGTGAAATAATTATAATGAGTTCTAAGTTATTCCAAATGATCATGACTTATGATTGAGCTCCACAAAATAACCCAAACTATCTCCAGACAGCACACTCATATGTTTAAGGAAGCAGTAGCTTTGCTAGCTACTTCATGCACACTAGATTACATTATTACATGTCATTTAGCTGACACTTTTATTCAATCATTACATTCAACAATGTAGACACAGCTACGGGGAGAAATTCAGGGTTAATTGTCTTGCTCAAGGACACATCGACTCGGGTGGGGATTGAACCGCCAACCCCTGATTGAAAGACGGACCTGCTAACCGCTGACACACAGACGCCTTAGATTAACAATCAAAGTGACCAAAACAGAAAATGTATGAAAAGGGGTCATAACGGAAAATGTACAGAAACAATGAATGAAAGAAAGAAATGTAAAACCTTAAGAACAACATCCAGAGTATATACAGGGTACTAGCTACATTATAGCTACATTTTAGGGTCACACTAGCTAATGTGATACATAACCGTCTTGCTATTATGAAATCATCTAACATCGAGTAGGTTTTCCCAAATTATCATGACTAAATGATAGAAAAAGTGCACACAATATCAAAAAACACATGACGCAGCTCAAAATTTGGTGGGATGATTGGTTATTATCCGGAGACCATTTATTTTTTTTTTTTGATCAAAGGTCAGGTCAAGGTCATGGAAAGGTCAAAATCTTTTTTTTTTACCATATATTTTATTTTGTCAATGCAGTGGCAACCAAATGCCAAATAATAACCAATGCATTCAATGCCCAATCTTGTGATAAGCTAATGCGGTGCCGCTCTACCGGTTCTGATGTGTATTGATGCATTTCTTAGAATACATGAATTATATTTTAGACATTTGCACAGACGTACAGTCGGCACACACGTTGGCTTGCTATGGCTTCAGCTGCATTAATAGTTTCCGAGGATTCTCTGGTTAGTGGGTTTTTTTAGCATCTATTTCATTTACTGCCACAAAGACAGACAGCAGTCAATCTCCATCTGTGACATGTGTTCCTCCCTATATGCAGCCTGCAGGACACTGACACAACCTTTCTTGAGGATGGTTACGATGCTATAAATTCACTGATGAATTTAAATAACATACTGCACGAGCAACAAAAAAATGATAAAGAAAGTAATCTAAAAATATGAAACTTTTATCCAAGCCATTTAATATATTTTTTAAAGCACACTTGTTAGTGAAGAGTTTGCAGCTCAAGCATAATGCAACAATGAAGTGATTTCAACTGCCACAAGTGCACTTTCAAAATAAGACACACCCATTGAAAATCCTTTTTTGGGGGGGGGGACTGTTAACGTTACACAGTTATCACAGGTTTCAGGGTGTTGTGAATGAAATAAAAAGGAAGTCCTGCTTTGAGTCATGCTGTTGGTCTGAGAGGAAACCCATTTGATAAGACGTGTGGCCGCGTGCTATATCTGTTACGATAGCTTTAAAACAACATCGGCACGAAAACAAATTTGGTTTGATCCTGAGATGAACCAGTCTTTTCAGCAGTACTTTTTTCAGTGACTTTCCATGAGTGAAAGGAACCAGAAGCTCACAGGGACAGTGTTATAAAAATAGAGCTTGTAATTTTCTGGTGTTTGGAGTTGCTGCAAAGTATAATATATTCTTTTGTGGCGAGTCTCTCAGAGTTCAGGCTGGTGGTTTGGGTGGAAGCGCTGAGAATGAGTTGATGGCATTTCAGCTGCATTTAAATATCAGGGGAGTCTGAGAAGGACATTAGCCTGAGATGTAAGAGGCTGTAGGAAAAGGTGTCTATAGTCACAGCTATAGAGAATTCATGACTTTCATCCCATTGATGACAATATGAGCGACTCATACAGCTCTTATTGCCAAGCATGTTTAGGGACTCAAAGTGGATGACTTTATTCAAAGTACTCGTTTTGGAGCCGGCATCTTCTCACAAGCAGGTTTCCATGCAGCATTCGTACGAGGCAGCGCTAGCACAGTCACTAAAAAAGGCCCAAACTGTGCATTCCCCAGCAAGGCTGTGAGCTGTAGCCAGCAACACGTAGCATCTGCCTGGCCTCGTCCACGTGTTTCTACTTGTACATCTCTGCTGCTCCAAACTCCACCGAAGCCAAACCCTCTCTGTCTCTCTCTCTCACTTCTCTTTCTCTCACTTTCTCATTTTCTTCCTCCTTATTTAAGGAGCCCTGGGGGCATTTATTTGTTTTTTTGCCTTTTTTAAACTATATTGTCTCCTTTAAATCACTGTCTCAAGGCCATTATTACTGGCTGTTAAACCTTTGTTACAAGCCAGTATGATGGTTTTTATTTTAATGATTTGCAATGACTGTTTTTTTCTTTGTTTACCAAAAAGCCCATCGTGAGCCCACCTGCCTCAAACAGATTACAGGGTGTGATGAGGGAAATAGAATCCGTCACTGTACAGTATATCCTTAAATTCTAAATGGCTGTTATCAAGAGTAATACCAAACTAAAATAATTATCAGGTTTTTTTTCATTATTAGGTGCATTGTTACTAAGTTATTATGGTAACAATGCATTTATTTTGTATCTAAGCAGAATAACCTCCTGAAATGTACAATCCCCAAACTGTGACACCTTTTGTGAAGTGCAACAAGCAAAAAGAGATTCTGGAAGCTGCGTGGACAGCTGAATGAATGCAAAATGTGTTGTGAAACATTTCAATGCACCACACAGTCAGTTTTTGATTGATAGTGGTCGATGGTTAGATACAGAAATGTTTTAATATACCAATTCTTGTTTTGAGTTTGTCTTTGAGAACATTATCAATATTCAGATAAGTCACACAGTAAACAATTGTTATTTACCACAAACAACTGCATTGTGTTTTAAGAAATAATAGCAATAGTATGAGGTAAATAAAAAAAGAAATATAGGAGATGTTGGTTGTTGATTATGAAAATGGATTCAGATGTAGAATAATGATTAATTCACCTCATCATCATGGTGATTGTCAGCTAACACATTAAATTTTAGATTGCAGCAGTATGATGACAGCAAACGAGGAAGAGAGAGAGAGATGCAGCTGGATCGAACCAGCGTGGTTGGCTTGTTAGCCCTTAAGCCTTGAGGTCGTCCTATAAGCCACTTTTAAAACAGTCATACACAATTATCTTATTGATATTGGTGAATCTGGCACTTGTTATTGGATCGAAACCTAATTTGGTGTCATTACTATATCAGGAATTCTTCTTTCCCTTGTCTGTGTGCTGCACGATGGTTGTTTGCTCACTCAATTTGTAAGGATGGATGCTGGAGGGTGGGATCAGAGATTACCTGCTACTATGATTTTCCACTGGCATTAAAACATAGATCCTTACATAGGCCTCTAAAGGTGGAGGTTTCCTGGTAGCCTTGTAGTTAAGATGCATGTGATGCTTGTAGTTCGATTCTGACTTGGGAACTTTATTTCCTGTCTGCATCTCTGTTGCGATACTAAACAAAACGATATGATGCAATATACTTTATTGTCCCCAATGGGAAATGTGTCTTGGACTGAAATGATGATCTAGAAGGCAAATGGCTGAAAAAAACAATTAAAAAAACAATAATTGTCACGACACTACTACTACAGCTCATATAATAAAGTCCGACACGAGTCAATGTCAGGTCTCCAGCATAGAGACTCAATCACAGTCGGGACAGCTCGACTCTACCGTCTACGTGTACAGACGAGCAAATAACTAGTGTGGCTACACCAGTCGCCTCAGTGAAAATAAACCTTCCAGCCATGGCTGGCAGACTCTTCAAGTTCATTCAAAGCAATAGCATCAGTTGAAAAAAAGAAAGAGACTTCCACGCGGCGTTATGGGTAAATCCCCAATTACAGGGTGAATGCTTCATCCCACTTCTTACTGTTACTTCAAGTAGAGCTGCAATGAACTGCAATCATCTCCGAAAAGGCCCGTTTTTTGTCTTTTTAGTCTGCAGGCTGGGGTTGGTGCTCGCTGGCTGAGTACCGCTCTCACCACTACAACAGTAGTCATTCACATTCAAGACAGTCATTTTCTGCACTCGCAGGCAATGGGCATGAGGAATTTATGCTGCTGTATAGATGGATGTATTCAACGAATTACTAGAAGTTACGCTTGGGCTCAATATTAGTGGTTTATTCATGGTACCAATATTTAAAAAAAATAAAAAATCTAAACTAAAAGCTTTCCTGTAAATTTCAACCATCAGGTAGTATAGTTTGACTTGATGGAAAATATGCTTTCTTGTCAAGATAGATAAGGATATCAACACCACTCTCAGATCGGCAATAACAGTTTAGCTCCACACCTTCCTTTATTAGCTGTTTTCATCCTGTCTGCCTGTTTCACTAACTATCATGTTATTCCAAATCCTGCTTCCCATCTCGTTAGTCCAACTGCCTTCACCTGTTCTCTCACCTGCCTCTGATCACTCCCACCTAATCAATCCCTCATTCCCTTCACCTGGTCCTCATGGTCTCACCTGTTGCCCATTCCCTCGTTAGTCCCTGTCTACTTAGGTCAACTCACTTGCACTCATCCTCTGCCAGATTGTCTTGTGTTCTCCAGCCCAAGCCCTTGTGCGTTACATATTGTGTCGATATATTTACCTTCGCATTGAAAGTGCGGAAGGTTATGTTTTGATCGGCGTGTATTTGTATGCGTAAGTGCGTGTTATTCGCATAAGTCAAAAAGTATTAAACCGAGTCACATGAAATTTGGTGGGATGATTGTTTATTATCCGGGACCATTTGAATAGATTGTGGGGTCAAAGGTCAAGGTCATGAAAAGGTCAAAATCTTATTTTTACCATAACGCGGTCAATTTTGATCCAATTGGCATGCAACTAATGCCAACATGTTCATAATTCCCAATCTTGTGATATGAGAAGGTATGCGTTCTACGGAGTGCCCGTTCTAGTTCTTAGTGTTTTGTTCCTGATTATTTTCTGAGTAAAGATCATTATTTGCAGTTCTGTCTCCCGAGTAGTGCTATCGGGTTCATACTAATCGCCCGTGACAGGAAACAACCCTTAAGCATCTGTGAGAAACGCACCGGGCTCTCAGTAACTCCGCCCCGAGCAAATGCTGCGGAAGTCGGGTTAAGTCCAGTCGTACAACGAGCGACAACGCGGAGGAGGTTAGGTTGATGTCTGGGTCAAACAAACACAGGACTTTCACCCAGGAGACCGCCGTGTATGTCCCGCATCAAACCAAAAGTCAATGTTGACTTATTTATGTTGACAACTTAAGTTAGGTAAAACATTTACTTATCTTGAATCATAACCAAATAGCTTTATTTGAATCCACAATGTTAAACAAGTGTTAAAACTGTAGCGTGTCATAGTTTGGTGCATTACCAAGTGACGCCAAAGGGTCCTGATGAAGTAAGTTGGAAATGAAAGTGAGTTGTTTATCTCTTTGTCATCCGTTTCTTGAATACATCCCCAAAATAATGTTAACTCCAGATAGCCAGATGTTACCTTTGGACGGAGCCTTGCTAGCTGTTTCCAGTCCTTATGCTAAGCTAAACTAACCGACTCTGTACATGTGGCTTCATATTTCATCCACAGTCTTAACCTCTAACTATTAAAAAGACGAATAATGAACACATTTATCAAAATGTCAAACTATTCTTTAAACTCAAGGTTAACATAGTTTTATGAAATATAAGCTGCATGTGTCTGTTTCTTTTAGTATTTTTATTTGATCATGATTATCATTACCAGCAATGGTAATGAGGATTATTTAATAATGTGCATGACCTCAAAAATAGATATTAGACTTTTAATAAAATGTACCCTTGACCTAGTCCTGTAAATTTACACGAAATATTGTTTTCATCTGACAATCATTTGCATGTATCATCATAATTAGACGATGGAAAACGCCTCACTGTAAAGTTACCAATGTCTTAAAAGAGTGAATGGACGCCAAACTATTTGAACTGCAGAGCTCAGTTGAATAACAGATCCAGCCTCTCGTGAGCTCCACCCATCGTGACACGTCGCCTCCCCTGTGAGGCGTGAGAGAAATGGAGGGGAAATCAGATCTAAAAAGACAAAGCCCCCATCATGGCACGACGTCACTGGCCTATCCAACAACAGCGTTATGTTAAATGCCATTCTTTTGATTAAACAGTGAGATTACAGGTTTCCTTATTGTACTCATGTGGTTTTAAAGTTTTTCAGGACCTGATGTGCTTCACAGCTATCTGTTGGCGGGTTTTTTCTCTCTCAAAAACTTCAGCTGGCCCCTTTTCTCTATTTTCTTGGTCTGGTTTTCTTCTCCTCTCTGCATCTGGATTTCTCCACAGTCCCAGCCCCCATCCAAACTCCAGCTCTCCATCCCTCCCTCTTTTTCTCCCTGCCTGCCCTCTTTTTCTCCCACCAGTGCAGACATCCAGTCAGACACAGATTGTGGATGGAAAATATGACTGGATCCTTCCCTGACTTCAGATAATGTGCACGACTGCTAGCAAGCGTGGCACTAAAAACAGGGAAAGGCAAAGAGAGAGAGAGAGCACACCGGACAGTAAGAAGTGTATCTGAAGGACTGCTCTTAGAATCTTGTGAAGTAGACTCTTTAGAACACATTTTCCTTTCTGCAGTTTATGTTAAAACGCAAAATATTTGTCCTTTTTCAGATTGCTGCAGAATATGTGCAAAAGTTCTGGAGCACAAGCTGATTCTATTATCATGGAGAATCCTAGGAAAGTGTGTCCTCCTCTCCTGAAGACATTTGTGTTGATTGTCTACGTGTCCGTGCATCGTCGAAGGCCACAAGACAAAAACCAAAGAGCCCCGCAGTGGGTGTCATATTTCACGGCCACAATAGCTCCAACGGTGTTACAGTGCAGACAGAAGGGAGGTAGCACAACTACAGTGGGGTCGAAAATTCTATTTGAGTTAGGATCAGCCACTATTTAAAGAATGCTCACCTCCTTTTGTAGTCATCTTTAAAATACTATGTTTTTCTACATCTCTTATATACGCTCAGCACCTTTCCTCAGCACCACCAGATGTACACTTTTAACTTAAAAATAGTGACTAAGAACCACAATGTGAGGCAAAAGTCTGCCTCTGTCACAAAGTGTGTTTGCGAAGGAATGATTGGGGGGAAATGAGCTCAGAGATCCCGTCTGGAAATGTCGTTACTCCGGCCGCCTGCCGCCCCTCTGCATGCACTCATAAATACTGCGGCCTATGCTAAGATGCTCACATGGAAGAAGAACGGGGGAAAGTAGGAGGTACAGCTGAGCGCAAGAGAGGAAACAGAAAAAGACAGAAGGGAAAAAGACAAATATTAGCAAGTAGAAGAAGAAATGTAGTTCTCAAAAGGTTTAAAATGGGATTGTTGGTATCCATATTGAGGCTCATTACTCCCAGAACCAACCAATAGAGAGGCAGAATAGACAGCAGGAAACCTCAAGCTGAAGGAGACTGGAGATGGAAATAGGGAAGCCTGTAACTATGTAGGGAAAAAAATCACATCTGTTGGATGAGTCATCCTCTCCCCTCAGCCACAGAAACGAAATCCTAGTTTTTACACTGCTGAGACAACGATGTTCTGGGCACATTTTTTAAGGAATGTCTTATTATCTATAAATATAAAAATGTATTCTTGATTTTTACATTTTTTATTTGTAGTGTAATACAAAGTATGACTTTTAGTTATATATCTTTGTGGAGTAGTTAAATGACCATTAATACAAATCCGTAATTACTTCTGATTTTGTGATATCTGTGTGTTTAGTATGAGAAAGTAAAGTGTAATGTTGGTCTGTCGCTCTTTCCCAGATACAGACTAGCAAAAGTTAAAGCGTTAGTGTAACAGTCCAATCTCTAAACATTGGGTCCTTATGGACAACAGTGGAAATATGAAAGACTAACTAACTAACCTCAACCACCATGAAGCTTTAATCTCCTAAACACATGACACATGTAACTTTGAATCCTTTATTGATCACACTTTGGTGAGCTGTATTGTGTATAACATAAAGGCATGCCATACAAGGCTTCCACACAATTCAACAACATTGTATATTTGTGTCAATAACCTGAAGTAAAAACTTAATGGCATCTATTGTGTTGTTACTGTATCTGTGACAATATTAGCTTTGTTATCACTAAAAAACAGAATAATAGCGTTCAGATATGACTAAACAATATTAAAAAAGACAGTTTTATATAGCCGTTAAAATGTGTAATGTTGTTATTTGATTGTTCCAACTTGTTATCTGTTTTATGCTTTTATTTAAAAAAAGTACATTTAATTCTACTGAAGTCACTTTAATTGAATATTTCTAGTATGGGCTACTTTTCACTTCAACACATCAACTAACAAAAATGTTGATGTATGTATATTAAAGGTAATGATAACCAGCTGTGTAAAAAGTACACTTAGCCCCATCTTCACAAGCTGCAACATCAATGATGCACATCAGTATTTATAATCCAGTGATATCATATGAACCTCTATTGTCAGGACTGGGGGGTGGGAGGGCAAAAACTCAGGATCAGAGAAAAGGCCAGGAGTCAAGGTGAGGTAAGGCAACGTCTTGACAAAACACTGATAAAGATGACTATAGTGACACAGGCAATACATCCAGTGGTTCATCAGGAAACAAAGACAGACAATCTGGCACGGCACAAGGGGAAGCAGGGGAGTATATGAGAGAAACCACAGGTGGAGGGCATGAACAATCAGGAGAGGTGGGGGAGTGGCTGAGGGAAGGTGAAGGAAACGAACAATCAGGTGACACTGGGAAGACACACACACAGAATACACAGGGTATTACAACTATACTATACATTTACTTTTATTTCTATATTTGATGCTCATCTGTGCATCTATTTCAGAAAAAGTTAAAAGGTCCTGGTTGGGTTTAGTCAACATCAGTTTAATATATGGGTGTTTAAGTCTTCATTTCTCCATAATTGACCTTGTTTGGGCCCCTCACACCATAACATTGTTTTGTGTCATCGAAAATGGTCGAAAATCAATAATTGTCTTTCATTTCACCTTTTTCTTTGCAGCAGCTTATGAGGAGTCGGGACCGGCCTGCCAGTGATACCCATCTGTGCACCACATGTGATGTCGAAGTTAAATCAGAGAGGAACAGAAATGCTGTGAGCCTCAACCCGTTTCATAAACACTTCATCACACATTACATAAAGTACAATACCAACCAAATATGTCCTTAATATCTCAGTGTTTACCCTAAACAGTGCTTGTCTTGAATGCTGTCTCATCCCATTACAAGGCTGTGAATCTGTGAAACCGGATGGCAACTGGCTTTTTTTCCCCCAGTGAGGGGCAACATGCCTCTCTTCACCTTCTACCAGTGGTGTTTTCTCAAGGCCCCCGGGTCCCAAAGCTTAACACTACATCAGCCCGGCAGTGAAGGATGAAGAGATGCCTCCCTGCCTGGGACTTGTAGAGGACCAAGCAGGAAACCACATGATGTCCTGAGGTAAACGACACTCTGTGTGATTGTTTACTTGTTTGTTTGTTGTATTTGTGTGAGGAAAAACTGTGTTTTTAGGGTTGAGGTCACCAGACAAGTCTGACTGTCACATTACACAATGCGGAAGGTAATCACATTACTAACTACTTCATAGCAGCTTCTTAAAATCGTTTTGAATTCTCCCTAAACACTAGAATAAACGTTCTAATCATTCAACAGGCGTTGTTTGAAGCATGTTTTTTGATCACACACTTTGACGGGTAGCTTCTGGAGTTTTTTTTCTTTTAACAGGTGACGAATTAAAGCATTAGTGATTTGCTCAAATGGCTTAAATAAGATATAGTTATGTGTTCTTGACAAGGGCCTCTTGTGTTTGTGTGGATTAAGGCTGGTATGTCTCAGAGGTAAAGGTGTGTAGGTGCTTTACACAAGACAAATATGATTTACTTAGAGTGAAATAAAGACAAATGAGTAAAATAAAAATGTATCCCGACATTATGACATGCGCCATTGACCTCGTTGGCTGGAGGATGTGAGAACATTGTTTTTACCCTATTATCTACCGATAAAGTTTTCTTTTGACCCTTACACAATACGCAGTCTGTCACTAACCGTGAACAGGTCATTTACAGGCCAATACCTAACTATCTTGAATTTAGCGGATCAGAAAACACTCATATGAACCTTTTCTTGTACTCTTTAAAGACACTAGAAAAATATATATTCTATATTTTTTCATGAAGCTACAATGCACCTATACAAAATGATCCATGCCAGACAGACGGATAGATAGATGGATGGATAGATAGATACATGGATATATAGAAAGATAGATAGATAGATGGATAGAGGATATACTGATAGATAGATAGATAGACAGACAGACAAACAGATATATATATATATATATATATATATATATATATATATATATATATACACTACCGTTCAAAAGTTTGGGGTCATCCAGACAATTTGTGTCTTCCATGAAAACTCACTTTTATTTATCAAATGAATTGAAAATTGAATAGAAAATATAGTCAAGACATTGACAAGGTTAGAAATAATGATTAATATTTGAAGTATTAATTTTGTTCTTCAAACTTCAAGCTCAAAGGAAGGCCAGTTGTATAGCTTATATCACCAGCATAACTGTTTTCAGCTGTGCTAACATAATTGCACAAGGGTTTTCTAATCAGATATTAGTCTTCTAAGGCGATTAGCAAACACAATGTACCATTAGAACACTGGAGTGATAGTTGATGGAAATGGGCCTCTATACACCTATGGAGATATTTCATTCGAAACCAGACGTTTCCACCTAGAAGAGTCATTTACCACATTAACAATGTATAGTGTGTATTTTTGATTAATGTTATCTTTATTGAAAAAACAGTGATTTTCTTTGAAAAATAAAGACATTTCTAAGTGACCCCAAACTTTTGAACGGTAGTGTATATATATCGAAAGCTAGATAGATAGATAGAAGGATAGATAGATAGATCCTTGTTGGCTAAGTATTTTATTTAATCATTGCCTATCGCACGGCTGTATCTCATGTATGTAAAATGTATTTGTAATAATTTACAATAGCAATATAATAAATACATAAACTATAGCATGACATGTTGTTGCAACAACCAAGTTCAGTGGTTTATTCGGCTGATCCCTACGATATCTATGATTCGTCAATGTTCAGCAAACCAACTGCATGCTGACACATACGAAAGGCAGCCACAGGTTTCAGGCTCCAAGCAGGGTGGAAAAAACATTAAAGTTACTCAACAATAGATATAATTTCACCCTTAATCCCCCTCAAAGTCTGAGAAGATGCTGGATGGTTGGAGTCTGCGATTACGTTTCCTAACTCTAATGTCGTACCTGTATTCTTATTTGAATTCATTATTCCACTCTGATGCTTTTGGGAGAATACTTTCTGTTTTAGGAAAAGAGGAAATGCCAGTCGGTAAAGTCCCTTCTGAGCATGTGCAGGGGATCCTTCAGTGCTCCATGAGAACGAGCTTGCAGTCCAGCCCAACGTTTGCAGAGTACTTTCGAACATTTGAGAAGAAAAAAGTGACCTCAATACAAAAGAATGCGGTGGTCTGCGCTCCCTCCCCTCACATCCAGCATGGGCAGAAGGACTTCTCTCAACCCACCGTTTAGCAGAGGGAGTGTATACGATGTGAGCCATTTAAATGGCCACAGCCACGGTCGTCTTCTTACTCTGCTCTCTCCCTTATTTTCACCTCCTCTTTTCATGGGGAGGATGCGAGAAAAGTTGCCACGTTAAATGCTTTCACCCCATTGCTTTTGAGTTTCTCCTCGCTTTGCACGGAGATCTTTGGGGAAACCAGCAGCTGCCGTCTTCTCTCCTGTCCTCGGCAATCTCCATCTCAAGCTGTGCCACGGGGTTTTATATGTTGATCAGATATGGTGAAGCTTTGTTGATGATTTTAGTCTCGGCCAAAGCTTTGGGAGTGCCATTTCTTTCAGTCAAGTAAACATATTCTGATCAGACATGCTGATAGCTGTTTTTCCTTCCCTTTTGCATGCCGTGCCTTCCTTTTTGTGTGTGTATTTGCTTGCAGTAGTAGAAGTCTGACCTATCTTGTTTCTGTGTTTTACAGCAATGGAAATAAAGACATTGATTGGAGCAGGAAAGCTGTGCTTTCTGCTTCATAAGTTTAGTTCTCTATAAAATACGACTCAAGCAAATAGACAACTAGCTGAAAAATGAGACGCAGAAGAGATCATATTTAGGTCATCTTAGATCAGTGCTGTCAGTTATTTCCCTCTAGCCTATAATTCAAATCATTATGTTGATATCTGGCTTTTTCTGACTGATTGTGAAATTAGTGTCTTCAACTTTATTGTCATTGAACAGAGTAGGCTACAGGTACAGAGGCAACAGAATGTTGGTTAGCATCTTAGTATGTATGTCACCGCATGCATTGTTTGCCATGTTGAGATTCTATCATGCAGGCCTTAGGAGAAGACATTTCATGCATGAAGAAGGATCCTGGTGCCAGCCACATGTTCAGAAACCACCACCACTGCTGGAGGAGGAGGAGGAGGAGGAGTTAAGAGTTATGCTTGCCTCCTGTGTCACCGTGAAAAAGCAGGACTAACAGCTTTCAGATGTGAGAGGAAGTTTGATGGTTTGGGGTGGCGGGGTTTGAGTGATGTGTGTTTTGTTTGTGCAAATTATACACAAGATCTTATGAATTGAGTAATTTACAGTCTGGAGCATTGGAAGTGGGTGCAGGGCAAGAGGGCCATGGCAGAGGCGAGACTGCAAGCACGCTTTTGCTTGATGCTAACAATGACAAGCAAGCATGTTTAACATGCTCACAATCTTAGTTTAGCGTACTAACATTTGATAATTGGCACTAAACTAGTGCACATCAGTGCAGCTGAAGCTGATGGTAAGTTTTGTAGGTATTTGGTCCAAAAACTTATATTGGACACATTTAAATCCATATAATAGTTGTCAAGACATTTCACTAAAAGCCAAAAATGTTCACCTCACGGTGGCATTAGAGGTAGGATTGGGGGTAATTTGGGGATGCTGGTGGTACTGGATGTAAAGTCAGGGGATCACTAAAGTCATAGGAAGTTCTCCTCTGGGGACTTTGAATGTCAGTTCAAAATGTCATTGAAATCTATCTGATTGCTGTTGAATTATTTCAGGCTGGACCAAAATGGCGGCCGGAGCAACCAACATTGCCATCCGGAGAGTGTCGCTAAAAAGCGAGTCGTTGTGAAATATAAAGCATACTTTTGCTCCCTGATGGACTGGCCTCAAGTAGCCAGCATGTCATCAGGCAGCACGTTCTCATGGCAGAAACAAATCCAGGGACTCGTTATGTTGGTTTGATAAAGCACTCAAAAAATATGCTTGCCTCCCGTCATTCATCCTCAGTGACAGTAAGTCATGGGGCCATCCCCACTGCAGCCCGACGCTGTCATTAAAACCAACAACTGTAATTTACGTTTTATGCACCTGCACGAGCAGTTGCGTTGCATGGACACCTGTTTAATTTTAAAACCAGGTGAGCTTGCGAATGTCTGTACATTTTCCCCCGTTTTTCTTACCGTGCCGGGTGGCAACCGGAATTTTAACAGAGGCTATGTTACCTCTTGACATTCTGCATTTAACTGCAGCTGTTAAAGGGCCGTATAAGAGACCAAAAACACCTCTTGGGCACCTCAGCTTTAGCTCAGTGGGGTAAGAGGCAGGCCCTGCAACCCACAGCTGCTGTGGGTTCGATCCCCTCCCCCCATTAGTTGCAGTCGAAAGTCCCTTGGCAGGGCACTGAACCCCCAGTTGCTTCCGCTTCTTCCGCGGCCCACTGTCCTAATAAAAAAAAACTATGGGTTAAATAAATAGAACTTTTTTCCTTGATTAATAAAAGTGTATATTCTTCTTATTCTTACTGCTTCTCAGGTAGTGGAATATTATGTTCCATATTATGTCTTTCTGTCATGAGTATAATTAATTTCAAGTCATTCAACAGTTGAAGCAGAGTGGAGTTTTCTCGCACAGCTTTACTTTTAAGGTGCATGAAAAGGTTAGGGGACAAAACTGGTAATAACTGAAACATATTGTTATCTTCGCATTGAGAATGCGGAAGGTTATGTTTTGATCGCCATTTATTTATTTATCTATTTATTTATTTGTATGCGTGTTATTCGCAGAACTCAAAAAGTATTCAACCGAATCGCATGAAATTTGGTGGGATGATTGGGTATTATCCGGGGACCAGTTGATTAGATTTTGGGATCGATTGGGTCAACGGTCAAGATCAAAGGTCATGAACAGGTCAAAATCTTCTTGAATCACATGAAATTTGGTGGGATGATTGGTTATTATCCGGGAACCATTTGATAGATTTTGGGATCAATCGGGTCAAAGGTCAAGGTCATGGAAAGGTCAAAATCTTTTTTTTACCATAGCACGATACATTTTTGTCCAATTGGCATGCAACTAATGCCAACATGTTCATAATTCAATGCCCAATCTTGTGATATGCGAAGGTATGCGCTCTACCGAGTGCCCATTCTAGTTCTATATGCAACAACTGTTGCTGCAGTTTTTACCTCTTTAGTCATTCAATTGCCCCCGAAACACTTGGTGTGGTGATTGAAGGATATTAAGTCTTTGAACCTTATTATGCCGAAAAGTTTCCATATTCTGATTGATCATCCTCAACACAATGACTTTAAGTGCAGTGAAACCCCTTGTATTCTGGTGAGGGCAGCGAGGGAATATCTCAGTGACTGAGTCCCAGACTGCAGACTTGAGCTCAGTAAACCCTCGTCCTAAAATAAGTGCAAAATTAGAGGGTTATAGAATGAAGGAGAAAAAAAAGGACACTGGGTTTGGTTCTCGGCCCCACGCACTCAGCTGCTGTGGAGCTTTTATTTCCCGTCTCCTATTATTCCTGGTCTTCCGCCTGGATGAGTCAAGAGAGGGAGAAGGAGAGGTTGGAAGGGGGAGGGGGGAGGGGAGAAAGATGCTCAGAAGAGGTTTGAGGAAAAGGGACACAGCGACTGTGCTGCCTCGTTTTTCTGATCTGGCCATTTTTTAAACAATGATTTGAATGCCAGTATACATGTGGAACAGTTAGGAGGAGTTTAAGTGCAGCCATTTTGTGAGAGCTGGAGTTTCAGTCCACAGGAGCGTTCGCATTTTGTAACAAGCACTCGTCTAGAGGCAGTTTCCTGGACTACAAACTCAAACCCCGATAAATATGTGGACTCACGTATGTTGAATCACAAAACCCTGATATCTAATATAGGACACGACCTGCTGACCGTTGCGCGCGCCGGCATCGAGCCGAAAAGAGTTGTTGACGGGGGGGGGGGTGCTAGTGACTATTTCTTTGCTCCATCCCAATGCGCGCAGACCGGCGTCGGAGCTCTGCAGCGGAACAATCGATCGGCGTATTGAGCATCCCTGCATTCAAGCATTAAATAGCTGAGAGGTTTTTTCAGCGTGAGGAATTCGATGTGTGGCGGGAGTGCGTGAGATAAGACTGAAATGCGTGAGTCTCACGCTCAATGCGTGAGACTTGAGAGCCCTGTGCTAGTTAGATATGTTTATTGGCTGAGAGTGACAGAACCAGATGGTTTGGATGCTGGTGCTGCAGCCTGAGCGAACATCGTGTCTCCAGCAGCCAAATGATCGATATTCAGACTAAAACAAGTGTCTTGAAATCCTCCTCAGTGAAAACTGCAATATTCAAGGTGGCTTAGACATAGTTATATGAAATTATCGCTGCCTCTGTGTCTTTTGAACAGGTCACATCTGTTATCCTTCATCATAAAAATGTATTGTGGAACCTCCGCCATCGTAACGTGACATCAAAGCCGAGCTTCTGTTTGTGTGAAGTAAAAAAGACGCTTTAATGCAAACGTTTATTAGAGTAAGTTGAGATTCATATGCAAGGGAGATTCTTTGGCTGCCCTCATTATTTACGAAAAGAAAAGATCAAGGGGCTCTTCATTGGAGGTGTTTTTTGTTTTACAGCGCCTCTAGGTGCTTCTGTTATTTAATTGGGAGCCTGAAACCAGTTTTTGGGCCCTTGCTAAATGTACAGAAGGAGGTATTGATTGCTAAATAGTGCTACGTTCATGTTTTATGGTAAAAATGAATATGGAAAAATGTTCATCATTGTTGTTGCACCGCTTGTCTTATACCATATCTATGATGTAAACAATTGTTTACTTACTGTTCAGCTTGTACTGTTCACGACTACTAAACGGCTAACCCACTGTAGCATATATATATTTATATATTTATCCCTGTACTTCTCGCACTCTCCACTTGTTCTTGCACTACTGTTTCACAGCTACTGTATATAGCCATTCCGCCTTGTATATACTTTCTTAAGTCACTTTCTTAAACTTCTTAGACCGTTGCAATGTTTTGCACTGTTTGTTTTGTACTGCACTGTTTTTTGTTGTTGTTTTTTTGTATTGTATTGTGTTGTAATGTATATTTTGTGTAAGCACACTGAGAGTCACTTTACCAAGCCAAATTCCTTGTTTGTGCAAACTTACTTGGCCAATAAAACCTGATTCTGATTCTGATTCTGGAGCCAGATGTCAGCATTCGTGTTTCTGTCCATCTGATGAATAAAAGACTGATATTCACTCTCCTTTCAGCTCTGGTTTGGTCTCCACCAACTCCCATGGTAATATATATGCTAAATGCTTCACTGTGTTAACCAGCTAATTGCTAATTTAGTTAATCTTCCTTTTATTGCTGGTTGTCAGAGCTTTTTCATTGAAAACAGCTGCTACAGGATCAGACTGAACCTTTCTGGTTCGAAACCAAAACAATCATCAGAAAGATGCTAAAACACGTTGTAACCAAAAAGACTGCAGAGTCAAGTGATAATAATATGTGAATGTGTCACTCAAGTGATCACTTTCACATTACAGATACTCATTTTGACCATTGTTCATGAATTTTTTATTATTATAGCGACTTCAAACAAGGCTAGCAGAAGAACACCATCAATATCTGAAATATCTGGTGGTTAGTTATTATGTGGAGATAGAAAGATAAAACATTTGGGTCCAAACAATATACATAAATGAGAAAAACGTAGCTAAAAAACTAGTAAATTTACATTAAACTTATTTCTATGCCAACTTATGAATGCAGAATGTGTTATAGTTGTTAAAAGAGGGTCAAGAGTTACACACACAAAAAAGAATCAGCAATTTATTGATTTATTTACTCTTTTTTTCATCTTGAGCTTACAGTATAGTTTACTGAATATTTTGGGGTTTGGGCCTTTTGGTCAGACAAAACAAGGCATTGTTTTCCCAGTGTTCTGATATTTGATAGAACAAACAACTAATTGATAAATCAAGAATATAATTGGCAGATTGAACAATAATACAACTGAATTAAATGTAGGATTTTACAGACTGCAAGCTGTGTAAATGAAAAGAGATTGAATGTAAACCAACATTAAATGTAATGTTTAGGGTCTTTACTCCTTCAGTACTGAAGTGCTGATTGTTGCCTCTGCGCTTTTGCTGGTTACTCAGCAGTTTAAGCGAGGCCCAGATAAGGCTCCCCGGTGACAGGGCTCCATAAAGCAGCCTGCCCCGAGCTAATGGGTAGCATACGGCGGGTAGAGAGGTAGGGGTACCAACGATGTACCAACGATGTGGGGGCAGGTTTTGCGTATAGCACCAAACAGGAGGAGACGTTGTGTTCTCAGTAAACCGTGACCCCCTGCCTGGAGGAAACCTCCATATGTGCAACGCAGAGCTGCCAATTAGGCTTTATGAGATGCTGACGTGACTGCATCCTGACAACCAGGTATATCACATGCTGCGTATTAACAGTATACAACAATCTACTGCTCACTAGATTTGAGCATGAGAAGTTTAAACGCCTTCTGTCGGCGATCGGGAGGAACGTAATTCATGTGGCGCTGGCAGCTGCTCCCGCTTGGGGGAGGGGAGCCCCTGATTCAGCTGGACAACACCTTAAAGCCGAGATACACGCTGCAAGGATTTAATCGGATTTTGCTCCGCTCAGGCCGGCCCACATGAAAGTGAACAATCTGGGTTAAGAGTCCACGTCACACAGCTCAGACGGAGCAGCAGTATCAAAGTGTTGCCTTTGGAATCTGTTTATTCTGAGAAATCTGACTGATGCTGTTAAATTGTGTCTGTGACAGTTTTCTATGAATGGAAAATATTGATAATTAATCACTTAAAGATTTGGGTTGATGCTAAAGTGAATAAAAAGCTATTTCCAAGCAAGGTTTCTAGATGTTACGCGGGTCAGGATGCTGAGCTAGCCATCTGCAGACATTTTGTTGTATACTGTAGCGCCTCAGAGGAAATAACATGGACGATATACGGAAGAGAAGAAGAACAGACACTGAGCCAAACGGGTAGGAGATGGTGAGTAGACACCGCAGGTTTTTAAGGTCTCCACGTCACATGTTTAACTACAATAAGCTCTGGTAGAAGGTTTAGGGTGAGCTGGAGTGGGGGTGGGGGGAGGGGATGCTCAGGCTCTGATTGGCTCCAGCCGGTTGCCCATATTTAGATTACAGTCTTGTCCCTCCCTGGTTTGTGTTCAGATGTGCTTTGGAATGAAAGGCAAAATGTCTGGTTGCTCTCCGTCTCTCCCTCCACATCACATCATGGAAACTCACTGGGAGCTCGCTCACTGGCCCTGAAACGCACCTCGCTCTGTCGTTTATTCGACAGGTTCACGTGTTGAAAGTTTTTAATGCCATAAAAGTTTTGCTCCTTTTACAGCCTCCTGATTGCAGCTTAAGATGGAAATCAAATCATTTATTGATAACTTTTCAAATGTCAGCTTTTGCTTGTGGCCCCAGAGGCAAACAGGGAGATGACGTTTAGGCTATAAGGCACAAAAACTGCTTCCTCTTTCCTCCAGCTTTTCTCCAAAAAAAAACCCTGCATTGGTTCAACCTGTGTCATTGTGTTAGCTTTCCAGATGATCTTCTTTTTCTTTTTTCACTTTCTGTCCACGTTTGCAAGCAAAAGACTGAAAAAAAGAGAAAGAAAGAAAGAAGAGGAGGTTCTCTTCTTTGCCTGACATGAAGTATCAACTTTTCATTTCCCAGGCCTGCCACATCCACAAAGGGAGTATACTTGGCTGTGATGCAAAGAGGAGGAACAAAAACAGTGTAGAGACAAAAAAAAGAGTAAGAATCGACCACAGAGGAGGAGGAGGGGGGAGTAAATGGGGAGGAGCAGCCCAAGCTGACAAAATATGAGTTTGCGTGATGATGGTGGATGAAGATGCACTTAGAGTCCCCTCTGACGCCACGCACCGACCGTCTCTGTTGGTGTTGATGCTGCTCCCGTTACACTGTGGACATAAAGCTACAGTTTTCATTGGACTAGAGCTTTTTAAAAATCCACACGAAGACAAAGAATCCGAAATGATGAAGAATGATGCTCGTTTCTGATATATGAAATATGCTCTTCACTGCAATGGCGATGTTTTCCGATGAAGTAAAAGCTCTCTTTGTGAGGCAATGGCTGAAAAAAGTGAATCATCTCTGCAGCGCACCACATATCTGAGTTCATTCGAAACAGATGTTTGTCTCAGTTCAAGCACGTTGTCTCATTCGGGAAAGAATTTGAAGGCAGAGTATAATCTGCAGATTAAAAGAAAATATTAAACAGGCAGGATGCACTGTTCAAAGATAGCCAGCAGCCCCGTACAGTGGACGGCTGGCTTGGATGTCACAGTAAAGGTCGGGGTATCGAGTGGGCACCTCCCAGCTTCAGAATCCTGTCACACAAATTAGACTTTTCATTACGCTTGATGGTTATACTTAACCTGATAATGACCGTGGCCACATTAAAGACAGGACCCACTGCTTCCTGTCCCTTCAAACTCCTCGGACTCTAATGACTGAACTGAAGCTGCAGAGCCACGTGGGTGTTTTTTTGTTTCGGTTTAGCAACAACATTTGCCATCATGACCCCCCCCCCCTGTCCCCCCGTCCCCCTTTTCTTTAATCATAATTTCTTGAAAAATTAAATATTGAACGTTAAAAAAAATATATGTTAAATGCATCTTGAGGTGGATAAATTATACAGGTGTATAATGACACGGTTGGTTCATCCTCATACATATTCACCCCTGAGAGTCTGGAGGATGCAAAGCTGCAGCCCACTGCCTCTCCCTCGACATGTCAAGACACTCAACAGTTTGCATTCCTCCCGCAAACAGTTTTCCTGGAGCTCGGACGCTCGACAAGACACCATCGCCGAATGCATTCTGCTCTCCCTTTACCATCGCCAATAGAAATAGTGGCGTGTACATTTATATAATCTGTTGGCATGGTGCAGTGTGTGTGTGTGTGTCCACTTTTTTGACGCTCACCTCGTCGCTGCAGAAACGTTACATTTTCACAGAAAAAAACTGACATGACGTCGCTCACAATTTGAGCGCTTCAACTTTTTCTCTTTCTTTTTGCCTGCCACATCTCCACCTCCGTTAACACATTTGGTCTCTGTCTCTCTCTCTCTCTCTCCTTCATTTGTGTCCTGTCTCTACCTGTCTTACGCATTGCTGAAGTTCTTTATTCCCCCCCCCCCCCCCTCTCGCCCCCGTTGCTTCCCCTAAAACCTCTCCGAGTAGCGGGAGGGAAGAGAAGCACCCTGTTAAAAGAGAATAGCCACCCTGAGGCGTCCTTTCACGAGGTGGGAGTGAAGGCCTCGTGTCGGGCTCCACCCTCTCCCACCCCCTTCAAACCCAGCCCAGCCCCACCCGGCTTCTCCCCGCCTCGCACCAAGCACTTTCTTTTCTTACTGAGACAAAGACATCGTCGTGAAAATCACACAATTTGGTATCAAATCGGGGGCGGTTGTTTGTTTTAATGCAAATGGAGGCAGCATTGGCTCTCAGGGGTGTTGGGGTCGTTTTCATTCACAGCGGGAACATTCAAGAAAAGATCATGGCTCTCTGACTTTGAACCAGGATTGCTTTTCTTCCCCTCTATAATCATGCAATCTGATATTAAAGCTTTAATATAAACATAAAATGCCCAAAACAGAGGTAATGTTCTCTACGTGCGTATATTTTGTGAGTGAAAGCAAGAGAGAAAACAAAAGGATGACGACGTAGAGCAGTTTGGATACGAGGGGGAAAGGGAAACATCTTTTTGTTTCTGTCCCCCGCACATGAGTTCAATTCTTAAACCATCTGGATTCACTTAGCGGCCGCTGACTGCGTTATGCTCACTCTGCTCTGTGACTTCAGCTTCGGAAACAAAATCTTCTCCAGGAAGAATGAAAACAAGTCCTGAAGCAGTCGGTCCAGAGGACTGGAAGGTTTTTTTGGTCAGAAAATGCCGTCATATACGTACTGTTTGCTTATGGCAATTATCTGCAATGTAAATTACATCTTCACCAAAATACTTACAACAATTTGAAAATCCTCTCATGAGCGATGAACCCAGATTATGGTGGCGGATCAAATCCAGGCAGCCATTTTAACTTTTGTAAACAAATGTAAAGCAATAAGCATGTTAGCTTTTATTCACTAAGGTGGGTTTGTTTCTTCTGTAAAACTATACACAGGGGATCTGTTTTTACAATTGCCAGGAATGTAAATAACCTATAAAATGATAGTTTTGTTAACTATCATGGTTGATAAAATCTGTGCATTTTATAGCCTGAAATAGTGCAATTATCTCACTTTAAGAGCAGAACAATAGAGTATCTTTAACTTACATAGCCTATTCTTACGCTACCATTTAGGAGATATATTTCTTTCAACTTTACGCTTTTACTCCATGAAATTTCTAAGGAAAATATTGTACATTTCACAAGGCAAAGTGTTAGCTCGTCAAAAATAATGCTTTTATATTAATTAAATGTCTGAAAAGTAGTAAGAATGTGCTCCATAACATGAATATTCTACAAATACAGTCAAACATTTACACTCTGGAAATGTCCAATTATGAGTATGATCTCTTTTACATTTGATATTTAATTTTATTTACTGATCATTGATATACACTTTTACTGAAATAACCTACAAATACAGGACATAATAAAAATGATCCCTAACTCATAATCCACTTTATAGCTTTTTCTGAAGCTCTCAACTTCTTCACCAGGGGATGGAGTTCTCCAAGTTCATGACGGAACCGTCAGTCTCATCAGAAGACTTGTTTTCCCACATTATTATTATCAATCATTGATTTGTGTCACACCTATTGTACTAGCTTATGCAAAGATAAGCCTCATTGTGTGCGTGTGTGTGTGTGTGTGTGTGTGTGTGTGTGTGTGTGTGTGTGTGTGTGTGTGTGTGTGTGTGTGTGTGTGTGTGTGTGTGTGTGTGTGTGTGTGCGTGTGTGTGTGTGTGTGTGTGTGTGTAACGAGAGAGGGAAGGGAGAAAGTGATTCCTTCAGTCTCAGTTTGTTTAGCTGCAGTACCTTCAGAGCGGGACAAGCCACAACTAGTCAGGTATACCTCAGTTATATGACCTGTAGCTACATATATTCCACCTCCGCTAGCTTTACAGTCTCATTAACATGAACGCTTTACACTTTTCATGTGAATTAATATACACAATGTAGTTTTGTTTTTCCACCATTGTACGTAATAAAAACTCACGCTGTCCTCATACACTGTACATCTTGTCCTGTTGTTGCCCAAATCCGAACAAGTAGTTTTCACAACAACAACAAATAATAATCTCAAAAAGATATCAAAGGAAACGTTACATGAGGACTTGTTGATTCTGACACCCACACCTCAATGGGAATGGATGTGTGAAGGCAAAACTAGCAGTAAAACAGTGGAAAAACTAGAACGGGCACTCGGTAGAGCGCATACCTTCGCATATCACAAGATTGGGCATTGAATTATGAACATTTTGGCATTAGTTGCATGCCAATTGGATACAAATTGACCGCGCTATGGTAAATATAAGATTTGGAGCTTTTATGACCTTGACCTTGACCTTTGACCCGATCGATCCCAAAATCTAATCAAATGGTCCCCGGATAATAACCAATCATCCCACCAAATGTCTTGCGATTCAAAGAAGATGTTGACCTTTTTGTGACCTTGACCTTTGACCCGACCGATCCCAAAATCTAATCAAATGGTCCCCGGATAATAACCAATCATACCACCAAATTTCATGCGATTCGGTTTAATAATTTTTGACTCATGCGAATAGCACGCACGCATACAAATACACGGCGATCAAAACATTACCTTCCGCATTTTCAATGCGAAGGTAATGACAACGATAATGTAAAGACAAATGTAAAATATTCAATAGGTGCACAAAAATAGGCCCTCATTAGCATGAATGACACACCAATAAAGACCTGGATATGCAGCTCTCTTTGTCGGAAAAGATGAGGAGGCAGAAGGTGGAGTCTCATTGTGGTCTGAGTGATGTCTTCGTCTGTAATCACACTTTCAGGATGAATCATCGCTTCAGCGACAGAAAGCTCTATTATTTTCTCATTTTTTTTATACCTCACATTATGTCTGAAGGATAAGAAGCCCAGAACAAAATGTGTGTAAAGCTTGAAAAAAAGGTTGCTTAGTGAGTTCACAATAGCTCTTGATGTTTTCCACCTGAAACACATGCCGTCTAACTGGGAGGTCATACTTTGAGGCCTCGTCCTTTGCCAGTGAGTGGAGGCCAGAGGAAACCGCCTCTCCCATTGGAAGAGCAAAGAGATCTCAACCTCGGAGGAAATAGCCCTGGTGGATTTGATCACAATAGCAACTCGTCGAGTCCTCCTGGAGTGGTGAACCCTCACAATCATATCAGAGGGGCGTGTCAACACAGGAGCAGTTTTCACACATTTTGACATGTGGCTAAAATATTAAATATAACATCAGAGGGCATTAGAACCCATGGAGGAGGCCACCTTCTGGACGGATGTTTCTCGCGCCTGCGTTAAGTGGAAAAGTAAACAACAGTCGGTGTGTGAAGATCGAGACCTAAGCGTGTGTCTCGGCAAACTGTGAAACACTTTGCACGAGTGTGGTAAAAGTGGGCTCTGGAGCAAATGTAGAAAAGTGAACAAATGATCCTTCTTTTTTTATGTTAATCAATTCTAAAACCTGAATTCCTAAATGTTTTTTTAGCTGCGTCTTTGCTGGAAAAGTTGCCTTCTTTTCTGCTGAGGCATAAAACCTCATCAAGTCAAGTCAAGTTTATTTGTATCGCATCCAAAATCACAAGTGTCTCCCGAGTCTGTACGTCATTTCACTCCTTCTGTCCTTAGTGCCGGGTCGGGATGAGGTAGAAACGCCACATCAACCCTTCGGTAAGCCGCCTGCATCCAAACCATGTGTTGAGGAGTCGTCTCCTCATGAGTTGGGATCACAGCCTCAGAAGAGCCCCCTCTAGCGCATTCTGTCTCCAGCGTTTAGACCGACCCCAACTTCACCAAGCCGCATGCCACCATGTAAACACAGAGCAGATAGAGCAGAGATGACGAATGCGGATGCATCGGGCTGATGTGGATTACTCAGTGATGGGGGGGGGGGGGGGGGGGGTGGGAGGAGGGGTGAAATGTGAGACTCTGGATCGTGTCTGAAGCATCCACTGGAAGGAGGAGCTGTAGTCACATCGTGCAGATGGGGGTGAAAGAGCGAAGAGACCAACTCTTTGATTTAGACAGGATCATCAATGAGTTTAATGTCTGTCCTCTTCTATTAAAAAGAGATATTTGACATCTCCTGTGTGAGTATTCACATGTCAAATTCACAGATTATTATCCATAACCTTAAAGCCAGATATTGCTATCCTCGGTGCAGCTCTGAAACGCTGTGAAGTATGATCTCAGGATAGAGTGCCGTGGCTTCGCGGTGTCGTGGCTTTGCGGTGTAGCAGTCCGTGATTACTTTTGTTTTTCTCTGTGACAACGTGTCCCGCCCTGAATGGACAGAGACGCATGTTATTGTTGGGGTCTTTAAAGAGAACCTGGATGTGAAAGGTCAGCCGGTGCGGAGGCGGAGGTTAACCTTCTGGATGCGTTCCTCTCCGTTACTTCACAATGGAGCAGGAGCTCGAAGAAGCAGAGCGAATACTAACTGTGACTCATAGGAGACGGTGCTGCGTGGTTCTCCTTTCTCCGGGCCTCTCTCTCTCTCTCTTATCCAAACGCCAACGTGCATGAAAATGTACAATCAAATGTGCAGAGCAGCCTCACAGGAAGTGTTTCAAAGGGCTGAACAGAGAAAGTTGAGGCGCGCCAAGATACATTCCTTCGTTCTCCAGTCGGTCGGCTGAGCTGAAGACGTCGTGGCAACGTGAGGGAGTTAATTGACTTCTTCTAGGTGGCCATGATGAATGCAAATCATTGAAGATGTGTTACAACGAGGTGCAACTTGGTGGGGGAAATATGCCTCTTTGAGAAAAGGTCTGTTTGCATTTACTGGCTGCTGTCGATCATCAGACAGCGGCTCACATTACCGTCTCTCTCTGGTTTTGAGGGTGTGGCAACTAGCATGTTGATGATTTCAGCTCTGGTACGTTGAAATTATGACTGCAGACAACGATTATTTTCATTATCGATTATTATTACCTTCGCATTGAAAATGCGGAAGGCTATGTTTTGATCGCCGTGTATTTATTTATTTATTTATTTATTTGTATGCGTGTTATTCGCATAACAAAAACAGTTTAAAACCGAATCGCATGAAATTTGGTGGGATGATTGGTTATTATCCGGGGACCATTTGATTAGATTTTGGGATCGATCGGGTCAAAGGTCAAGGTCAAGGTCATGAAAAGGTCAACATCCTCTTGAATCGTATTGACATTTGGTGGGATGATTGGTTATTATCCGGGGACCATTTGATTAGATTTTGGGATCAATCGGGTTAAATGTCAAGGTCAAGGTCATGGATAGGTCAAAATCTTCTTTTTACCATAGCGCGGTCCATTTTTATCCAATTGGCATGCAACTAATGCCAAAATGTTCATAATTCAATGCCCAATCTTCTGATATGCGAAGGTATGCGCTCTACCGAGTGCCCATTCTAGTTATTATTATTTTTGTTATTTGTTTAGAAAGTGGCTACAAACGATACTTTGGTAATAACAACGTATCAAGTCAACTAAGGATGTGAAGACAATGTGAAAGAGGTCAGACTGAGAATTATCACTAGAATCGGCAGCTTTCTAGTGAGCTTCAGCTCATTTCTTTAGCCGTTAACTTTACTGTTTTGGTTCACTGCTCTCGTGTCAGCAGAATCAAGCAGTGGTTTCCATAGAAACGCTCTAAAAGCCGACTGGACACTACCTGCTCAACACCAAACATTAGTCAGACACATTTATGAATTAGCTGGTGGAATAGTTAACAGCTAAAGAGCCTCCTGTTTCCATCAGGAGATGGTCGAGACCATTGAGCTTGAATCCTTAAAAGAATATTGGGCTTCGCTTCATCAGGTGGACACAAACAAAACTCCAAATGAGTGATTATGTTGCTCTGTTATTGCACGTTTAAGTTTATAAAACTGTCCCAAAAAAGACTTTAAATATTCAAGTTACTATCAGATATGAGAAGCAGTGTTTCAGATTCTGGAAAGGTTTTTCTCTTCTTCTTTTTAGGAGAAAGGGAGGTTTTTAGAAGACGCCATTTTCCTTGGATTTTCCATTTACCTCCACAGAAAGTTGGCCTCAAGCAGCAGCTTTCCTCCGACATCGGAGAGGAGGTCTCTGATCTGCGCCGAGCAGGAAAATAACTTCACTCTAATTTGGTTTCATAGCAGAAATGAAGAATTCTGCTTTTTTTCCTCTTTCCTGTGAAGACTTTGGCTTTAAACCCCCATGTGTGGCTAAATACATCCTCTCTCATATCTAAATAGAAGTCAACGTTGTTAATGTTAGTAGTTAAAGTAGGAGGGAACCGTTAAAAAATGAGGGGTGTTTTTGTGTCACCTGCTCGTGCCTGTAAGCACATATCTGTTGCGCTATCTTCGTACTGGGTCTTCCTCTCATCCGGGTCGTCTGAAAGTTTCTTATGAGGGCCCTCAGATTGGTAGCAGCTGTGGTTGTTGGCCGGGTTCAGGCTGTGGGAGTCTGCAGCAGGCCAGCGGGGAGGAGCTCCACATCTGGAAATGAAGGAAAACGCTGGCTGAAAACACAAAGACGAGGGCCTAGATACGCAAATACTCCCCGTCCCAATCCTGTCGCATGCAGTGCTCGCGAGTTTACAGTTTTTGTTTTGTTTTTTATGAATAAATGTTATCTGGTGTGAGCGCTGTTGGCTTTGGGGGAAAGCCTCTGAAATGTGTTAGTTTCTTTTGAAAGTGTCGGACAGGGCGGCTGAGACAGTGGAAAGAGTGGACTGCTGTTTTTGAGATCCGACCCTCTGGGCCTCTCTTGATGTAATAGCATGTCTAAACATGTGGGAGACGCCGCCTTCTTGAGAGGAAAAAAAGAGGAAGCGGGGGGTGGAGGTGGCGCTTGTGCTGGTCAAGAAGAACTTTAAATTCCTCCTCTTCACATGCCCATTCTGACTTATATATAACGTGAAATACTGGACTTTCTTCGTGAAATGATGTTTGTTATATGTTCACAACAACGCTCGTCTCATAGCACCTGGAAAAGGTGCAGAAATGTGTGTGTCCACCCGGGTGTCACGTTTCCAACGCTGCTGATCCAAAGAAGACCTGTGACTAGTGCATCATCATTTATCCCTTAAATATAAGCCAATTAAAACCTTTCAAGACAAAAGCCAGATGTTGGAGGGGTTTTTGCCCAGTTGGAATGAGGCTAAATGTTTTACTTTCGATATAGATGGTTTGAAGTGATAACTACAGGCTTCTTTATTAGTTTTAAAATGTTTAAAAAAAGGATAACAAAAAAAATTCAATTCCAATGTGCGTACCAAAGATCATTAAAATCTATCCAATAGTTGGTGAGACGTTTCCCATAATGTTCCCCTCAGGTTGTCACCAGGGGAAAAGACAGTGGATCAGTCAGTGGGATGCATCCTCTGGGGACCTTCATTTCATATTTAATAGATGGGATATTTCAGTCTGGACCGAAGTGGTGGACTAGCCAACCAGTCCACATCGCCGTCTCCAGAGCCACAGCACTAGGTGTGGCAAATGGAAGGTGGGTTCCCTTTATTTCAGAGCTCAAGATGCATATGTTTATAGCTCTGTGAGTCACACCAGAGGAAAGTAAGAGTAGATGTAGGTTTATTTCTGGTGAAGTCTCATGCCACGGTAATTATATGTTATGGCCTTCTGAATTTCCAGCCGGGCAAAATCAACATAATTAACTCCTCTTCCTACCATTTTGCTCCTCGTTCCTTAAACTTGCCTTTTTTTATTGTATTTTGTATTCACAAATAGCCTACTGGGTGGGGGGAGGCATAGCAGTAGCAACTCACAGCTTCCCCTGGGTTTGCCCAGCAGAGGGATGGAGGTTAACAGAGCGAGAGAGGCTCCGGCATCCCAGCGGCTGGCTGGACAGAAGGGGCATTCATCTCATCGGATCCCCCCGGTCGTGTCCTGCAGACCACAGGTTGTCAGCCAACATGCCCTCCGTTTACTGAGGAAGTGTTCACTTAGTGCAGGAAGTCTGAGGTTTCCCCCCCCCCGTACGTTTGATTTCAGCAGTAGCCAAACAACACTAGGTCAGAACAACATAGGTGAGAACTAAAAAGCCCAGAGGGGACTTACAGTCCCAGTTCACCATCAGGTGATGTATAAATAATTAGCAACGGTAATCACACATAATACCTGATTATTCTGCATTGATTCATGATTTAATCGCATTATCAAATACTTTCAAAATGATTTCCTGTTTGATTAAATTATCTTAATTTCTGAATTTGTTTTAACTATTTAACACTCTTCTATAATCTTTCAGTAACTTTTCCAGTGTCAAGCACATTCAAAGTGTAATATTTTGAGTATTTGTATCGACAGTGTGTTTATTTACAGTTTATTTAACATATAAATACAAAATACAAAAATATGAAGGTGCAGTTTGTATGATGTGACAGTCAAACGATATCAAGAAACATAAACAACGAACATGGCTGTGCTCACAAATGTCCAATTAGCAACGTGTGGAAGACGCTCTATCGCTCAATGAAAGCAGGGGCAGAGAAGAAGGCTCATCATTTCATCTAAGTGGAATTAAATGATCGGACGAGATCGGTGTTTAAAGGGAATTCCAACAAATACAGCACACACAAAAATCTAAAACACCTCTTCCACCCTGACTTTAACGTCACTCACTCATCAATTGTGAAAAACACATTTTATTCAACGCTTAATTATTGAAACCGTAAATTCGTACTAATCTCGTGTACCTTTCTCACGTCCAAGTAATACGCAGTTGGAACGCACGACATTCTGAATGTTACGTCACATTTAGTATGAATAGTATAGTGTGTGAACACAGTCTGTCGTGGATCATTGGCTCCACTGCTCCAATAATTCTTTCGCGTTTCTTATCAAGTCACAGTTCACAACGAGCTAACCTAAAACACAAACAAAATGAGGGCCAGTTGCAGCTCTCAGATAAATAGTAAGTAAAATGTTACAAGATATAATGCAGAATACAGACTTTTTACCAACAGTCTGTGTGTACTTTACGATGCTAGTTTAATCGAGTATGTTGGCATAGATCACCACACTGAATGATCCACCTAGAACACATGATTATTCTGGATTGGAGTTATAATGTGTGGACTTTATAATATCAACACATACAATCTATCGGGGGCTCTGTGCTGGTGTTTTCTTTTCCAGCTTCCCTCAACATTCAAGGGTCCTTTTGCACCTGGTTTGTGCAGTTTTGCTATTGTCCTGCAGGGGAAATAGCGAGCGCTCCTCACTGCAGCTTCTTCTGAGCCAGCTGGGCCAACTCACTGGCTTTCCTCCTCTTCAGCTTCTTTTTGAGGAGGAGCAAGTCAATGTAGACGATGTGATCCAACACCGCAGAGGCGCAGAGGAGTCCGCCATGCAGGGCGCCTGCGATCCCACAGCTGAACACGTCTTGACCTGGAACAGACACACAGGTGCACCCTGCTGGATGAGACGAGACTCTCCACTCTGGATTCAGATTATTGTGGAGATATTGTTTTCTCCTCAAGATTTAATTCCTTCTGCTTTGTGACCTCCTTCCAATGATCTTAGTGTTTCAACCGTAGTGGGAAAGGATCCAGCACAAACTGGGTAGTTTGTTGTGAAACTCAACAAGTCAAAGCATCAAAGAGTAATCTTATGGCATGTTGAGACATTTCCATTTTCACAAAACACAAATAATTGGCTGACTATTCTTCTTTTCTTTTTTTTACGTGAACAAATGTCGAATGCGGTTCGTAATAGTTCATACCGGTGATGTAGAGGTTTTTGACAGGGGTGTTGCACCTGTTCCTCGCCACGTTCTCGGCAAGGAAACGCTCGAGGTTGTGCTCGGCAGAGTACATGGCTCCGCGCTGGGAACCCAGGTAGTGCATGTTGGTCAGCGGGGTCGCCACGTCCTGGAAAACCAACTGAGAAACGAGCCGTGCAAGTATTACAATGCAGTCAACGCGTATATGAAATAAAAGCACGGACAACTGACAGTATCTATGAGAATGCTCTCACAGTTATGAATACATATGTTTGATGTATTTGGGTATTTCCGATGAGGTCAATGTGCAGGCAAAGTAAAAGTCTATGCATTTGTACATGTTTGACAGAAAGTCACCATTCCTACCTTGTCTTTGATTTTAGGGAACAAAGTGCAGGCCCAGTCAAAGAGGTTCTTAGCAAATCTCATCTTGTAGTTGTGGTATTCGTCGCCCCTTTTGCGCACCGTCGTGTCCTTCCATTCCTCAAACCATTCATACTTCACCATCGTGAGTATTGTCATGCAAGATTTACCTGTGAACATGAAACAAACACAGACATCACACATAATCTGTATGGACACTAAGATGTGGGAGTTTGATTAATTAGTTGATTTTAATACCAGGGTGTCTTATTTTGGCTTCTGGGTCTTTGGCAGAGGGCATTGTGATGAACATCATGGGAATGTTATCCGGTGCTTCCTCTTTGCTCAATGCAAAGAAGTCCTCCATCCTAAAAACAACGACAACAAAATAAATGTGTGAATTTAAAATGCAGGTCTGGGCTGCTTTTATCAGCAATGTGACCATGTGTTTAAATCTTGGAGCTGAAACCTGACTAGAGGACAAAAAAGTAATACAAAAATAAAAAATAAAAAGCCACATTATATACAAGAACAAAAAAATCATAAATGTGGTAATGTTCCTGGAGGAAACCGACACTGAGAAGCTGGTTTGGCCTCTCAGTTTATTTCATTCCTACTTCTTATACAACAGCGCCCCCTGGTGGTGATTCCATATTAGTGTTCATTAGGGTTAGGGTTCATCGGCGGACTTACGACTTGTCCATATCGTTGTTTTTGAACAGCCAGAAGTTGGTGGACTCGAAACCCAACTCCTCCTTCGTCCCATCAAAGCCAGAGAAGACCAAGAAGGATCCTCTGCCATGTTTCATCATGTTCAGCCGATCCTGAATATCTACAATATGGGGAAGTTCACATAGTCACTTTTAAAAGTCGACCTTATTTTCCCCTAATAAAGGTTTACACACTTTGGTAACAAGAGATCTGTTGCTCACCCGACTTGAGGTGAATCTCAGGAGGAAGAAGTTTCTGGAAGGTGTTGAAGATGCCACAGTTTGAAACAACCAAGGGTGCATGGACCTCCACTTCCTCTTGACCTTTCCTCACTTTCACACCTGCCACGTGACAAACAAAGTAAGTCTGCGTCCCCCTGGTTTAAAACAGGTCAAACCAATGGAGCTGGAATCATCACTCTCACCACAAGCTGCTCCCTTGTCATTCAACAGGATCTGGCAGACGGGAGCTCTGACCAGGCAGTTCCCTCCATGTTTCTGGATGGTGCGGATGATGTGGAAGGCGATCTCACTGGCACCGCCTTTAGGGTAGTAGGCGCCTCGCTTGTAGTGATGAATCAGGAGGGCATTGATGAGGATGCTGGAGTCCTTTGGAGGCACGCCTGCATGGAGGAGCAAAGCATGAGTTATTACTTTGTGGTAGTTTTATTTCTTTAAATAGCATCATCATCTTGTGCCCAACAGAGACCGCCATCCAGTTACAAGTGCGCTCACAAATACTCATAATACATATCATAGGGCAAGGCAAGGTTATTTGTAAAGCACATTTAGAAAATGAGGCAATTCAAAGTGCTTCCCATAAAACCATTAAAAGCATTAAACAAATGCAACTGAAAACAAGATTTAAATTTGTTTAAGAACATTCATTTAATAAAAGTAAAATAGAAAAAAAACTAAAAATAGAATAAAAGTTGCACAAAAAAGTATGCTTTTTATTTGCTTTCTTTCTTTTTAAATCCTTATTTTGCTACGAATGGAGGGCGTCATCACGTGAACGGTCCAAACTGCTGTAGCTTCTGTTTCCCAAGCGGCCCATTGCAGCGCTCATGGAGTCGGACGAGAATAATGAAATGTTTTTTTATGCAGTTCAAGAAATGATAATAGACAAATTATTTAACAGAACAAAAACGTGCATATGCTTTTGAGTCTCATTTGAAGCAGCGGCCATGAGATTAATAAAGTGTGTGCTGCACGACACCCTAGGCCTACACCTTTTTTCTAAAACTCATTTTTCATACTTATTTTTGAGAACCCACCATAGAAAAGATAACCAAAGATGACGCGCAGGTCCTTGTTGCTGGTCAGGGTGTTCACCAAGTCCGTTGCCCTCGTGCCAGTGAGGCGGAAGATCGGGGTGAAGAGGTTCCCGATGCCTGACTTCAGCAGAAACAAAGACACCCACTGCGGGATCAGCTTCAGGGTGGCCAGGTAGTGAGTCTTCTTAGCGCAGACCTGTTGGGAAACGGAGGATGTTTGAGACTCGTGTGTTTGGGACAGATGACGCACTGCAGTACGTGTCCGGAGGTCAACGGGACCTTCATGATTTTGAAGAACGCCTCGATGGCCTCTGTGTCATCTGGGAATTGCTTCATCAGATGGGCTTTCATCTCGGTTTTGCCGGAGAAGATGGTGTACTCTCGTTTCTCGTCGCCCAGGCCGATCTGGATGGTGTCGAAGTGTTGCTGGAGCTCCTGGAACTCCAGCTGGCCCTCGGAGATCTGGTCGAAGGCGATGCGCAGCAGACTGTTCTCGTGGACCTGACCGATGTAGTGGAGGCCTGGTGAGGGAAGACCGGCACACCAGAACATGGTGTTATTTCAGTCACACCAATTACACACCCACGAGCATTGCTATTCACATTGTATAGGATATGACCCTTCTAAAATATTAATTAAATGCAAGTTCTTTAATTTGGAGCCAAAAGACAAATTGGCTTTATGGCTGGCAGCTACAAAAATGTTTCAATCCCCAAAATTCCTCTCAAAAAAGTAAAAAAAAAAAAAGCTTATGTGGTTGTTGTTGCTGTTATAGACTCTGTCTTAAGTGTTTAAAATAAAAAAGTTAGCTTTTTACTTTGATTTAAGTGCCTCAACTAGACCTACTTTTAGACCGTTAGTATCTTTTTTATTTTAGACTGTTGGTTGGACAGATAATCTGAAGGCGTGACATTGGGCTCCATTGGGTTCCATTGGGCTCCATTTGGCTCCATTGGGTTCCATTGGGTTCCATTTGGCTACATTTGGATCCATTGGGTTCCATTGGGCTATATTGGGCTCCATTCGGTTCCATTTGGCTCCATTGGGTTCCATTGGGCTCCATTTGGCTCCATTGGGTTCCATTGGGCTCCATCTATGACTTTTTATTGTACAAATACATCTTAAGTTGTGTTCTGTTTATGTGTCAGATGTGTTGCATGCTATGATATTTCCTTTTTTTTTTTACATTGCAATGTCTTGTTGTTTTGTTGCTTTTGTTGACGTTTTATTTTATTTAACTATTCTTGTGCTGTTCATTTTTTCTTGTACAGCGGTGGATTTTTTTAAAGACATTCTGCATTTTAACTTTCCACAATTTATAGTTTTGTCTATGTTCTGACATTTTATTAAATGATCAATTAATCACAGATCTTCAATAATGAAAATAATTTGCAGCCAGTCTCAGTCCATTCTCAGAATTCCTCAACAATTCTCAACCTGCCTAAGATTGTCTTGAAAGCATTTTTAAAATAAATTTGTATGGAACAGCCAGAAGAAAATAAATACATCCAGTGACTACAGATTACATCCCATGTTAAAGTTTTTAACCAAACGGTATTTTTGAAACACAACAATATTGTCATTCAAAGATGGAAAAAAACAAAGCATAATGATAAGTGAACAAATGTGTAAATCTCCTCAAACATGCTTACCAACATCAAACTCGAAGCCTTTCTCCACGTAGGTGTGGCAGCAGCCTCCCGCCTGGTCGTGCTGCTCCAGGATCAGGACCTTCTTCCCCGCCTTGGCCAGCGTGGCCCCAGCTGTGAGGCCTCCGATGCCGCTCCCGATGACGATGACATCCAGGTTCTGGGGCACTTTGTCAACATTGAAGCCTGAAACAGAAACATTACGTAACAGAGGTGGTGACATTTTATCTTTGCTGTTCAGGCAGGTCGAATAAAGACGTGTCGTAAATGTTATTGTGCTGAAGCGGCATGCATATAATTGGGTTGTATAATACAGTCTGAAGGTTGCACACCTGTCCGGCCATAAACACTGATCTATTTCCTGTATCTCTTTGTAATAAACGTCAGATTAGGCGGCGAACACAATCTCCTGGTCCATAATCTAATTAAGATAAAGCCCACAGGTGAAAACATATTATTGTACTAAACTCCGAGTTATGACACAGAAAACAATGTCGGCATTTAGATGGCTGATTAGCAAACCTCAGCAGTTTTATAGGGACGGCAGTAAACTAATTGTATATGCATTGTTCTTTTTAAAATGTAATAGATCCTTTAAACTCTTGTTTTTCAGTTCACTCATTGTAATTTCACACATTTATTTCTCATTATTTACATGTAACTATTAAATAAATTATTCTCCTTTTCCTCTATGTTTGGCAGATACAGTATAAGGATAAAAAACCCATATCAACAATTATTTTTCTCCAATGGAATATGTTGCTAATCTAGTTGACATAAAAACAAAATTGACTACATTTCAAATGTTTTCCATGGTCGTTCTCCCGGGAGTTTACTGTCAAGTCAAGAACCCACAAACATCCCCTGATGTGACAAACGATAGACCATAGGGTTACAACAAAATCTTTCCCCTCCAGAAAATCCATAAATGAGCACCAAGTATTTGCAAATGTGTTATATTTCTCTTTAACTACATATGTAAATGTCTCTAGGGCGAGGCACTGTAGCCGTCCCTCTACCCAATTGTGTCTGCTCGGCTTGGGAGCAGATTCAAGAAGACAAAATATATCCATCTTCTTTTTGCTATTGTTAAGTGTATACAGTTTGCTGGGAAACACCAATAAAGACAACGTTTTGGACATAATGGAAGTTGTTCGTTGATACAAATCGATACAATGGTAATAATCTCTTTCCAGAAATCTTGAATAGGGGGGCATTCCTAGAGGCAGTTGGCTAAGCGACCTTTATATATCCCACATTTAGCACACGTATCCCGTGTATTGGGGTTAATGCCATGCAGTAACTCTGGAGTGATGTTCTCATCAACCATTTAAACTGGAGATGCTTGAACCTTAAGTGTATTGTTTGGACTTGACACTGTAGATGTGTGTCCTGCCTCTACATTGATTTCTTCGTTTAGGTCTGAACACCACGCTCGCCCTTTGTCATCTGAGGATTCTTTTACAGCGGTGATAGTCTGATAAAACTTTGAGATCAGACCATCTGATCCATATTGTTTCAGAGCTATCTTTTCTAAATACTTTAGAGAGTGGACATTCACAGAGTTCTGTGTCTATATTATGGAAGTTTGAAAAAAATGTGTTGTAGCTATGCTAAACTTGTGTCTGATATCATTCAAACTTAAAAGAGTATTTGTTTTATACAAATCTAAAATCTTTCTGATACCTCTGTCTGCCCATAACTTAAAATCAGGGTCATTAGTACCTGGTGTAAAGTTTCTTTTCCCCAAATAGGTGAGTATTGGGATGAGGAGTCTTGTGGCTAAGTTCCATCATAGTGAGTAATATGTTTGACTTGTCTTAGACAGCAGGAATAACATACCTATATTTTGAAAATGGGCGTAGTTCCCTTTAATCTGCGATAAGATCGACTTCACTGCAATCGTTTTACCTTGCTTGATGACTTTGTCCCGCTTCTTCTGATCAAACTCTCGAGGTCCAGGCGGTCTCACTGACTCCAGGGAGAAAGGGCTCGGCTTCCCAAACAGGTACCAGTACGTGCCACCGGCCCAAACCACCACCCACACCAAGACAACCAAGAGCCACATCGCGGAGACTCTGAAAAGCACCTGTTTCTGTTTTCGTGTTCACAGCAGCAGTGACAGCTTCTGTTTCTCCTCTCCTCTCCTCGTGAGGCTCCTTTTACGCACCAACGAGGGCCAAAGGTCGGGAGATGGAGGCAATGAAGATAAGGTGGTGAAAGACCCTGCGCACAAATTGCAGTGATGACGTGCCGTCTATCACACAGATTGCTGAACACTCAATTGGTGCACAACTCGAAAAAATATACTTAAAATCAGGTTTTTTTTAAAGTGTGAAAAGATGCACTATTCAATATATTTTACATTGCGTAATAAATCTGCATGTTAAAGTCAATGCTCTGAAAGTAAAAACATATTGCCTGTTCATACGTTATAATCCACACATTTAAAAACACTTCTAATCTGAGGGTTATGACACATTTAGTTTTGCTCGTGTATGTTGCTATGTTTATCCAGTATTTTCAAGGAATTTGGAGGAAACTTGCATTGATGTCACACATATACAATCGCTCTTATCTGATAAGACAATTAAGATTCAGACTGCACTGTGGACAAGTCACCCTATAGACTTTAAACAGGCACTTTTATGTTTTTATAACAGGGTGGGTGAGTGAAATCACCGGCTATATAATTTTAGGTTTAATAATAGTTGGTGTCCTTGGGGAAGCATTAGGCTGTACAGACATTCCCCTTAGCAACTAACTCTAATAACACTATAAAGAAGTGTCCTACCAAATTCACAATATGTTTTTGCTGGAGGAGAATAAGAAATGTAAACCCGTGCTCTGTGATAACAGTTTTCTTACTGCATTATAATTTCATGCATGTGTTTTTTTTATTAAACCCGAAGCATCGATGGTATCTGTGTCATTTGTTACTTTGAATTGTACTCTGCTGATTTAGCTTTATAACAGTCAGACTCAAGGTGGACAATTAAAAAAGGATCAGAATAGATTCAACAGAACCAACGACACCTTCCTCTTCCTCGGGAACACCACAGACTGGACGTAAGAATTGGGCGTCGTCATCATGGCGTTTTTTAAATCTTGAGTTTGTCATTTTTTAAATTTCTTTTGAAGAGGTGAAGCAAAAGGGTGACGCTAAGCCCAATGCAGCTCTGAACTGAAAACACGATGCTGACTCTAGTGATCCACAAAATGCCTATGCAAGAGCAACTTTGATTTCCCATAATGCAGTAGTACTCCTTTAGGCCTGGGAACAGGTGTAACCGGTGGAGTATCCCTTGAAGAAGTGCACTATTTTGCTTGTCTCTATTATCTCACAAGCATGGAAAGACATTACATGTTCTTAATTGGATATTTATATTCTTTACATATCATATGAAGGATTTCAAATCAGAATTCCCATATTCAAGACGTGATCTATGACTCGGCTCCAGTGCTACAATATCCTTTGCACTTTCACTGAGGCGGGGAGTTTAAAGAAGGAAAATACTGAAATGTCACCAATGGCCTTTCAGATGATAAGTGGCCATAAAAAGGTTACTACAATCTTGGAAAGAGTTGTGCAAAGGTGCTGATATGTGCTGCCTCACACCACGAGGCAGAAACGGCTTTGATGCAGCGTGTTTTGTTTTCTTGCACCAAAGGTATACGAGCGTGACGATTGTTGTTTGGCAAGTTTTTGACGAAATCCTGCGTATTTTGTTGTTCGCGGAGATTGACAATGACACTAATTGGCTAATTGGATGGAGCGCTTGAAATGGAAGCCGCTCGAATCAGCTTAAAGACGTCGATACAGGAGGCGGCTGCGTGGCCAGTGTGACCGACTGTGAGGAGAAATCCTATTAAGAATTACACTCAGCAGGAGCTGCACGACTCCTGGGACTTTGCCCTGTTGACATGACGATCTGCACAGCGACCAATATCCAGTCAAGCCTATTTAACATTAAACAACATGATTAAATGAGATGAAAGTACAGTCGGAGTGCAATAAACGTGAAATATCCAAATGTAAATATCATGAAGGGAAAAAAGCAACAAGATCAGGTGAACGCTTTGTACAGCTATTTGCATTTAATTACAAATTGGCCAAGAAACATTTTCATATCAGCAGGTGTACATACAGTAATCCAGTGATGGAAAAGGGGTCTCTCTCCTGGTAGCATTAATTCAATTCAATTTCAATTCAGTTTATTTGTAGAGCCCAATTTCACAAATTACAAATTTGTCTCGGAGTGCTTTACAATCTGTACACATAGACATCCCTGCCCCAAAACCTCACATCGGATCAGGAAAAACTCCCAAATAACCCTTCAGGGGGGAAAAAAGGGAAGAAACCTTCAGGAGAGCAACAGAGGAGGATCCCTCTCCAGGATGGACAGGTGCAATAGATGTAATGTGTACAGAAGGACAGATTTAGAGTTAAAATACATTCAATTAACGTTTACAGATCTCAGTTGTCTCACTACCGTACATGTTATCCACAAGACTTCTGCAGGTATGAAAACAGCGATGTCACGGGCTCCCATTCCCTGCAGGTCGGTGTGCTATGTTACTGTGCAGCCTCCCTTGTCTCCCTTGTAGGGGTTCTTATCATCCGAAACGCCCTTTATCAGCGGATCGTTTGCAAACCTCTCTTCAACGAAAGAGACCGTCTCTGCACAGTTGGCAGCCAGCTGTTGTTGAGAGGACGGATGGAGACAAGTGTGAGCTGAGTAAAGCAGATGAAGATTTAAACGTGCATGCTAATTGGCGAAATTAAAATGTTTACATATAAAAGATGTGATGATATTGGAAATATTCCTAACAATCAATGGCAAGAAAAGTTAGTTATTGTTTTCTTGAAAGTGGTCATTTACTTACTGGTGTCCTAGTTGTGCTAACTTCCTTCTTCAACTGATCCAGCTCCATTTTCAAGATTTCCTTATCGGACATATCCCGAGCCATCCTGACTGCAAGAGGAAATCAAGATCAACATGTTAAAATGAAAAAAGTGACATGGTTTGTTTGGGTTATTCTCTTTAAATCATTTGACAGAATAAATGTTAATCCAGCAAAGACAAATATTCTCAATAATCACTCCTTTACCTTTTGAATGGTGGGATCCCCAAAAGTGTGAGAAATGTGTTGGCTCCTAAGAACTCATCGACTGTCTGCCTGCCTGTCGTCCGGCTGCTTCTTCACACTGACTGATCCCTGCTGTCCCACCGCTCTTCATCCCCGCTGATCCCCGCTGCTGGCTTTTGGTCGAGGTCGGCAAAGGATTGGACTGATGTCACCAATCCCCCCTGATGAGATTAAGCAATCAGGAGCCGTAACCTCTGAACAGGAAGGAAGGTAAGGGATCCTGAGGGATCTGCAGGTGAGGTGGAGAAAGTGGGGCATAGAAAACAATGTGTGAACGTCACGTCATTATGATTGTTTTTAACCGTGTGCGCTCAACTTTACATGGATGTCACCGAATTCACTCCTTTTAAAATGCTGAGGACAGGGAAATGCTATTTCTTGGTCCAAAGCAGATCACAAATTAATTATGTGATCTCACGCTGATCAAAACCCATGTTTTAGAAATCTCTGGTTCCTTATCTTATTCCTTGTTAAGAATATGTTTCCAATATTCAGTCTGTACATTTATAGAAAGTTATGGCTCTAATTGTTGTATTCTGTGTCAACAAGTGGGCTGCCCTTTTCTTTCCATTTAAAGAGACCAGCGTTTTCTATTTATTTCTTCATAAGGCTTCTCTAATAATTGTCCTTGTATTATGGAGGCCTTTTTTACATTTATTATTCTGCTACAGGGACTCAAAGTTGCACTTTAGTCGCACACACTTTAGACTTGACTTGAAAAGTGAAATAGATTACTTTTGAGCATCTACGGTTTTAAGAGGCGACAGTGTAATAAAAATATATAGTTGCACTATGGCATGGCGATTATTGTTACCAATATACAAATTATACATATTTGTTTCTTCTTTTCTCACTTCTGTTCCTTTAAAAAAATATATGGACAGTATGTTGCTCGTTGCAGTTTTTTTCTTGTCCTGTTGGGAAATAATAAACATTAACTTAAACTGTTTTGATTTTCAATTTCTTCGAACTGATTCTTTAAATATCATGTCAGTAGCTCACCCATACGTTTGACTCGGCTTTAACGGGGGTAGAGTTCATTGTGTTTATACACCATGAGCACTGGGCCTTGGGCTAAAAGGATGGCGCGGCCAAGTCAACACTACTGTTTTGAGTTTATACTATAATCTGGCAGTCCATCCAATCGGTTGCAACGTCCTTCTTATGAACTAATTATGGACACGTAGAAGAAGACAAATAGTAAATATATAATTTTTTTACTAAATGTGTCTTTCCTGTTTAAATACATGGTTGGGGGGGGGGGGGGGGGGGTAACTGCATGGATGCATATATGTTTGATTTGTAATGTTTGCATTATTATGTCATATTTTCACATTTTTTGCCCTCTGAAGTATACATGTAAAAGGGAGCGTCCTTGTATTGGACAGTATATGTTAGCTCACCTCACCCCACCTCTCACTTAATGTAACCAGGCATACAGCAACTCTGTGACCCTACATAGAATAAACAGTTGTAGTTAATGGATGGATGGAGGCGTGTTGGGATGAAAAAAGTCCGATGGCATCGACACGCTTGTTGATACAAACAGAAAGATCCCACATCCAGTGAAAGTGAAATGAAGCCATTCAAACTAATGTTTCAGAAGCTAAGAAGCTTTAAGAAAAACATATGTCTTGGCCTGTGAAACTAGTCCCCACTACTCTGTGCTACTCACCTCCAACTGACATTTCATTTGAGGTGTGCCAAGCTACTGATCCTGAACTAAACCTACAGCAGGACTCACACTAAGCCATTTTCAGGATCTGGGTTAGTCTCATCTACTAAAGATTAACGTGAGTGCCGTCACTGTGGATCAGCAGCACTGTGTTCACCTGATGAAATAGTCCCCTCCCCCACGTGTCTGTTCTATTTTAGTTCCATACTTTGAATCACTTTCATTGTGGCTTTAAATTTGATTCATCATTAAAGGAACAGCCTGTGAGATGTAGTGGCATCTAGTGGTGAGGTTGCTGATAATTTGTTCTATCTTTTCATTACTTTATTACTGTTTATTACTTTATTACTTTGTATTACCTTATTACTTGTAATTACTTTATTACTTTGAATTACTTTAATACTTTGTATTACTCATTTTTAATTGTAATTACTTTATTACTGTATTACTTATTTTTTAATTACTTTTTATTACTTTTCATTACTTTTATTTTTTGTTATTTTATCACTTTTTATTACTTTTTTACTTTTATTACTTTTTACTACTTTTTTTTTTTTTTTTTCTTCTCATTTTCATATTACTTATTTTTTTATTACTTTTATTACTTTTTATTTTTTAATTACTTTATTACTTTAGATTATATTCGGGGATGTTTGTGATTGATCCAATAAGTGGGATATTGATCTAATAACAGTGATATTGATCCAATAACAGTGATATTGATTCATTAACATTGATATTTCCAAGAAACGTATGTGGTATCTGTGGTATAACAACAACAACAACAACAACCATATTTAAAACGGTGCTTCTTGTGGAGAAACTCATTCCAACCAACTTCTGACCATCAGCAGTATTTATATTTAGTGTTAGTCTGAAATGTAACAGAGCACATTGATTGGCTGCTGAATTGTCCGCAAATTGTGCACAAAGCGATGTCATGAAAAAGATGCTGTTTTTGACCAATTAGCCTCTCACTGCCCTCCTCTTCCTCCTAAACTAAGTATACGTGAATCACAAACAAGCATTTTAAACTTCCGTTAACGCGACACTCTTTGTACTGACCCTGTTACTGTCCAGTCCACTCGGTCCCATCAGCCAATAGGAGGACTTTCAGAATAAGAGCATTCGTGTGTGAATTTAAGCCACGTTCTATACACATGAACATCGTGTGCTTTTATTTCGAAATGCATCCGTGTATTTTCGGCCGGAAGTCGTTTGACTGACGCTCGGTGGCAGATAAACTCGCAGCAGCAGCAATGGCGGCTCCCAGCAGAAAGCAGATTTTAAGGTTTCTCAGCCAGCTGGGAGCGTTTATTTTGACCCGGTTTGGATTTTGGAACTGCTTCAGCATGTTGATGCTGTTTGCTGAGCGAGCGGACTCAAAAAGGTGAGAAGAGTGAGCGAACCGAGCCGCGGGAAACGGCTAATGGCAGCGCGCTAACATGGGGTGTATTTCCTCAAGCAGAAGGTTTTTAAGCCACATGGAGTTGTTTAAATAAAAACCACGTGGTATATTTAGCCACGTCTGTAATTTTCAGCTGAACAGTGCACTTTTCTTTTCTGTTGGTGAGGTTAATGAATGGTGGCTTGTATTATTGTGTGAGTCTGTGGTGGGTTGGTACTAACTTACAGTTAGACAACCACACCTCTCTGAATCATCCTGTAATTACTGCAACGTTAAAGAAAGTGTCTCCACCCTTTGTCACACCTGGCTGCCTCTATTTTTGGCTTTATCTTTCCTCTATATTAGTGCTTTTTGAAGCAAGATGATTTTAGTTGGTGTGCTGAAAGGGTACACATAATAGTTTCCTTAGTTTGTTATTAATTGGGTATTTTTACATTAATACATGAATGTTAATGTATATATATATATATTATTTGTTTCATAGGCAAAAAACTGTAATCTTACAAATCATTTTATTCAAGTGGACTTGACACAATTATTTAATAAAGATGATCAATGAAAACATTAATTGAAATGGATTGATCAGACTAATTTAGTTATCACAACGGTTGACGGATGAATCGATAACCAAAAGTACAGTATGAATATTTTCAGTCGTTGCTGCAGAAACATGTTAACGCAATACACAGCTACCCCTCTACTACTCAATCATCAATATATGTATACTCAATCAGTTATGTAATAATAATAATAACCTTCAATTTTATATTGCGCTTCTCTAAATACCCGAAGTCGCATACAGAGTCCAGAGTCCAGGAGTCATACACACACACACACAGTCATACCGGTGGTGGTAAGCTACATCAGTAGCCACAGCTGCCCTGGGGCAGACTGACGGACACATATAGATTAATAATAAAGCAGTAGCTGATACATTTAATCTAACATTTATTTTCATTCATTGTCATCTCCAGGAAGCCCGACATCCATGTGCCATACCTGTACGTGGACATGGGGGCTGCAGTGCTGTGCGCCAGCTTCATGTCCTTCGGGGTGAAGAGGAGGTGGTTTGCGATGGCCTCTGCCGTACAACTGGCCGTCAGCACTTACGCAGCATATGTTGGAGGACAGGTGCACTACGGGGACTGGCTGAAGGTGAGTCGCCTTCTGTGCTTTACAGGACAAAAAGCTGATGTTCAGGAAGTTCCCTGTGTGCTGCCTTCTGATAACTACACCCGGTTGTTGTTGTTGTTATACACCAGTTGAACTTTAAATAACGAGACTTCTGGATGACGATGTCTGATCAGTGGGCCTAAAGTCATGTTTTTTTCTTCTTTTTTCCATAAAGTATGGTTTAGTTAATTACGATGTGATGTTGTTCAGTTACTTCTCTCAAATACTTCTTCAGTGTTCCTGTTTGTGTGTCCAGGGATTTTATTGTGACTGTTGAAATGGAACCACATGCACTGTGATGGACATGGTTGAAGACTATGGAGCCCCCTTTGTCATCATTGTAATCCCTTTAATTAAGTCTAAGCGCCACACAACTATCGGGTCCACAAGCTAAAACAAGAGCTGTCTGTATGTGGTTGAACTGTTATAGTTTTCCATGATTATTAACATTTGTTGATGCTCCAGAAATATTATTTAGTCTTGTGACACTATTCAATTCAAATCCAGTTCTGAATTTTAAAAGAACCAGGCTATAACTCGATATAGTGGTCCCTGAAACACTGGTTATAGATTGACATTGTAGCCGGAAGCATGTTGTAGGTTATTACAGCCTGAACGTTGTTGCCCTGCAGGTACGAATGTATTCCAGAGCGCTGGCCATCATTGGAGGCTTTCTGGTTCTGGCCAGCGGGGCGGGGGAGGTGTACAGACAGAAACCTCGCAGCAGGTCCCTGCAGTCCACAGGACAGGTTTTCCTGGGAGTTTACCTCATCTGCATGGTAAGAACCGCGTCCGCTTTATTTACATATTGCTTTGTATTTGCATGCGGACGGACTCGCAAAGACATTCTGACCACAGGAACAAAGTCATAGCAGACATTTTATTAGCTGACCTGGAGCGCTTATCTAAATAGTAATTAAATGCATTTTGTTCAGAAAATGTGCGAACCTTGCATTACAATGCTAAGAACCAGATTAATCAATTAGTTGATTGACAGAAAATATATGTATTTCATTTCAAAAACACCAAACATTCTCTAGTTCCAGCTCATTCACTGATTTTGTGAAATACCTACTTGAGATCAATATGTACAAACCACACAACTTATTTTGATGAGAATATGACAGCAATCACTTTATTCCTGCAAAAGAGAAGCTGTTAAAATGTCATTTAAAATAACGCAGTACCACTCTCCTCCACTAGGTGTACTCCCTCCAGCACAGCAAAGAGGACCAGCAGGCCTATCTGAACCACATCGTGGGAGGAGAGGTCACTCTGATCCTGCTGCAGGTGCTGTTTGGGGTGCTGGCTCTGGCCTTCATCTCTGGCTACTACGTCCGCCTGGCCGCACAGATCCTGGCCACCACCCTGCCCTTGGTGATCCTGCTCATCGACGGCAATCTGGGCTACTGGCACCACACTCGCAAGGTGGAGTTCTGGAACCAGATGAAGCTGATTGGACACAACGTGGGCATCTTCGGCGCCGTGCTGATCCTGGCCACTGACGGTTGAACCCTCCGGGCTCCCACGGGGCAAACTTTACAGACCGAGGTGTCTGCGCAGGATGCGGTCGTCGGCCTCGGCGCCAGAGCCGGACTTTGTCCTCAAAGCTGCCGTCGCTCAGTGACCTCAGGATTCAAACACTCCAGGCTTGAGACTGTTGGATGTAAGCGCCGTCGATTGTATTTGCGCACCAGTTGGTATCTTTTTTGCTTTTGCAAGAAAAAGAGAAAGGAAAAAACACACGCTTCCTTTTATTTGCAATTTAATAATGTATTTAAATTCATGATTACATTTTTGTATCTGAGGCTCTGCAACAGGAGGCTGATGTTAAGTATTGATACCGTTTGTCTACAGAGAATATACCGTCTACTCCAAAACAGTCTTAAATGGGTATAATGTTGCACGGTATGTGGTTTAAATCTTTTGCAAATAAAGAGAAGCTTAACAATTAACTTTTGGCATTTTGTGCTATAGTACATTTGTGAATTTCTCTCAATTTAAAGAACATTTACTGCTCGGAAAACAATGATTATGAACATATGTGAGTATGGCAATGGAAGTACAGTCACTTCAAGCTGTGCAGGACCTTTGACCTCCAATCACATGCCAAGTCAACAAATGTATTTTCCTGATCAGTTACTGGGTAAATTTGTTTTGCCATTCAGCCCAATATTTAGTGGTCCCATATATACATTCATTTGGTGGAGAAACGGGAAAGAAGTTACAAGCATTCCCGCCACTCGATGCGTACGACTTTGCATCTGTGGTCATGTACTTAACGTCAATCACCCGACGGCCATCATCAGACTCATGACACTTATAAAATCTTTTATAGCATACTCGACTGACTTGTGACTTTCGTCGACATTTATATATATTTTTTGTATGCCACACTATGATAAGGATATGTCATAAATAAGTCAGATAAAAACATCCATGACATTTAAATGGCAAACTATGGTATCTTTACAAGATTGTGTTTTCCAGCTTGTTAAATAAAACTGGAATAAACTTTGTTTTGGGCCAGTGACTCATTTCCTCGAAAGTCGGACCACATGTGCAGAATGGAACATGACGGTGTGGTCGACTCCACACGAGGCTTCATTGTTCTCGTCTCCGGTTCTGCATCACCTGCAGTCGGCTTGTTCGAGCCGAGGTTCTGGTCCGCTTGAACCGGGGTGCCGATCACCGGGGTGTCCTGGTAGTCGTCCGCGTGCAGACGTCACATGTGGCGGATCTTGCTGAGGACAAAATGCAGCTCCAGGGGTTGAAGGTCATCTGGAGGTGGTCTGGAGCTTCAGGAAGGTCTTGAACCTGATGAGCTCCAGCTGGTTCCCCTGGAGCCCGATCAGGATCAGGATCCGCAGTGGAACGAGAGCCCGCGGCTCGATCCGTGTGATGTTGCCGAGAAGCAGCACAAACGGTCAAAAAGCAAGAAATAGAATAAAGGTTGCAGAGCAGTGAAATAAATAAAATGCAGTAGTGAGATGCAGAAATCGGTTGATATCCTTGAATCTTGTTCAATTAAAGAAAACACCAAGCAAGTCTTCAATCTGGATTTAAAGGAGCTGAGGGTCTCTGAGGGTCTCAGAAGACCTGCAGCTTTCAGGGACCTTGTTCCAGATATGTGGAGCAGAGAAACTGTCTGTACAGACAGACCAGGCCAACGTGATCCACTTGAGGACTCGAGCTGCAGCTTTCTGACTGACTTTTTACAGAGACCGTTGAACGCCCCATTTCAGTAGTCAAGTCTACTGAAGACATGGACACGTGTCTCCAAATCCTGTTCAGATAAATCCTCTAACCGTTGATATCTTCTTTAGGTGATAGTAGCCGATTTCGTGATTGTCTTAATATGACTGACCTGGTTACGGTCTGAATCCATAACTCCACCTAGATGTATGTCTTGTTCTGTGGTTTTGATTGAAGATAAACTTAAACTGGAATAGAAAATGTTTTCTTTTTATAGATTAAACTTTTAGTATACTTACAAGTATAATTAATTACAATTCATTTCAACCCCCAAGCTGCATTATTAAATAAATGAACCAATAACTAAATATAAATCATGAAATAAATAGTAATGCAACACTTGCATTGGCCATTTTATTTCTGTATTGTGACTGCTTGTACTGTTGTAATTCAAGTAGCCTACATTTAGTTGCCACTTATTACATTGTATTCTCGCTTTAGTAGTTTTCTGAAATATACAATTGGGTTCCACCACCGGTCTAATGACATTAAATGCACTTCCTGTTGGTACCTGCGGCTGCAGAGTGGAGGCTGTTGGTCATCAGGAGCATCAGAGACCGAGGCCCCTCGGTCAGCTGGTTCCCACTCAGGCCCAGCAGCCAGGTGCCGTGGGGGACTCTGGGAGGGACCTGGACCAAACCACGAGACCGGCAGTCCACCAGGTCGGAGGACACGCAGCACAGGCAGTGGCTGGGACACCTCTTCAGTGTGAGGAGGAAGAGGAGGAAGAGGCAGCAGGAGCATCACAAGGTGCATCATGATCCTGTCCGAACGGACAGGATCACTCCGGTCATATCTTCTTCCTACCAAAACAACCTGATATTGATGAAATTTCCATAAACCCTATAACCAGGCATTGGTATTCCTGATTAGAGAAGGATTATGGGCTTAAACGGATCATCTCAAAACGTAACCATATCTGGTCAATTTTGGATCCTTTCCTAAAGTAAGGATTTACATCGGCTTCTCTCAGGCTGCATGATGCTGTCTAAGGAAAAAAAAGTTGAATAAATGGAAGCAGTTACCTTTTCTTGATATTTCACCACGCTACATGTTGGAGAGGGAATCACATTTCACCATTCAGAATGTAAAACACAAGATGTAATATCTTTGCATTCTATCAGGCGAAGGTGATCACATATATAAAATCAAATAATCGATCAATAGTAATGTTCAACTCAAGATTCTCAGGAACAGCCCCTGAAATGTGACTATGTGCATGTTTTCACGAAAAGAATACTGCATATTTGGAGGATTTTGTACCTTTTGTTAAACAAAAATATACATTTTAAACTATTGATCTGACATTTTTACAGAACAAGCCAGTCCAGAAAATAATCTGAAGATTATATAATAATAATGACTAATAGTGCAGATTGACTATAATCAAGTTACCAGTGAACAATCAACCATAAAACGACACCAGTTGACCGAAAAACGACCTGCAAAGCCACCCAAAAGCATACAAATCAGTTTTTAGGCAGTAGGTCCACACAAATCAAGCTCAAAGAGCAGCATCAAGTTAACCTCCTGAACTCCATCGATAAGATTTAAAGCAGCAAATATCATCAAGCAGCATTTAAGAATCCAGAGGATTAAGACGCGTAATAACTCTTTAGTTCCAGTTCCCTGTAACGACGTGGAAGCGTCGCTCTCGGGCCTGAAAAGAAACCCGAGTGTTTAAAACCTCATCCGCTCAGATACGTGGGCACGGCGGCAGCTCGAGCCGTCGCCCTGAAGTTACAAACATGCCGAGCGTATTAACGTGTTACCCGTAGAGATGCACCACTGAAACAAATATTTTCAAAACACGTTGGTGGAAATCGGTTTTTTTAAGAGAGTCCTTCAAAAAGTTGTTGAAAATTACTGTATTACAGTCAGAATTTTTGTTACTTTTATTTTAGAAAATGTCCTTAAAGTGTGGCGTTTCAAGTCACATTTTGTTTAAAATACAGAAAATACAGACAGTAGAACATGGATACAGCAAAAAAGGAAACAATGACAGAAAATAAAGCTAACAAGCCTTTCTGACTGCTCGAGTTTTCTCTTTTTGAAATGGAACTGAAGGCAAAGGAAGGAGGGCGGAAAAAGAAAAGGCTTCAGGGACAGGAGGAGGAGGAGGAGAAGGAAGAAGAGGAAGGAGGGGCAGAATGAAGTTAGTTAAGGAAAACTATGGTTGCTTTATGGTTCATGTTTAAATTATTCTTTATAAAGTCTAATTTAAGATTTAATCTTTCCTCTTTCTTTTTTGTCTTTTTCATTTAATGGTATTTTGATCTTCTGGATCCAGGGCCCTCAGCGCTCCTCCTTGTGGTCTCGGACTGAGGACAAGGAATGCCGACTTCGTCTGGCAGTGGGAACAAAACCACCGGCGTCGCCTTCCCTGGTCGACCCGCGCTGCCAACTCAAGAAGATAAAGTGGAGTCCTTCTGTGTTTGCTGTGCTTGTGAACGTTGCATGGTCTTCTGACTTTCCACGTCTCTAAAATGTTTCTCAACCTGCAAGAACCAAACCACAACATTTTAAAAAATGGACACCGATTTTGGGAAAAGTCACGTCTCAGGCTGTCATCGTACTCGGAGCAACACAGTGAAGTTAAAATGTTAACTTATAACGGTCATATTTAAAAATTAGATGATATGTTGATACACATGATAATGTTGTAAACATATTGTAGTCTAGTTATAGTTATCCTGAATTATTTTGCCCACAGTAACATCAGAGTGAACATCGGATATCGTGACAGTCGCAGTGGGCATTGATGGCATCCAGTCAACTTGACAAGCCAGTGTGGAGCGGCACAGTGAGTGTGTGTGTGTGTGTGTGTGTGTGTGCGTGTGTGCGTGTCCAACTCAAGCTCGTCACGGTGCTTTCAGTGTGTGTGCGGAGCAGGAACACGGATAGTTTTTATGCTCAAGGTCGCGGGTAAGGTGCATAGTGTCCAAAACCTCTAGGAAAAGGATAATTTAGCGGTTCCAAAATGAACTCGTCCCATTTGCTTTGTTTAAAAACTAAATAAATGAGGATCAGGAAAGATCCAGGGTCATCGATTGATACCAGTGCTGAGGAAGTAGCACGATCTTGTACTGAAGTAAAAGTACAACACCATATGAATCGGTTACAAGTAAAAGTCGTGCATTAAAAAGCTGACTTAACTTAAATTGGATTCAATCTTTTGTCATTGCAGAGTACGAGGTACACAGGCAACGAAATGTGTTCTCTGCATTTAACCCATCCTGAGTTATTAAGGAGCAGTGATGCGACCGGGGAGCAACTGGGGGTTCAGTGCCTTGCTCATGGACACTTCGACTCGCAACTAACGGGGAGTGCGGGGATCGAACCGACGACCTTGGGGTTGCAGGACGACCCCCATAACCCTCAGCTACAGCCGCCCACGTAAAGTATATAACATCAAGAAAATGTACTTTAAGTATAAAAGTGAATTGACTCACAATGCAGCCAAATGGTCTCTTAAGTTCTTCTTCTGCCATGTCTGAGTTATTCCTGATGCAGTGACGTGAAAGGTGCATTTGAATGCGTTTGCTGTCTGGCTACAGGTGCGTGTGAAATATTGTAGAGCTATAAAGCATACTTACTATTTTGCGTACATGACTTAAAGCGCTTCCCTCTTTGCCTTTGCAGTTCTCAACCTGGTAAGGCGGCGAGATAACGACGTCGTCCATCACAATAATGTTCTTCTCCTGCCATTTACAGTCTTTGATGCTGCAAAGAGAAGCAAACATCATCTCATCTTCGATTCAAAAAAGGTTTTGTTGAAGCAAACAATGCAACATAGTGATTGTCATACATGTCCGCATATTTACTTCTCCTTTTCCTCAGAAAACGCACTAATAAGATGGCATGGATGAATATGGCTTAACGACTAAGTTAAGCGGTCAGGAAATGAATCACGAGGGGGCAGAGGGAAACTATCTGTAATAGTTAAGCTTGTTGGTCACATGACCCTTAAATATTCGACTTAACAAAACGTTTGAGTGGTAGAAAGATTATGATGGCATAAAGAACTAAGACTAATTAATTGCAATAAAGTTCCATAGTAGGGAAAACCCCAAGACCGTGTGATTAAAAAAGGCAAACATTTGTTTCATTTAAACTGGTCTGGAATCAGCTCGTCACCCAAAACTCCCCGTTGAACAATTATATATCTATATATGTTAAATGTGACTTTCTAGCTGGATTGACATACAATAAACCAGGCGAGTTCAAGGCCTCGTTTCTACCGACACATACTGATTACTCTTTACATCCTACACACAAATCACCAATGGACTAATCCAGGAAGTGGGGAGAAATTTAGTTAGAAGTGGAGGAAATGTGAGGGTAAGTAAATAAGTATTAGTTGCTGCAGATTTGCTTCAAAATTATCAATTGTTCAAGGTCAAATATTGGGGAAAGTAGACAGGACTTCTTAGAGTGAATGCATTTTCATTCCCCTCTAGAACATATTTCATTAGCTACTTTAGAGTTGTTAAATGTGTTTTTGTTTGGACTGTGTTGTAGTCTTGGGATGACCCGACTATGAACCCGGGTCTAGCGGCAGGGTCACGATCACATGGCGAACCATAATCACCGCTGTCAGTTTTAAGCCCGTTGGTTCCTTTCAGAGACATCGTGTCTCTATCAGAAATGTAATCTGTACGCGACGGCTTCAGGTAGCTTTAAAAAGGTGAAGTAAGCAAATTACAGATGGCATGAAATACCTAAATATCTGCACCATTTCATCTTAACACACGCATCTATAACTGTGGGACACACTGTGCTGATGCTTTGGAGCAGCCGACCACTGACTGACCAACAGGATGCTTACGTTTTGTGAATAGTCTGGAATAGCTGTTGGCCCTCCACAGAAACCCCAGCACTGATTGCATAGGCTTGGGACAGCTTGTCCTCCTTTTCTGTCCGTGCTCGAGTGGCAAGCTGCGGAGAGACAAAAGACATGAACATTATTCAACAGCTTGGAACGACGATCGGCTTTTTATTTTTCACCGCAATAAGAACACAACAGTTTCCAAATGCGTATTCTGCCATGTTTTAGTTAAGGAGATATTGGTGAAACCGTTGCTCTACAGAGGACTCTAGATCGCGTTTTCTAAATCCAATTTCTGCATAAAGTGACGTTTTATTAGGTTCAACAATATAGGTTTACAGTTCACATATTTGACGACAGAATTATTCATGTAGGAAGACAGGGATTAGAGCTTCACAAAGCTTTACTCATGTATTAAACACCTTGAATACATAGAGGTGTACTTTACACAAAAAATAAGTTCGACTAATGTTGTGTACCAATTCATAAAGTAGCTCGTATTTCTAAACCAAATAGGTCATAACACTTTCCCAGCCTTATTATGACCTAGAAACTTATAACCTCTTTGATACACTAAGTATTAAGTAACTGCATCATATTACCAGGTACACTACGTACTACTTCTCTAGATTTGTTTTGTTATACATCTACAAGTTGTACATCAAGTGTTCGGCTGACAAATCACAAACCCCCACTTGGCTGGCTGTTTGAGAAAACTGTAAAGTGATGGAGCGGGATTTTTATTATTAATTTTTTTTACTTTCAAGTTGACAAAAATCCCCTGAATGCACCATTTAATTTGGTCATTTGAGGCCGACAGATCCCGTGATGGACCAGTCTGCATGTGCCAAATATTTTAAAAGAGATCCAGACCCGAATTTGAGTCACAGCTCAGTGTAAATGGTGAGTTTTTAGTTTCACTCGTTTAAGTTCAACCTCACAGTCCCTTATAGTACATAGCTTCAGATTCATCTGGCTCTGACACACGGATACTTATTACATAAGAGAAAAAGACGTACCTTGCTAACATTCAGTGATGCTAGTGGGGGTGGAGTCTCAGTGCGGTCATTAATTATGTCCACATCAGAAACATAGGCTAAGTTGATCAGGATGACGTCATTGAGGTTTGGCTTGCCGCTGGAGGAAGCACATTCTTGGAAAGAACTAAAGTCAAGGCACACAACTTCATGACGATACATCAAAACAGAGACAAAACATTACATCCTGACCCCTCGTGAACCTGAACATCGGTTAAGATTGCACAGAGGAGCTTATGATGCAGAGAACACTGGCCGACTGACAGTGAGAGGTAGTGCCAGTTACAGAGGCTCAGGCAGTGCTGCCACCTATAGTTATCAGAGAAGAATGAATGAAGAATTGTAAGAAAGGCCATAAAATAGTGGACAGCTAATGCACATGAGCAAGTATTCACTTTGGGATTTTAAGCGACTTTCTTTGCTGCAAAGCCCACTAAATTCATTTTATTTTGTGTCAATTAAACAGCTAAATTTATAACACAATGCCTGATTTATGATAACTCAAGATACACCTTGGCCCGTCGTTTTCCGAGCGTGAAATGTTGGAGTGGAAAAAACATATACAGAAATATATACATACAAGGGTGTACAATACAACAAGATCTTAACACGGACCTGTGGTTTACAGATATCTTGACAGAACAGGGCCGACACCACCTGCCCTGTCAGTGATACAGGAACTGCTCATCAGGAGTGAGATGCACAGCAGGCTTTCTACATGTTAGTCATATATTGCATTTGTTTTTTAAGCACTATTTTAATTATTATTTTCGAGCCCATTGATCAAATAAAGAGAGACATGGGTAAGACAGTATTTGACTCTTTATCCCCGTGACAGCGCGATGACCTACGTTGTAAACGTAAACTACTCACACTTTCAATAGCAGTCAGTTTTTAGTTTCATTCTTAGCTCCATAATAAGATTATATTTAAGCTCTGTAAAAAGAAAAAGGCCTCATGTACATTTCCAGGGTTTAGACTCAGATGGCGTCGCTAAAAAACACATTTAACTGAGATATTACTTCAGTTTATGTTGGACGCCACCGAAGTGTCAAACATACCAAAAGGCCCGTGATGCCAACTGTCAAAGCTCCGCTCCGTATCAACTCCATTCATTTTGGGCGTTTCGCCCCCACAGCTCGACAACTAACCCAGAACACGTAAATAAATAAAAGTCATGAGCTGATACGGGAGGCAACCTAAATAATGTGCATCTCACACACACCTATGAATGGGTGTAGACGTGCTCATCAGCAAGCTAACGGTGGTGGTTGATGAACTCATGATACCGGCGACACTTTAATTTTGTGGAGATAAAACAGATCTGTGGGATAATTCACTCACAAATACACAATGTCTTCGGGGTCGGACGGGAGGTGTATGCGTGTGGGGGGGAAGAAGCCCAGCTGATAAACTCGGGAATGCTAATACCATTAATTGAGCCAGTAGCGGCGGTTGACCGACAGTTAGCACGTTAGCTAAGCCAACTGCAACTTCATTGTAGCGTGGAAGGGAAACTCAGGCGTCAGTTCGTCGCTGCCGATAGGAAAGAAACAGTTACTGTTTTTATAAAAAATGATTTAAAAACTCGACATCGCGGACTACGCGAGGGGAACGGGGTGTGCGCGCGAGCCGGAGCGCGAGATGCTCCGAATGTCAGTTAGCTCGCTAACTAGCAACGGTTTGTGCCTGTTGAGAGCAAACAGCCATGATGCCTTACGGAGGGCTCCGTTGCCAGATAGTGATCCATGTTGGAGTCTGGCAATACAATGAGTGGATTCACAACACATGCTCTTCCCGGCGCGTTACGCGAAGCCGCGGGGATGACCCGGTCACATCGACGGTGTCTTCTCAACAGATACACCGAGGATCGGCGACTACCTCACGAAGGAAAACATTAAAAACGGACAAAGATGTACAACTCGGCGAGCACCAATTACGCCTGCGCGGATCACTATTTGACACATTTTCGGTTACCCTTACAGGCCCTTGCAGCCGGGCAGGCCAGCCAGCCGCCCCGCGGCTCGAAACAAACGAAGGATACTCAGAGTTAACATCTTTGACTGGTAGTCGAAGGCGACCACTTCTCCTTGCAGACGTTGGCCCAAGCAGGTGAGGCAAGAGACATGGCTCCCGACGCTGAAATACTCCCCCGGTCCAGGAGCCGCCATCTTCTCCGCCAGGAAACCGGAGCGCCTGCCTCACGTAAAACGACGCGATGTCGTATGGAGAGGAAACCTGGGCGTGTCCACCTACGTCGCGTCGTGGTCATTTATTATAATACGACGAACTTTATCCATGTGACAGTGTTGTATCACTAAATATTCCACCTCGCGCTTTAATCGTCTATAACATGTACATATCGTTGAGCTAATTCATCGAAGTATAAAGCTGTGGCCTTGTCTCCCATTCAACAGGATTTAACCGCTCTTCATTCAAAGGGCTCTCCCTGCTGGAGAAGCGACGGTACTACATGCCTTGCTGCAGCACTTCCTGAGGAACAGAATCATCAGGATTCCGTTTTGATTTTTCTCCAACATCCAGTCTATGTTTTGGGTGAGGACGCGAGCATGGAGGCCGTTCACACCCAGGGCATCTGGATTGCTGAACGTCTGCAGCAGACGACGATAAGTCATGCACAAATGTGGCTCACTGTCACTCATATTGGAGATCCTAAAGCAGCCTTTCTGCTCCTCTTCCCTTTCACATACTTCATCAGCAAACGAACTGGAATCGCGGTGCTCTGGATAGCATCCGTATCGGAGTGGTTAAACTTGGTGGTTAAATGGTAAGGCTGAAATAAGTACTTTAGCCAACAGGGGTTTAACGTGTCGCTTTTACTCTCTAATATATTAGCATGTTAGCGTGACGCTTAACGTGCTGTTGACATTCAGATGAGTCAATGTCAGTGAGATAACAAGGCAACTATAGTCTTCTATTGTTCATGTTTGTATATGCAACAATGAAGTTGGATTTCAAAAATATGTATATATAGATTTGGTTCAGTTGACGTTGCAGCTTCTGGAAAGTAAACGCAGTCCGGCAGTGTGTACTGTCCGACGTGAAACAGCTACGAGCGGAACCGTTTATATACAGTACTGTGGAATGGTTACTAGTCGTGTAATTTCATCAGCGACTGAAATTAAATTAAAAAACTGTCAACATTGATAACTTATCACAATAAAGATGGATTCAGGGACCCACATGCTGAATGTGGTAGGCGTTGTTAAAACAATATTATCCACTATTTTCATTGTGTACTGTGTGTACTGATTTGTACAAACACTTCTGTCATTATCATTAATATAGTCCGAAATAGATATCAGAGCTTAAAACAATCAGAATACAACTGGAATGCTCTTGTGCAGATCTTGAAACATATGAAATATGAAATATGATTCTACCCCAGGAATAGATGCACATTTGTATTGAACACCAGCACATATAGAAGTAGATGGAAATAAGGATGATGATAACTTGCCAAAAAGATAATTAAGAGTTGTGACGATGACATTTTTTGTATTTTTATATACCACGAAATAATGAAATATGAGATAAAGGCAAACAAGTTAGGGGATATTATAGGTTTATGATTCCTAGAGGGAGGTGTAGAAAACCAAATATATACACGACCGGTCAAAAGTTATAGATCACCCCCATTTTTCCAGTTTTTATTGAAATGTAAGCAGTTCAAGTCCAGTGAATAACCTGAAATGGTACAAAGGTAAGCGGCAAAAACCCAAAAACTGAAAAACAATGTAAATTTCAGAGTTCTACAAAAAGGCCTTTTCAGGGAACAAGTAAAAGCAACCGACAAGTGCAACACACATGTGGGAACTTGTGCAACAGTGTCGGGAAGAACTTTATGAACAATATTTGATTTCCATTGTAGAAAGAATGCCACAAGTTTGTTATATCTGCAAAAGGTGTCAAACATTTTAGATTACATTTTGTGAAACAAAACGATTCCATGATTTACTTTTTATCTCCAATTATATATGTGTTGTATGATTTAATTTCAGAGTTCATTGAGAAATAAACTTTGTACATTTAAAAAAAAAAATTGGATAAATTGAGGTGTTCTAAAACTTCTGACCGGTAGTGTATATATATATATTTCTAAATTAAGGTGGTAAGGGTGTATAGGGTTTAATGCATATTTCACATACCAGATGGTACGAGATAAATGTGAGGTGTAAAGAAACTGTTAAGATGCAAAGACTACCTTCGGTAATGTTGTTATTCACTCTGATGGAGGAGGTGGAAATGGACTGGTGGACATTATTGTTTATTATCTATTATTACATTTTTCCCAGGATGCTCTTTGGAGAAAGGCCATACTGGTGGATCGGTGAATCGCGTCTGTTTATCAACAAGCCCCCCCACGTTCAACAGTTTTCCTCTACCTGTGAAACCGGACCAGGTGAGAAACCCTTGAAGACATATCGGTACGCTTATTTCACGGCGCAGTCGGAGCTCTAAAGTCTCCGTCTGTCTCTCAGGCAGTCCGTCGGGACATGCGATGGTGACGGCAGCAGTCTGGTGGGTCGTGGTGTCCGCACTGGGGTCATTCCTCTACTCACGTAGTCGCAGGTAGGCCCATTAAAAATAAATATATCATAAAATATTTGTAGAAAGCCCAGATAAAGTAATCCGAGGATGTGTTGGTTCATGACTCATTCTGTGTGGCTCCAGTGTGACGCTAGCAGCTGCTCCCTACCTCTTCTACCTGGTGATGCTGTTGGCAGTTGGACTCTCCAGGATCTTCATCCTCGCACATTTCCCGCACCAGGTCGTCGCTGGCTCCATCACAGGTCTGAATGCAGTTTCATGCACAAGCTAAAACATGGGAGTGGTATCCCTATATGTACAATGATACATACAAACATTTGATACAACCTTATGCTGTACATTTCCTGGACAATCATAACTAGGTAAAAAGAACCGGATGTTTTTTAATAAAGCACATAAATGTCTATTTTTTCATTCGCATATTTCATCTGATTAACTATCTTTTGGTCAGGTTTCATCCTCGGGGTGGCTCTGAGCCACAGAGTACCAGACGGCCGCTCCCTGCTGTTCTTCTTCAGCCTCAGCACCGGCCTGCTGCTCAGCACCGTGATGCTGCATGCCGGGCTGCAGCGGCTCGGGATCGACCTCTCCTGGTTTGTGCTTTCATTCCATTTCAGTGTATCGAGACTCTATTCAGTGCTTAATGAGCTCCGTGAGGGGAAGTAAATTGAACTTGCCTAGAGTTATATGTATATATTTTGTCTCCCACAGGTCTATTGTTTTGGCTAAGAAATGGTGCAGCCATGCGGAGTGGATTCGTCTGGATACAGCTCCGTTCTCCTCTCTGACTCGAGACTGCGGGGCCCTCCTGGGTTTGGGGATGGCCCAGTACTGGAAGCCTGGCGGATGGTCTCTGCCTTGGGCTCCTCAGGCTTTGTCTCTGGCCATTTCGTCCATGGGGCTGTACCACGTCAATCGTCTGCCGCTCCCGATCCAACCACCGGGACTCTTCTACGGGCTGTTCTTCATCAAGTTTGTCATGGTGCCTCAGATTGTCATGGTGCTGGTGCCTGGACTGGTTCACATGGTCACGCACAAAAAGAGGAAGGACTAGAAACTGTTTTCCGTCTTTCACCTCTCCAAGGATAAAAGCTTCCTCCTGAGTTTAAATGCCTACTTTTCTCTTTACATTTGCACAAAATCAAAATAGTGCAATAATAATAAGTGAAATACCACGGTATATTTTTTGTGGGTAAAGTGCATTTTTTTTTAACAAGAGAAATTATTCAAAAACTATACGTGACAGGGTCTAGCGTTTGAATGTTACCAGAAAAAGGCTGTCGAGGGGGAAAACATGTTGTTCTTACTTTATTAATGACGTTTTAGCCCTCAGACTTCCATCAGGTTGAAATCAGACGGAAAAGATGTTCTCAATAAATGGCCGAGGATCGTAATATCGTTCATGAAGCGTGTTCAAGTCGAGGGATTTATTTAGACTTTCTAGACTGCCACAAATGTAAAGCACCGTAATGTGACCGTTAACCACCTTTGCACAATGCAACCCGACCTGCAGCAGAGAGGAGCGGCTCCAGAGGTCCGGTGAACTCGCTTCATCCAACGCCACCAACAGATTTTATTTTTAATTTTCAATCTTGCGGTCTTTAGCCACAACTGACGCCGACTCAAGTGACTTCACTTCACTCGAGGCAATGTCTCAGATTGTGTGTATCTTCGCTGAAGACCCAACACCTGCAAACAAACTTTGATGTGAAGAATGGGCGGAGTTACATTTTGAGCACATCAGCATGAAATAATATTTTGCAACAAATTAAACAATTAGAAAACTCAAACTGGGGCTCATACTTTGTTTAGGTGAACTGCTGTAGGATGATGTACATTACACAAACACAATATAGTGAAATGCAATGCAACAACATTAATATCAATAATAGCTTTACAATAGAATGTTTTTGGGAGTGGTAATGATGCATCTTGTTGTACAGAAGGTTACTCTGTCGACACACCGGTGTTATATGTTTAGTGGACCGCCAATAATCCAATATAAGGAAATGTCATGTGTATGTTAAATATTCTTAAAAATAAATGACTGACATGCAGGGCGTGTTTCAGTTAGTAACCATTTATAAATATGTTCTTTTTTTTCTCCGATACATAGGTTTGACTGTACAGATTACAATCAATTGAGATAAAAACACATTCTTTTTTATTGTTTTTTAATTAAACTTTTTATCACAGCGATCTGAAAGCTCACATTTACAGACAAGAGAACTCTGCTCAGCAAGCAAATACGTCAAAATAAAATAAAAGAACCTTTTGCTTTTTGTCTGGTGAGGTTGAAGGACAATGATAAGGATAGTTCAGGGACAGCAGTCTCCTTATCTTGATCCCCACGTTGTATCACACACCAGGGTCAGAACACCGCTATACATGTTTCTGCTTGAGCTCATGGAAAGAATAGAACATGCATCAGACTATTTACAGCAAACTAATATACATAGACAGCTTGAAACCATACACCCTTGAACATCCTCACCTTAGAAGTCTTCTTAAATTAAGTATAATACAGTTTATATCTTCATTTCTGTAAAGATAAGTTTATCATCTCTCTGGTAGCAGGTGAAACTCAGAACGAACCGTCCCTCTTTAGATATTCTGAATCGGAGAAACCAAAATAAAATGTTACAGACAAATGGTCCATAACTTTTCCCACATATACAAATAACTCGGATATTCTCACCATTCCACTTTCTCTGTCACCCAAACTCCAAATATGGAGTTTCAGAGCACTGACACCTCAGACATACTTTCATTGTTGCAGTAGATTTGACTAAATTTCAAGATGTGTGCAAGACCAGTGGATTAGACTGGCTGATTTAGAGATAGAGGACTTTAATGTATATATTTTCATTTTAAAGATGTGGAATACTTAAATATGATCGGCCTCCTGAAACAGACTTGCTGCACTAACAAACCCGAGTTGAGTGGACTATCAGTATATACAACTTGTGCTAGAAAGTCTATACATCACCAGTTTAAAAACATTGTTTGCTCTTCATATTGTCATTCATCACTGCTTTGTAAATCATATAACAATAATAATAATAATAGTGTCTATGATAGTCTGGTATCACTGGTCAGAGGTCTGCCTGATCACACACCCACGTTCTCCAAAAAACAAAGTAAGTCAAATACATAAAGTGCACCCTTAGTTAAGAACTTAACAGGCATTTTTAGTGCAGAAGTGGCAGAATAAGAATGCATTGTGGGTAAAAAGAAACAACACAGAATAATGCAGGAGAAAGGGGGGAAAGGTCTGTGACAGTGGTCGTGTATGCATTTGCTTGTAATCGCTGAGCACTATCCGTGGGAACCCACCACGAGCACACGCTCCCTCTCAGGAACACGCGGCCCGAGTACCTGCGGAGGAGGGACAAGGGACAACGTCGAGACGCCCGATACAATCACCCGATTCGGCATTTGACCCGCGTCATTCGTTGGGTTTGAATTCCTGGAGCCAAAGACTCAAGCTAGAAACTAATTTATTGCACTCGAGGCCAAACACAGCGATCTGTCCTCAAAACACGTTGAAAGAATTCTGAGAAAACTATCACACAAGCTCGTAAAAAAACTAGAGCAACTGATGCTTTGCCTGTTTATGTGGGCAGACGATTGAGCACGCTTTCAAAGCCTCGACACTGAGGTCTGCGATACAGAAATTGGACAAAAAGATTATATGGAAAAGCTTAATGAATGTATCTGAACCTCAGAAATGAGGCAAGCAAAAGATTATGCAAAAGATAGTCGATTCCAATTCAGGCCAAAGCGTTTAGAACTGGGCTTTTCAAAAGATCAAACACACTTTGGGGTACTCTGGTTAAGATTTGAATCTCCATAAGTGTTTATATATCTTTTGATAAGCAATTTAGTTGATGGGAGATGGAAAGGCCCAACGTTCTCTGGTTCTAGCTTCCTCCAATGGGAGGCTTTCCTCCGTGTTGAGCATCTTTAAATGAATATATTTGGGCTTTTGAATTCAAAACGCACCATTCGAAGGAGTCATGTTGGATTACACGCGACACATTCAACTATTTTCTGACATTATACAGACAAAATGATAATCTGTAGATTAATCAAGAAAGAAAATAGTCGTCAGGTGCGGCCTTCAGATCATCAAGGACGTATTGCAGCAGAGAAAGCATCTTGCATTAAACCACAACAAAATCTTTTTTATTTTGCCACAATAGAGGTAATTATATCACTCAAAGTTGGTCGTTGTCCCTCCTTCTTTACCCTGCTGGGTTTTCCACATCCATATGACGAGCAGTGGGACACAAAGGCGAGGTTAACAGAAAACAATTCAACCGCAAACTATGTTTTCTTTCTATGTACAATATATAACTTAATTATAAATATTGTCATTTTTCTATAAGTACTGAGTTTGTTGAACCATTTTGTATTTTTCTGAGCAATGTACAGTATTGAACATATAATATTGTATTACATAGAATAGAGCCGACTAGCAACCTTGGTTAAGAGCACACTTTGAGAGAACAGAAGATGGATAGAGTCCACGAGTAGAGTCCGATGATTAGTACTTTCACTCTCAGTCCCGCCCGTGGTCGTGTTCACGCGGGGGAGCTTTGTGCCACGCAACATTTTGGAAGTGCGCTGGTCTTTGATTCCATATGAGATCAGAACGTAGGACCCTCCCGTTGTCCCACCTGTGTGCAGAATATGAGAATGAAGTAATCGCTTCTCACCTTTAGTTATGTGTCTCGGATAACGTTGACTACCCTAAGTGTGTGTGTGTGTGTGTGTGTTTTTCTCTCCGACGGTCTCCCGGTGAGTTCTTTGAGATGAGTTTGTCCATGTCACATACACAAGTGTCAGCAGCCTCTGCTGTTCCGCCAAATATTTCTCTCCTCTCACTTCCCACGAACAAGCCCAGTCCAACCAACCAACCAACCAATCACAGACAGACCATCACACATTTGACTCCACAAATGGTCTCTTTGGTTTGATGGGGGAGGTGGGGCCTTGGGTCCGGGAGTCCCGCGACAGCTGGCGATACATGTTGTCCTGGTAGGCCTGTGCCACGGGCAGAGTCCTCGCCACCTTCACGTCCGGGTAGGTGGGCACCTGGGTGACGCGCTCCAAGATGTCCCCACTGCCGCGGGAGCCGTTGGCCAGCTTGGCAAGCGAGGGGGGCTGGGTCTGGTTGTAGTAGTCCTCCTCCAACAGGTGTCCGTTTTGGGCGTTGTTGGTCTTGTTGTAGTAGGCGATATTGCCCAGCGAGGCGGGGGGACTGTAGGCGGAGCCTTGCTGGACCAGCTGGCCAGGCGAAGTGGGGCTGATGGCCGAGTCCATGGCCCTGGACCGCGAGGGCTGATGCAGGTACTGATGAGTCCGCGCCGTCTTGTCTATGATGCCCATGAAGGGTGTGTTCCGAGAGCGGGCGCTCTCGCCCGGGTACGGCCCCCCGCCGCCCTGGGAGGGGGAGATGGGGGAGATGTCATCGCAGGCGCGCTCATAAGAGGCTTGCAGCGGGATCTCCATCTGCTGGATGGAAGAGGACGGCCTGAAACCCGGCGCCAAATTCGAGGTGGATCCAGTTGAGATGTTGTTGCTGGAGGGGGAGAACCGGAGGCCGACGCTCTGAGAATGGATGAGAGGCCTGGGGGTGGGCACGTGCTGCTTCATCTCGGTAGTATTGGCACTGACGGGGCGCCTCGCCATGTGCGGCATCTCAGGAGAGCCCAGCTGGCACGGGGGCATGGCGTTGGCTCGCTCCAGCACGTGTTCAGAGACCGGGTAGTAGGCGGCCGACTGGCTTCGGCTTATCTGAGGCGTCTGGCTGTAGCGGATGCCCCCTGGGCCCCCGCTGCTGGCGCGGTAGGCAGAGGAGGGGCGCTGGGGTAGCTCATCCTTCAACAGGCTCGACTCCATGACCCCTCCTCGGCCGCCGTGCTGACAGAGGGCCCCAGAGCTGAGGCTGGACTGAACCTGGGGCATGGACCGTCCATCCAGCGAAGGCTGGTACACCAGGCGGCTCTCGACGTCCACAGAGCCCCCCTGGTAGCGACCGCCCATGGAGTGGCCCATCTGGCCGGCGTAGAGGCTGTTGCCCATCACATTGCTGGGCTGGTTTGTGCGGACTATTTGGGCTATCGAGGGCTGCAGGCGAAGGCCTTGGGCTTGGTGGTGCTGGGAGGACAGAGAGGGCTGAGAGCTCAGCTGGAATGAACGCTGGCTGCTCATCTTGGAGAGCGGAGATTTGGGTCGGCCGGGGTGCTGCTCGGTTTGGTAGCGGACAGGTGACCCGGACTGGGACCTGTACAGACAAACACTCTCTACTGGCGGACTGGCTCTGTACTGAGCGGCCCGACGTAAAGGGGAAGGCGGTGGGCTCTGGTGATCCATCCCCTGACCCCCAGGACACATAGAAGGCGGGCTGAAGGCGTAGGACGACTGGTGCACCGGGGAGGTGTGAGGCGGGCTGTGTCGGTAGTGGTTCTGATGCGTCGGGGAAAGGGAGGGCGATGTGAGCTGGTATGACCCGCGGGTCGGAGAGGACATGGAGGAGGAGGTGGGCTGATATTCGTAAGGATGGCCCATGGGCGAAACTCCAGCTAAGTAGATCTGATCCGGATGTGTTGGGGAGAGCGGTGGGCTCTGAGTGATGGGGAGGCTGGACGGATTGCTGAGAGACTCGGGTGGGGGCAGACACACGGACATGGCCTCCAGCTCCTGCTCCAGGTAGTCCTCATCCTCAAACAGTTCCTGGACGGGCTCCATATCCTCCAAACGGGGCTCCGGGGGAGGGGGAAAAGGCATGGACAGGGACAGGGACTCCTCGTCTTCTGGGGGAGGCGTAGGAGGAGGGGAGGGGGGAGGCTCCAGCTCCAGGTCGTGCTGCTGGTGCTCCTCCTCGTTGAGCTCCTGATATTCCTCCTCCACCCTCTGGAGCAGCCGCTGGATCTCTCGGTTGTTGGGGCACTGCCTCATGGCTTCGTTCAGGTCCTCTAAGGCTTCAGGAAATTGTCTGGAAAGAAGAGGGTGCAGAGTAGTGCATGGGGAGTCACGGAGCATGTGCACAAATATGGGTGGAGACTGTAGCTCAAAGGAGTATTCCCAATATTTAGTTGATTATGATGGGCAGATGGATAAATGAGTGTACCTGCTGCTACGCTTGGCGCGTGCTCTGGCATAGTATGCTTCATACGATTTTGGTTTCAGTTCGAGTGCCTTTGTAGCAAATTCCTCAGCCATCCCAAAGTCCTGGAAAGATTAAACAAAATGAAAGTGAAAATATAAGTAAGTAAATTGTATTTATATATTGCACCTATCACAGACAAAGGGTCACAAAGTGCAGTACAGTAGTCAATTGAAACATATTGGCAATAACAGGGGCCAAAACATTTCAACAGTTTAAAGAGCAAAGTACAATACACAGTAAAAGATGGTGCAGTAAAAAACACAATCAAATAAGAACAATGAATAAACAAAAAAAGATCAACAGCAGGCCATTGAATATGTAATTTAACTAAATGCCAGTGTAAACAGGTATAGAAAAAAATGTTATTGACATAAGCTCTCTGATATGATTTGTAATATTAGAAACTTAAAAAAGTAAAAATAGGTCAGTAAACCCCTCAAACTTACGTTCATTTTCCTCCGACATCGGGACAGGTTGAGGAAGAGCGATACTTTGAGTTCCCTGAATGTCTTGAGGTCGTCGCTGAAGCCTTCGCGTGGAAACTTTTTGAGGGCGTACTGGTACCGCTGCGCCGCCTCCTTCACCTTCCCCTTCTGTGGGACCAACGGAGAGAAGGCTCTGGTTATCCTCACGCCACAGGGAAACAAATACACTCTGAAAACCTTCACAGCATGAACCAGAGACATCAAGATATATTTATCAAGACATGTCTTCATCATTTGTGCTCACTGTATATATATTGGGTTGCAATATTACAATACAGATATACTAAAAAAGGCAGAGTAAACATCTTGAAGAACAAATCAAATTAATGTCAAGTGACATTGACCAAAGTCTATGTTGCTCATAACAGTAAGAAACTAGAACGGGCACTCGGAAGAGCGCATACCTTCGCATATCACAAGATTGGGCATTGAATTTTGAACATTTTGGCAATAGTTGCATGGCAATTGGATAAAAATTGACCGTGCTATGGTAAAAAGAAGATGTTGACCTTTTCATGACCTTGACCATGACCTTTGACCCGATCGATCCCAAAATCTAATCAAATGGTCCCCGGATAATAACCAATCATCCCACCAAATTTCATCCGATTCGGTTTAATACTTTTTTACTTATGCGAATAACACGCATACAAATAAATAAATCAATAACAAATAAATAAATACACGGCGATCAAAACATTACCTTCCACATTTTCAATGCGAAGGTAATTAAAGCACTACACTGAAAAAAAGTGTAATATCAAAGTATAAGTAATACATTAAATAGGTATGTTATTTTCATATTTTATGAAAAAAGTATTTATCTACTGATTTATGTTGACCTTGCTTCCATTGATATGGCTGTGTTATATATGTTTTATATGTCATCTTTTATACTTTTATAATTTGAATTACAAATATTAACATCTTAATTGTATTAACTATTTATGAATTAGATTTCTGGCGCATTCTCTGTGTGCTTCTTGTTGGCTTCTTGTAGTTTTCTAAATCATGTTAGCGTAGTTCTTTTTCACCTTATGCTGAGGTTAAGGTCCATTGTGTAAGCCACATTTCTACCTTTTCATGAGTTGGATTTCATGAAGTCTTATGTGTGTGCAAATAGAATAAAACAGTGATATCCGAGCTCCGAGGCGAGGGGCCCGTTCTCTGACCTTGTAGAAGCTGTCCCCCTCCTCGATGAGCTTGCTGAGTAAGATGATCATGATGTCGGGTTTGGAGGTGGCCATGGCCCATGTGGCTGGACCTGCGTAACACAGGAAGGAGCAGATGAAAACAGAAACACAGTGAGAGAGACACACAGCAATAAGCAGAGGAGGAGGAGGAGGAGGAAGAGGGAAGGAGCGACTGGGAGTCACACGACACACAACATTAATAACAGGAATGAGGACAACAGTCAAAATGGGGGAATGGAGGAGAAAAGACAGACAATCCACTGCAGAGAAAAGATTATAAAAATATGCTCTGACACTTCGAGAACACTGTCACCTCGCTACAGGACATCAGACCAAGGTCAAATACTTTTTGCCCATAATTAAGAGTGTTTTTTCCTTAACCCTGCTGGGAGGAGAGTTTGCCTAATTGGGGTGTGGAAAGAGAACATTTTGAATTTTAAATGGCTGATTAAACTCAACTGTAGCAATTATCTGCAAATCTGTTTTGGCCCAGGCAGATTAGATGTAGAGTACAAACCCCACCCCCCAAAAAAACACTGTCATGTCTGACATGTTCCGTCTCGTCAAGAAGTGCAGATGTACAGTAAGTCTTTGTGCTACTGACTGATTCAGGGATGTGATCCAAGACCAGCAGGAGAGCAGGAACACACTTTGTGTTGTTTATTTTTTAAAAAAAAATGTAAAAAACGAGAAGGGGGAAGAAAAAAAGACACTTAATCCTTGCAGACTGCTGAAACTGATGTGTCTTTTCTGTATCTGCGCAACAGCAATCCTCGACACACGTACACGACACCACAGGGATGAAGAGGAAGGGGATCTTGCACAAGGAGACACGGGGCAGGTGCGATCAACAAAAGAGGCAAGCAGGAGGGATATAACGGGGCTCTGCAGGCGTGAGCTGTCCTCTGAGCTGCTGCTGCTGCTGCTGCTGCTGCTGCTGGTGGTGGTGGGTGGTGAGGGTAGGAATGCTGCTGACTGGCCTAGCTGACACTGAGGAAACGTCTGGAAGATGAACGATGCACAGCACAGTGGGGTATCCCCTCAGTCTGTGGCGGCGGTGGCACAGAGGAATTACAAACGCATGCATCTCCGCGGGATAACGACCACGCAGGAGTTACCGAGCGCTTCCGTCATGCATCTGTGGGATGGAAGGTCAACACCCCCGATACGACGTCACAGGCCGGAGGCCGGGCATGCCGTCATTAATGTTAGCATCTACCTCGAGGCAATCCCGACTGCATCACTGTCAGTGCTAATACCTTTGCGTGTTATTATTTGTCAGTTTGAGGAGCTAAGCTGGCCTGCCGACACTTAGGGCGACACAGACAACACAGAGAGAGGAGAGAGAGCTGTCAAAATGCCTGGTGGGGTGAGAAGTCGACAGCCTTGGCTTTACCTCGGGGCCGACTGGGCAGCGTCTGACATCCTGGGGCCAGAGAGAGAGGCGGGGGATGGGGGCAAGAGTGGGTGGGTATTGGGTGACAGGGAGAGAGGGGAAAGAAGGAGGGAGGAGGAGGAAGTCAAGAGCAAGGGGAGGAGTGTAAGTGGGAGGGCAGAGCGATAGAAACAGCGAGAAGGTGAAAGAAAAAGAGAGGTGATGCCAGTGTTGGTGGAGGAGGAGAAGTGAGAAAAGGAACACAAAAAAAGCAGCAGTGAGAAGCGGAAGGTAAGTGCCTCGGCAAAAAGAGAAACAATATAAAAGGAAAAGAAACATCGCGAGAGCTAATAACAACCTGACTGAGCAACTGCAGAGGAATCGAGAGAGAGAGAGAGAGGATGTGATTGAGAGAGAAGCAGGGAGACAGCGTGAGTGAAAGAGACAAACAGGAAGAGAGAGAGAGAGAGACAGAGAGAGAGACAGAGGCAAAACAACACAGCTGAACAGTAGTACAGTAAAAAGAAACGCACATCAGAGCCATAAATAGCTGAGGTGAGGCGGCAGTGGGTGGTGGTGGTGAGGGGGGGGGGGGGTGGAGGTGACATACAGGAGCAGGAAGTGGTTAAAGCTACATGGAGACACAAACCTGAATCCATGGCTTATCGAGGTAAAATGCTACCGTGCTCTCTTTAATGGCAAGCGGGGGAGGTGCGTACTTTACAGGAAGTGAGTTTTTCTCCGACCTCTGCGGTCTTTCATGCAGCTCGAGCCTGAACTCCAATGCGTGACCTTTTCCACCAAAATCCAATCTCAAATTGCATCGCATGACACGGTGGGCAAACGACCTTTCGCCAGGACGACGATCCTGCGTTGGGAAGAGGGGTCCTCAGCGAGCTAAGTGCTCTTCACCGTCGAGCCGCTCTTACCTATCTTGGCTCCTTTCTTGAGCAGGGCGACCACCACCGACGTGTTTCTGCAGCCCACCGCCCTGTCGAGGGGTCGCATCCCGCTGTAGTCTACGTGCTCTATCATGGCCCCGTGGTCGACCAAGAACTGGACCTGATGGAGAGAGAGAGAGAGAGAGAGAGAGAGAGAGAGAGAGAGAGAGAGAGAGAGAGAGAGATGTTTTGAGAATAGCTTCAAAGAGAATATGCTTAACCCTTGTGTTGCCTTAGGGTCATTTTGACCCGAATCAATATTACACCCTCCCCCCGCCTTTGGGTCATTTTGACCCGATTCAATGTTTCACCCTCCTGTTACCTTTATATTTACTAACATATTTTACCCTTTGGGTTCAATTTGACGCCAGCAATTAAAACCTCCAAAAAATTATTAGAATTAATATTGTTTTCCAAGTTTAAGTGTGAGGCACTTTATGTTTGTTTGTTGACTACCGAAAGAACACCGACATTAAACATTGAATGGGGTCAAATTAATCCTAAGGCGGGGGGAGGGTGTAATATTGATTCGGGTCAAAATGACCCTAAGGCAACACAAGGGTTAAACACTGAGAGAAGTACAACGTTTCAAAGCGAGGCTGTTTCTTTGTCGGGTACAGAAGGATCTAACCCGACTCACGTATGGGTAACTGGAGAAAGTCGAACAGTGGCGGCTTTAGGTTGCCTTGTTTGTTCCAACCAGCAGTCAAAAAACAATATATATCAAAGCTATTGTCATATAAGTCTAAGATGAAGACCATTACCATTTTGAAATAAAAATAAATAAGATACTATGTATACGTTGTTTCTTACATACAACAAAAGAAGCCAAATGTCCGAACACAAGCAACCAAACAAGAGCACATTTTAGTCATTATCACACAAGAAGGAAGAATTTCCCCCAAACATGTACATAGACTCTTGTTAAACTTTCTAGAAATGACATCTACTACTTCGCCTCCACTGGAAAATCCAACGAGTGCTTTATAAATGTGTTTGGTTTCACAAGTTAAAGTCCTGGAGCACAGAGACACCTTCACAGGTGAACTTGTGTCACACCTCTGAGGGAAACAATAAGACAAACACATTTCTGAGCAGTGGTTTTCTTTGAGGTTCGACACCCGGACCCTTTTCGAATCGTGGATCGAGACTCTCACCACTTCCGAGTCTCCGTAGAAGGCGGCCAGGTCGAGGGGCGTGCGCCCGTTCTTGTCCGCGTGGTCGGTGGCGGCGCCGCTCTCCACCAGGTAGCGGACGACGGTTAAATGCCCTTTCAGACAGGCCCAGCTCAGGGCGGTCAGACCCTCCTTATCCATCAGAGACAGAGAGGCTCCTGGGAGGAGAAGTGGCAGCAGTGAGACACAGGCCGGCTTCTTCCACTGCGACTTCTTTTCATAACGGCGTAACGCATTTTGATGGGTTTTTAAACCCTGCCGCGATTTAATTTGGCTGTATTTATTGTAAACACCATTTAAAAAAAGTTGAATTACCGGTACACTCTTTTCTATTAGTGCAGCGGTTGATAATGTTATTCAATGAAGGACGAAGGGCTAAACACAAGTATGAGAAAAGCTAATATTTTCGTATTCTCAGCTCATAAGTTACCATTTTGAATAAATGCACTTTGGAAAATCTCCCTATATATTTATGTATGTTTACCTTCGCATTGAAAATGCCGGAAGGTTATGTTTTGATCGCCGTGTATTTATTTATTTATTTGTATGCGTGTTATTCGCAAATCTCAAAAAGTATTGAACCGAATCGCATGAAATTTGGTGGGATGATTGTTTATTATCCGGGGACCAGTTGATTAGATTTTGGGATCGATCGGGTCAAAGGTCAAAGGTCATGAACAGGTCAAAATCTTTCGCAGAACTCAAAAAGTATTGAACCGAATCGCATGAAATTTGGTGGGATCATTGTTTATTATCCGGGGACCAGTTGATTAGATTTTGGGATCGATCGGGTCAAAGGTCATGAACAGGTCAAAATCTTTCGCAGAACTCAAAAAGTATTGAACCGAATCGCATGAAATTTAGTGGGATGATTGTTTATTATCCGGGGACCAGTTGACTAGATTTTGGGATCGATCGGGTCAAAGGTCAAGGGTCATGAACAGGTCAAAATGTTCTTGAATCGCCTGAAATTTAGTGGGATGATTGGTTATTATCCGGGGACCATTTGATTAGATTTTGGGATCAATCGGGTCAAAGGTCAAGGTCATGGAAAGGTCAAACTCTTTTTTTACCATAGCACGATACATTTTTGTCCAATTGGCATGCAACTAATGCCAAAATGTTCATAATTCAATGCCCAATCTTGTGATATGCGAAGGTATGCGCTCTACCGAGTGCCCATTCTAGTTCTATTTGTTTTTACGAGGTTCTATTTGTACTTTGGATTCATATTCGTTGTTTTAAATCTGCTCTAAACCCAGTTTTCTCCTTGGTAGCACCTCACCTTGAGCCAGTAGAAACTCGACGGTCCCCAGGTGCCCCTCTGAGGCGGCCATCATCAGAGGAGTACGACCCTGCTTGTCAGCCAGGTTGACATCGGCGCCATGTGTGAGGAGGAGGTCCACGATCTGAAACACCCAAATACAACACCCGTGTTATGGTGTTATGGTGTTAACGGCGACTGGATGTCATACTTGCTGAGTGTTTGGGAGACGAAGAAACATTGCTTATCTTATCAAAAGGAAATAGCTAAAAAAAAAAATTGTTTGACGAGCACCATTGCCACGCTTGTACTGCTTTTTGGAGGAAGCACATTTTAGGTTCAGAGAACAACTACATCAAAAGTTTTTTAAGTGGAAGGGGGGGGGGGGGCACTAACCTGCCAGTGTCCCTGTCGGACGGCGCTGAACAGCGGGACGATGCCTCGCCTGTTGGGCTGGGCCACAGCCGCCCCTTGCTCCAGCAGCAGGCGGCACACCTCCAGCTTCCCCCGACCGGAGGCGGCGGTCAGAGCTGGAATGCACAAACGCACACAAGATGAGGAGAGGGGCAGCAGGGTCCGGGCGGTGGAGAGAAAGCCGATGGTCACAGAGCAACATTGTTATTCATCTGGAGTCATGTTTGGGCCCATTTGATGGTTGATAAAAAGGTAAATATTGATCGAGACCACCGGCTCCTGAGGGAAATATCCGCCTCACAGCAGCTAAATGCTTCTCTGTGTTCAACGTCCAGTCGCTGTCTGGGTCTGAGCGAGTGGTGAATAGTGGCTTCTTTGACTTGATTTCAGGAAAATCGTGCACAGATCTCAGTTTCAATAATTTGAGTCTCTTTTGTCCTTCAGTAAAAAGGTTATGTGAAGGATAATTATAGTAATTAAGACCCCAGAGATGCATTTCGCGGGTCATTTTATGGTTGAAAAGTCAACTCTTCGGTGCTCTTCGGTCGTTTGTTATAAACCCTGATACTGAGATAAAATCAGCCGATTCATCCCGCTCGAGTTTCATCTAATTCTCTGCTGGAGGAACACTGATATATCCACAGTTCAGTAAGTACATCTGTACGTACTCTGCCTCTGGCAGTTGATGAATGATGTACTTTGTACTTTTAGTTGACCTATCCTTTAAGATGTGGATTCACAATCCTCTTCCAGAACAACCACTATCCCTCTGATCCCCTATAAACAATCAAACCACGGCCGAGTGAGTTCAAGTCCCACGTCTCCCACTGACAGCGAGAAGCAGCCTTTGTGAAACTGCAGCGGGGGAATAATGCCCGCGATGAGTTTTCATATCTTAAGGATGCAATGATACATCACATTTCTCAACGCCCAGCCAGAGGGCAAGCAGACTAGTCATTGCTAAGCACCCTGGAGCACCCCCCCATCCCCCTCCCCCTCCCCTGACGTGTGAGCCCAGCCCCGTCTGTGCTCCAATGACACCACTGCACTGCCATCAGCATCTGACGCAGCAGCAGCAGCAAGCAGACACCCAGCGACGGGCTCTCATATCCGCACTGCAGCGCGGTGCCACGCGGAAAATACCCTCTCACAAGAACCTTTCTTAAGAGGATCGTTATTACAAAAAAAAGACACATTATTGTATGCATTGTATGGTTATTTTTCACATTATGGCCAGAGATTTCACATCGTCGATGAGCCATTTGTTGTGGTTTTGTTATCAGCTGGCATAAAACACTACCAGCTGCCCCGAAGTCAGTGTGAACTGTCATGAATACTAAATGCAATAGTCATCTATAGTGGTTATTTTCACAATCTAAATGATTAGAAAACAATTATCTTTGATTAAAAAAAGAAAATAACAGCTTTTCTAAGATGACAATAAGCTGCCTCGAGTAATTTTTAGAGTGTTAAACAGGTCATAACTGCATTTAGTTTCTAGTTTTTCACCAAAACTACATTTTACAAGATTACATTTGAAGACATCATGGTCATGATGTGTTCAAATGTAATCTTATTAAATGACCTTCACTTGAGTCTCACTTTTACTGTATAGAACCTGAACGCATCACAATGTAACTGAATGGAAGCTCCTCAAGTTAGCGGTTGTCACAATGAAGCAGCGATCGGCGACGAGGAGGCGTGAGCCGACCTCATGACCCCCGTTTTAGTATCGGCAGAGACCTCTTCCACACCGTGATGGTAAACTGTGCCATTAATCCAGATCCCGGATCAACAACGGTCTGCTTCCCCCCAACACACAAACCATTATGCATTCAGAGTCAGGTGCCATGTAAAGGAGGTATTCCCACCTGTCTCCCCCCACAAGGTGTCAAAGTTATTGATCTGAGCCCGCTCCACCTCCTCTTCATCTTTCTCTGGCAGATCCAGCAGGTAGGACACGATCTGATGGGGGGGTCAAGAAATTGAGATGACAGAGATTAAAGGTCCAAATTGACTATAAACAGGCTCAGATAAACATATTAGGAACATACAGCCACATGTTCTCATGAATCCGTTTGAATGTAGCACCTGAAGATAACCTTTCTCCTCTCATTCGCCCTCTTTACGTCTCTCGCCTCCCTTCATGTAATATGTGCTGCAATGAGCTGAATATGTCTCCTACATGTTGATATAGTGTAAACACTGTTGGAGGAGCTGCAGAAACGCGTCTGCGTCCTGTGCGACAGAAGTTGTTTGCTTTCCTTCAGCTCACACACTAATCATCATCAACACTTCAGCCTTCTTGCATCCTCGTTTTCTTCTTGCGAACACGACTTTGTCTTCTCTAAAAAAGGCTGATATACTGCAATGTAACGATCAAATAAGAGGCCATGACTTCATGTTTTTTACTAAATATATCTGTTACTGACATTACTGCGCACAAAGCCACAGAACGTGTTAATAATACACTTTCTTCCACCTCTTTCGGCTTTAAAACAGTGCATCTTAAATCTGAAGAGTTAAAGCCCCTGGAGGGCCTGATCGTCATAAGCAGGACACCTCCTCCCCTCCCACCAGCCTCCTCTACCTCTGTGTATCCCATACTGGCTGCAGCGACGAGGGCCTGCTGCACCGCGTGGCTCTTGGTGAAGGCCGCCTGCTGTTGGGCTTGTGGAGACTGCTGCTGTGGCCCCAGGCTCCAGTCGCACTGGATGAGGAACTTCACCACCTCCATGTGGCCCCTCAGGGCCGCGTGAACCAGAGCGCACTGGCCGTTCTTATCCAGGTGGTCCACCTGTGAACGGGACACGGATGATGATGATGATCGAGGACCCAAATTGCAAAGAAGGTCTCGGATCACGAAACGCATTAGTTAGTAGCCTTGATCACACACACACACACACACCTTCGCTCTCCTGCGGCAGAGCGCCGTCACAATGGCCATGTGTCCGCCGGCGGCGGCGTAGCCCAGCGGCGTGAGGCCGATCTCAGACGGAGAGTCGACCGAGGCGCCGTACTCCAGCAGCAGACCCACCATGTCCATGTAGCCCAGGTGGGCGTGGACACACAGGACGGGGGCGTTGTTCAGCACCTCCGTGCGGTAGTTCACGAAGGCTCCGCCCAGCATCAGCAGCCGGCTCACCTGGATGGAGAAAAACAAATGTACCAGAATTACCTCCCCGGGGTTGTTTGTAACCATCAGTTGACGTCCACGTCCGTCCAAAGAAAAATAAATTGCTTCATTATTTCATCCCGTTAAGATGTTTGTGTGAAACGTGACCTTTGACCACCAAATTCAAAACGGCTCATCTGTCGCGTCAAAGCGGACGTTTTGTGCGATGCGTGAAGAAATTCCTTCACGGCGATACTCGCGATGTCGCGTTCACGAGAGTGGGACGGACGAAAGGACACGGGACGAGCGGAGGGACACGCCGACAAGTAAGTTAACGCAGCCCAGGGAGAGGAAGTATTTCGAGAAGCAGTCTTGATTTGGTACCCAGGACGTATTCTTTGAGTCCCACCCCTCTCCGCTCCGTTAGCGCCTGTACCTTGATGTTGGGTGTGTAGAGGTTTCGGAGTGACGAGAGTGCAGCTGAGAGGCCCTCGGTGCTGTAGGACACCCACAGGCCTTGCAAGACGGATGAGGAAACCCCGACTTTCTTGCTGAGACCCTAGAAAAGAGAGATGTTTACATATGAGTTCCTTTGGAACCAGACCACAGCTGTGCTCGCATGTGTGTGTGTGTGTGTGTGTGTGTGTGTGTGTGTGTGTGTGTGTGTGTACTCGTATACCTTGAAGATATGTGCTTTGAGGATGTGATGGCCCAGCTCAATAGTCTGCTGTCTGTTCAGCTTGTTCTCCTGCCGAGAGAACCAGAAGGCCAGCAGGGTGTGACCGCTCCTGCAGAGAGGACGAACACGACGTCCTTCAAGACCCGAGACTCACCAGGTCGTCACATAGTGGTGGTGCAATCGTTAAAATTATTATAATACAGGGAATACAATGTTCCTCCACTTCCTTCGCCAGATACACGTCACGCACCTGACATTTATAAATCACACATAACTGATGGACTTAAAAGTCAAAGATGCAGCAGCAGGTGGCCGTCAGAAGAATAACCCGTTGCCACGTTGTTGATAATCAGTGATGAATAATAACTTCTGATGGCGCTAGGTACCCGGTTATTTAATTTCTGATGTTATGCCATCAATATATGTCACGATGAATGTTTACAATTAACTTTCTTTTTCATAGTTTTAATGGGAATCCTGTAAATTCGACTTCTTGGATAACAGCCGAGATGGTTGCGCGACAAAAGATTTACGACCAATAATTCAATCAATGCTCCCGATTGTACCCACAGACTTAAAGAATGGCTGTTTGAGTTTGAGCATACAGCTCGTTTCTTTGATCCTCACCGATGGAGAGACTTCCCTCTCATTCAACACCACATCTCTCACCTCGGGTCACAGAGGAACTTTGTCTTCTCTCCTTCTTCCCTCCAGATCAGCCACTCCCTGAAGGAGGGGTGGACAAACATCCGGGTCCCGTCCCTCCTCTTCACCAGGAAGACCGACAGGTTGTCGACACGTTGTTGGAAGTCCTCCCAGTCCAGCGTGCCCTGCAGCCACAGACGTCGTTTCAATGTGAATTGTTATTTAGGGCTCATGTCTGACATCATTTGTAAGCAGAGAACAGCTTTGTTCATTTCAACATTTGTATTTGTATAATTGTGGTAGCAATGTGTGATATTTCTATGGAAAAATTTCCCTCTTGGTTCAGTTTGACCTTATCTCATATTCAGACTTTTCCAAAATTAATCATAAACACTGTGCACATTAACCTCTTCGCCGATTTAATTATAATTATGTCAATCTTCTTCATTTCATCTTGAAAGCAAGCTGAAGAACATTATGCATGGTCGCCTTCCAGCTAAAATCAATTAACATAATAGGCATTTATTTGTATTCATTATTAATTTAGTCAATCTTTATTACTAGTTTTATTTAAAATTTAAAAAAGAAGCAAGATACTCTTTTCTTCAAATTGTAAAAAAGCCCCTATAACATTTTATTTAACTAACTAAGATAATTAGCCAAATGTGAACGACAATAACAAAATAATGTAAATATATTTTGAGTCAAATATTGGTTGATGCACAGAGGCATGTGACATCACCATTTCTTTCTTTCTAGCTAAACAATATTTAAAAAATACAATAACACAAAACAAGTAAAGATGTTTATAGTTTGGAATTATAATTTTTATTTTCAAAAGCATGCTTTCATGGCCTTTAAGAGTACCTGGCTAAGTTGGATACACATTTATTACATGCTATGACATTGTACTTGCATCTATTAATTTAATTTAGTATAATTAAAGCTAAGCGAGGGATGATTATGCAAATTAAAGTCTGTCCTCCCTATTTAGACATTTAAATTGAGCTCTTGAATTGCAATGTCGCACTTTGGGAATTCTTAATACATAAAATCAATTAAAGAGCTGCGAGACATTCAACCGGTCTCAAGGTCGCGGGTCTCGCACATCTTTCGGATTGTTTTACCTGCAGCGACCCGGAGTTGATGGCCTGATAGATCTGCTCGTCGTTCAGCGGGTGGAGCGAGGCCACGGCCACGTTGAGCAGAGGGAGCGCCCGCTCGAACGACGACTGCGTGGGGAAGCGCATGTTGCACTGCAGCAGGTACACCTCCGCCAGGTTGACTGGAACCACCTGAGAGGAGCGGAGCGGAGAATCTGAATGGCAATGCTGATTTAGTTCTGGCTGCGCTCGGCTGAACATGAATAATGCATCGTGTTTGTACAGCGCGTCTCTGACTGGCTTCTTTTTTTAATGGAGTCTGGAGGCACTTCTGAATACATGAAAATTCAATATAGCCGGGAGGTGCGAGATACAATATTTCGTCACGAAATGCGCACTTAAACAATGCGGCTGCATTGTTAACCGAAATATGTGTGTGTTCGAGAAAAAGGAGATTCGGTGGAACGACTTTTACACGAAGCCAACAGGGTGCAGCCAAATAGAAATTGCCATTCCAGTTTTGCCCTGGAAAATCATGAGCACCAGGAAATTTGGTTCAGAAATGGGGTTCTCAAAGCTCCATCTCTTCCCTGTTGCTATGGATGCGGTGAGTAACGCTGTGATGGGATTTTTTGTAAGCCTGTATTTTTGGCTCTAAAAATCACATCACAGCGTCACTCACTGCATCAGAAGTTCCTGTTTACCGGCAAATACTACTGGAAGTACAAGGAGAGCGTTTGTCAGAGGATTTATTCGCAGATTTATAGAGACAAACTCTGCATGGACAGAGAGGTATAATGCTCCTCGGAAAGTGCACGTCACACTGAATATAACAACCATATATCATATCTGTCGGCTCAGATTTCAGTGAGTTTAAGAATCTGTGGAATACAATTTCCAGCGTGAATTGACTTAAGTTTCGTGACTCCGTACCTTATAGCTGGAGCTTTTGAGGACCAGGTAGCCCTTCTCGATGAGGTCAAAGGTGAGCTTGAGGTACAGATAGGAGCCCTGGCTCAGGGCCTTGAGGTGGGCGCTGAGCTTGCCGAAGGTGGTGTTGTCCATCTTGCCGTTGAGCGAGATGTTGTTCTGGATCTCCGGGCTGCTGTGGATGCGGTGCAGGATGTAGCCCTGCAGGTCTTGGTCGATGGTGTCGTTCTCCTCCAGGCCGTCCAGAAAGATGCGGTGGAAGGGCAGCGCGTTGGTGATCTCCTAAACAGCCACAATCGTTCAGTGATAATGGTGCAGAGACATCCTGAGAAATTGCCAACGTACTGACTCATCTGAAGTGAAATTATTCATTAAAAAGAGGAAAAATGCAATGAATAACTTTTTCACATGTATTTCTTCCTGATGAACGAAATAAAATAAATAAATAATAAACACAACATTTAAAAATATATAATGTTTACATTTGATTTTTAAATAAAAATATAATGATAAGTGGCAGATACAAAGAGCCGGTGATGAACACTCCTAACTGACTGTCTGTCTCTTTACCTGCAACGTGGTTCTGACCGTCACCACCAGCTTGAGCCAGGGAGGGAACTTGTTGATGGTTTTGCTGAGGAAGGACACGATGGTGTCTCCGTAGTCCGGCTTGTGGAACTCGGCCTCGTTCAAACCGTCTATGAGGATGATGAGGTCCTCCTCAGAGTTGATCTTCCTCTCTGAAAGAGAACAGTGCACATTAGAAAAAACTAAGAGACTTTTTTGTTGTTGTTGATTTTTCATTACAGATTAGATTTTCATCTCTATTTAAAAGGAAAGCGTGGAACTATCTGTCCTGCGAAGTTTTGTTTGGTTTAAAAAGAAATCATCTCCAGCATCGAGATTAACAACTTTGATCTTGATTATATTGAACACAATGTGCACAAGATGCATCTCATATCATGCACCAGGGATTCGAGTTAAACAATAAATTGAATGCTGAGGTTTGAAGAGGCATCAAGTTACAAATTGCCAAAAGCACTGCGTTAAAATAATTTACACAATTCAGTTTCTAATAAAGAATGTGAAGACAGTCGGTCCAAGAGAGTAAATAAATCAACACATTGAAAAGTAGAGATATAAACTACTGACGGTTTTGAATTCTTATGTATTGTTAAATGATTAAAAAAAGAATTTGATACAAATAAAATGTTCTATTGTACAAATATACACATTGTTTTCATGCAATTCAATATTTACTTTACACATGTGAATTGCACGAGAATAAATAAATATAATGTTTATAAACTTTTTCACTTTCAACTTTAAAAAAAGCGCACATCTTTTTTGAAAAGTAAGGTCATGGAATAAAGTCTACACAGCTTATATCTTCCAAATAAAACTTTTTTTAAAATGATTTTTGTACACAGCATTAAACTTGTTTCTACAATAAATATATTCATTGTCCTGATCCCTGTGTGTGTTGGGGCACAAACCGCTCTAAATACATTTGAATTTGGGAAAGGACGATGGATTCGTGGTTTCACCTTTGTAAAGCGCATCCAGGGGCTCCAGCACGCCCCTCCTGAAGGAGGCCAGGGGGTCCTGGACGCAGGAGCGCAGACTCAGAATGCTCTGGAGGTGCGGCTCCCTCAGCAGCTGCTCCCTGTAGGCGACGAGGTGCGGCGAGCGGCACAGCAGAGCCGCCACGTTGTGCACAAACTCCGGCACCAGGCAGGTGTAGGCGTTATCTGCCTGGCAGTAGTGGTACGCCACCACCTGGGGGCGACAGAGAGTTGGGAGAAGCTTCCGGGTCACTCAGAGAAACAGAAAAGGTGAACACTTCCTGTACACCTGTGGCGATCCGACCATGACCAACCTTTGGGTATTACATTAAGGATCAGTGTCAGAGGGGCATCAGTGTGTCACGTCTAGAAATAACGCTTCTTCCAGAGCACACAGGCGGTTTCCCCAGCGTCGACTACACAAGGACAACTCATTTGGGATCGAGTCAACTTCACGGTGGATGATTGCGGTATCATGAAACATAATACTTCTTGTTTCGCTGAACGGTTTTGGAGCTATTCATAATTCATTGCCTTCCGGCTGCCAGGAGGGACCGACTTGGAGTTCGTGTCAGATGACTGTGGCGCGAAGGAGTCAAGTGTTAAACTGTCGGCCTTTCACAGCCACGCGCTTCAACCGCGGTTAGGATGAAGTGAATAAATGCGTCTTTGTGCAGAGATGCGGCGGCATGAGAGGAAGCTCGAGGGCAGGTGAGTTTCCCGCAAGGTCAACACAACAATGGACGCAGGTGCGACCGAGCGCTCCTAGTGACCACAAAGAGTTTAAAGTGTTCAAAAGGAAGCAATCAGAGGGCACTGAGCAGAAGAGGAGGACACAAAGAAAAGACGAATCAAAATGAAATGCTATTTTTTGGACACAATGGGATAAAAGTCTTTAAAACAAAAAGGGGTGGAAAGGGGAGCGGGCTCCACACAGAGTTAACACGATCTAATAGCTTGGCTGGGAAATGACGTTGTGCAGGTATAAATATTGCATAAGGCTCCCTGGCAAATGTTTTGTTTTTTAAATACATCTGCATAATGCATCAGGCTGGGGCCGGGGATGCAGATGGCTGAGTGGCATGGGGGGGGGGGGGGGGGAGAGAGACAGTTTCACACGTCAAGCTAAACTCCCAAGTTACGGTGTTTTTAAGAGTCAACATTTAACACAAAGAAGAGCTGCGAAGAAAACGCCCAATTTATCTCAGGCTTATTTGAAGGCGACCACCTCGGGGAGCAAACTCTGTGGGAGCTTACGAGCCGTGTCCGTGCTCATACTTTAGAAAAGCATTTTCAAAAGAGCGGATCATCGGCTAAACTACCACCTCTGTTGTCACTAAATGAACCATTAAGACATTAAAAGAAACCGTTTATAATCATGTTTGTGTTCTTTTCAATTAACGCCGGACATTTCACGCTTAACCACAAACCCAATAAAATGTAGTTACGCCACATCACTAATGTTTCCTCTAAACAATCATGTGTGCAGGTTTACTGTCTAATAAAGAAAATATGAAGGGAAGAAATGACAATACAGCAGAATGCAAATGAATCCTTTACATAATGTTTGGCAAAGAAATCTATATATTTTTTAAATTTCACACAGCTGTGAAATTAAAAAAAGAAATTGAGTTGTCGGGAGGTGGAAATATTTCTCAGTGTCTCAGGCGTGGGAACTTATCTTCTTCATAATACACAACCATGAATTACAAGATGGAAATTGCATTTTGAAATCACTACAAGCCCAGTTATATAAGCAGCGAATGGCTGATAAATCGATGATTTGCATCTGTAAAATAAGCCTAGAAGAGGAGAAGAAAATAAAACAACTCGGACCATATCAGAGTGTTTAAGGACTTGGGGACGAATGTCTCAGGTGTGTTTTTACCTGAGACGCCAGCCTCCTCATGGCTTCTTCCTGACGTCGCCTCATCTCGGGGGTCCCGGGACAGCTGCCTCCTCCCAGGGTGCTGTGTGTGGGCTGAGGCTGAGTGAGAGGAAGCCCCTCTCCATCTGGAGACAAGACAGCGCCGCACGCTCAGCTCGGACACGCGCGAGACATCCATGCTCAAAATAAAAGCTCAGAGCGAGACATTCAGACATTTATATCATACAAACATTTTCCGAAATGGTCTTCATCAGTCTAGCATCTTCGCGGGTACACAAACGCCCTCTAATCGGATGAAAGGAATGAGCGCCTACGTTTGGGCGAGGCCTGGGGGCTGTCGGATGCGATCTGTCTCATGCGGGTGCCGTGGCAGCTGAGCGCCACCAGGCGAGACACGATGGCGGTCTTGCCGAAGCCGATGTTGCCCACCACCGCCACGCCGCGGTTGGTGCTGGAGTTGGGGCCGTTGAGGTGGGCGTCGATCTCCTGGAAGAGCCACTCGCGGCCCGTGAAGACGGAGTCCATGGTGATGCTCGGCACCTCGAACAGCAGAGGTTTGAGGGCGATGTCTTGAGGCCGGTAGGGTGCAAAACGCAGTGGCGGGTCAAGAGGAGGAAGAATTAGAGGTGCAAGCAATAAGCAGTTTAAAGTTTTACAATCAAGGGTCTCCCCCCTTTCTTGCAGTAAAATATGAAATTGGGCAAATTACTGTGTCTAAAAAGCCCCAAATATGAACAGAATAGTAATACTTTGGTACATGATTAACAACATATGAATAAAAACACATAAACACCAACATATCTATGCATAAACATGTGTATTGGTAATGCATGTAGTACAAACAAATACAGTATTGATTTGTTTAACAGCAACAAAATAAATGTGTTTGTGGATTTTAATGTCATACATGTTTTCTGTTTTATTTGAGTTTGTGTAATTTAACAGTAAAGGTTGACATGACAGAAAAAAAGTGAATAACCTGGTGGAAAGCACTCCTGAGATTAAATATATACGTATGGGTCAGTGATTCCTAAATTGAAGAAATATGATTGTGCCTGAGGATTGTGTGACAAAGGGCACCCTTCAGTCCTTAACAATGGGCTGGGTGTAAAATGTGTGCACTGGAGGTTACATTTGAGAAATAAAATGATATCACTATATTCTCACTGTAAACAAAAAAAACAAGTAGGAATAGTTAAAGTAATGTGGAGCAAGCAAATGTATCTTAACTCAAACGGGATGACTTTAACAATCCAGATTTGTTTGCTTTGAGCTCATTTTGTTGCAAAAAAACAACCACTGTTGATTTCACTCACGATGGGGATTCAGTAAACTCAAATCCTCCAGAGGCTGCGCATCTTTTCAGCCCAAAATATGGACCATTAAAGACTAATGAGGCCAAAATGCATCTGGTACGAACTTCTGAAGCCGTGTGATGAATTCAGTGTAAAATGCAATCCGCTGCTTCTGGGTGTCACATCCCGGGTGCCGTCTTTAAAAAAAACTGATTTCAGAGTGGAAAAAAACTTTTCTTTAAATGGTGTATCGGCATCTCGGCTAATTCCGCCTGAGTTGTGCGTGAATAATCCAAATTCTCTGCTGGCACGTGTGTGTGTGTGTGTGTGTGTGTGTGCAGCTTTGACTTGTGAATCACTAGCTAGCAAGCTTGGCGTGCCGCCTGATGCAACAAATTAAAATTAAAGTAACTTACGTGACTGGGATTGCCAGGCATGGTTGTTATTAGCTGAAGCTGTGACGAACAGCAAGCGGAAGACAGAGAGAGAGAGAGAGAGGGGGGGGGGGGGGGAGAAAGAAAGACAGTGAGGACAGGAATGGGAACTGCAGCAGTGTGGAGCTCAATGTAAAGAAAAACAAACAGCAGACAACAGCATCAGCACATCGTGATGTCAGAAACATTGGGGAAGCACCACACCGGGGTCGATTACTAATTGAAATCTTTTGAATTACTTTGAGCGTATCCCTGAGCTGGTCCGGAGGGGGAGGTCGGAGACGGTTCGCTCTTTTGGGAGAATCTAATTGGTTCCATCGCGCCAAGCAAGATCAATCAATCTCCATTAAAAAAAAGAAGTCGTAAATCGACCCGTGGATGGGGAACTCCATACACGGCTGTGTGTGAACTACAGGCTGCTAAAGGTGGCCACATCTCAACAGGAAGTACCTCAGGATGAGAGGAATCCAACATCTGGAGCCGTTATAGAAAGCCTCAGTCAAACCGCGTCGTCGGATTACACTATTGGTTCCTTTACAGGGTCCCCGCTCTTTTCTAGGGATCCCTTCCCAGAACCCTTTACAGTGGCAGTCTACGGCTATAAACTATACTATCGATGAAATCCTCTCTCACGTGCTTAGAAATTAAGACAAAAAAATGTAATAACACAAAATACGACGGCTACCAGCCAGCTGGCTAACATTTTCATTTTAAGGACAAAGGAACTTCCATCATTCTGAGTTGTGGCCACTTAAGTTGTAACTTAATGCGCCATCATGTGACGAGACACGCAATAACTATTGTAAACTACCATTTGAACGCCAACATGACCCTGAAATGGAACTTAGCCTTCAAGCCCTGAAGGAAAAATATTATTTAAATAATTTCCCAGGCTTTTCCACATCATTTGACTTTATCTCCGTTTTGGAAAACACTTTTCCGGGAACCCTGCTTTCCTGATGATCAGTGTTCAGTGAGAAATATCTGCTGATCGGATGACAGCAAGGGAAGTAGTTCTCTTCACACCCTACAGCACACTGGGAGTCTGCTGTGGGAAATATGTATCATACATCAGACTGATCGGGTGCGATGGTGAGAGGGCAGGATTTATTGTGTGTCGGCAGAAATTTCTATACTGTGTGCTGGTACAGCACTGCAGAACACATCAGGGGGCAGGAAATGAGGGGGTGAGGGGGTGCTTTAGAGCTGAATGTCTTCTGTAAATGACTCCAGTGGGCTAACGAGGAGCTTGGCTATATAAGGAGATGATATTGTGCATTATGCAACCTTTTACCATACAGCACTCCACATTTGTAAGACAACACGAGATGATCCTGCGAAAAAGATGTTCTTACTTATATGCAATCAGCAAAAAGTACAAACACAAAGACCTGGAAGTGGTCAACAAGCTGGTTTTCATACTGACTGCACTGCACTAGGCTCTGTGCCGCCAATGTAATAAAAGACATTTCATCCATATTCCCCACTTAGACTATTTTAGTGAGTGTGAACTCAACACACAGAAAACACACGCACACAACGAGGCAGAAGGCGACTCCTTTGTTCCTTCTAGAACTCACAACCTGATGTTCTATTCTTCCAGTCGGGGGTCAGAATGGCCCTGATGCAACACTGTTGATGGGAAATGCAAAAAACACCCCACTGCTGCCATTTATAATGCCAAAGGCCACTGAAGTAAGAGGCTAAATACCCACTGCTGCTCTGTTTTAAGTGCTTGCTAATCCAATTGTCATGGGGGATCGTGGATTTGCTAAACACACCGTCGCAATATCGGCCGCCGTCCTCCAAACGGCGGTAGCGCTTACAGCGTTTTGTGAGCGCTAAGTTGTGCAGCCGCTACTGCTCCACTGGGTCAGGTCTTCCACTAAAATATGGCAACCGTGTTATGAACGTGGGGCTGAGAGAGTTGTTTTCCAGGACGGTGGAAGCTAAAGTGTGTGTGTGTGTGTGTGTGTGTGTGTGTGAGAGAGAGACAGAGATGTAGACGGATGGATGGTAGTTGCTCCTAAACCCTCAGGCGACATTAAGAGAGGTATCACTCCACCGCCCCTCGTCTACCGCCAACCCTCGATGGCCAGACGGAGTGAGACTCTCAGACGTTTTAATTATTCACCAGGTGAGGATGACTAACGGTGGCTGAGCAGCCTCGAGAAGTAGGTGGGAGGAGGAGAGGAGAGGATGAGGAGGAGGAGGAGGGGTCTGGAGAGCAGGTCAGGTGACTTCTCCTATGGCTGACGTGGGAGTCAGTGGATGTGGGAGTTTTTTGTGTTTTTTTTCTTCAGACAACTACCGTATTTTCCGCACTATAGGGCGCACTGGATTATAAAGCGCACTGTCAATGAATGGTCTATTTTCCATCTTTTTTCATGTATATAGCGCACCGGACTATAAGGCGCATTAAGCGAAACAAAACAGTCAGCCAGTCAAATTTTATGAAACGTGTTCACAATAACTCAACATTGTTCAGTTATAACACGTAAAATACAACACAATACACTCACAACCGCAAGCGAGAACTACAGTGAAGGGTGACATCGTTCTGGTCCCTGTTTCCTCCACGGTGCGGTTCACGGGGTATCAGAGGTGAGGGAACCGTGTCCATGTTGGTGACGTGCTCTGACCGGATCTTCTTTTCAGTGATCTGGTTTTTGCAGTATTACTCCGCGACGCTCCTAACTGCGGTAGCCGTGATGCTGCAAGCGGTGCGGCTTTGGAGTTTACCGAAGTCGTACTAAAACATGTTGACAGCGCGCCGTGAACCACACAAAATCGCTTCGAGGTCAGTAAGCACAAACAGAATTAATCCATATACAAGGCGCTCCGGATTATAAAGCGAACTGTTGTTTTTTGAGAAAATTAAAGGCTTTTAAGTGCGCCTTTTAGTGCGGAAAATACGGTAGTTTAAAATCCAGTCATTTCCTGCAACAGTGGATGTAGATCTACAGCTAATGCAACACCAAAAGGTTCTTACATAATTTCAGTTAAAAAAAAGAGAATATTATGTAATTTGCAGTCGGCGCAGCAAAATAAACCTGGAGGAGATAATGGGTAATGTTTGTCTTCAGGAAACGTGTTCTAATCTTCCTTATGGATCAATTTAACAGTCACACACATTTCCTTGCTGGCACACTGTTTAACGACTTAGCCTCACGTGTTGCAGCAAAGCAACAAGGGAACAAGTATGTCAGTATGTAACATGAATATTACATCTGGAATTAAAGATAGTTTGAATTATAATGCATTCATCAGATGGCAGACAGCAGAATTAAGGCGCTGGTGTCAGACAAGAAGAAAAACAGCAGAGAGAGATAATCATCCACAACTTGGTTGTTGACATATTGCAAACAGGTGTGTGCAGTGTCATCAAATTTGATTCGCATGAATAAATCAGCCATAGTTTGTGTTTGCAGTCAATACATGTTACCAATAAACACTTAATTCAAATTAATATGGATCTGCAACATTTTTTTTTTCATTATTCACATTATTACACAAATCCGAATAAATGCATTTGTTGGGGACTATTTCTAGCTGCGGATTAATACACATTTGGAGCTCGAGTGAGTGTTTACAGCGGCCTGGAAGTTTTTTGTGGGATCGACTCGAAATAAACTCCAGTGCTGACATGGAGCTTCTGGATAGACTCAGACAAGGTTTTGCTTTTAGTGTTTTCATGTAGTTTTTTTGAAGGAGCAAAATAAACAGCTCTACTCTTTAAATGTCTGATCAATTACACACTCATATATATATATATATAAAAATGAGAGTAATAAAACGCTACAGTGGAAAATATTTGTATCAGCTCATTTATCAGCGAACACGAGGCCTATTTTTTTTGTATGCGAGAGCAGAGGCAGAAAGACAGTAAAGCATGGGGGAGGGGGGGCAGGGGGGAGCGATAAAGAGAGAGAGAGAGAGAGAGAGTGAACATAAACGAGGGAGAGAATGTGTGTGCGGTGTCCAGTTATGCGAGTGAGTTTGTGGTGAATAGATAAGGTGGGTGGTAAATCTTAGTGGTAGGCAGGCAGGAGCACAAGAAGGTCCATTACAGTCTGACTCACTCTCCTCAAAACAGCAGCGCAGCTCGGGCCCCCGATGGCCGCTCGGCATCAAAAGAAGCAACCACAGGAAGGAGAGAGAGGGAGTGAGAGAGAGAGAGAGCTGCATCTGTCAGCTGGTTACCACCTGACCGACACATAACCATCCGTGTCAGAAGTACCACAACCAACGAGCCTCTGTGACGCATCACGTGAAGGCGACAGATGTTATCCACGCAGGCAGGTGTGTGTGTGTGTGTGTGTGTGAATGTTTACATGGACTGTAAAGTGCTTTGAGTGCTCTGAAGACTAGAGAGGCGCCATATAAAAATAAGCTAATTTACCATAAATGTCTTGGAGATCTGGACGTTCACGTTATCTAAACTGCGGAGAAAGAAGACCGGCGTCGGGCTCATGGTCAGGGCGACCACGAGGTGCTGGAGGGAAGCAGCTCACGGCCATCACGGCCGTCCGGGTCAAATTCATCCCGACGCATTTGTCCTTTATTTATGCATTACATGTTTAGAAGGTCATGAATATTTTCTGTCTCCATCACTTGTTGCCTCGTGAGCTTCAAGGAAACCGCATGTTTTCAGTGAGAGAGAATTTATTAATTTTTCCTGTCTCAGCTAGCTACGGGTTACCGCGGGGCAACGCTTAAAATGTGTATTTCCATATGTTGTCATCTATGGAAAATGAACACCATAAGGAGACGACTTCATTACTATAGCGCATTATTTTAACAGCATTTGGACAGAAATGATCAGAAGCGTAACGTCGGTCGCTGTAACCTCGGTCGCTGTCACCTCGGTCGCTGTAACCTCGGTCACTGTCACCTCGGTCCCTGTAACCTCGGTCACTGTCACCTCGGTCGCTGTCACCTCGGTCACTGTCACCTCGGTCGCTGTCACCTCGGTCGCTGTAACCTCGGTCACTGTCACCTCGGTCCCTGTAACCTCGGTCGCTGTCACCTCGGTCGCTGTCACCTCGGTCACTGTCACCTCGGTCGCTGTAACCTCGGTCGCTGTCACCTCGGTCGTTGTAACCTCGGTCGCTGTAACCTCGGTCGCTGTCACCTCGGTCGCTGTCACCTCGGTCGCTGTCACCTCGGTCGCTGTAACCTCGGTCGCTGTAACCTCGGTCCCTGTAACCTCGGTCGCTGTAACCTCGGTCGCTGTAACCTCGGTCGCTGTCACCTCGGTCGCTGTCACCTCGGTCGCTGTAACCTCGGTCGCTGTAACCTCGGTCGCTGTAACCTCGGTCGCTGTAACCTCGGTCGCTGTAATCTCGGTCCCTGTAACCTCGGTCCCTGTAACCTCGGTCCCTGTAACCTCGGTCGCTGTAACCTCGGTCCCTGTCACCTCGGTCGCTGTCACCTCGGTCGCTGTCACCTCGGTCGCTGTCACCTCGGTCGCTGTAACCTCGGTCGCTGTAACCTCGGTCCCTGTAACCTCGGTCCCTGTAACCTCGGTCGCTGTAACCTCGGTCGCTGTAACCTCGGTCCCTGTAACCTCGGTCGCTGTCACCTCGGTCGCTGTCACCTCGGTCGCTGTAACCTCGGTCCCTGTAACCTCGGTCCCTGTAACCTCGGTCGCTGTAACCTCGGTCCCTGTAACCTCGGTCGCTGTCACCTCGGCCGCTGTCACCTCGGTCCCTGTAACCTCGGTCCCTGTAACCTCGGTCCCTGTAACCTCGGTCGCTGTAACCTCGGTCGCTGTCACCTCGGTCGCTGTCACCTCGGTCGCTGTCACCTCGGTCACTGTAACCTCGGTCCCTGTAACCTCGGTCGCTGTCACCTCGGTCGCTGTCACCTCGGTCACTGTCACCTCGGTCGCTGTAACCTCGGTCGCTGTAACCTCGGTCGCTGTAACCTCGGTCGCTGTAACCTCGGTCGCTGTAATCTCGGTCGTTACCAATTAGATTCTTATCTTAATGCTTTGATTGGGTGGCGTGAGAAGGCAAAAGGTCAGCGGAGGTCACATAATCATGGATCCTCCTGAGGGAACGCCGAGTATAAAATATGGACACTAGTTCTCTCGCTCCGGAACACATTTTTTCATCAGATCATATAATAATTTTTTCTTCATGTGATCTGCAGGAGAAAAAAGAAAACCCCCGTGTTCTCCAAGCGTCTGGCCTCGTCTTTCCCGGTGAAACTGCAGGAGCAGTGCGGTCAGAGCGGCTCCGGCACTGATCCGAGGAGGCAGAACACATGCGAGGACGCAGTCGGCTGGCTTGTAAACACGCTTAGAGGAGCGGGCCTGCACCGAGTGGCTCTGGCAGGAACAGCGAGGAGAGGAGCTCGCCCTTTTCCTTCCTTTCTCTCTCTCCTTCCATCACATCTCAGCGGAGCACACTCTCGGCTAAGTGGGGTCTTAACAGGTGTTTAAAATGCACTGGGACGCATATTTGTGTTCGCTCGGATGGCAGAGGGCTGCCATTACGGTGGTTATTACCGGCTGTGTGACTGAGGAAGAAGGGCGAGGGGACACATAATGTTGTGACACGAGGCCATTTGGCCATGCGGGGAGAAGGCCGAGGAGATTTTGGAGGCGCTTGCTGTGTGCTACTGGACTTGACACGTCGACTTTGAATGTTAAGCACTGATGTTTTAACTAAGTGGTGACACAACCTGACAAAATGCTCTTTATGCACTCCTCCCACCACCCCACGTCTCTCTCTCTCACACACACACACACTCTGCAGTGTCCACCACAACCAGCCCCGCGGCATCACTGCTCTGACGTGAAACTAACTGTCGCTGACGTTCATCTGAATTTCAAAAATAACTTGCTTTGTCTTATTGATTGCTCCTGCAGTGTTTCTGATGTTAAACAAATGGATAATCACAGCCGACCTGGTACAACACAGCATCGTTTCAAAGTGAAAATGAGGGTTGAATGCTTCGACTTTGTCGCCTGTGAACATCTGCACATGTAGGTCTTACATGTACAGCTTCTGGTTTGAAGCAAACGTATTTTGTGTGTGAATTAAAACCCTAATTCAGGGCATCATCTGCGGAGGTTTCAGTTGACGCGACGGGTATGGACGGTGTGTGTGTGTGTGTGTGTGTGTGTGTGTGTGTGCTGTCTTTATCTCTGGCTTACCTCTCAGGTCCTGCCCGGAGCGACCCAGCCCGCAGGTGGTGCTCTGTCTGGGCATGCGCAGCGACGTGCGCAACGGAGTGTGTCTCTGCTCATTCAGGTATGCCAGGTCCTCCAGGTGGGCTGAACTAGTAGCTGTTGGTGTGTGATGGAGGGAGGAGAGGAGGAGGAAGAGGAAGAGGGGAAAGAAAACAGATACTATCATCAGCTTGTGTATGAACACAGAGGCACACAAACAAACCCTAATATATATATATATAAATACATAAATTATATATATATATACATATATATATACATGTATATATAAATTATATACACATATATATATAATTTATATATATACATATACACACATATATATATGATACGATATTCCTTTATTCGTCCCACAGTGGGGACATTTCAAAAATCACAGCAGCGGTGCACATTAGAGCATCAATGAAAATAAATATAAAACACAAAATAAAATACTCAAAACTAAATACTAATACTAAATATACAGGGAGGGAAATAAAGTAAAATGCTGGGTAAAGTATATATATATATATATACTGTTTGCAACATTATATATATAAATATATTAATATATATAAGTGACACTGGATGATCCCAGTGTCTTGAGGCAGCTCCAGCTGTCATACCACACGGTTCTGTCCTAAAACTCCTCCTCTCGGTGTCTGTCACGCGGCACGGAGGCAGATGCCATCAGGCCCCTCTCAGGATTAATTAGCTCAGCAGACAAATGTCTTATTCATGGGGTGAACGCCGTCTGACGCCGTCTGCTGATTGTTTCGCGCCGCGCTCCGTCTTCGGGGCCAGTGAATGTTAAACGAGATAAGACGCCGCCGGTGCGAGTGAGCAGCGCACTTGTTTCTCCGCCACTCCTTAACCCCAGTGAGGAGGCGAGAGAAGAAACTCGCAACGATAAAAACCCTAAAGACTAAGGTTGATGGGTCGCTGTCGGACGAGGACCCAGTGTCAATTCATTACGCTAAGAGGATAGAGCAGATTGTTTGTTCCTTTAAAATAAGCCAACAGGAAACCTGGTTAGAATAAACTCTTCTAATGCAGAGATAATGGAAAAGCTGCGGAGACGGTGATAAAGAACACTATATTAAATTAACCACAAACCAGCTAGTTTGGGACTCTGTTTGGGAAATCTCTGAGAAACAATTTCCTAGGAACCTTTAAAAAGTAGCTAAATTCAATATCCAGCTCATTAATGTGTGGCCTCGGGGCTAGCACATTGCTGCTGCTCTGCACGGCGTTCATACGGCGGTTACAGCTGATAAAGGCACCACGACCCACAACACACCCTTCAGTTGCCCCCCAGGGAAACACAGTTACTCTGTTTGCAACGTCAGCGCTGTTTGCAACGTTGGTGCTGTTTGAATGGGAGCAGTCGGCCCCGCCATCACCATGTTGAGAGCCGTTGTGGAGTAAATGGACCGGTGGTAAACAAATCAACAATTCTGAAACCGAGTGCACCTGATGTGTCGATAATAATCCCTCATACATTGATCTCTAAACTGTGATTGTTGTTTTCAATGGACAGTTTTAGGCAAATAAATTATTGTTAAAAACCCACCTGATCAATCCGACTGCTTTTCATCTCATCTGAAATCAGCACTCAACCTGGTCCGGACAACGGTACCATGAGCGGTACAACGCCATGTTGTACAGTAGTAACATGGTTTATCAGAGCTGGGAATCTTTTTTTAAATGTTTGAAAACTATACCTGAAATACTCTGCAGTCCTGACATCACAAGTCAAATTCATGTCAACTCATCTTCTGTCTCTTACTCCACAAAGTAAGGCTCAGTAATCGCTCCGTGTGGCAGGTCCCTGAGTCTGCCCCCTCTCCCCGGCACGGATCTTGTCCCTGATTTAAAGAGGTGTCTGTGCCGCTGGAGTTAAACTCAGTGAAGTCCCGAGCATGTGTGCATGGCTCTGTGCGAGTCGCCCGGGCCATGGAACCAAAAAATGAGCCAAGTGGGTTTCCCAAAATGGAGGGAAAATGGCAGCTGGGAATGCTGGAGGCTTGGCCCTGGTGGGAATGCGAGTGCCGGTCATCCAACCGGGCTAAAAGTGGAGACAGTGGAGGCATTAATCTGCTGCTAAACTCAGGAAGAATGACCGAGGGCCACAGGGCTGGAAAGGCTCCTTATTTTCCCTCTTTCACTTGTGTTTGAATGTGAGGAATCTGTGTGCTCATCACCTCTATCTGCAATGCAGCAGGCTGCTGGGGATCACATTCACAGTTCCTGTGCCAATGCGCTAAGTCTGCACACAAGGTGAAGGGAAGTAAAGAGGCGAGAAAGAAGAGAAAAGAAAAGAAAAAGAAAACTATATGGAAGAGGGAGAGTAAGAAAAAGAAAAAGTGGGAAAGAGTCAAACTGTGCAACCCACAGCTCAGCCGCTTTGGGCGATGACAGCCACGTCAGACACTTCCTGTTTCAAAGAGCGGCTGATGGCGCGGACGCATGCGTGCACACGCACACACACACACACACACACACACACACACTCAAGGACGAGCTGGGCTGCCGTCCAGAGCCAGTCACAGTATCAGCCGACGAGTCATCTCCGATAGGGGGTGGCTGCTGCTGCTCTAAACGCCTCGCTGTTCGCCTCTCATCGCTCTGTGAGGTGACTTGTGACGATAAATAATGGAGGTCCTGCTTCTTGAACAACAATATTTCCGGGCAGTGCACAGACTATACAAGCAGAGGTGGGACAATCAGGGGGAAACGCCTGAAAAGAAAATCAATGACACTTGTCCGCCCTCCAAATTGAGAAACGTTATCTCCCGGTTGAGCCGTTATCCTAATTTGGTGAATTTAGATACTATAGAGGGAGTTCACTGAATAATCTCAGTGTCATTTATCCCTCTTTAGTGCATGAGTAGGGAGCCCACAATCACCCCACTTTGTATTTGCAGAGTTTCAGATGTCTATGTCTGAGGTGTGTGCCTCCACACGAATACCATGGAGGGATTATTCTTATTATTGTATTTGTGAGGGTGGTTTGTTGAAGCTTAAAAAGGGGAAACTCTTTTGTCTTTAACCAGACAGGAAGTGTGACACAAAAGATAGTTGCATTATGGGTGCATTTCGATGGCTTGACTTATATTGCGGAGTCCACAAGGGATCCAGGTACACTGGACCCCTAAAGTCTAATTAGTGTGAACGGCGTGAAGCGTGCACGTCTCGAGGACGGTCCTCGGTCCTTTAAGGTGCGTTTGATTCGAGGCCTTTGCGGCTCTACTTGCCGACTGAGTGGAGTTGCGTAGGCGTTTCTCAGCGGGCCATAACACACACGTCACGTAGGAGATGACGGGACTTTAAGGATTCTAATACTGATGGAAATAGTCATGGATTCCTTACTTACAACTCTCCACTGACCGAAAACTAAAACAAAATTCATTATAAGATGGGCGTTTATAAAACCTCTCAAACGAGCACCAGAGAAACAGGAATACTGTGTCTTGGTGACTCCTTCCTCCACATCCATCCTCAGCTCTACCAACGCACTGCTTTCATTAGGTAATAGAGTAGCCACCTCCCTCCTCGCTTTCCTCCCCAGTCGCCTTCTGCTCTCGCTCCGTATCTCTCCACACGCACACGCACACGCACACGCCAGTCTCTCTCTGTCACTGGGGGATAGAAACGGTTAATGCCTTGGGCTTTGATGTTCCACTGCTGTGTGAGCCCAGCCAATCCTCAGCCTGTGCTCGCCTCCCATCCCTACATCATCTAATAACTCTTTGTGGAGGAAGAGACAGCAAGGGAGAGAGAAAGAGAGAGAAAGAGAGAGCGAGAGAGATTACGAAACTCTGCTTTCACTCCTCTCACACGTATCCATCTTCCCAACACAGGATTCCTTTTCATAACCAATTAAATTCATAAAGATAATGTCATTTTTTCTTCTTCTTGTTTTTATCGCTGCCTCTCTCTCTCTCTCTTTCTCTCTCTCTTTATTTCTTATTTATTTTTGCATCATCTGCGGCTTATAGTACATCTTTAAAGTCCTTTTCACGGTTTGGGTATTGAAGGGCGGCGATGAGATCGAGGGTGAATCTCTAAATTGCTGCCCTGCCAGACAGCGGTGCCAAACAGCAGAGCATGACCGGCATTTAGAGAGGGGTCGTAGCCGCGGCGACAGGCACATCGCGGTGCTTAGTGAAATATATGTCCCCGGTACGTGCACAGCACACTCTCTCACCAGCGGGAGTGGGTGAAGTGCATGACAGAGCCCACCGGCTGAAGCAGCCTCTCTCACGATGACAACAATCACACAATCAGGGAATCGGCCTCAGAGTTGTGAAACTGATGTTTTTACTGATTTACTTTTTGGGAGCCTGCAATGAGAATCACACATCAAAGAGATCTCGAACAGCAACAAACAAGTACCTGCTTTTATTATGTGATGTTCTCCTTTTTTTTCTTCCCCAGACTGTTATTCTGCTCTGTGGGTTCCATCCACCCAGAGATTTCAACATAAAACCCTTTGAAATTTGAGAACAATAGTTGTTTCCTCCCTCGGTAGTTAAACCATGTTGTAGGAGAGAAAACAGATTGAAAGCGTAAGCTGCTTTTTATCCCAGATATTCAGGAGATATATGGCCTGGAGCTTTGGGATCCGTGTTATTCACAGAATACCTGGCCACATGAGCAGATTGAATCTTATGCTCCTGAATCGCTGACTGACATCCCAATAATTATGGCAATAAATCTGTTGCGTAATAGAGTTGCTAATAAAGAGGCAAAGTCATTTATCAGAAAAAAATTTACATGGTAGCCAACAGTGAGAGACAAATATCTTAAAAATATATAGTTTGTCTCTCTCCGTTGACTACCGTGCATATTTCCTCCTGGAAACAAGGTTACATAGTGATTCACCTCAAAAGGTGTGACCTCTCCATAAGAAGGATTCTTTAGTAGTATTTCTAGAAAAAAAAGGTCTCAAGATTTAACGTCAAACAAGCCGCCATGAGGTCAGACTTCAATCCATTCCTCGACTTTTTGTTTTTACATTCGTGGAAACAGGATTCACACAAATGGACTTTCAAAAAAAATGTAAAAGGAAAAGATCACATCTCATCTTGGGAGGAAACAAGCGAGGAAAGGAAGCTTGGAAGGAGTGAAGAGGGAGCACTCAAGGAGACAGAAACATAAAAAGGGACTCAGAAGCAGCATTGCAATCCAATTTTGCCAGCAGAACTGGTCTGCTGCACGCCCGTTGCACTTG